>NC_139031.1:96610809-97810809 GCF_964662115.1 Mustela nivalis | reverse complement strand
CCTCAGTAACAGAACAAGCAATTTCAAAATCAATAAAAAAATATAGAAGTTTAGAGCAGCATGATGAAACAATTTGACCTAATTGACTCACACAGAATATCACCTCCTATAACTGTAGGTCCACATTTTTTTCAAATACACATAGACACATGGATCTTCTTCCAAAATAGACTCTGAAAGACTACAGAGCAAGTCCTAACAAATGTCAAAGGAATGGAATAAAGAGGTTATAAGCTCTGATTATAGTACAGTTACACTAATAATCAAAACCTATTCTGTTAGAAAACCCCTAGATGGTTGGAAGTTAAGCAATTTTAAACTTTTAAATGACTTGTAGGTTACCAGAGTAATCACAATAATAATTTGAAATATTTTTAAGTAAAAGAGATTTAAAAAACAGAAATGTCAAATTTTAGGGATACAGCTGCAGCAGCGATTAAGAGGAAATTTATGGTTCTTAATGCATATATGAGAAAAGAAAAAAATGTTAAAAACTAACAATCTTAAACTTTCATCTCAAGAAATGTAAGAGGCATCAGACTGAATCATACAATACAATACAATAGAGAAACTCAACAAAGAAACCAATGCGTGTTCTTCTTAAAAAATAAAATAAAATTAAGGAAAGTATAGAAGGACTGGTATAGAAAACAACTGAAAAGGAAATGCAAATTGTTAATAACAGAAATGAAACAGAGATATCCCTATAAATCCTGTGGGCATCAAACCAATAAGATAATACAGACATCTATGTGCAAATAAAGTTGGTAACATAAATAAAATGGAAAAATTCACTGGAAACACATTTTATCAAAGCCTACACAGATGAAATAGAAAAGTTGAATATACCGTATCTATAAATCAGTTGATTCTCAAGACATTTTCAAGGTTAATGACTACCTTTAGTAGTTATATTTTCCCCAATATTTAAGGAAGAAATAATACCAATTTTACACAAATTCCTCCAGAAATATAAAAAGATGGTAATATTCCCATCTCATTTTATGATATTAGCATGATCTTAATATCAAAACCGTACAAAAAAAGAAAAAACACAAGAGATCTCTCCTAGAAATACAGGGGTATAAATTCTATAGAAATCTTTTAAAAATGAATCCTATATGAATAGGTTAACATATCACAATGACATTGGGCTTACAAATAGAAAATATGTTTGGTTTTAAATTTTAGTATCGGTCAATAATCAAGAAAGAAGACCAACCATATGACCATCTCAATAGATGCACAAAAACTAGGAATAGAAGAAAATTGATCTGCTCTGATTACCAGACTTCCTTACAAAGAGCTAGAGTTAACCTTACAATAATTGGAAAAATATAAAGGATTATCCCGATCTTCATAAGCATAGTGCAGATTTACTTAAATTTTTGATATTTTGTTTCACATGGGTTACTTGCCTTAATCTTTATTTTAAAAACGATCTCATTAAATATTATTTCTCTTGATTACTGAATTTTTAAGTGTTCTTCCTCTTAAATTTTATACACAAGTTACTATTTTACTTGCCTTAGCTTAGTCCTGCTATCAGGGAGACACAAATTAAAACCACAGTGAGATACTGCTTCAGACTCACACGGTGATGAAATTAAACAGACAAAACCAAGTTCTGGCTATGATGTAAAGCAATGGAAACGCTCTATACTGTTGTTAGGAATACAACACTGTAGGACCAAGTAGAAAACTGTTTTCAGGATCATCAAGGTTAAGTATGCACCTGTTCTATGGCTCAGCAATCTTATTCCTTGGTATAGACCCAGGATGAATGAGTGCAGACGTCTGTCAAAAGGCTTGCATTAGAATTCTCACAGCAGCCTTATTCTTAATAGCTCCAAATAGAAACAATCCAAATGTCTAACATACAGTTGGGGATAAATTGTGGTATATTCACATAACGGATACCACACAATAAAAAAAAGCAAACTGCTGCTACACAAAACGACTTGAATAAACTTCATTGCTGCAATATTCAGGAAAAGAGATTAGACCTAACAGCTTACTAATGAATGCTTGTGTTTACATGAAATTTAGGTACAGGCAAAACTAATCTAATGATAAAAGTCAATAATGGTGTTCTCTATGGTAAGGGGGATGGTTGACAGGAAAAAGCACGAAGGATCTTTTAGGGTGACAGAAATGTACTTTATCTTCATTGGGCATTGCTTAAATATATATATTACATATATATATTTGTCAAAATTCATGAATTATAGTTAAGATTGTGTATTTTCCTATATTAAGCTATGCATCATATGTTTATTTTAAAGATTTTATTTATTTATTTGACAGACAGAGATCACAAGTAGGCAGAGAGGCAGGCACAGTGAGAGGGGGAAGCAGGCTCCCTGCTGAGGATGGAGCCCAATGTGGGGCTCCATCCCAGGACCCTAGGACCATGACCTGAGCTGAAGGCAGAGGTTTTAACCCACCGAGCCACCCAGGTGCCCCTGCATCATATATTTATTTTAAAAAGCAATACATTTATATTTTAGGAAGTAAAATTCCTAATTAGGAAGTGTGGACCATTCTTTAGTCTTATTGAATTAAATCTATGTTAGAGAAGAGAGATTGAGTGCCTGGTACTTGTTTTCAGTCTGTGTCTCTAAGAAGATTTTGATAGCCCCTAACATGGAAACAACCATACAAGTTTGTGGGGCTTTATTTGTCTTTCTAACAGCTGGTTCTACCTTATAATTCCATAAACTCTGGACTTAAGAGCTGTGAATTTAATTTAGAAAAATGATCTTTAAAACTAGCTGTTCTACCTATTTGTGCCGATGTTGTGAAGCATAATGGAACAAACAGAAATTGTAAAAAATCTATTAAAGCTCTATAAAAAGAAAAGAGAAAAACAATGGCACAGTTCTTGGGGAAAAGCGAGGCACATTTAAGGAACCATGACCAAGAGAAAGGAAGAGAGGAACCGAGAATACATTAAAGGCTATTCTGGAGTAAACAACCACTCTAAAACTCATTTAAAATGTGCACATTTCACCACGAATGTTCTGTGACTTAATTATTTTGAAACAATAGATGAAATACTCATGTCTTTAGCCACTTACATATAGTCTCAGCTGTCACCAAAAATAATCATTCATTGTTCCCTCTCCACTTACTTCACAGATCAGAGAAGTACCCAGTTGGTGATCTGTGCTTTCTACTGAGGACAAAACAATGGTAGGGAGTGACCCGAGGTTATTTTACCAAACATATTCTTTGTCATTATTGTAGTAGAATATAAATTAATTTTGATATTTCACATTGTTATAAAGATTTCCACGTATTTCTGTAATGAGAAAATATGCTTTGATATTGATAACAGATGAAAACTTATATATATTCTTTAAACTGGCTCAGAATTGACATTATCTAAATGACTTTGTTCCCTCACTTATGTTTATCTTTTTTTCAACAGCCATTAAGAAATGCCACAGATTTTTCTCAGTAACATAAATCCATTCCTAATAGGGACAGATTATTAAGGGTAGTAAAGTGGCTGAATATATTCCTATCATATTGCATAAGGCTCTTTTTTTTTTTTAAGATTTTATTTATTTGATACAGAGAGAGGTCGCAAGTAGACAGAGAGGCAGGCAGAGACAGAGGAGGAAGCAGGCTCCTTGCTGAGCAGAGAGCCCTATGCGGGACTCCGATCCCAGGATGCTGGGATCATGACCTGAGCCCAAGGCAGAGACTTAACACACTGAACCACCCAGGCACCCTATGCATAAGGCTTTTGAAATTTGTGGGTTGTGCTTTTAAATCCACTCATTTTATGATTTCAAAATCCCTTCTTTACATGTTTGACTAAAATAAGAATCTAAAAAAAAAAAAAAAAGAAGAATGAAAAGGAAAAGAATTTGATTTTTCTGTATCTCGGTGTTCCCTTACAGTTCTGTGTCCAATACTGTACCCAATACTGTTTTTATTCTGATCTATCCACATCATTTCTGACACCAATAAATCTTCAGTCCTAAAATAACTGAACTAAGTCTTTTTTTTTTGAAGATTTTATTTATTTGTCAGAGAGAGACACAGCGAGAGAGGAACAAGCAGGGGGAGCGGGAGAGGGAGAAGCAGGCTTCCCACCAAGCAGGGAGCTCTACGTGGGGCTCGATCCCAGGACCCTGGAATCATGACCTGAGCCGAAGGCAGATGGTTAATGACTGAGCCACCCAGGTGTCCCAAACTAAATTGTTTCTGCTGTTAATATGAAACCCAACTGAATAGGATGAGTATCTTACTTTCAAACATCCTTCTCTCTGAATACTTATCCCTAATTTCCTACTTCTGTTCTCTAGCACATCTCTCAGATACTTTATCACATCAAAACCTCTAATCCATTAACCCCATCACCTTTTCATGGCCCACCATCCTAATTATCTCCTTATTTCTCCTTTCATCTAGCCTATATTTCACGATCCATATCATAATGGACTTCTGGTTTCCTTTCTCCCTTGCCTGACAAATTGATACATCACGGGCAAAATAGAACAAAGAGCCTCCCTATGCTTCCATGATTAAATCTACAAATTTACGTGCCTCCAGACTGATAGATTTCGTCTTCTCTTTCTTTCAGTAGATTAATTTTCTATGCTTCTAAATATTGGCAACTCGTGTTCCTGGACCTGAATCCCATCCTCATCTACTCAAGGGCTTTGTTGCTGCAACTTTGCCCCTCTTTACTCAATAATACAATTTATTCTCTGCCGCATCACTCCCAGTAGCTTACAGACACAGTGGATATACCCAATACCCAGCTTAAAAGAATCTTCTCCTGATTTCACATATCCCTATGGTATTTTTTTCTTATTTGTTTTCTTGCTGTTTTATAGAAGTATATTTTGAATGAATGGTTTGTGCTTGCTATCACTATTTCCTCAAATTCCTTTTCTCTCTTTTCTTTTTAAAAAATCTTTTGAAACAATTTTAAACTTGCCAAAGAGTTTTAAGAACAGGAAAAGTAACATTTTTCCTGAATCATTTAAGAATACCTCTTGGGGTGCCTGGGTGGCTCAGTGGGTCATGACCTTGTTTCATTTGGCTTCTAGGAGACCACACTACAATTTTGGTTTCTGCATGTGATCTCTGTATTGTGGTTCAGTATTTGCCCAGGATTTTTTATTTCAAGGCATTATTATTAATAATCGTATTAAACTTAATTTAAATAGGTTAGTATATCTCACCATCTACTTCTACTTTCTGTCATGGTCTCATTTAGTTGTGTGTGAGATACATATGCAGTGAACATATTTCTCACTTTATCATATAACTAAAACTAAAAGGTGATCAATGGTTACCCATCTCTGTTCTCTTGACCCTTTGCAAATATAGCACAATTAATACCTCCTTTTTAAGGGCAGCATAGTGGGTGCTCACTGATTAAAAGGAGTACATTCAGATACTAGTGGCTAAAATGGCTCATCTCTTCTGATCTTAGGGTTTAGGACAGCAACTGGATGCTGCTGCCCCTACTGGCCACTTGGTGTATCATCCAGGACCCATGCCTCAGCCCAGCTCAAGGGATGCACAGCCCTGCCAGGTCACCAAAGTCAGGACCCTTCTGAAGAATGACTGGTTTTGAAATTTATGTGGGAGAAATATAAGCTAGGTAGTCTTTCTGTAGAGCTATAGAGAGGAGGATAAATGTTCTTGCTACAGTAATCTTATCATTAATGACATGAGATAAATCTATAATTATTAAATTTACTGTCATGACCTTACAATCCTTTGCCATAATCCTTATAGCAACAAAAGGCTTTTAAAAAGTGCATATTCAAAGAAAAATAAATACAGAATTTGCATGTCTCAAGGCAGTTGTTTAAAACATGTAAATGCATAACATATGCTGATATTCACACATTCTAGGTGCTTTAGCCATATTTGTTACATGAAAATCAGAAGACACAGATTCTTTGAGTTTATTTTATTAGAAGTTACTTTAAGAAGATTGCGGCCAAAGTTTTAGTTGCAGAAGATGAACATTTTTCAGAAAATGCCTTTGCTACAACATTACAGAATGAGGCTCTATTTATTCAGACATATGAAAATTATCAAGAATAACTATTCTGCTTATGTTTTTTTTTCTAGTAATAAATACGTAGAAAACATTTTACCTTTTCTTTTAATGTACTTAATTTGTTATCTTAAAGTTTTAGAAACAATTTTATTTTGAAAGTCATTTTGCATAGAATTATTTTTGTATAAACAACAATAAAATGAATTTGTCAGTTAAGAAATAAATATGATAAAATAGTGTTTTGAATTATTTTTAGTGCCTGTTCCACTAACAGAAAGTGTCTCAGTTATGATAATAAATTATGGGGTTCCCTTTCCCATGCTTTGTTCTCAGAAGTCTCTCCCTCACATTTCCTTCTTCTTTTCTCTCTTGATTTTCACCCAACCCTACAATTTCAAATACCATCTATATGGTGTTGGCTCCCATATCTGTAACTCTATCCCAAATCTCTGCTTTGAACTTCAGATGGCATATTTAGTTCCATTTAAATGTCTCTCTGGCATCACAAATTCAATGAAAACAATACTGAATTCTTTCTTTCCTCCTTTAAACATCGCTCCTCTTTCGGACTTCCTCATCTCAGCAAATGTCACTAATACTCACACTGCTTTTCATTCTAATCACCTTGATATCATCTTTCATCTCTCTCTTCCTTTTCTACTCAACATTCAATCGATGAAGAAAACGTAGTGGGTCTACTTCAAATATATCCCAAACCCACCTTCTTACTTTCTTTTTGGTTACTATCTCAGTTCAAGTTATCATCCTCTCTTTCTTGGACTATTAAAATAGCCTTTAACTGAAATTATTATTGCTACTTTGTATGCCCACTTCCGTCTGAATCCTCTTCACAAAGCAAAGCCATAGCAGTTCTTTCAGAACGAAGTCCCATCAGGCTATTAATCTTTGCTTTGCCTTCAAGCCCTGCTCCATAATCTGTACCTGACTCTTTCTCTAAGCCACGAGTTGTCACAGTGCCGTCGATGAACACCTGAGATTCCTCACGACTTTTCCAGAGGTAAAGGGAGGTCAAGCAATTTTTATAGTAATAACAAGACATTATTTGGTTTTTCAGTGTGTTGACATTTGCAATGATGGTAACAAAGCAATGGTGGGTAGAATTTCAGACACCTTAGCACAAATCAAGGACACAGCACTTAAGGACATATTTCTAAGTTTCACTGATGAATATACTTGATAAAGCAGTTAGCATTATTTATGTTAAATTTCAACCCTTGTGTACAATTATTTTTAATAACCTGTGTGACAAAATGAGAATGTAAAAATGTATAAATAACATCTGCTTGCATGTGTTCTTGTTTGGGTTATCAACTGAACTAGCTACTTTTCATAGAATTTTAATGTAGAACAACTGATACACAGACTATAGTTACTCATACTTGGCATTTGATTTTTTTTTTTTTTTTTTTAATGAGGTGAGCTTGTGACTTTAAGAAAAACAACTAGTACTTTTGTTGCCAATGATAGAATTTGGGCTTTCAAGTGGTAACTAGAATTTTGGAAAGCTTATATCGTTAGGATGACAGTTTCTCATTATAAACTTTTCTGATGATTAGTGGTGATATTAATGACTATGTCAAAATTTGAGAGCTCTGAATAGCTCAATGAATCAATATTTTCCCAACAACCAATGCATGCTATTATATATCATACTTGAGTACAGGATTCATTTAGATTAAAAGATAGATGAATGGATTTTAATGTAAAAGAGGATGAAATGCTCATTGATCTGGTTACACCTAACTTTTGCAATACTACCACCGGTTGAGTTTTGTTATACTCACACACAAAAAATGTCCATGATTATCTAAAATTATATAAAATGCTCCTTATATCTATTTATATGAACTAGATTTTCTTTATATAATTCAGCTAAAACAATGTGTTACAAGAGATGTAATGAAAAGGATATATGAGAACGAGAATCTAGCTGTCTTCTTTTGAGTACATTATACAGATTTGCAAAAAAATAATGCTACTCTTCTTGTTGTTTATATTGGAGAATATGGCTATTTCTCATAAGATATTTATACTCACATATAAAACACATGTAAAACAACAATAATATTAATGAACCTATATATATATATATTTTCAGTTTTAATGTCTAGGATACTGTATCAACACATTTAAAGCAGCCAGTGCCTGGGAAGAAGCCTTGCTGGAGAAATGCTCTGGGAAATGAGGCAATGTTTAAATGGAGAGAAAATAAGACAGACAAGTTTTTGTCCCCTTCTTAGGCTTCCAGGATCGCTCTAATGCCTCTATTGACAGAGCCTCACCAAAAGTTAGTTAGTAAAACAGAAATGTTTGAGCATCCCTACCTTAGGCATGTAGAACAGAGTGGAGAAGAGTGGGTCTCAAGCTGGGAAAAAAAACAGCAGCTGCACTAATTCTGCCTAATAAAATTATGTTTGTTACGTAGGAGCCAAATGTGACACAATCATTGTTGAATCATTATGCAATTATTTAACACCATATCTTCAAATGATTTCTAATAGAAAGAATGCTTTATTAAAAAGACATCATAGGCTCACTTGGTAGAGTGTGTAACTCTCGATCTTAGATTGTAAATTCCGGCCACATGTTGGGTGTAGGGACTACTTAAAAATAAAATCTTAAAAAAAAAAAAAAAGTAGCGGGGTGCCCAGTTGGCTTAGTGGGTTAAGCCTCTGCCTTTGGCTTGGGTCATGATCTTGGGGTCCTGGGATCAAGTCCTGCATTGGGCTCCCTGCTTCCTGCCTCTCTGCTTACTTGTGTTCTCTGTCTGTCAAATTAAAAAAAAAAAAATCTTAAAAAAAGTAGCAATAATAATAATATAAAGTAATAACTAAAATAATAATGATAAAAATAACATAAATTATATAGACAAAAGCCAATACTTTTTCATTAATACTTACTAAGATACCTCTCACTTTTTGATAGGCATTTTCCTTTTTATTCATTATCTTTTTAAATACTTATTATATATCTGTTAGTTTAAGTGCCTATTGTTCTGAGTGTCAAAGGGAAAAAGTAATTCTCAAAGTGGCAGATGAAGACACTAATTGAGGTATCTGAACCCAAAACTTTGGCAGTTCAATCTGATAAATTTCAATATCTTACATACTATATATATTATATATGTATATTTTAAACACTCATTGTAATATAAATAATTTATGTTTTTCACAGTTAATACAAATCTATCTTTCTATGCAGTTGGAAAGAAATCTTGTTAGCAATCCTCGTCTCTGGTATATGACGTATAATTTCTTCTTTTTTCTTAGGAAGTTTTTATTTCTCACATTTCTAAAATGATCCTTCTCATTATACATAGCATTTATACATTCTCCCATGTCATTAAAATGTGATTTTTAAAGCTTACCTAATACCACTTTGCTTAAGCATGGTTCATTTAACTTCTTGCCTGTATTGGACACTTAGGTTGTTTCAATATATTCACTATTATAAATAATACTGTAATGAAATTCTTTTATAGAGCTCTGCATGAATATCTATGACTTGTAATGCTGGTTTTTTATTGATGTCAATATTATTAATAATTGATTCCTTTATTTCTTATATTTAGGTTTTATATTACACAGGATTAAAGTTTTGAATTTTAGCAAATATCTTTATGACAAATATTATAAATACAAATATGACAAATATTTGAACAAATATTTATCAATAAAAGGTGATATGATTCTTATTAGATTAATCCCTTTGATGAATGATTTATTGAAATTCATACTAATTTGTATTAAAGAATAAATGTAACTGTAGGTACTAAGGAGAAGTTTTTAAAAATGAATGCTGAAAAATACAAATAACCCCATGGAAGAAAAGTATATGGGCATATTACTCAAATACTCATTTCAAAAAAGAGGAAAAAATATCCAGTAGGCACATTAGATGGATCTCATTGTAATTGGACATTATGAAATGCATACTAAGTCCACAGTGAGATGCTACTCTATAATACCTAGCATGGCTAAAATTGATGCCTGACAATACTAACTGTTGAAAAAAATGGCGGGCAACCAGAATTCCTACACTGCTGGTAAAAGAAAAGGGTAAAATCACTTGGGAATTTGGTTGGCAGTTTCTTTTTAGTTTTTATTTTATTTTTTAATTTTATTTAGATTTTATTTATTTATTTGAGAAAGAGAGAGAGAGAGAGCATGAGCAGGAGGGGCGGGGGCAGAGGGAGAGAGAATCTCAAGCAGACTCTTCATTGAGCATGGAGCCTGACATGAGGTCCAATCCCAGAATCCTAAGATCATGACCTGAGCTGAAATCAAGAGTCTGATGTTTAACCAACTGTGCCACCAGGGGCCCCTTTTTATTCATTTATTTATTTTGTTTTAATAACAGTTTTACTGAGTTGATATGCAAAAACTGCACATTTTAATATACACAATTTGATATATATTTGGACATAAGCAAACACCTGTGAAACCATCACCCTAATCATGGTAGCAGACATATCCATCACCTCCAAAAGTTTCTCTGTGTCCCCTGACTCTTTGTGTGTGTGTGTGTTTTAATATACATATTCTCTTACATATCTATCAACAAAATGAACACACATTCACAAAAAGACATGTACAGAAATATTTATTCATAATGGCTAAAACCCTGAATCAACTCAAATATTTACTAACAAAAGCACAGATAAATACATTATGGCATATTCAAATAATGGCATTTTAACAATTAAAAACAACTAATTATCATGACCTATAACAACATGGGTAAAGCACAAAAGCATTATATTGAGAAAAACACACACATGATCACATTTAAATCTGATCTATAGTTATGTGAAATAAACTGATGTGAAGAACAAAGACAAAGGAAATACAGATAAAATTAAATTTTCTTATAACTTGCAAGCCACTGACATATACTTGAGTCAGGCAGAGTAAGACATTCTTCAGGAACTCCCAACCGCCTTGGTGTTAATGCCTTGCTAGAGGAAAAACCAACTTTAGCTTGACAATAGCTACGCCTCCAGGATCCTGTGAGTCCTCTTGAACATATGAAAGTCCTTTTGGAAACTTCCTTTGTCTTTGCCTCTCCCCAGCTCCAAAGTACATAATCTATTGCTCCTCCTAATCCCAGTGCAGCTCTATCTGCAGGTTCTGTCCCTGCACTTTAATCAAATCACCTTTTTTGCCTCAATAATCATCTCAGGAATTCTTTCTTGATCATTCACTCATGCCCCCCACTTCCAATCACATCATTTTGGCCCAGTATGGGTCCTGAGTCTTCTCATCTGGACTCTGAGCCTTGGTGCAAACTTGGTGAGCGCTTCATCTTCTCTTCTTTTGCTTTCTTTCCGGGGGCTTTTCAAGGACTAGTGTCTTATTGGAACACTCTTTTACCAATTGCTCAGGCTATAGTCCTCTAGCTCCTGGCTGCTCTATGGGCAACAAAAACCTGCCTTTTGGCAGGAAATTAGTACCCTGGATAGAGTGGTAATAAGACCCAGAAATTCTCTTTGTTTCTGTCCTTAAACAGAATCATCTTTCTTGGGCACTCAACAGCCACCTAAGTCACTAGGACAGCTACCAATCTTAAGACTCCTGTGTAAGTTTTCCTCCTCATTGGTCTAATGTGATCCCTTCTATATCCCTGTCCTAGCCACTTCTGGCCGCCAAGACCTCCACTTGAAACCAGCCCAAACCAGTATTCAACTGAATTAAAACCCAGCCAGGGACATTTTCCTAGGGAAAGTTCACTGTAAGTACTACATATGTTGGAATGTTGCTTTGACCATGATGGATTTCCATATTTACTGTTTTCTATTAATGTCTTCTACTAACTCCTTAAATATAAAATTGGGCAATCCCACCTTATAAAACTTGTCTAGCATTTTCCATGGGTTAAAAGAGGCAGGTTCTATACAGCAAGGCATGGTAAGGCAAGCCACAGTACCTCTCGTCCATACATGGACACCATCTTTTTTTTTTTTTTTTTTTTTTCTAGAATGCAATGGTGAAGCAGAGGGAAGCCGGCAATCTTCCTATAGCACAGTGTGGTGGTCACGGCAATTTCGCTGGGAGGATGCCTCAGGTCACTTTGACATCACAGCAAAGTGATGACAGATGATCACTTTGACTCTGACATATCCCGCATGGGACACCACCTGGTAGTCAGAGGGGATTTTCTTGGTAATGGGGCTTCTCTCTTCTTAAATTCCCAAGGACTCTCCCTTGGGGTGTACTTTAACCCACTGGAAACAATTTGGCTTGCAAGATTTAAAGGGGGAAAATTTATCTTCTTTTGTTACACTGCATGGCCTCAGTACTCCTTAGGAGATGAGGGAAGATGGCCCATTTATGGGACATTAAACTTCAATATGATCTGTCAGTTAGATTTCTTCTGTAGGAAACAGGGCAAATGGATGGACATACCCTAAGTTCAAGGCTTCATTGTTTTAAATCAGGACCCCGACCAAAGGGCCTTTTGCAAAATATATTTGACCAATAACCTGACATAGCTCCTTCTTGACACATAGATGATTGTTTGCCTAAACAGGTCTCCTTTGAATAAACCCAGGTTGCTGGAGGAAACACAGGGGCAATCCTTAACTTAGGGTATACTGATTCTCTCTCTTGTCCCACTAATGTACCCTGGTCACTCTAGCTGTGTATGGAGGCTTCTCCCTCATTCATTTCCTAGGTTAATGGCTATGATAATTGGAGTCAACTGTCTCTGGTTAGTCTACTTTGGGACAGGGACTTTAAGGAATATTCCTAAGCAGCTGCTGAAACTCCTTTTGTTTCAGGGAAGTTCCCTGTCTTCTCCTCCCCAACTGCTTAATTCCACTTGTGGATGGGAAAAACAGGCATCTTTTCATCGGTCCATCTGATGACCTTCAGGACCTGGAGACCTCTTTTTCTGCCCTTTGGACTTTTCCACCTCCAGTCTTCCTGACGACAGCTAACCTCTTCTGCTTTCCTCCACCCCTCCTTTTCTGCACCATCCTGAGTGTGGTCTGCATAACTGGTTCCTATAACATCTTTGGTGCCTTTGGAACCACTGGCTCTTCCTCCACCCCTCACTGTAAAGGAGCACAGAGCAGCCCCCCCCCCCCAACTTACCACCTCCCAGTTCAGATTTCCCACCAATAACCCAGGTAAAAATTGAAAATAGGGGCTGAATTGATTGATTTTCATTGGACCCAGGTAGAACATAATTCGATATTTAAACGAATTGTTCTTCCAATGTTTACTAAATGTTTACTTCCAACAAACTTTTGTTCTTCCAATGTTTACTAAAGATCAAATAAGTTTGTGTTATTTTTGCAATTTGTCAACAAAAAGATGACTTAAAATCATGATTTATTTTGCCTGTCTTGGAGTTTTCATGAGCAATTATTAAGATAGCTTTCAAAGTCTTTGGTAGGGGCACCTGGGTGGCTCAGTGAGTTAAAGCCTCTGCCTTCGACTCAGGTCATGGTTTCAGGGTCTTGGGATCAAGCCCCACATTGGGCTCTCTGCTCAGTGGGGAGCCTGATTCCTCCTCTCTCTCAGCCTGCCTCTCTGCCTGCTTGTGATCTCTCTCTGTGTGTCAAATAAGTAAATAAAATCTTAAAAAAAGTCTTTGGTAACCTGAAACTTTAAAGTTTTGCTCGGGTGATAAATTGGATTGAATTCAATGGACATCTTACTCTTCTAAATGAAATAAAAAACTAAAGCATTTATTATTGAACATAGGTTTGTACTTTTGACTTCATATTGATGAAGTTCTAGAATATACGTGAGGTTTGGTGGGATGAGGTCCAGAGCCAATGACCAAGAAAGAATTCTTGAGACATCTTTGGTGCAAAATGGTGGTTTATTAAAGCACAGGGACAGGACCCATGGGCAGGAAGAGCTGCTGCCCTGGGGTTGTGAGGGGTGGCCAGTTTTGTACCGTGGAGTTGGGGAGAAGTAAGGAAAAGGGAGGTTTTAATAGAACTATCATATGCAAAGAGGACCTACAAGATACCGGATACCAGAGACCTTGCCATTGCCAAGGTCGTTTTGCCCCCTAGCAAGGTATTAACATTAAGATGGGTGGGAGATGCCTAAAGAATGTCACATATATCCCACCCAGGAGTGGGATGGGATGAGGTTGTAAGATGTCAGTTTTTGCTTTGTCCTCAGCCAACCTTCTGTTCCCTCATCAATATTGCACAGAAGCTGAGGATGCTTGAGTCTGTTGGTAATTACACTCTGTGCTTTATTAAAAGATTGTACTATATACTATGTACTATTATACATATTTTAAAAATTATGAAATGTATTAATAAATTTGCCATCTAGGGAATTATGGCATAACAGACAGTTTGCAATTAGTTACTACTTGGTTTTCACTTGAGACTAAGGTTTCTAAGAGTTAAAATTCTTTTGCCAAGTGTAATTAAGGCTGATGGAAATAAGGGAAATCTTTGAAAAGGAATTTTATATGTGGTCTGGACTAAGGTTAAGATGAGTGGATTTTAAAAGTGCGCTGGTATAAGATTAAAATTCTGTTTTTCTCTCTTCAAAATACAAAGTTTTTTTGGACTGTTATCTGCTCTTAATAAGAAAATGTAAACAAAAGTTTTTGTTTTTTTGTTTTTTTTTTCTTTTTCGTCTGCCCAGAAAACCAAAACTTAAGTTTTTGTCTTTATCAAGTCCTTGATACCTAAATCTCAATGTTAAGGGAATTAAGTTTTGCTTACAACTCTATAACCCTGCCTTTGTAATCTCTTATTGCCACTTGACTAAATAAATAATCTAATTGCAAGTTTTATGATGATCTGTAATCCTATTTGGAAATGTGCTTTATAACTTTCTGAGGTTTTTAAACAACTTTCCAATATTCAAATTGTAAATGAAGTCTTTTTGATTATTTAGACCTTTTTATTTGGTATGTTAAGTCATTGTGGAGGCACTGTTAAATAATAAACTTAGGTTATGTTTGGGTAAACCTTGAAACTGTTCTGAGATTATATGCAATTCCTAAAGTTTTAATGTGTTTTGGTATGAAGTCAACACTTGAAATTATGATTATGGTGTGTCACAGAAATAGCCCAGATTTCTTTGCCAGCAATATTATGACCACTTATTGGATCTTTAACAGATAACTTGAACCTTTTTTCATTTATTATTACTGTTCTTATTCTCATGCAAAACACATTTCATCTTAAAGAAGATTCATAAAAATGGGCTTTTGATAAATACAGATTTTTTATATCATGAAAATCCCCAAAAAAATTGGTGAGAATTTCCAGAACTAACTCAAAGCTTCACTCAAACTGAACCAAGAATTAGTAACATTGAACTAAATAAATTTTAGGAAGATGACTATAGCTTTTATGACTCCTGTTTAAAACATTGCTGGTTCTCTAAGGCTGGCTCTCCCAAATTCTCTTAAGATACCCATGATATATAGAAATAGGATAAAATATTCCTTTGTGAACAATTTGAAGTGTTTCTCTCTACCTGAACCCTCTGAAATTCAGAAACTCTCAGTGAATAGTCTTTCTTTCAAGGCAATCATAGTTATTTGCATAAGTTCAATAAGGATCTATTCTTCTCGTAACAGGAAACCACTGGAAACATTATTTTACTAAGGCTTTGACTGGAATGTCATATTTGAGAGACACACAGACTCAAATTTGACCAAACAGCTTGAAAGAACTAAGGTTGGCTAAGTGTACGGAACCCCTTGGAAATGTTGGTGTGGTGTCTTGTTCACAGAGTTCCCAGCAGTCTTACCAGATGAGTAAAAAACACCACTTCCTGGCAGGTGCAGGAACCTCAGGATATTTTGGGACCATTGAGAACAGGAATTCACCCAAATTTACAGGTATTGCAGGCATGTCTGGTGGCATGGCCCTGAGGCCACTAAAAGTTCAATTGAGATTCCTTACAAAACGTACCAGCAAAGCAGATTACAAAAGATCCCTGTGATCATTCTTGCTGAGTTTATGTAAACAGGCCAAATTTTTAAAAACTGGACCTATTTTATCAATGAATTAGTCTAATTTGACTATCTCTAAAAATGAGGGATGAGGGAACAGAAGAAGGCAAGCTCAGGACAAAGCAGAAGCTGATGTGCTGTGCCCTCCCCCAACACTCTACTCCTGGGTGGGACACCTGTAATGTTCTTCCAGGAATCTCACAGCTATGTTAATGTTAATACTTCCCTAGAGGGGAAAAACAATCTTACCCTGACAATGGCAAGACGTCTGGTGTCTTCTAGGTCCTCTTTAGCATATGAAACTTCTTTTGAAACTTCTTTTTTTCCTTACCTCCCCTGACCCTATAGTCTCTACCCCAGCACAGCCATTGTTTCTGCCCACCAAAGATGTCTCAAGAATTCTTCTTGATTGTCAGCTCCGGACTCCACCCCTGCTGAACCTCACTTAAATTCTAAAACGTCACCATGAGGGTTTTTATAGAGAGAAAACATTTCAATAACACATCTTTGTAGGTAACAGATTTTAAGCACTCAAGACTCAAGACACTGGGTTTGTAATTTGGTCCACCCATTAACTTACCTTTTTCTTTTATTTCTAAAAGGTGTCTCCTATTAATTACCTGATTGCTTGGTAAACAAAACTATAAGATGGTTAACACCACTTTCTACACAATTGCGGCCTAAATTACTCTCAAAAATGGCATTAGATATTTTAACTGGTGCACATATGTGCACATATGCACATTTATGTGCTCACATAAAAACAGAATGTTGTGTATATGTTCCAGGTATCACAGAAATGTTACCAGATTGCTAAAAGACATAAATAATTCAAATTGGCACTTTAAAAATCTTTCTTTCCTTTAGTGATTGTTTAAATTCCCGAACTAGAAAATTTTGGTTAACTCTCAAAGGCCATTTTTATTGGGCTTTTCCCCCCCTCATAATAATATTAACCCTCTTTTGTTGTCTTTTCCTGTGTCTCTCTGCCTGGGCCAAGACTCTTTCACTGCCATAACTTCAAGCCAATAGATGATCCCTTCTGCTCAAGGAGGTTTATATATGCTGTCCATCATGGGTTGGCTGCCTCTGCCTTTGGCAACTTCTGTATATAGAAGTCCCCAACTGACCTATGTTGATCCATAGTTAGGGACATATCTCTGCTCCTATTCAACAGAAAGAAGTTATGGAAAATAAGACTTTTCAACCTCAGGAAACCTAAAGATTTAAGGGTCAAAATTGTTTAGGGGGAATGATGTGGAGAACAAAGCAAAAGGAAGTGCAGATAAATTTAAATTTCTTTATAGTTTGCAGTCCATTGACATACTTGAATCAGGCAGAGGAAGACACTCCTTCAGGAATTCCCAACTGGCTTGATGGTAATGCCTTGCTAGAGGAAAAAACAACCTTAGCTTAATAATAGCTAGGCCTCCAGGATCCTGTGAGTCCTCTTGAATGTATGAAAGTCCTTTTGGAAACTTTCTTTGTTTTTACCCACTCCTCTTCCCCAACTCCAAAGTACATAATCTATTTCCCCTCACAATGCCAGTGCAGCTCTATCTGACCATGGGTCCTGTCCCTGTGCTTTAATCAAATCACCTTTTTTGCACCAATAAATGCCTCAAGAATTCTTTTTGACCATTTGCTTAGGGACCCCACTTCAGATCACATTACAAGCTAGTATAATATTTACCTGGTGACAGTAGTGCTGACTGAATATGTCACAAAGAAACTTTTGAGTTGTTGAAAATGTCTTGATTGAGTGTTGATAACAAAGGTGTACATATCTGTCAAGTTGTGAACTCTGTAGTTGAAATTTATGCATTGCACTTTACAATAATTATGTCTCAATAAGCCTCATACAATTTATAAAACAAACAGCAAAAAAATTAAAGAAAAAAGGAATCCTGGGGAGAGAAAAAGCCAGAAAAACAGAAAGGATATTGGGTGCAATTCTGCTCATGAATTTGAAGAGAAGAACTGGAATTGTCCCAAGAAAGAGTTGAGAAACTAAGTAGTTGAGAAATATGATAGAATTTGAAGAATCATGTAAGAATGAAACCCCTCAGATCTCAGGTCCAGGGTTGTATTTCTCATACAAGAGGTGGTAGTAACTCTTGGGATACTTCAAGTGATCCAGGGCACAGAAAATAAAGAACATAACTAAAACTAGAACTGTGATTACTCCACTTCAAAAACAAAAGATAAAGAAACTCTGGAGTACAGAGATTTTATTTTATTAATTAAATAATAATTATTTTTTCAGGTTTTTAAACTCTAGTTAGATAATGCATAGTGTAACATTGATTTCAGGAGTAGAATTTAGTGATTCATCACATTCATCACTTGCATATCCAGTGCTCATCAGCACAAGTGCCCTCTTTAATACCCAACTCCCATCTACCTTCCTTAATACCAACTACCCCCACCCCCAAGCTACCCTAGTTTGTTCTCTATAGTCAAGAGTTTCTCATGGTTTTTCTCCCTTTCTCTTATCTTCTTCTTTTTCTCCTCCTCCTCCTCCTCCTCCTCCTCCTCCTCCTCCTCCTCCTCCTCCTTCTTCTTCTTCTTCTTCTTCTTCTTCTTCTTCTTCTTCTTCTTCTTCTTCTTCTCTTCTTCTTCTTCTTCAAGAGAGAGAGAGAGAGAGAGAGGGAAAGGCACTTGGGTGACACAGTCATTTAAGAACTGACTCTTGGTTTCAGCTCAGATCACGATTTTATGGTTAGGAGATAGCCCATGTAAGACTCCATGTTCAGTATGGAGTCCGCTTAAGTTTCTCTCTCCTTCTGCCCTTTCTGCCCATATTCTCTCTCTCTCTCCCTCAAATAAATAAATAAATCTTAAAAAAAGTGGGAGGGGTAGAAAGCATGGCAGTTGGCGAGGAGGGACAGAGGGAGAGGGAGAGAAAGAATCTTAAGCAAGCTCAAACTCTGTACAGAATCTGACATGGGACTTGATCTCACGACTCTGACATCATGACCTGTAGTGAAATCAAAGAGTTAGATACTTAATCAACTGAGCCACCCAGGGCCCCACCTCCCTCTCTTTTTTTACCCCCTTCTCCTGTGTTCATCTGTTTTGTCTCTTAAGTTCCACATGAGTGAAATCATATGGTATGTGTCTTTTTCTGGCTGACTTACTTTGCCTTGTGTAATTCTCTAGCTCCATTGATGTCATTGTAAATGGCAAGATTTCATTCTTTTTGATGGCCAAGTAATATCCCATTATGTATATATACCACATCTTCGTCATTCAATATACCTCATTCATCATAAGATAGATTTTTGACCCCAGAAAAGAAAGGGAGCAAAACACTAATGAAGTTACCTAGTATTTTATTAAATGTTCATTCATCAGTATATCTCGTTCATCATGAGATATACTGTTGACCCTGGAAAAGAATGGGAGCAAAACACTAAGGAAGATACTTAGTATTTTGTTAAATGTTTTTTTCTAGTAATTTCTGATATTCTTAAAAATACATGGCACTGGGATTTCTTACATTATAAGACCATCCATTTTTGCCACTTCTTATGAAGAATGTCTTCATTATGTGTATGATTTTTACATTACAATTATTCTTCCATTTTGACACTTAGCCAATATTATTTTCTGTTGTCTTGGAGTGGAACTTCCCATTTTTTGTATGTAAATGTTTTCTTTCTTTCCTTAAGTTTTACTCTTTTCTTATATTTAGAGAAGAAAAAGAGTTAGAGAGAGACAGGGGCAGGGAGAAAGAAAGGAGGGAGGAAGGGAGGGAGAGCAAGAGAGGGCAGAATAAATCAGGAATAGCTTGTAGTTTGTGACAATATGAAGAATTAACATAGACCATTGACTTTTTACACCCAATATATTCTCCAAGAAGCTCTGACAATTGAACAGTATGAATCTGAAGAACTAAATTAGGAACTCTTGAGGGCTTCCTGGGGTTCCAGAGACAGTCTTATCAGATCTTTGGGGTGAGCCATGGGATAGCTACCTGGGAAAATATGGGCAGGGGTCCATGTCCAGGAATTAGAAGAAAGCTTTCTCTTGCTCTCTATGCCCCACCTGTCCTTAGAAGTTCACTTTTTGTTCCTTGGACAGGTGAGGAATTAAGGTAAAGTTTTTGGCCATGCTAATAACCTGCTGCATAAGGAATAAATACAAACAACCAGGTTCAAGGATCCCCATTCTTCTACATTTGCTCCTGGCTTCACACCTGCAGATTAAAAGAAATGTATCACTTCCTAGAGCTCCTTTCTTTAGAGCTTGTCATGAATACAGCCCAGGACTTGTTGATGTGGGGGGAGGGGCAGCCACAAAGGCAGCACAGTTGCACCTCTGGTCTTAGGCTTTATGGCACATTCCTTACCCCCTCTTGAGCTCATTTCTTATTCACTTGCACTAAATTTCTCAGAGAAGTATTCATACCCATGAAGTGGAACCACCATAAGAGCAAAAAAACCCAAAACAACAACAAAAAAAGCCTGCTTTGAATAATCAAAATCACAGAAGGAAGAATAAGTGAAATTAACAAAAAAAGGATTAGGAATTTAAATAAGTACAACACATATGCCTTGCAAGGTAAAGGAAAATTTCTGTACTTTGAAGCAAGAACAAGAGTCATAAAGAGAATACAAGTGGAAATACTTGTTATAAAAAGTTAATAATTCAGATAACACATATGTTGGGGAAAAAAGCAAGTATCCTCTATTAAAGAAAAATGTAGTGAGCTGAAGATCATGTTGAGAATATCTCCCAACGGAAGTGGAAAATTATGAAGATATAAAATATTTTTTAGATGGTAACAAACATTAAAAAGTCATTAGAGGATATTATAAGCATTATGCTAATTTTAAATTTAGATGAGATAGATACATTCTTTAAAAAACAGAGCTTGGCAAAACTAACACAAAGAGAAATAGACAATCTAGTCCTTTACCTTGTAAACTGAATCTGTAATTATTAAACCTTCACGAAATAAAGGTACAAGTCAATATAACTTTACTATGAATTCTTTTAAACATTAGAATGATAACAATGCCAATATTACAAATTCTTCCAGAAAGTAGAAAAAATTGCATACTTCTCGAGTGGTTTTATAATTTTTTTTAACATTTTGTTTATTTATTTGAAGGAAAAAGAGCACAAGCAGGGAGAGTGGCAGAGGGAGAGGGTGAAGTAGGCTTTCCACAGGGGGCCTGACTTGGCGCTCCATCCCAGGATCATGACCTGAGCCAAAGGCAGATGTTCAACCAAATGAGCTCCCAGCTGCCCCGTGGTTTTATAATCATGACATAAGAATCTGTTAAGGATGTACATAACAAGAAATGAAAACTGGTTGTTTGAAAATACAAAGGAAAGTCTCTAGAAAGACCACAAAAAAGAAAACAAGAAAAATCAGATAGAGAATGAAAAAAAAAAGGAAATAATCAAGGGAAACTTTTTTTTAAAAATAGAGTTATGAAAAATAGAACTACAAATTTTTAAAATATAAGAGTTAGATGAATTTGAAAATATGAAAAGTGAGATGGGGAAACTGAAGGGACCTAATGAAAGAAAAATCTATTTTTTTTCCCCCTTTGCTCTCTCCTGGTTTCTATTCTTTGCTTGGATGTGAACCCCGACCCTCATGTTACACGTGCCTTGTAATATAAAAAGCCCATGTTCTCCTTTAAGAGACGAGGAATTAATAGAATAAATAACATCTAAGGAAGAACAAGGTGAGAATCACAGGACTAAGCTATCATACGTGCATTCCAGACCACTGGAGCTTGACATCTTGATTCTAAGACCCTCTGGAACCAAGGAGTCACACATGGGCCTTGTTCTAGTTGCCATTATTTTTGGGTTAACCAAGGAGATAAAGCTATTTAGAAGCTTCTCTTGTTTGACTGTTTTCTACTTAAGGTTTGAAGAACCTTCCCCTGAATTTGTAGGATAGAAAATTGCCTATAAATGATTTAAATAGGCTTTGCTTTCAAGCTATTTCAATTTGGTTCATGACCATTGAAAGATGGTCCACTTTTTGCTAGAGAAAGCCATAGTAATGATTTGTAAATTTGTAAATCAGGCCATTAACACAATTGTGTACTTTCAACGGGTTATGGAAAGAGACTCAGATTTGAACAGAAAATAATCTTTTACATGGTATTACATTAAATATTAGTGAACCAGACAACTGGATAGCTGGTTGGGGAATAAAATAAAAGCAACTTCAGTCTTCATGATGTGAAACGTTGGGGTTTGGGAGCAAATAGTCAAGAAAGAATTCTTGAGACATTTTCTGTGCAAAAGGGTGTGTTTTTGTTGTTGTTGTTTTGTTTTTAAATTACCATGGAATAGGACCTGTGGGCAGAAAGGACTGGAGCAGGGATTGAGAGGAATGATTGATTATATTTCAGGTTGGAAGGGAGTTAGGAATAGTGTAAGTCTCTAAGGAATTTGGAAGCATGGTTTCAAAGACCTTGAGAGGCTAGCTGTTGTTAGAAAAAGGTCATTTACCAAACAATGTTTGGTAAAACCTTAGTCAAGGGGCCCTTCAGATATGTATCAGTGGGCCCTATGCTTGGAGGATGATTGCTAACATATAGCTTGGAGGGATAGAGATAAAGGAAGTTTCCAAAGGGATTCTTATAGGATCCTGGAGGTTGGGTAATGTTAAGCTAAGATTGCCGTTTGCCTCTACAAAGTATTAAAATCAAGGCAGCTAAACTCCTCGAGGAAGGTCACTCTGCCTATCTCAAGTGCTTGTCAATGGGCTGTAAGTTACAAGGAAGTTTAATTTTTCTCCTATATTTCTTTTGCCTTTGTGCTCCACATTAGCCCATACATTTTAATGCATTCAAAAAGCTCAGAAAGATTGACAAGTGTTTAGGTCATAAAACTCTGCTGTGGCAGATCAGAGACTGGAACCTACCTTTCATATCCGCTAGCCTTCAAGCTATGGTTTTCTGAAGTGTGAGTGAGGAGTGATGTCAGGGACTTTGCCTCCTCATGCCTCATTTTATAACACATAAAAACATCTCACTGATTGAAGTTATTAGCACCCAAAGCCAAAAAAATCAACATATCCTGAGTTTGCCAATTATCCAAACAAGTCTTCCATCAATGGTTTGGATGGGAATAACAATGCAAGCTCTTAGAGTCACCCCCTTGGATGGCAGTTGCGGGGGGCAGTGGGGAAATAATGAAGAATAGACTTCAGGTTTCCAGTTTAGTTCCACAAATGTTTACTGAAGTGAGTTATCATGCAGGTACCTGAACAAGGGCTAGGGAAACCAGAGGGAATAAGAGCTAACATTTTTGGCCAAGGATTTCAGTCTGAATGTGCTATAGATATGGAACCACATGTGGCTGGATCCGTGCAAAGAAAGTGGAGTTTCGAAGAAAGCAGAGGAGCAGAGTCTTATAGTGGTGTTGGGAAGCAGGTAAAAATTGGTCTGAAAGAGAACAAGGAACCAGGGGAAGATGTTTATTCAGAGGGAGGAGAGTGTGCAGTAAAAAAATGCAGTGAAATATCTTGACACACCTGGAATTTCTGTAGTTAGCTTAGTTAAAGTGTGGAATGTCATAAGCAGTGGAAAAGATGATTTTGGAAAATTCATCAGGGCCACAATTACCAAAAAATGTGTTTAAAATGCCAAAGAAATAAAATAAAATTATTTTGTATGTCATGAGAAGCCACTATATATTTTTTAAAAGGATAATTGCATCAAAGAGCTCCTGAGAGAACCTATCAAAACTGTGGTCTAAGATTTGAATTTACAGAGACTTGTTGGAGAGGACCAGAGTAGCTGTGGGAAAGATCAGATGAGAAGGGAATGTCTCTCATACGAATGTGTTTGCCAAAGCAGGGTAGCCCAGTACAGTTCTCACAGCTCTGTAAGAAGGTCCTTGCATAAGGCCTACCTCTGAGTTCACTTGGTATCATTAAACTCTTAAATATTTTCTTAATCTCATGTAACTGGTACTATATACAGAAAACATTCCTTCCGGCTTCCGATAGGCATTATAGTCCAAAAGGCATCATTTGGTGGCAAAGAGGCAACGGCTATGGAAAGAAAAACAAAGCTGCTGGCTACCAGGTAGATCCTCAAGGTCTTAAATATCCAGAGGGATCACCACTGTGGGTCTGCCCCTTGCCTTCTTCCCTCAGAATCCTGGCTTGGTCAGTTAGCTAAGGAGAGGCTCATCTTTCACTGCAGGCTCATGTTAAACCAACTGATAGGGTATGATCTGTAAAAATGATAACTTGTGAATTCATGGTGAGAAGTGCATCTGTCAGGCAGAACAGAATGAGTGGACTGATAAAGACACTTGGGAAATGAGTCCATTGGATGGAAGCCATCATGGTAGAATGTTTGCCTACGTATTAAGGAATGAAGAATATTAAGTTATTGTAGACCAAAACAAGTTTGAAGTATGTGAGCAGAAAGCAAACGAAGTCCTCCTATTTTGTAGAAGGGAGCCAAGAAATACTATTTTTTTAACTTTGTTATTGAATACATGTAAAACACACTCAGGGACAACTTGTACAACCAAAAGTGAAAGCTTTATTTTTCTACTCATTTCAGACTTTAAAATAAAACAAAACATGTTACGTATACCAAAATGTGAATGAAGTAGGATGAACCTAAACACAGAAAGTATAAGATAGTACCGAGATCTTTTTTTTACACGGCATTTTTTAAGAGTTTATTTATTTGGGAGAGAGAGAGAGAGCAGAAGCAGCGGGAAGGAGAGTCAGAGGGAGAAGTGGACTCCTCCACTGAGCAGGGATCCCACGACCCTGGGACCATGACCTGAGCTGAACGTAGATGCTTAACCAACTGAGCCACCCAGGTGTCCCAGTATGGAGATTTTTAAGAAGATGATTTCTATGCATCGTGGATAAAAGTATCAACTACCTGTACAAACTGGGGGCTTCTCAGTGTAAGGACAGGAAAGCTCCAAATAGGATTGAGACCTCGAATAAGGTTTGACCAGGCCAAGAATTGGTGCCCCCCCCTCCCCGAGAAACGAAGGTCTCTTGTATGTCAGACAAAAGATGATTTCTTTTGCTTACAACACGGCCAGTTAAAATTTTGTTAAGACTTTTCTATCATTACAATTATTTTATAAAGGCATATTTATTAAAAGAGCATTATTATTTGCTACTGGGAATGGCAATTTCATGCAGTATGAAATATTGTAGGAAAAAAGGTTTACAATGAAATGTGAGTGACTTTAAGAACATTAGAGTGAAATAATTATTTCTGAAGAATAATGCATTTCAGCTTCTCTCAGTACTGTTCAGTCAAATGTGATTAAATTTAATTCATTAGTTGAAGAAACAAATGGACCATCTTTTGTTTTGGAGGAGCACATGCCATTGAAGGTGGGGAAAGTATTGTGACTAAAAGAATTTCATGTAATTTTTGTTATTTAATATTTTCTCTTCTTTCTTTCTAATTTTCACAGCATCCCCTGGGAGGAAAGCATTACAAATACTTAACCCATGCCACTTAAGTATTTGATTGTGAAAATATATTAAAATGTCTGTTTTTTTTTTTTAATTAGTCTATCTTTTGTCTCAAATATTTTGGAAAACTCATATGTGATATAAAAGAAGAATGACATTTGCCTACAAGATTAGCTAATAAATTGTAAATGATCATGATCTTCTGGGGGCACATAGCCTTTATTTATTTCAACCTCTCTGTTAACATTCACTCTTTGTAAAGGTTTGATTTTTCTGCTTGCCTTTTCTGTAACCAACTGTGACACTAATAGGGCTTAATTTCTTTTCACGATTCTTACAGACATATTTCTGGGCCAACTGAAACAATTTTTCTATGCTGGAGGAGTTAATTAGGGTTGGCAAACTTTTCATCGCAGCTTTGAAAATTAGTTACTTCAGCTACTTCATATTTCAAAGTAGAATCTAATTTTAATACAAAATTAAACTGAAGAAAACTGTCCATTGTCGTCTGAAAGGCTGCTCTGTTGCTGTGGGTGTGGCCCAACCTGGCTGAAGGCAAATCTTTGCAGGAAGACTTTTGGGGATACCTCAGGAATGGGTGATGCGTGGAAGCATTCTCTTTGCTGTTAGGAATATTACTCGTGTTACAAGCGCGGTACGGATAGGATTTATATGAATGTGATACTACGTGCTCTAGTTCTATAAGTCAGAGTTCCTTTTGCCTTTCACTTCTTGATGTGCTGTCACCCACGGTCCACTCATTTGTCACTGCTGAGTGCCAGGGCCCCTTTAGCCATGGCCTTGAACACTGGCAGTGATTGAGAACAGCTGCCAGGCCAGGTGCTGAGCACGCGGTTTCAGAGGGGCCCATTCCCCACTAACTCACCTGTCCAGAAAAAGCGGTCTTGCTAAAGGAGACTGACAGCGTGAAAACGGGTCATAAATCACTGAAGGGGCACTTTTGATTACACAGGGCTGGCCAGACAGCATCAGGCCAGAAGAAGGGTGGATGTGAGCTTAAAGCTGACAAAAGTCTTTTGAGAAACGTTTGTCCCTTGATTTTGTAGGTTTCATTAGGCTACACTGCCTCTTTGAGTAAATTGTTACTTGTTAGTGTCTGGCATCACAGGGTTTTAACTTCCCTTTACTTTTGGATTTTATTGTGTATCTTGTCTGTGTCTGCTTATTTGATACTGTAAATTATAGTAATGATTTCCTAATTATAATCTATTCTTAAAATAATTTTTTGGTCATTGCAAATTCCTTTTCCATAATACTGTAGGCAATTTACTAATATTTTACTTTGAATTTATGCATCTTAAGTGACTGTTTTTGGGGTGTGAGCTATCTCTATTCAGTTTGTGTGTGTGTGTGTGTGTGTGTGTGTTTGTTTTACTGAAAAACCCATCATGATATTAGACACTTTAAAAAATGTGTTTGGTGGTTATTGATTTATTCAAAGTTTTTATTTCTTACTTGGATCAAGTTTGTTCATTTGCTTGTTTATTGCTTTTCCATGAAAGTTGAGACAATTCAAATACTTAGGCTAAACAAATAACCAAGTATAATTTTCTAACTCTAGATTATTAAGAAATTTGTCCAAATGGTATGTTAAGATTACTAAGCCTCCCAAACACTAGTCCCCTGTGTTTGGAGTCAGGATATAAATTCTTTCTCATGTTCTACTCCCCACAAATAATGGAGACCTATTAGATTACATTGTACTCCATCTAAAATTATTCCAGAGTCCTTTGTGATAAAGTGCAATTCAGTGCTTCCAAGCTTTCATTCAGAAAACAGACAACTTTGGTGCAGCTATATCATTTGCAATTTTATTACCTTGTGGGGATAAATATTAGTTTGTCCTGACGTATCCTCCTACTTCAGTTCTGTGAATAGGAATCAGGTTTTAGCCCACTGCCTCTTTTTCCATCCCCACTGGCCCTTCTTTTGTGCATTCATCATACCAGGCATGAATCTTTCAACAGTCTCTTAGAAAGCCTTTATCTCTATTCTTATTCCATTCCAATTAATTATCAACCCCATAACTAAAGAAAATTTTGCAAAAATGCAAATATGATTATGGCATTTCTCTACCTGGGCCGTTATACTCCTCCATTGTCCTTAAAATAAACTCTGAGCTCCTTAAGATGGTACAGTGCAGGCAGACCTTCAGCACCTGGCCCCGGCTCCAGACCTCTCTCCTCTTCCAGGCTTCCTCCAGTGTGCTTAGTGCTTGCTTCAACCCCAGGATCTCACTACTGTTCACTCTGCCTCCCATGATTCCTTCAGGTGGCATCTTCATGTGTGATCTCTGTAACACCCATGCTATTTTATTGTAATACATTGTTCAGTCTCTCTATTGTCCAGTAATATGTAACTTGAAAAAGTCAAGAAGAAAGAAAGAAAGTCAAGTCATTCATGTTCAGAGCCCAGAACTATATCCCAATGGCTATTCCAGAGGTTGGCATACAGTAGATACTCAATGTTTGTTCAAAAATATGTAGTAACAAGGAAGGAAGAAAAACTAACAACTATAGGATTTTCTGGGAGATATGATTGAAGATGTAGATAAATGAACTATATATTCTTTATATGAGAAAATAATCACATTTGCTCAAATAAGATTGTATAATAAATGCAGCCACAAAAAATATAGACTGGGTGGTGGAATTGAAAAAAAAAGTCTTTTAAAGTTCATCTGGATGAATAAACACGAAAGAAAAGAAAGGAACATTTTAAAAGCAATATGGGGGTGTTATAGTCTAACCAGCCATTAAAGTGTGTAATAAAACTAAAATAATTCAAATAATGTGCTTCTTTAACAGAAATAAACAGAAAGATTAATTTAACACAATAGAACTTTCAGAAATAATTCTAGGCACAAATAAAATTGGGTGAAGATAGAATGACACCCTAAATGAGTGTTATGATAACTGAATAACCAAGTGTAAAAAAATAAAATTAGATTCTGAAGTCCTGTACATAAAAGCTAATAATTTTATTATAAAAGTGGAAGCATTTATAATTGAATTTTCACATTATTGTTGGGTAGGCAAGGGTTTTTTAAGCAAGGCATTAAAGGCAAAAACCATGTATGTATTTAAAAAAAACATATGAGTACACACATTTTAAAATAGGGAAGATTTCCACAAATAAATTTAGAAGACATTTTACTATTTATCTCTCTATCTTTTTATCTATCTATTTATTTATCACCACTAGCACCACTGCTGAGACCACTGCCACTGGTCTATTGGACCTCAACTGAACTCAAATTAGTAATTTCAACATTAGCGCTAAACACTGGGTTAATAGCCCTCATGGTTAGGTTTATATCCAAATCACTCAGGAGATGCGAACAACATAAAATAAAAAACCAAAGGCAATCAATTTTCAAAATACACAGGGTTGGGCAAAGAGATCACATTAATTAATTAATCAAATGTAAGAAAATTTATCAAAATGATATTCTCAATGTTTTTCCTATACCTAGTATTTTACTTGTGTAGCTGAAAATGGAACTAATATGGCAGTTTGGGCAATATTTCAGCATATATAGTACGAGGCCCAAACTATGCTCAGTCAGCATGCAAAGCCGTAACACTTTTGTATTGTGCTACTGGAATGAATTCCTCTATGCTGAAGCACAGTAACCACCATTTATTCAACCAATCCAGAAATGTTTTGCATTTTTGTGAATTAACCACTACTCTAGAAACTTGGGGGAACTCCAAGAATCAAAGATTCCTGACTTCACAAGCTTTTCAGCTTATTCTTGCTTTCTTCTGCTTTGGAGACAGAAGAGAAATTTCTTACAAAAGGGCAGCCACAATAATTAAAAGGTCAATGTAGAACATTCCCCCAGGTTAGCTGTATGCACCCTTATGGTGAGTGTTGGGGGTGTACTTAAGCACCTGCTTCTGGTAGTCTGAGTTCATCTCTTCACCCTTTCCCTGGCTAAGAAGTAGTGGTGGTGGTTCAGCCACAGACCAGTTGCCAGGGGAAAACTGCCAGTTCAGAGGCAGGATCCAGAGGAGCCTAACTAGTTCAGTTCCTGGCACTGCCTCCTGGAGGAAAGCTCTGACTGGGGGTGCAGTGCAATGTGGTTTGAGAGAAATTTTATTCTTTTAGGCTTACAGCTATTATATAATATTTATTTGCATAGCCTGGACATTATTAGTGCTTGATTTGATTTTCCCTATGAGGTAGGAAAAAACAGAATCCAAGAACCTCTAGGCATCTTTAGCATTCCTTTTGTGCCCCACACCACTACTAGAACATTACTGTATTGACGTATGCAAAGAATTTGTCTCTTAAAACCCAGTATTGAAGAGGCACCAGTGTGCAAAAATAAAGCTCAATGACTTACCAAGGGCAACAACAATATGCAACTACCACTCAGGGAAATAAGACATTATTGGTTGCTAATATAAAAGGTTTCTAAGACAAACAGTATTATAACAAATCCCCGTTTTATGGGGACAAAGTATGCCTATGAATTGATTTCAGGAAAGAAAAATTAAAAACACACAATGAAGCTTTGACTATTTGAGCTTCTAGAATGTGCTTTCAATCCTAGGGAAAATAACAGGGTTGAAGTGAATGGTATGGGAAATAGACCTCAAAAAGATCATCTCAGAGCAAAGTGGGCTTAGAAAATGTAAACTAACTTTGGTTGAAGAAAACTAAAAATATACACACACATGCATGTGTATATATACATATATATATACGTATACATATATATATGTGTAAACAATGTATACACACACGGGTGTGAAAGTACATGTGAAAGTACATGGGTTAAAAGCTTATTTATTAAAAAAAATTTTTTTTTAAATTTTTTATTTTTTATAAACATATATTTTTATCCCCAGGGGTACAGGTCTGTGAATCACCAGGTTTACACATTTCACAGCACTCACCAAAGCACATACCCTCCCCAATGTCCATAATCCCACTCCCTTCTCCCAACCCCCCTCCCCCCAGCAACCCTCAGTTTGTTTTTAATCTTAAAATTTTAACTCCATATAGTTAACATATGGGATCACATATGCCATGGTCCCTCCCTAATATTTTATTGAGAATATTTGCATCTGTATTCATCAGGGATATTGGCCTGTAGTTTTCTTCTCTGTAATTTCTTTCTCTGGTTTTGGTATCATAGCAGTGCTGGCCTCATTGAATAAATATGGAAGTTTTCCTTTCTTTTCTACTTTGGGAATACTTTGAGAAGAATAGGTATTAACTTTCCTTTAAACGTTTGGTAGAATTACTCTGGGAAGTTATCTGGCTGTGGACTTTCGTTTGTTGGGAAGTTTTTGATTACTGATTCAATTTCATTGCTGGTTCTTCCTATTTCAGTTTTGGTGCTTTGTATATTTCTAGGAATTTGTCCATTTCCTCCAGGTTGTCTGATTGGTTGGCATATAGCTTATCATAATACTCTGTTATTATTTGGATTTCATTTCTCCTCCCTCATTTGTGATTTTCTTTATTTGGGTCCTTTTAAGTCTGATGAGAGTTTTTTTTTTTTTTTTTCCAGAGTTAAGTATTTTTTTTTTTTAAGATTTTATTTATTTATTTGACAGAGAGACATCTCAAGTTGGGGAAGAGGCAGGCAGAGAGAGAGGAGGAGGAAGGAGGCTCCCCGCTGAGCAGAAAGCCTGATGCAGGGCTCGATCTCAGGACTCTGGGATCATTACCCAAGCTGAAGACAGAGGCTTTAGCCCACTGAGCTACCCAGGCGTAAGTTTATTATTATAAACTTACCTCTTAGAACCACTTTTGCTGCATGCCAAAGATTTTGGAATGTCATGTTTTCATTTTCATTTGTTTCCATAAAATTTTTATTTCTTCTTTGATTCCACCCCCCCCCCCCATTCATTGTTTAATAGTAGCATGTTGTTTAACCTCTATGTATTTATGGTCTTACCAGATTTTTTTCTTGTGGTTGATTTCTAGTTTTATATGTTGTAATCAGAAAAGATGCATAGAATGACTTTGATCTTTTTGAATTTGTTAAGACATTTTTTGTGACCTGATACATGATCTCTTCTGGAGAGTGTTCATGTGCATTAAAAAGAATGTGTGTTCTGCTGTTTTAGATGGAATGTTCTGAATATATCTGTTAAGTTCATCCAGTCCAGTGTGCCATTCAAAGCTACTATTTTTGGGACGTGAGGGTGATCTGGCTGTGACATCTGTCACTACATTGATTGCCATGGTTGATTTGGCTGATCTGGCTGGCAGGGGCAGATGTCCCCTTTCCCCTTCACCACCCCATGCACCTCCCTGCTGAAGCTGCTGCACACTTGGTCAAAGAGGATGCCCTTCTTCAATAGAGAAAGACTGTGTTCTTCAGTCAGGGGTATACGAGTAGCTGAGCTCCCTGTTGGAACCTCCAAACAAGATCTCAAGGTTTGTTTGTAGGAGAACATAAGGTAGTCAATCTTCCAAGACTCCAGACACAACCAAATGAGGTGCTGCATGGGGCAGTCTGCCTATTAGGGAAAAAAAAAAAAAAAAAAAAAAAAGCTGCTATTTCCATGTTGATTTTCTGGTTGGTTTATCTGTCTGTTGATTAAGTGGGCTTTTAATTTATTTTTAAATCTATTTTATTAAGTTGGATGCATAAATATTTATAGTTGTTATAACCTCTTATTAGATTGTCCCATTTATTATTATATAGTGGCCTCCTTTGTCTCTTGTTTCTTTGTTTTAAAGTCTATTCTGATATAAATATTGCTAAACTGGTTTTCTTTTGACATCTATTTACATGATAAATATTTCTCCATCCCCTCATTTTCACTGTGCAGGCATCCTTAGGTCTGAAGACAGTTTCTTGTAGGCAGCATAGAGATGGGTCATTTATTTATTTATTTATTTCAATGTTTTTTTAAAAAAAAGTTGATTTATTTCTTTTTTAGTAATCTTTACATGCCACATGGAGCTCAAATTCATGACCCCAATATCAAAAGTTGTGTGCTCTTTCAACTGTGCCAGCCAGGCAAATCAGGGTCTCCTTTTTTAATCCAGTCTGTCATCCTATGACTTTTGATTGTAGTGTTTACTCCATTACATTCAAAGTAACTATTAATAGATACATATTTATTGCCATTTTATTACTTGTTCTTTGGTTGTTTTTGTAGTTTTTCTCTTTCTCCTCTTCTCTTTCTAGTTTCCATGACTTGTTGGCTTTTCTAGTGATATACTTGGACTCCCTTTTATTCAGTCTTTGCATATCAATTACTGGTCTTTGATTTGTGGTAACCATTATGTTTATATATAACATCTTCTGCACACATTAGGCTACATGAAGTTGATGGTTGCTTCTGTTAGAATCCATTATTTACTCTTCTCTCCTCCCACATTTTGGATGTATGTTGTCATATTTTTTCATGGACACTACATGGTGTCCTTTTATTTTATGAATCGTTTGACTGATTTTTTAAAAAGTATTTATTTTTACTTCCTTTTTTGTTTTTTACTTTTTATACTCTCACTTATGGTCTTTCATTTCTACTCAAAGAATCTTCTTTAATATTTCTTGCTGTGCTGACTTAATGGTTATAAACTCCTTTAGTTTTGTTTTTCTGAGGAACTCTCCTTCTATTCTGAATGGTAGCCTTTCTGGATAGAGTATTCTTCACTGCAGATTTTTAACCTTTCAGCACTTTGAATGTATCTTGCCACTTTCTTCTGGCCTGCAAAGTTTGTGCTGAAAAATCTGCTGATAAACTCATGGGGTTTCCCCTTGTATGTAACTGTCTTCTTTTTCTGCTTTTAATTTTTCTTTTAATTATCACTGCTTTTTGCCATTTTAATTACCACGTGTCTTAGTGTGAACCTCCTTTGGTTGAATTTTTGGGGTTATCTCTGTGCCTCTTGGATCTGGATATCTGTTTCTTTCCCCAGATTAAGAAAGTTTTCAGCTATAATTTCTTCAAATAATTTTTTCTGCCCTCTTCTTTCTCACTCTTCTTCTGGGATCCTTGTTATGTGATTGTTATGTTTGATGGAGTAATTGAGTTCCCTAAGTCTATTCTCTGTTTGTTTAATTTTTTTTTCACTTGTTTAGCTTGATTACTTTCCATTCTCCTGTCTTCCAGGTCATTAATTCATTCCTCTGTTTCCTTTAGCCTGCTATTTATCCCACAAAGTGTATTTTTAATTACACTTACTGAGTTCTTCATCTTTCATCCTTTTTATCTCTTTGTTAAAGTTCTCACTGATATTTTCCCCTCTTTTCTCTAGTGCAGTATCTTTATGATCATTACTTTAGATTCTCTGTCAAACATATTACTTATTGTCTGTTTCATTTAGGTCTCTTGCTGTGGTTTGATAATATTTGTTCATTTAGGACATATTTCTCTGTTTCCTTATTTTGTCTAACTATATTTTTCTTTTTATCTGTGTTAGGAAAGTCAGTTCCATTGCTTGCTTTTGAGGGTAATGACCTTATGAAGAAAAGGTCCTGTAGTGCCCTGCAGTGCAGCATCCCCCATTCCCCAGGTCTGGTGCTTCAGGGAGTGTCTCCTATGTGTGTTTGGTGTCCTTTTCTGTTGAGTAAAGGGCTCTTTTTCTTTCAGTCTAGTTGTCTGCAGAGATTCTGCCTGTTGTGAGCAGTTTTTGGTTCCCAACAGCAGCAGGACACATTTTAACAAGTTTCATGGTGGTCTGCTTGTGAGGTGAAACTTGATGTTCGTGCTGCTGGAACTTAGGTTCTATAGAACTTGTGGTTCAGGAGACCAGGTAGGATTTATGCTGGTCTTCTAGGGGAGGGATCCTACAGCATCAGGACTGAGGCAAGTATGACTCAGAAGGGCAGATCTGTGTAACTAAGTTAGATAGTGAGTGTTGATGGTATCAGGCTAGTTCCCACAGTGGCTCTGCATTTAAGTTGGGGGATGAGGGAGAAAAATGGCAATTGCTAGCCTCTTTGTTCCTGGAGGTGTCTTCCCATGATCTCTGCCTCTCCAGACCACACTCTGAGATGATGAAATAACTCTCTCTCCCATCTGCCTCTGGCATTTTCCAGACGGTTGTTGGATCTGTGCTGTATCTCCAGTGGCTATTTTTTTATGTGTGTGTGCTGTCTCTATAAGGGTGAAGATTCTATTTCCTGTAGCCCTTCAGGGTCTTCCAGAGCTAAGCTCACTGATTATTAGTATTATTTTTTTAAATTCTAGGCTTTAAGTCCCTCAGCTTTACGAACCCTTGAAATTTGGTCCTTCTTGCTTTCAGTGCCACATGTTATGGGGATTTGTCTTCCCTGTGTGGACTCCCTGGTATGAAAGTTTGTTTTTTGCCCTTCTCTGCACCACCATCTCCCTCTCACTGCAGACAGCCAAGGTCTGTTTTGCTCCTAAACTTTGTCTTCACCCTTCCTACCTTCTCTGATGTGGTCTCTTCTCTATTTTTAATTGTGGACTTTGTTCTGCCTGTCTCCACACTGCTTTCTGCGTTATTTATGCTGATGTGAGTGTATTCCTTTTGTTCTCAGTTATAATTCCCAAGCCTAAAATAGTGCTTGGTATGTAGTAGCAGCTCAGTAAATATTCACTAATTTGGTGATTGAATTATAAAACAAATAATATATTTTCCATACTGTATGAAACATGTTATAGAGACTGGAACATGTAAGACTGTAATAACATTGAAAATGCTTCTGATTTACCAATATGTGCAAAATGTAGGCTGCACTGATATCCTAACTTGATATGAACATTGAATAGAAATGCAGGCATATATTTAGAATGATTGTTCTTGGTACAGACGCATTTAAAGTTTTATTTTCCCTTTTATGCATTTCTACATATACAGTATTAGTAAAATAAGTATATTTACTGTTTATACTAAAAATGAAAGTAAATAAGTAATGAATGAATTATTTCTAGGGAAGTTATTCATTTCATGGTTGAAGACCTTTGGGGGTAGATATGAATCCAACAATATGAGTGAAATTCAGTTTCACAAAAACAAAATGCAGTCAAGGATGTTTGACTTAGTCATGGTTAATGGATGAAGATGCAGTCCAATCAAGCTATAACAATTATTCTAGAGAACACAAAAAAGTCACTTAATTACAGTAAAATGTGTGGTGATGTTCTGAAGAAAGTTAGATAGAAGTTTCAGGAGTTGTAATTCTGTTTCTATTAAACATTAGAAGAAGAGAGTAGTGCAAATGTCTACTTATTAATGTTTCCAAGAAAGGCATTTCAAAACTACTTGGGGTAATATTGAAGATTAGAATCAGAGAGTAATGCTTCACCAGTATACCTCAAATAAATCTTATTTCTATTGGAAAAAAATATTGCATCTTGGTGGGCATAGCTTGGAATAGTTTGGACTTTATTTCATAGGTGTAAGAAAGTCATTGAACAGTGTTGAGAAGGGGATATGAAATAGATTTTGTTAATTGTGTGTAGAATCACTTTAATTCCATATTTGTTTTGCCACTATGGAAATGTATGTATGCATTTTAATGTGTTTGTTATGTGTATATTAATTATTTTTTATTACTTTCAATTCAGTACAAATGTTTTAAATCATATAATTGAGATAAAGTAAATTTAATTACTAATTAAGATTTCTACCCAGTGCCAAATAATTCTTCTGTTTGTTTGCTTCACTTGCTATACTCTTTGTTGAAGAGTATCTTAGTGATGGAAGTGATTTATCCATCATTTCCCCTTATGTCTATTGTTATCATCTTCAATATATTCTTTAGAGGTAACCCTTTTAATTTTTCTCTCAAATTTATTCAATATGGGGGTAATACTAATTGTAAAAAAAAAAAATAGTGCCTGATGTGACAGTGATTGTCTCCCATATTAAAAAACAAAAGGGAATACAAAAGATAAATTTGATTTTGTGGAAACATTATTTTATTGTAAAGTTTTTTTTAAAGATAATTTATTTATTTAATAGAGACAGAAAGAGAGTGAGAGAGAGAGAGAGAGAGAGAGAACACAAATGGAGGGAGGGGCAGAGGGAGAGGAGGAAGCAGACTCCCCACTGAAAGGATAGTCCAATGTAAAGATCCATCCCAGGAGCCTGGGATCATGACCTGAGCTGAACGCAGATGCTTACCTGACTGAGCCATCCAGGCACTCAGAACTATCTTACTTATAAACATACTTCATTCATGACCTATCTTTCTTGATTCTCAACTCACTAAGAGCTTAGCCATCTTTTTTTTTTTTTTAAGATTATTTATTTATTTTTAGTAATCTCTACACTCAACATGGTACTTGATCTCATAACCCTGAGATCAAGAGTCACATGCTCTTTTGACTAAGCCAGCAAGACGCCCCAAAAGCTTAGCCATCTAATGTCTTAAAACTAGGTAGAGTCATGGTCCAACTGCACATTTTATTAAATGGCTTCAATTTTCTCTACAAAGAAGTTGTGCTTTGATTGACAGTTAGAACTGATTTACCAAGACTGATAATGAGCTTAATAACCAGTGAATCAGAAAGCAAGATTCAAACCAAGGTGGGGAAAAGTTGAGTTAGATTAGTATCTTAATACTGCTGAACCACCTCCCATTTTAAGTAGAAAAGGGGGAACTGTTGATTAAACATTTTAATTGATGCCTTCACTTATTTAGTCAAGTGTTTATTGAATATTTAACATATGAGATACAGGGCTAAATTTATTTCATCATGTATTTCATTCTCAAACTATTTTGGGATGATTGTGTAGTAGAGTCAATCAAAAAAGGATATTTTTTTCCGGTAATATGCTAAAAGATTTTTGATATAAACATTTGTTTACCCAAAAGAAATACACTACTTACATCGTTCTACTGAGAAACAGTGATTATTCTTCACACTTATTTAGATCTCCTTCTTGGGAAGTTCCCTCTATATTTAGATAAATATAATCATAATATACCATCTGCAAAAGGGGAAATTAACATTTTGCAAGAATCAGTGAATGATCAGGGTATAGTTAGAATAATAAAAATGCTTAGAACTGTGAATATTGAGCAATAAATACACTTCTCTGTTTGCTACTTTCCTCAAAGGGGTAAATCTCAACAGTCACAAAGCATGCTAGGCAGAAAATATTTTCAGCATCTATATTTCATTAAATAGCCATATTTCTTCATGGTTATTTTTAAATTCCTTCCTCTTTATGTAGTTCAATTAAAACTTTCAAACTTGAAAATATGAGTGATTATGCTCATCTAATTTATAGAGGGAGAGTGAGTCATAGATGGGCAAATTCACAAATCTTACTGATTGGAAATGGTTAAAACCTTAATTTTCAAGGAAGAATGGCCTCCCCCCCCTTTTACCTTCTAGACACATCTGCTAAAGGTGTAATTCCTATTACATCTCCCTTCCTTAAGTCCTGAAAAGCAGGTGGATTTTCAGATAGAACTTGTCACAAAGATTGTTCAAAAACAGAATGAGATTTGTAGGAAAGGAATAAGCCGCTGCTTGGAAGGTATTCTTTGGTGTTATAGTAAAATATAAACACGTTCAGTGCTTAGTGGGTTGGATTTCATTGCCTCTGAAGTCTCTTTATCATTCTATAAGGTGACAAATATTGAGATGCTATAAAGAGACAAAGTGGTGGCTGGATAAGTCAGCCTCAAATGATGTCTTAAAAATCATGAACACGCTCTGCAAGGAGAAATGAATGTCAAGAGATCTAAGCTTGGATTGGTAAAAATCCATTTTTCTTCTCTGTCTGTGAATACTGAGCTTTTCCCCTTTCCACTTGCAAGTGAGCCTGGAGATCATCTGAGAGTGACAGTGCCTGAGACTAGAGAGAAGAGTTTTGAGATGTGGCTGGAAGATATCACTGGCATATTCTGAATTGCAGGCCGGAGACCCAGCAGGGAGGCTCAAAGGTAGAGCTACCCCAGGCCTTGAAAATTTCCATAATGCTAGATCAGTGCTCAGGAACAACTGGTGACACAGGAGACAGCTGGAACTCATGCAGGATAGAAGCCATGACAATAACAAAATAATAATAATAATAATAAGGAATAGCATTCTGAAAATGTGCTGTTAGAATGGCTTTTTGCAGGGGGAAATACAGCAAGGTATTACCAAAAGGAGAAATGGGACCTGGGTCAACTGTAGCAACAAGGCATGATAGGGACCATCCACACTGAAACTGCGCTGGAGAAGAAACCAGATTCAGCAGGAACAATAATACTCTGCCTTCGTGGGTGATCTGAACACCTCGGGAAGTTTTCTGCGTTTACCTTTTTGTCGACAATAGCACAGGATGTCAACATTAGCTCTGGATGTGCCAGCACTAACTAGGGAGTTGGTTGAGATACAAAATGTCCTTGTCTTGTCTGTCTGTCCTTTCAGATAGCTTCAGGGTCTAGCCAGGACGATAGGTGCACTCATTTTTTATATATTGGAGCAGGTGGCCACTTTTTCAGAATTGTAGTTTCCACTTGAAACATTATTTGCCTGTATTGTCTTCATGGGATAGACCAGGGACAAGACATAGGATTGTGGAGAGGGTTGCCACCAGGACCAGTGAGGTAGAGCTGTGGTTCTCATACTTTCACAGGCATAAGAACTACATGAAAGGTCTCCCTGACTCAGTTGTCTGGCCTTTATTTCTAGAGATTCTGATTCAGTGGATGAGGGTGAAGTCCTTAAATACACATTTTTAACAGACTCTCAGGACTTTGAAAACCCCTTCTTCCAAGCACAAGTGTGTCTGAGAAGCACCTGCATTCCTCTTAAACTTAATGTGCTGGCTTACGTGCAGTGTGTGGGGGTGGGGTGGGGTGGGAGAGTTTGCTGGGGTGACATGGTTATTGACGGATGGGGTCTGCTCACCTAGGGCATGATATCCCAAATAACCAGAAGTCACTCTAATATGAAAGGAAAGTATTCAGTTCTAACTGGGTAGTGCTTCTGATAGTATGACTAGAGCAGAAGTACCCAGGACCTTCTTGGGAACATACACTTAAGTTAAGATTCTGATTTCACTGAGGTTGAGCAGGTGAGCTAACAGGAACCATCTGTGGTTCCTTCAATGCAGAGGTTTGCATTCATGGAATTGGGCCCTGACATGGAAGATTACACAGGTTGGACATGCAGTGAACCCTTCTCCATGAATTATGATCCATTTCCCTGACAGACGAGATCTATAAGGGCCTTCTGGTGATGGAGAGAGACGCCATCCAAAACAGCTGCACCAGATGCAAGGCAGGTCCTTGTGCACGCTCTGGCCTTGAATGTGATGCTGAAATTGTCCCCCTTACTTAGCTGATATAGATTCAGCAGAAGTAAAAAAGAGAGGTGCTAATTGCAAATTTGAGGGTCAAGTAAGAAGGGTGAGCAGTAAATCAGAGAAGGAAGGTGTGGAACTGACCCTCCAGATGGAGGAGCCAAACCCCCAGTGAAGTTTGTGGAGAACACAGACCACATACCAAGGAAAGAAAAGAATTGTCTTGGTGGATAGACATCTACACTGAAGATGTGATTCCTGCATAAGGAAGATGAGAAACCTTCCTGAGTTGGAGACAACTTTCATGGCCCCTGGGAAAGCTTGTCCAACACAGTTTAGATACACTGAGCATGTGGAAGTCACTGTTCTCAGGAGCTGAATGAGGGAAAGTATTCAAAAATGTCTTTGATATTCTGGGACACCTGGGTGGCTCAGTCCGTTGAGTGTCCAACTCTTGACTTCAGCTCAGATCATGGTCTTAGGGTCATGGGATTGAGCTCTGTGGCACTGTTGGGCATTGTGCTCAGCAGGGAGTCTACTTGGGATTTTCTCCCTTACTCTCCCTCTTTCTCTGGTTCCCCCACTCCCACCACTGCTCACTCTATCACTGTCTCTCTCAAATAGATAAATCTTTAAAAAAAAAACAACAAAACTTCTTTAATATTTTGTTTATCTTCTACTCACCTATTCCTTTAAGTGTTACCATATGTCCCAGTAATGATAAAAATACAAATTAAAAAAAAAAATCAGTAAGAGTCACTGCCTTCAATGTTCAACCTTGCTTTAATAATATGCCATGCATGCTGGCCTCTTGTGAAAAGAAGAGTCCCAGTGCCCATTGTCCTCCTTCTTGGGACTTGGAACTGGGAGTTTGGGCTGGGGTATGAATTTCCATTCCATGGTGGCCTGCTCCAATTGCTTCTCCACCAGTGGCAGTGACATCCTGTCTCAGTCATATTTTTCATCTCTTGTTTTATTATTCTTCATCCCTAGAAGCTGTCTTCCCTCTCATTAATGTCAAGATTATAATGAGTATAAAATAATCAACTATTTTGTTTACATTATTATCTGAGAACAAAAGCTGACAGCATCATCTTACTGAAGGAGTCCTATTAACAATCTCCATGTATAACCTGCATTGAAAATGACAAGATAAAACTTTATTCTTTCCTAGAGTTTAGTAATTGAAATTACAGGAAACTGAGTGGAGAGTCTAAATGAAGCGACACTTATTAAGAAGAGGTAATTGAAACCAGGACACTCAAGGATGCTTATCAAATATGTTAGAACCTCATTAATTCAGTTCCTTCATATGAAAAAAAAAAAAACCCTACAGAGCTCTTAATTATTAATATGTTCAAATATTATTTTTCCCCAAATTAGTCATGATTGAGAGGAAACCTACTTAGAACAAAATCTGTTAAAAATATTCAAACTTAAACATTTATAAGAAGGCTCTTAACTTCTAGGAATATAAATTAATTATGTATACTCTAAGTTCTTGATACTTATTATATGCTGTTTATGAGGTATAAACAATGAGATGTATGTCTTCATGAGTTAGTCATCTGATTTTATTCACTGGGTATGTCCCACATCCCACGCTTTACTTCTAGTAATTTATTTTATAGTAGAAATTACTAAACTAACTTTGAAATTATCTCTTAAAGTATACATGATTTTTGAAGAACAGTTCTTTGCCTAAAACTTCTTCTCTTGTTCCAACCTCCCTCCCTTACTGACTTCCCTACGTCTGCAAGTAGCTGGTCTTTCAGTCACTGGAGGCAGAAACGGGGTTCCGTGGGTCACTTGGTCTCACCTTTGTAATAATCCAATCCCTAGTTCGATAAATTCTGTTACTTGTCAGAAACTGCAAATCGTGCCTAAATTTGTGCCCCTGTCATGTCTAATTGTAGTTCTTCCAGTATCGCTCTGATGTGTTTCCACTTGCCAGTAGGATTTTTCATTTTCTTTTTTGCTCACACACATATTGGATTTATTCATCTGATACCTTTTATCTCCTGATAGGATAATATGGTGCTTCTTAAATTCTAGTAAGTTCTCCCTATTGCCTCCAATTATATAAACTAAATTCCTTAACATGCTATATAGAATTCTTAATCATTAGCTCCTATTTTATAATTTACTTTTCTATTCTGATGTGTCATGGGTCCTCTATAACATTCAGTCCTTCTGTCTTTTAGACTCTCTACTTTTCCTAATTATCTCTGGTTGCCCCAAAATTTTGCAAGTGCTTGTCCATTTGTAATGATTTTACCTCATTTGCAAACTCTCTGGCATCTTTCAATAAACAACTCAACCACTACCTCCTCTTACAGATTCTTCTCATTTCCTCCTGAGTCAGGTTAACTGAGTCTAACTATTTTACAGAGATAACATATAATATATTTACATGTCTAAATCTCTATGATTCCCAGTTAACTCTCTTGTCAGTACAGGACAAATGACCCACAAATACTCAGTGACTAAAGGGAGAAAGGAGATGGTAATAGGTAATCTTGGTCTTTTTTCACACTTTGATGGTGTTTCTCATTCTTAATACTGTTCTCTGAGCACGATGCAGACAACTGGACATGATGGGAAGGAGACTTGTAATTGAAGAAGAGTTGAGAGGGGTATTCAGACTGACCCAAGAAAAGGAACAAAGCTATCTTCAAGTGCTTAACAAGGATGTCAATTGAAAAAAAGTAACTAGTTTATGTAGCTTCAGAGATTCTAAGAGGATTAATGGGCTGAAACTATGGAAAGGTAAGTTATTCACTTTCCCTATATGTACTTAACTTGTAAATGATATTGGCCAATGAATAAGGAATTTAAAACTTTATGTATAGTACATATGTAATGCCAGCAGAACACGTCTGTCAGCTGAAGTCATTAATGATGTATGTAAAGAAAGGATATGTCAATAAAAATTAGTCATTAAATCATGGAAGACTGACAGAGAGAGAATTACAGAGGCAAAATTTAATTATGCTTATCTAAACTCCTTACTGAGTCTAACTATTTTACAGAGATAACATATAATATATTTACATGTCTAAATCTCTATGATTCCCAGTTAACTCTCTTGTCAGTACAGGACAAATGACCCACAAATACTCAGTGACTAAAGGGAGAAAGGAGATGGTAATAGGTAATCTTGGTCTTTTTTCACACTTTGATGGTGTGAAAATTGCCCCAAATTTACTGGAGAAAAGGTCCTTCCCAGGTTAAAGAATATATTCAGTCAGCCTTGTGGTAGGAGTTTTATTTAGAGAGATGTACAAAACTATCAGAGACTAATAATATTAACTTTTAATCATATATTTTAGCTCCCACTGTCGAGGCTGTTAATAGTACAACCTCATTAAAATTTATCTTGTTTTGGGGGAGTATGTACTAGTGGAATTGACACAAATGCCTAGTTTGCCTTATAATTAAAATTTGAATTTTAAATTATAAATTGATTTTGTCAATGAGTCTCCTATGATTTGGTTCATATGAGTAAGCGTCTGGGAATCTTAGCAACCCTAGAACACTGGTAAAATTAATTTTCTGAGTAAGAAAAAAGAAAAAGAAAACATGAACAGTAGAGGTTTAACAGAAATATGGTACAATAACCAAGCAGCTTCAAAAGTCTCCCTTTGTCATTCTATAGTTTCTACATAGAAAGAGAAACATTTGAATTTCACCAGCAAGGTAACTGGAACTCAGAAGTGAAGCATGGTAACAGTGCCATCCAGAGAGATATCCCCCTGCATTCTCCATCTGTGATGGATGTCAGGTCATTTGTAGAGTTCCTGTATAGTTCAGAAATGAAGATGGCATTGAAGTACCAAGAAAGGGGAGGGACTTTCAGCACTCAGAAGTTTAGATATGACATTCATCAAGGAAAAAAGAAATATTTTTATGAGTCTTTCTCAACCATACTACATTAGTTGGTAGATCACTGAATTTTTTGCCTAAATGTGCATTCTTATTTTTTGTAAAAAAAAAAAAAAAAAAAAAATATATATATATATATATATATATATATGCAGTCACATAGGACACATTTTTTTTTTAAAAAACTAAGTATCCTCAAAAATTTAGGAGAAATTCCACAGGGATATTCTTTAGAATACACTCATTCCTTTAATATGAAAAAAGTTCCATTTGTCTTATGAAATTATTATGATACTCTTAGACCTACAGTATGTGTAAGCTCTTGGACCACCTATTACCCACCCAGAGATAAATTCTTTCTGCAAACTTCAGGTGTATCTTAGTCCCAGGTACAACTTTTCTGTCTCTATTTTACTGTTTCTCCCACAACCCTGGTATTGAAATGTAAATAACATAAAGTGTAGGGACTGAGGGTAGGTTACCCCCCAAATGAGCTACTTTGACATGAAGACTATTTTGGGTGAAGGCAACTGAGAGCCTGTGGGCTCAAAAGAAACTTCTGCCCCCCTCTTAACTATACAGAAGAATATAAATTGAGGTCTTTCTCAGAATAAGGGTTATTGGAAGAGATGAATTTTATCTGTGTGACCCATCTGTATGGCAGGACGGATATCTAATCACCACATATCTGCTCTTCTCAATACCCTGTGAATTGCATTCTTTTCCTCTGAAGTCCCAGATCTCTTTCCTTTTCTCTTAGTTCAGGTTATACTTCATTTGCCTGTCTTTGGAATTACCATATCTGGGTGGATTCTCTGTAGGTATGCTACTAAACTTGATTTTCTTCTGTTAATCTGTTTCCTGTTAATTTGAATCTTAGTCCTGCTAGAAGGACCTTGAAGGGAACAGGAATTCTTACTCCCTAATAGTTGACATCTTCAGTAGGATACTTTAACTCACTAGACACCTAACACCCCAGACATGGCTGCAGCTGAGGTATCTTTGAGACATCTGATGTACAGCCACAGAAAGTAATGTTATTTACCTTGTTAGACCTCTAGAATCTCTGTCTTTCGAGACTGATGGAAGAAGAGTGGTGAGAGTCCTCTCTTTCTAAATTTAGATTGGCAGAAGAAAATGTTTGTGAAACTAGCCCTTTGAGCGAAGGGACTCTTTTTGGTTAAATTTGGTAGATTAGTCTTTGGTTACAGATTCTTTTCCTCCCAGAGATCATCTTTGTTTTCCACTGTCAGTGTCTTTCATGGTGTTTGTCCTCTGTTGCTATGGGATATCCTGGAAGCCAAAGCCACAATATTGGTGGGCACAGGTTGAGCATTTAAAAGCTGTTAGAGTGCTCACCACCTCAAGAAGACTCCCAAGGTAGGACAAGTTGGTCATGGAATGGGTTTGATTGATACTAGGCCACCTGCCAACCTCAAGAAAACTTCCATGTGGTGAGGTACACTATAAAACAATACACAGCCCCCAACCTTGTGGCATATACTTGCTAGGTATCAGTTTGGCTCTGAGAGACCCAAGGTCTAGATAAGATTTTTTTCTTTCACCTTGTGCTATGTCCATAGAGCTTGGTTTTGTGACCAGTCAGAATGTGCTCTTTGTTCTCTACCATTTGGAGGCTCCACTTACCAGGGTACACCTTGGTGGTCAGTCAAATAGAAGGGAATCTCAGTCTTTCTCTGTCTGGCTGAGCCAGCTCTCCAGGGATCTTGTCATTAGAGGTCCCAACCCAGAGGAACCTTTGTCATCTCAACCTTCAATTGCTTGCCTGTGCTGGAAAGTCCCAGTGTTGCAGATTACTGGATCTGTGACTTGAGGCATCTTATGTTTCCGTGGGAAACCAGAGACACTGTTCTTACTACACCATCCTTACTGTTTGTGCAATGGAGGCCTTTGCTTTCTTAGCTTAATTTTGTGAGCAAACTTTAGATCATAGGACTGCTACATCCGTGCCCTTTCGGAATGCTTCTTGCATCTTTGGTTAAATCATTAAAGGCATATTGGTTTGAGACATGTTAATAGATTCCACTCATGAATTGGCAAATAATGGACCATTTAAATTTGCTATATATGTTATATATATATAATGTATATAACATTTATATATATATATTTTTTTAAAGATTTTATTTATTTACTTGAGAGAGAGACAGTGAGAGAGAGCATGAACGAGGAGAAGGTCAGAGAGAGAAGCAGACTCCCCATGGAGCTGGGAGCCTGATGCGGGACTCGATCCCAGGACTCCAGGATCCTAACCTGAGCCGAAGGCAGTCGTCCAACCAACTGAGCCACCCAGGCGTCCCAATAACATTTATATTTTTTATATTATTTTATTTATATTTTATGTGCTTATACATAAAATATATATAAAATGAAGTATTCACAGCGATCTTATTAGTGTAACATCTACCCCTGGGGACTCCCTTAACAAGATAAAAGAACAGAAATTAGTCATAAGATATGTCCCCATCCAATGTAAATTCTTCCTTCCTTCCTTTCTTCCTTCCTTCCTTCCTTCCTTCTTTTCTTTCTTTTTCCTTCCTGTTTCTTTTTCCTTTTCGTTTTCTCTTTTTATTATTATTATTATTATTTTGTAAATTTTCTTTCTTAAAATAAAACCTCATTGCCTCTTTTCACTTCTCTTTCCTTACAAGATTTACAGATCCCTCTGGCCTCATCTCTAGGTTCAAAGCATAGAGGTTGCTCATATACATGGAGGAGGCCAGACAATGAACTTAAGAAGACCACCTGACACTGGCAGTAAGGCTAGCCTTGCTCCTACCTTCCAGGACTTTATAAGCAGGCTCTGCCAGCCACATGCATTCTTATACAGTGTCCTTGGAAGGTGTATCTTAGACAGCCCCCTCAACGGACAAAGAATTTGTGCCAATCTTTTAAATTATAAAGCTCTTCTACTTCTACGTTTGAAAAATTCTACTGAATTTAGAAATTAGAAATATTATTTCACTATATTCATAGTCTTCCTTCTGAGGAAATAGGTGACTGAATTTCTCGGAGGTTCTTCTACAAATGATTTGTAGAAGGTCAATATTCAGGTGCTAATAGAGGCCAAAGTTGAATTGTGTACACAGAAAAAAGCTTTTGTTAAAATGCTGTATACATACTTTATAAAGGCATAAATCATACAGTTGCCATTTTAGTTAAATTTCTCCTTGATAAAAAGAAGCAAATTTAGTTAAAATGATGAGCCAATCCTTTGAGATATAAATTGTAATCCAGGTCTTTGGAGAATTTGGAACAACTGTCCTTACCTTATAAATCTCTACAAAATCAGAAATACAACTCTAGAAGCAATTCAAAGCCCACCTATCTTGACCAATCCCCAAAACTTGCCTGTTCCTCTGAAAATGTTTGTGAATGTTACCGAAAAACAACAACAACAACAACAAAAACCAAAGCAAAAAACAAAAAAAAACCACAAACCCAATATATTGGAACAAAATCATTTTGTACTTTAACAAAAGGCAAATTTTAAATGTCAATTACTCTGAAACTCCAGATATATTTTTTTAATTCTTTTTCTGTCTCTTGAAATTATAAGCCTTATGACATTTTTAAAATGTAAACACAGCCCACAACCTCCTAAGACTAGAAAAAACAAGAAAGACAGAGAGAGACAGAGAGACGGAGAGAAAGAGGCCTTTAGCAAATTCACAATGATGAAAATGCTCTTATACCTAGACTCTAGCACCTCTAATAACAGGCTAATATACTCAATATATATCCACCTTAAAAAACAAAACAACTTACTCTCTCTGGGCCTTTGAGATATAATTTTTCTACCCCCATTCACTTTCTGGGCATTCTTATATATTCATATAAATGTATATGTATTCATATATATATTCACATATATATTATATATTTTTTTTTATTTAATTTTTTATTTTTTATAAACATATATTTTTATCCCCAGGGGTACAGGTCTGTGAATCACCAGGTTTACACACTTCACAGCACTCACCAAAGCACATACCCTCCCCAATGTCCATAATCCCACCCCCTTCTCCCAAACCCCCTCCCCCCAGCAACCCTCAGTTTGTTTTGTGAGATTAAGAGTCACTTATGGTTTGTCTCCCTCCCAATCCCATCTTGTTTCATTTATTCTTCTCGTACCCACTTAAGCCCCCATGTTGCATCACCACTTCCTCATATCAGGGAGATCATATGATAGTTGTCTTTCTCTGCTTGACTTATTTTGCTAAGCATGATACGCTCTAGTTCCATCCATGTTGTCGCAAATGGCAAGATTTCATTTCTTTTGATGGCTGCATAGTATTCCATTGTGTATATATACCACATCTTCTTGATCCATTCATCCACATCTTCTTGATCCATTCATCTGTTGATGGACATCTAGGTTCTTTCCATAGTTTGGCTATTGTGGACATTGCTGCTATAAACATTCGGGTGCACGTGCCCCTTTGGATCACTACGTTTGTATCTTTAGGGTAAATACCCAATAGTGCAATTGCTGGGTCATAGGGCAGTTCTATTTTCAACATTTGGAGGAACCTCCATGCTGTTTTCCAGAGTGGCTTCACCAGCTTGCATTCCCACCAACAGTGTAGGAGGGTTCCCCTTTCTCTGCTTCCTCGCCAGCATCTGTCATTTCCTGACTTGTTGATTTTAGCCATTCTGACTGGTGTGAGGTGATATCGCATTGTGGTTTTGATTTGTATTTCCCTGATGCCGAGTGATATGGAGCACTTTTTCATGTGTCTGTTGGCCATCTGGATGTCTTCTTTGCAGAAATGTCTGTTCATGTCCTCTGCCCATTTCTTGATTGGATTATTTGTTCTTTGGGTGTTGAGTTTGCTAAGTTTTTTATAGATTCTGGACACTAGTTCTTTATCTGATATGTCGTTTGCAAATATCTTCTCCCATTCTGTCAGTTGTCTTTTGATTTTGTTAACTGTTTCCTTTGCTGTGCAAAAGCTTTTGATCTTGATGAAATCCCAATAGTTCATTTTTGCCCTTGCTTCCCTTGTCTTTGGCGTTGTTCCTAGGAAGATGTTGCTGCGGCTGAGGTCGAAGAGGTTGCTGCCTGTGTTCTCCTCAAGGATTTTGATGGATTCCTTTCGCACATTGAGGTCCTTCATCCATTTTGAGTCTTATATTATATTTTTATATAAGTGTTTGTAAGTGTATAAAAGTTGGATCTGTAGCATCCTCTCCACAAATATTGTTTAACATCTTGCCTTTGTTTTGTGTGTTTGTATATCTCCATGTATGTTGTAAATGTGAATATTTTCTCTAACTCCAAATGGCATTGCTAAAATTAATTTGTAAAAAGAGCTCTACTTGAAGTTGGTTTGAAGGCAAGCACTTGTAAGGATTGGGCATTCTAAAACTCAGATAAAAGCTAACCCAAATGCTTTTCATGTTCACGTGATCTGGGAAAATATCCAGTATTAAAGCTAATTTAAGGATGTTGATTTAATTAAAATAGACAGGTGTTTAGAGTTATCAACATTAAATATAAAACTTTTACTCTACTTGTGTTTACTAATAGTCAAATAAGTTCATGGTATTTCTGTTTCAAAATATATCAGAAAGAAAAAAAACTGAGAATGGTTGACTTAATCTAATGCCTTATGAAGTTTGTGAGTAATCTAATGGTTAAGAACAAGTAAATTAAATAGATATAAGTAAAAACAAAACAAAACAACAACAACAACAAAAACTGTAGGTAGACTTTTATTTATTTATTTATTTAAAGATTTTATTTATTTATTTGACAGAGAGAGATTACAAGTAGGCAGAGAGGCAGTCAGAGAGAGAGGAGGAAGCAGGCTCCCTGCTGAGCAGAGAGCCCGATGCGGGACTCGATCCCAGGACCCTGAGATCATGACCCGAGCCAAAGGCAGCGGCCCAACCCACTGAGCCACCCAGGCGCCCCTGTAGGTAGACTTTTAAATAGCTTCCAAAATCTTTGGTAACCTAAAAACTTAAATGTTTGCTAAGTTAAATGATGAATAAAATTAAATTTATTGATTATCTAGATCATTTCCAAATAAGATAAAATAATGAAACATTAAGTACTAATCATGTTTTATCTACTTTTGTCTTATTACAGAGAAACTAAACATGTTTATTTTTTATTTTTATTAAAAGATTGTACTGTGGGGGCACCTGAATGGTTCAGTTGGTAAAGCCTCCAACTTTTGATTTTGGCTCAGGTCATAATCTCAGGGTGGTGAGGTGGAGCCCCCACTTGGACTCCACACTCAGTACCACTCCTCCCCTCGCTCATGCTGTCTCTTTCTGTCTTTCTTTTTCTTTCTAAAATAAATAAATAAATATTTTTTTAAAAGGTTGTACTATGTGAAAAATATATGTTCCTGAAAATTGTGAAATATGTTCATATATTTGCCAATCCAAAGAATTCTTATATAACAGACAGTTCATAATTGCTTGCTACTTAGTTTTTCCCTAGAAGGGAAGGTTTCTAAGCATAAGAATTCTAATAAATGTAATAAAGACTACTGGAAATATGGGAAACAACACTGTAAGGAAAATAGGATATATTTTTTCTTTTTGGTAAGAAAAAGAATGAAGAATTAAAATATGTATTTGTTGAGGAAAGTAAAGTAATGGTGTTTGAAAGTGAGCCTGGTTATTTAAAGATGGAAAATTTAGGACAAAATCTGAATGTAAAAAAGAAAGAAATTTTATGTGTGGTCAGGACTGGTTAAGATTAGGATAAATTTAAATAAGTAAATGAGTTTTAATATCAAAAACATACTCGTACAAAGTTTTTGTTTTAGTTTTATTAAAAGTACAAAGTTTACCTGAACTATTGGTCCGGTCTTCATAAGAAATTACAAACAAAGTTTTTCTTGACCTTTTAAGTGATCCGCCTAATTTAAAAAAAATGATTCTGTTTCCCAAAATAATTTCTATGGTTATGAGGTTTCTGATTACTTAAGAAAACTGAGTCTTACTTTTGCTAAATTTGCTCATAACCATGTAGCTTTCTGTATTCGCCTTTGATATCCTTTATTGTCAGTTTCGTTAAATAGATACTTAAATATCATTTCATAATGATTTGTGATCCTATTTAATCAAATGTTCAAATCTTTTGATATTTTTTGACATACTTCTCAAAATCAAATTCTAATACAGTCTTTTTAAAAATTAATTAATTAATTAGTTAATTAATTAATTTGAGAGAGAGCAAGACAGCATGAGTTGGTGAGGAAGGGCAGAGGGAGAGGGAGAAACACTCTTTTCTCACCAGGGAGCCTGATGAGGGGCTTAATCCTAAGACCCTGGAATCATGACCTGAGCCAAAGCCAGACATTTAACTGACAAATCCACTCAGGTGCCGCTCGTATAGTCTTTTGGCCCCAATCTAACTGAAAATTTCCCATTAGATTCTTGGAACATTAAAAAAAAAAAATCATCCTTTTTGAGAAGTTAAACTAATAAGGCTTATTTGGTATTTGAAATTATATGGAAAGCATTGCCAATAAATGATAATAAACCTTCCTAGGTTATATTTATGTAGAAAGGTTAGTAAAGTAAATCTTTTAAAAATTATATGAAGCACCTAGAAATATGATATCCTGGTATATTATCTTAAAGTGTTGTATGTCACCAAAATAACCAAATCTCCTTGTCAGTTGCATCATGAAGAACTCTAATCAGATCTATAACCATGGTCATTTTAAAGTCTTTTATCACTTAGCGACAATTATAGTTTTCCTCACAAGCATCTATAAAAGTTTCCTGCAAATGGGTTGTATCTTCAGTGAGACTCATGGTAAAAAATGAAGAGTACTGCTTTCTGATAACCTTAAGAGTATAAAGCTGAACTAGGTAAAAATTTCCAGAACTAGTGAAAAAATTAGATTCAAGCAGAACAAGAATTAATAACTTGAGACTAAATGGAGGAAGATAATTATAGTTTTTGTTATTCTTTGTTTGAAACGTTGTTAAAATTTTTTTTTAAGATTTAAGAATATTTTTTCTTTCTTTCTTTTTTTAAAGAAGATTTATATTTATTCATTGCCAGAGAGAAAGAGAGAGAGCCAGAGAGCACAAGCAGGGGGAAGGGCAGAGGGAAAGGAAGAAGCAGACTCCCCACAGAGCAGGGAGACTGATGTGGGGCTCCATTCCAGGACCCTGGGATCATGACCTGATCTGAAGGCAGATGCTTGATCAACTGAGCCACTTGGGTGCTCCAACAATACTTTTTCTCTCAGGCTAACTGACTTACAAAAATTTGATAAAATGTACCTTTGGAAACAAATTGAAACATTTACCTTTCTCCCTGCCTGAACACTCCAGACTTCAGACATTTTCAGTGAGCATTTTTATAACAATATATTTATTTGCATAAATTCAGTAAGAATCTCTTTCTGACAAGACACAATTGAAAACATTGGTTTTATTACTAAGGCTTTTCTACTGGAATGTCTTATTTGAGAGAGACATGCATAGACTCAGATATGACCAGACAGCTTAAAGGAACTAAGGTTGAGTTTATGGAGCCAATAAAGCCCTTTACTAATATGCCTGATAACTTGCTTACAGAATTTCCAGCACTTTTACTGGGTGACTAAAGATGGTCACTTACTGGCAGGTGCAGGAACCTCAGGATATTTTGGGGAGCTTGAGAAGAGAGTAATTCATCCAAATCTGTATACATATAGCAGGTGAAATCTGATGGCACGTTGGCTTGGCTTCTGACTTCCAGAGACTATTAAAACTATACTCTAAAGATTCAGTATGAAAAGTTCCAGCAAAGCTGGTTTTATTTTATTTTTTTTTCTTGCCAATATTTTTTTTAATTTAAATTCAATTAATTAACACATAATGATTATTTGTTTCAGGGGTACAGGTCTGTGATTCATCAGGCTTATATAATACCCAGTGCCCCGTTACAACACATACCCTTCCCAATGTCCAGTTACCCCATCCCTCCACCTCTCTCCCCTCCAACAACTCTCTGTTTGTTTCTTATTTAATCATAGGAGTCTCTATGGTTTGTCTCTGCCTCTGGTTTCATCTTGTTTCGTTTTTTCCTCTCTTCCTCTATGATCTTCTGCCTTGTTTCTTAAATTCCTCATATCAGGGAGATCATATGATAATTGTCTTCCTCTGATTGACTTATTTCACTTAGCATAATACCCTCTAGTTTCATCTGTGTGGTTGCAAATGCCAAGGTTGCATTTTTCAATGGCCGCACAAAATTCATATATATATTATATATATATATATATATGCACACACACAGACACACACACATACATACATACTATATATTCTTAATCCATTCATCTATTCATCTGTCAATCATCATCTGGGCTCCTTCCATAGTTTGGCTATTGTGGACATTGTTGCTATAAACATTGGGTTGCAGGTGCCCCTTTGGATCACTGTAGTTCTATCTTTAGGGTAAACACCCAGTAGTGAAATTGCTGGGTCATAGGATAGCTGAACTTTTCAGCTTTGAGGACCCTCCATTACTGTTTTCCAGAATGGTTTCACCAGCATTCCCACCAGCAGTGTAGGAGGGTTTCCATTTCTCCGCATCCTCACTAACACCTGTTGTTTCCTGACTTGTTAATTTTAGCCATTCTGATTGGTGTGAGGTAGTATCTAATTGTGGTTTTGATTTGTATTTCCCTCATGCTGAGTGATTTTTTTCATGTGTCTTTTGACCATTTAGACGTCTGCTTTGCAGAAATATCTGTTCATGTCTTCTGCCCATTTCTTGATTGGATTATTTGTTCCTTGGGTGTTGAGTTTGGTAAGTTCTTCATAGATTTTGGATACTAGCCTTTTATCTGATTTGTCATTTGAAAATATCCTCTTCCATTCTGCTGATTGTTTTTTGTTTTTTGTCAATGCTTCCTTTGCTGTGGAAAAGGTTTTTATCTTGATGAAGTCCCAATAGTTCGTTTTTTGGCCTTTGTTTCCCTTGTCTTTGGAGATGTGTCTAGCAAGAAGTTATTTTGGCCAAGGTCACAGAGGCATCTGCCTGTGTTTTCCTCTAGGATTTTGATGGATTCTTGTCTCATATTTATGTCTTTCATCCATTTTGAGTCTATTTTTGTTGGTATAAGGAAGTGTTCCAGTTTTATTATTCTGCAATTTTCCCAACACCATTTATTGAAGAGACTTCTTTTTTCCATTGGATGTTCTTTCCTGTTTTGTTGAAGATTAGTTGACCATAGAGTTGAGGGTCTGTTTCTGGGTTCTCTATTCTGTTCCATTGATCTATGTGTCTGTTTTTGTGCTAGTACCATATAGTCTTATTTTTTTTTTTTTAAAGATTTTTCTATTTATTTGACAGAGAGACACAGTGAGAGAGGGAACATAAGCAGGGGGAGTGGGACGGGGAGAAACATGCTTCCTACTTCTACTTCTTACTTCTACTACTACGAGCCCAATGCAGGGCTCGATCCCAGGACTGTGGGACCATGACATGAACCAAAGGCAGATGCTTAATGACTGAGGCTCCCAGTACCATATAGTCTTGGTGATTAATGCTCTGTAATAGCACTTGAATTCCGGAACTGTGATGGCACCAGCTTTGGTTTTCTTTTTCAACATTGCTTTGGCTATTCTGGATCTTTTGTGGTTCCGCACAAATTTTAGGATTATTTTCCAGTTCTGTGAAAAAAGTTGATGGTATTTTGATAGGGACTGAATGTGTAGATTTCTCTGGGTAACATAGATATTTGAACAATGTTTTTTCTTTCAGTCCATGAGCTTGAAGTGTTTTCCATTTCTTTGTGTCCTCCTTGATTTCTTTCATGAGTATACTATAGTGTTCTGAGTATAAATTCTTTGCTTGTTTGGTTAGATTTATTCCTAGGCATCTTATGGTTTGGGTTGCAATTGTAAATGGTATTGACTCCCTAATTTCTCTTTCTTCTTTCTTGCTATTGGTGTATAGAAATGCAACTGATTTCTGTGCATTGATTTTATATCCTGATACTTTACTGACTTCCTGTATGAGTTTTAGCAGTTTTGGGTGGAGTCTTTTGAGTTCTCAAAAGCAGGTTTTAAAGAGTCTATGTGATCAAATTCTATTTTTGCTGAATTTATGTATATAATTAGACCAATTTTTTTTTTGAAATTAGACTTATTTTACAAATAAATTAATGTTAACTTGGCTATCTTTGGTAAAAGTAAGGGTGATTATAGAGAAAAATATGTTTCAATAACACATCTGTGTAGACATATTTTAATATTATTCAATATAAATTGGACTGCATCCTGATTTCTTCTAGTTTCCTTCAATGTCTGGTGACAACTCTCCAAATTAACATTTTGATTTTTCTCCCACCTTTCTGACTTGGAATCATTTGAGAACTAAAACTGCTTTTTATCCTAAAGCCCTGAAAAAGAAATATAAACTGATATAAATTTCAGAGAAATTGACACAATAGCTCATATATAGATAATTTTCATTCATATTGCTCAATGACCACTCAAAATGATCAAAGATATTTGAGCTACAAACTAGGAAGGTCTGTCAGATTGCCACTACCTGCCTGCACTCTATCTGAACATGCTTCAAGTCTGATATGTAGAAATCTTCTTAACTGGCTACCTTCAGAACACAGAAACTGGTTTAACATTTGACCCAATAATTAACCACTGTTTTTCTTTTGTTGCCATAGAAATGACTCTTATTTAATATGTGATTACTTGAACCATAGGCCTAACTTTGAGAATACACCTGCATTATTGCCTCCTGAAGTGAGTTTGACAAAACTGAACTATTTTCAAGATAAGTCTGGTTCAGGGAGACAAAGCAACCTGCTAGTTCAAATTTTAGTATATGAAACTTCGAGGGAGTTTCAGAGGAGGGGATTATAGGGCCCCAGGGCAGTTCACCCCAAGATGGGCCACTTTGGCAGGAAGATTATTGTGAGTTGGAGGCAATGGAGATCCTCTGGGCTCATGAAACTTTTGTCCCTCCCTTAAAATACATAGAGGAATCTAAATTGGGGGTCTTTCTCAGAATAAGGGTTATTAGCAGAGATAAATTTTATCTGAGAGACCTGTCTGTATGGCAGGGCAAATATCTAATTACCACCCATCTGCTCAATACCCTGTGAATTGCAATCCTTTCCTCTGAAGTCCCAGACTCCCACTCCCTTCTCCTTAGTTCAGGGTGATAAACACAGAGCATTTTGCCTCTCTGTAATTTTCCTATCTGTGTGGATTCCCCATGCATATGCTTTTAATTTTATTTTCTCCTATTAATTTGACTCTTAGCCCAGCTAGAAACACTCTTGAAAGGGGAACACAAATTCTTACTCTCTGACAATAATAGCAACATTGAAAATTGCTTGAACATTTAATTAGCAAAGCTATTTTCTTTGTAAAACGTGGTTATTGATTAAGATCACATACAGATTTTGGTTGAGAACAACTGGAACCACTTTTTTTGTTCTTTTACAGGAAAATTAAAATAAGAATTCTCAGAGAAAGACATGAGCCTAGAGTAAGGCTAACATTTCATGTGTTATATGAACACAGATATATATATATATATGTATCCGTATACATATATATATATATATATATATGTGTGTATATATATATATATATTTGGTTATGTCAGGAAAAATTAAAGAACAGGGAGGAAACCCAATGGACATTAAGTGGAATATATACCAGTCAACATTAACAATGCATTATAATAATATATTAAAATGATACATACCAAATTCAGTGGGAACATAGGAAAGGAACGACTAATTAGTCTCAGAAAATCAGGGCAAACTTCAGAAGGGAGTTGTTATTTGAATTGAGACTTGACAAATGAACAAGAGTTTATGAATGTAGGAATGGCTCATTTCAGTCAAATCACAGATAATCTTGTGCAGGGCTAGGGAGGTGAGAAATGCATGAAATGCAGTCAAGACACACTGGATTGGCAAATGTGAGTAGAAGCAAAGGAAGAAAGGAAGCTGTATTGTTTGGTAGGCAGGGGCCAATGCATGAAGCACTTCGATGTAAAATATTTTTTTAGATTTTGTCCAGTAAACAATGGGAATACATTGAAGAATTTTTGTTAGGTAGTGGCATTTTCCGATTTTTAAGTGGAGAGACAAAATAAGGAAACAACAGGTTGGTGAATTAGACAGAGGCCTGTATAGAAACACTAAAAATATATTTCTAATAGATCAGACAAGAGACGCTGTGACCCTGAGCCCAGAGAGTGGCAATATGGACCAGGGAGAAATGGGAGAGTCACAAGATTTTACATGCATTGAACTGACATAATGTAGGGATTGATAGGATTGGAGGCTAAAACAAGGATCCTAACATTTCCAACATTTTGAGGGTTTTTGTGCGTGTAATCTCAGATTATTTCAGCCTGCATTACTAATTCTTCACTTTGAACTTCTAGTTACATGTTTGTTTGTTTGTTTCCTGGTAGTTTTAGCTAATTGGCTTACATTGTCTTCTACTTATATAGATCACCAATGGATCTACAGCATTGTTTTATTTTTCATAAATATTCATCCTCACGTCCTATGATAGGAGTATACTCTCCTACCAATCCATTCTGGGTTTACTCTTGCAAAACACTTTATAAAGTGGAGTGTGAACAGATATGACATATGCTACATCTACTTAAAACTTTAAATGTCATTTCAGGGCTCATCTGAGCATTTCTGTGCCTTTCTTCTCTAGCAGGAAAACAGCATGTTCCATGTGGGGTAGTTTATCCAACCTGAGTGCTGGACTCAAAAAGAAATGTGTGAGAACCCTCAGACCACTTTGCTACTTTCGTATAACATGGGCAAGAAATTAATGTTTGTGTTGAGGACTGAGATTTTGGGATTGTTTGTTACTGAAGCAAAAGCTGACTAACTTAGGGACAATATGGTCTTTTGGCACAGGAAACATATTTCTTCACCTAGCCATCATTTTTGCATTGTGTCTTAAAGACTATTTAAAAAATGGGGTACACTAAAATGAAGAGTTGGTTTGAAAGGTAGAGGATTTTTAAAAGAGTGCCCTCTTTGGAATCTAAACCAAAGAGCTTGCCCTTTTTCCACAAGACTAGTTCTGAACGACTATCTTGTTTCATAATGACCCTTTTTGTGTGTGTTCCTTTTGTTGTAGTCCCAGTTAAATATTTTAGAATGCCTTCTCCACATTCTTCATAATGGTCCTCTTTTTAGGAATCTAAACATTCCTGGTCCACTATTTACAATTATCAGAGATTATTTTGGGAAATAAAACATTGTCAAATGTGAAGAGTCCAACATGTTGATAACTTATCAGTGTTACTGACCATGTACCATAGAAAAAGAAATACAGTCACCATCTTCCCTTTCCTTCTTTTTTCTCCCCCCCTTCCTCCTGAAACATGGGCTTTTGTGATGATATGAACACTGAAGACCATATGTGAACATTTCCAAGAACAGAAACCTTTGTGGAAATCTCTTTGATATCTTGAATTGGACTGCCCCTGATGCCATGATGTGGCAGAATTGTAAGACTTAACTTGAACGCCCCAACAGAAGAAATTCTGGCTTCAATAACAATATGTTAGAACCATTACAATCATTTCTTTCACACTTCCTGACATAAAATCATTATTGTTTATTTCAATGGCAGTATTAGTTTTACTATTAGTATGCTAATGCTGCTAGTAATAGTTACCATTTCTGAACATACCCAGCACTATGGATTTATGTACACTGATTCATTCAAGACTCACAACATTCTTCATGATGAGCACTAATATTTCCATTTAGTAAACAAGGAAGCTGAGGTTGAAGGAGAGTAAGCGACTGACTCAGTAAGGCAGTAACCAGGCTTTGAACATAGGTTTGCCCTTGCTTTTATGCACAATTACTTACAATACATGTTGTAAGGCATGTATAATTCTACATAGTTCTAGAAAAGAATGTAATTTGTGGTCTACCATTATTCTATCCTCATTTTTTCCCTCTAATTCTATTTTGTTTTCCTCCTTGAGCTTACATCTGGGTCATTTAAAAAAAAAAAATCACAGCTTATGGTATATATCTTCTGCAGTAACAGATACTAGCAACATATCTAGACTAAAGTTACTACTTCACTGGATTTCCAGATTTATTATGTGTGGACTTAGTTATTAGGTATTATTATTTTCAAATGACTTTTTTCTTGCAACTGAGAATATTTTATGTACATAAGAATTAACTCTTTTTTATTATTTAATATGCAGGACTCTTCTTTATTGAAAGAGAGTCAGTATGACCACCAAAGTCTAAATTTTCTGTTGATTGAAAGAGGCCAACCATGTCAGAGGACAGAATATAGAGCTGGAGTCATTTTTCAGCCATATACACTAATAAACACTCAGCTATTGAAATGCACACACATAAACATATATGCATTAATAAAAACAACTGAAAATTATTTTGCATATTATATGCTTTTATTCCACACTTGAAATAACTAGCATGCTATCTATTTTACTTATTTATTTATTATTATTATTATTTTTTAAAAATTTTACTTATTTAACAGAGAGAGACTTAGCGAGAGAGGAACACAAGCAGGGGCAGTGGGAGAGGGAGAAGCAGGCTTCCTGCTGAGCAAGGAGCTGGAGGCTGGGCTTGATCCCAGGATACTGGGATCATGACCTGAACTGAAAGCAGTCACTTAACGACTGAGCCACCCAGGCACCCCAAGCATGTTATCTATTTTAAAGAACTTTAATTTTCAATACTCAAATTTTAATTCATACCTTAAATGTTTAAAAAGTCAAATCAGAAATTTTAATCATTGTCCAGCTTATCATTACTACAAGTTTTGTAATTCCTGATAGCAATATATATATTTTTTAAACAAACAAACTAAGTTGGATATTAAGTCAACTTTTAAGCAACTTGTCTTGTATTTAGTTATATCACGATTCCATTTGTGTGTGCACAAAATTTATGAGGACAGGGACTTTTATTATACCCATAAGATACGAAACTGGGCTGTGCAATAAGGAAACACAAAGCTGTTTTTTTTTTTTTTAATTGCTAAAATTTTAAAATCTCGAGTCTCTCATTATGTCAAAGGGTATTTCATAAACAATTTCTCAAGTTTTGTGCAATAACATGCCCACTATGTGCTACTTCTACAATTGTAAAAATGAGGAAATAAACCTAGGTTCTTCTTATTTGAGAGAATGGCGATTTGTATAACATTTCTATCTCCTTTCATGTGTTCATGAGTCCCTACAGATTCTAAATAATATAATTTACAAGTGATCTAAAAGACTTCCCTTCAAGTGCAGCAATATTCTCCTGGAATGGGTGGCTTGCTGTGTTTTCTGTATTATTGAATCCTCAAAGCTCCCACTCTATAAAAATGCAAAGCCAATTTTAAAAGTCTGTGCTTATTTTCCCTTCAGACTCCTTCTGTGTTATTCCCATTGAGGTGGATTTCATGCAAAGTTAGGGTGAGAGGGAGAAAGGATTTAGACTGAAATAATGAATTTCTAAAAAGGAAGGAAAGAAGTAGGAAAGGCAGAAAGGATCAAGAAGGAATAAATGAAAACAAGGAAGGGAGAAAAAGAGACAAAGAAAGGATGAAAAAAATAAGCCGTTTGGACACTCAGTTTGTAAATAGTTTTGCCTATGTGAAGAGCGTACGCACCCACCTTGCAATATGGGGCTTATAATGTCTGTTTGCCAGAAAGGACCACACCACTGATTCAGCATACACACAACTTGCTGTTTTTCCAAGTCAGGTATAGTGTTTCAGGCAGTAAAACTTCTAAGAACCATTTCAGGAAGGAATATAAGTCCCAGTTGTTATTTGTTAGAAACAAGAAGAGGAGAACATCAAAATTTGCAGAAAGGTGTCAGTGGCTTGAAAAATTTCCCAAAGGTAATAGTGAACCACTTTTACGAAATGTTCCATGACAAACACTCTTGGTAACAAAAAGGACAATATTGTGTGGAATCATGAGTCTATCAATGACAATATGTGTAAAATTATTCAGAAAATTACAATGATGAAGAAGTTTTAAGAATATACTAATAAGGGGCACCTGGGTTGCTCAGTGGGTTAAAGCCTCTGCCTTCAGCTCAGGTCATGATCCCAGGGTCCTGGGATCGAGCCCCACATCGGGCTCTCTGCTCAGCAGGGAGCCTGCTTCCTCCTCTCTCTCTGTCTGCTTCTCTGCCTACTTGTGATCTCTGTCAAATAAATAAATAAAATCTTAAAAAAAAAGAATATACTAATAAATTAATTTTGTTTGTATTTTTCTTCTTATATATGTACAAGATTAATTTATGATAGTATTGGTATTTTGTTTGTGTTTGACAAAATATATCATCCTTTCATGATAGAAACCGTTAACAGAGTAGGTATAGAAGGAATATAACTTCAGCATAATAAAAGCTATATCAGCAAATCCACAGCTAACATTCTACTCAATGAAGAAAAAACTGAGTTTCCTCTGAGATCAAGAAGTAGATGATGTGGCCCCCTCTCACCACTCCTGTTCAGTATAGCGTGGAAAATCCTAGCCAGAGCAACTGGGTAAGACAAAGGAATAGAAGGGATCTAAATCAGGAAGTAAAAAAGCAAAATTGCTGCTATTTGCTGATGGTATGATCTTATATATAGATGATCCCAAAGGGTCAAAAACTTGTTGGAATTAATCAATGATTTCAGTAAAGTGGCCGCTTACAAAATTGACTTACAGAAATCAGTGGCATTCCTTTATGCTAATGATGAAACATCAGAAAAAAAAAAAAACAAAAAACAAAAAACAAACTGTTCCAAACACAATAACATGAAAAAACAGTAAAATATTTAAGAATAAACTTAACCAAGGAAGTAAAAGATCTGTACAGTAAAAACTACTTCTCTGAGAGAAATCAATGAAATGGAAAGTGCTCTCTAGGTCCAAGGATTAGAAGAATATATATTGTTAAAACGGCCATATTATCTAATTCAATCTACAGATTCAATGCAATTTCCATTAAAATACCAAAGACATTCTTCACAGAAATAGAAGAGACAATTCTAAAGCATGCTCGACATTTCTCTGATTTTGCATTTCTAATTGGCTACTAGTCTGTGCACATGTTGCTGAGTCATGGATCACCCCCTAGTATCAAGGCCTTCAGATAGATCCATATTCCTATGCCATCACCATGTTCCTCTTCTGAGTGCTTTGACTCCCATGTTTATTATTTTGATTTCTTGTAAGGATCTACACTCTGGTATACCAAACTGGTCATGAAATCTTTAGTCTTTCTAAAAGTACAATAGGGAAACCTGATTATACCTATTTCACAGTCTTTGCTCCATGCCTATCTAGTCAGGTCTAGACAAGTGCTAAATATGTAAAATTGATTTTGCTTTATGTCCTGAGACATTCCCAATAGTAACTATTATGAATTGAATGTTTGTGTCCCCTTAGAATTTATAAATTGAAGCCCTAACCCCAAAGGAGGCTATATTTGGAGATAGGGCCTTTCCAGACGTAGTTTTGGATAGATGAAGTCATAAGGGTGAGAGGCCTTGATCTGGTGGGATAAGTGACATTGTGGAGAGAAACAGGACTGGAATTCTCTGCTTGCACACTCTAAGGACAGAGCACACGGTGACTATGCTGCTGTCCTACAAGGCAGGGAGGAACCTTTTTGAGAATGTGATCATGTGGCACCCTGCACTAGGACCACCAGCCTCCGGATTATGTGAAATATTTTTTTTTTCCAGTTTGTGGTATTTGTTATAGCAGCCTGAGTAGACTAAAATAGTGATTGTTTTGGTGATTCCTCAAGAGTTTAGTACCCTTCTAATGTCACTTTTCCTCCAAACTGAAACATTCTCCCAATACACTATTCATAAGTTTAAGTAAATTTAAATGAATCTATTACCCTTTTCAATGATATCTCCTTATCCTTTTATTCTCTTTTTTAAATTGTGATTCAAAATGTTTTGTTTTGTTTTGGTAGGTAGATTGTATTTTTGGTCAAATATGCAATATTAAATATCTATATTTATCAAATATTTTTGCAAGAGATTGTTTACATCCATATCTCAAATATCTCCTTTAATCCTTCAACAACAGTTAGAGGTAGGCACTAGTATTATCTCCATCACAGAAGAAGAAACTCAGGTTTAGGGATTTAAATAGCATACTAAGATCGCTCAGCAAATACTCTGATCAAGATACACAGTTAGGGGGCGCCTGGGTGGCTCAGTGGGTTAAGCCTCTGCCTTCGGCTCAGGTCGTGATCTCAGAGTCCTGGGATCGGATTCTCTGCTCAGCGGAGAGCCTGCTTCCCTCTCTCTCTCTCTGCCTGCCTCTCTGCCTACTTGTGATTTCTCTCTGTCAAATAAATAAATAAAATCTTAAAAAAAAAAAAAAAGATACACACTTAGAACATGACCCAGAATTCATGTTCTTGATTATCATACTTCATTGCCCTTAGGCAAGTCATCTGTTCTACTTCTGGAAGGTGAGTCTTTTATGAATGTCTTAAGGTCTTGAGACATAACAGTCTTATTCTCAGTACAGTGACTTTACAAGAAAGTGAATATACTATATGTCTAGAAGAAAGTCCTTCTATCCAGGCTTACTCCTAGAAAGGACCAAAGCCATCTGCCAAAAGAGGGAAGGCGAATAAGCAGGAAATGCAAAATTTTAGTAGAGTTGGTAATAGGGGAACATATTATTGATCTATTAATTCAACTTGTATTTATTATTATTGTATTTGTTAAATACTTATTAGAAGGTAATCTGTGTAAAGGTGACTATAATACACTGTCAAAAATGGAAATTTTTGAGTGAGAAACAACACTAAAAATAATTAAATTTATAAATTTTTATTTATTGAATAGGGATAATTTTATTATATTACTGAATGTATAAATTTTTAAAAATAATTTCATAAAAGCAACATATATTCTTGCCTAAGTAAGCAAAATGATAATTGTTTCTATATTAATTCACTGAACATTCAAAATAATATGTACAGCATATTTGTTGGTATATATTCACATACTTTAACTTTGTAGCTATATTTGTCTAATATCATGTTAGTTGAATTTTTTTGCTCACATGTCTATAATGTCTTATTTTTAATTTTTTTCTTAGATTACCTGATATCTTCAACATTATATATATATTTTATTATGTTATGTTAGCCACCATACAGCACATCATTAATTTTTGAGTAGTGTTCCATGATTCATTATTTGCATCTAACACCCAGGGCCCATTACAACACATGTCTTCCTTAATACCGATCAGCAGGCTATCCCATCGCCCCACCCCACTCCCCTCTGAAACCCCCAGATTGTTTCCTGGAGTCCATAGTCTCTCATGGTGACTCTTCTGATTCCCTTCCCCCCCACCCCTTCAGTTTTCCCTTCCTTCCCCTACTGTCCTCCCTGCTATTCCTTATGTTCTGCATTTGAGTGAAACCATATTGTCTTTCTCTGCTTGACTTATTTCACTCAGCATAATCCCCTCCAGTTCCATCCATCTCAATGCAAAAGTTGGGTGTTCATCCTTTCCGATGGCTGAGTAATATTCCACTGTGTATATGAACCACAACTTCTTTATCCATTCATCTCTCAACGTTGTATTATTATGGTTAATAAATTTGAAATCATCGGGGAACATGGATGGTTCAGTTGGTTAAGAGTCTGACCTCAGCTCAGGTCATGATCTTGGGGCCTGGGATCAGGCTCTGCATTGGGCTACCTGCTCAGTGGGGAACCTGGTTCTCCCTCTGTCTCTGCACCCCCCCACACCTGCTTATGCTTTCTGCTTTCTCTCTCAAATAAATAAACAAAATCTTTAAAAAAATAAAAAAATTAAAATCTTCTAGTAGTATATACTCAGTGTACCATATTCCTGGGATTTACCAGGAAGATCTGGTATGTTATACCTCAGGGATACTTTTGAAATACATTTACATCATTGAATGTTTAAAAGATTAACTTGAAATTAGGCAAAATTCTGGGAAGTGTCCCAGTGCTTCGAAGTTAGAGATGTTACTTACTGGGCAGATATCCCAGGAGAGCACTTTCCTTCTTTTCCCGGTTAAATTTTCAAATGATTCAGATAATAGCATGTCACACTCAGCTGAATCACATTCAGGAACAATTCATCTGGAGTAGCAAAGCCCCTAATGCTTGCCAACAAGGAGTTAGTATAAAAGTTTGCTCTTGTAGACTAGTTTCTTCTCATTGCTGGCTACCACAGCACCAGAAGGAAAGCTGACCAGTTCTATTCTGAAAGAAAGCACTTCTAAAGCCTATTTATGGTTTAATGATTTATGTAATATCCTTTTAAATTTCCAAATTAGAGTTTAAAAATTTAATATAATTGAATTTAGGAAAAGATGTCTTAACTGGATATGTGTTATGACATGTATTTCAAAATATTTCCTTTTAACTTAAGAGATTTAACTTCTCTCTCTTTCCCTCTCTCTCCCTCTTTCTCTCTCTCTTTCTCCATGGTTAGAGTTGATAACAAAAGCACACGGGAGATTTGGGTGGCATCCCTCCAATGGAGAGGTAGCAGGAGAACCTCTTGTTAAAGGAGGGAGTGATATGGAACTTCCCATCTACAGGTCAGGTCAGGATACCAGTGATTGGGATGGACAGGCGGTGTGATGGTGTAATCTCAGAAGGCCAGAGGACTTATGTAACCTGCATTTTATATCCCTTATTAGAGATAAAAGACACTGTCTTGGGGACTTCTTGGGTATTCTGTTTTACTCTTCCTTGGAGAGTTACCTTCCTACCCTGCTTTCCATTGTCAGGGCAGCTGACAATGGTCTGACTCTATTGAGGATTTGGAGGCCAGTCAAAGGCCACACCAGTGTGCACCACAGCTTGGTGCAAACCAGAGTATACCCTACTGCTATCTACTGCTATTTGCTGCAGTAAAATTTTCTTAATAACTATGATAGTGTTGATGATTATGGGGCTCCCAGGTAATATCCTGTTGCCATTTCGCACTTCATCTCTATTCCCACTGATCCAGACATGAATTTATTGACCTGGCCAACTCTTTCTGAAATCTGTGTTAAAGGCTTTGCTCTCAAAATCTTGCCACACTACCACCTGATGATAACGGCATCTGGTAGCATTTCCTCCTGTTTCTGAATTGGCATTATTAAAGATACAGCCTATATGATTGAAAATAGAGTCTGGTTTTTGTATTTCATTCTCCCTTATCCCCCTGCCCCCAAGTAGAAGTTTCTAAGGAAAGAAGAAACAATACCAACTACTACTTAAAAACCAAAGGTCCTATAACCCACCTTTACTTTTACTTTTTACTTTTCTGAATAAATGTTCATTTGTTTTCAATATACGGCACAATACTCCACACTTTCTCCACTGATTTAAAAAACTATTTTCATAATTACAAAATTTCTTGTTTTATTCATCTTTATTTCCAGTGATATTTATTTATGCCAGCTGCTCATTTAATTAATCTCCTGAATATATTTAACTATCAGAAATGGCAGAATTTCTTTCCAGTGTTCTTATTTTCTTGAACTTTATACTCTAACAAAAATCTTCTGTGACCTTAGCTTTCTGGATATAAACATATATAGATGTGATTGCATAACATTTATGGGTGAATTTGGGAAGAAGTACATGTTTGTAATTTTGAGATTTTAGCTACAGATGTAATAAATAACTCCTGTTTTTCAAAATTTACATCTTCCTTATGTTCTACGGTAAAGTTTTGTAATTTCTGGTGATAGATGAGTCCAGTTAACTTTGTTACTTGATTTTAAAAAGTTTTTCCTTGGTGCTATGAACTAGATTTGTTCCTTCATTGCATTCTCATGGACTGTTTTTGCTTTATGTTGGTGTTCCCATTTTTTTTTGTTATTATCACCTTTCTGAATTTTTCCTTTTTTTTTTTTAATTTTATTTATTTACTAGAGAGAGAGAAAGAGAGAGAGAGAAGGAGTGAGAGTAAGCAGTGGGGAGGAGCACAGGGAGAGAGAGAAGCAGAGAGCTGAGCAGAGAGCCCAATTTGGGGCTAAATCCCAGGACCCTGGGATCATGACCTGAGAAGAAGGCAGATGTTTAACCCAATAAGCCAGGCACCCTATGATTTTTTTCTAACTTCTAAAAAGACCTAACATACATTTTCTTAAAGTACAAAAAGAAGTACAGAAAAAAGTATATACTCACTGAAGGATTTTTTTTTAAATTTATAGAAATACATAAACAAAATCACCCATCCCACCATTGTTGGTGCATTGAGTATTATCACCCTCTTGTTTTTTTTACATGTATATTCGTGTATGATTACCAATAGCAAAGTTACATTGGATATAAAATTTTGTGCCATAATTTTTCAATTAAGAACGTTTCCCCACATTACTAATTATTCTTCACAAACATAATTTATAAAAGCTAAAACATATTCTAGACTGTCACTGTAACTAAGTTGTTTTCATTTATCTGGATAGTTTTATTTCTAACTTTGCTATTATAATTATTATTTTCCTAATGTCTTGCACATAAACTTTTATTTAAATTCCATACTTTTCTTTAGTTTCATTTCCTAGATATAAAATTTCCAAATCAAATGTCAGACGAATTTTCGGTTACATGAAAGAATTAAGCCTAAGAGAAGTAAAATATGTGGTTTTTGAACAAAAAGGGTAAGATCTTTCCATACATCCTGGGAAAGGTCATATAAACCATGAGGGAGTGTAAATAGAAGTATCCAGAGCCCATGCTAATGTAGAACCAGGAGAAGGAGAATGAAAGAAACCTTGTTTACACTAAAGCAGGGAGATCAACTTTGGAGCCTACAGCAGACCTGGGAGACAGGGATTGGAAGCAAGGAGGGTGTGGCTGAATCCCAGTGTAGATAAAACAGTAGCAGTAACTAAGGTCTGTCCACAGTAGAAACAGATGCCACCCTGAATGAGGAAACCCCAAAAGTTTCCTTATAATATGGCTTCTTCCTACACTGTGGCACAAAGCTCCAAGAACAGTCATTCAGAGACAGAGGCACTCAGGTGGAAGACACAAAACAGAAATTATAAAATATATATATATACACACACACTTTACTTTTTAGAGCAGTTTTATGTTCACAGAAAAATTTAGCAGAAGCTATAAAGTTCCTATATACCCCTGCCTTCACACACCCATAGCCTTTCCCAGCCATACTACCAATATTTCCCACCAGAGTGATGCATTTGTTACCATTGATGAGCCTATATTGACATGTCATCATGACCCGAAGTCCACAGTTGACAGTAAGGTTAACTCGGTGTTCTATATTCCCTTCCATTGGGGGACACTGACATGTACCCACCATTGTAGTATCATATAGAATATCAGTACTGACCTAAAAACCCTCTGAGCCCTGCCTGTTCATTTCTCTCCCTAACCAACACCCCGTTACCATTGAGATTTTATATATTTATATATATATATAAATATATATAATGAGATTATATATATAATATATATATATATTATATATATATATATATTTAATTGTCTCCATACTTTTGCCTTTTCTAGAAGGTCATAGGGCTGGGATCATGCAGTATCCAGCCTTTTCAGATTGGCTTCTTTCACTTAACAATATGCATTTAAGATTCTTTCATATCTTTTCATGACTTAATAGCTCATTTCTTTTTGGCACTGAGTAATATTCCATTGTCTGGATGTGCCACAGTTTATCCATTCATCTACTGAAAGGCATCTTGGTTGCTTCCAAGCATTGGCAGTTATGAATAAAGAGGTTATAGACATCGTTGTATGGATTTTGTGTGGACTTAAGTTACCCATCTCCTTTGGGTAAATATGAAGGAGTACAATGCCTGGATCATGTGGCAGAGCATGTTTAGTTTTGTGAGAAGCTTCCAAACTGTCTCCTGAAGGAGACCTACTGCTTCACATTCCCATCAACATTGAATGAGATTTCCAGTTGTTCTACAGCAAGAAAGGTCTACTGAATATTGGCCAATCCGATACATGGGTGGTAGGTGATTGTTCCATTAATTTGCATTTCCCGGATGACATATGATGTGGAGCATCTTTTCATATGCTTACTTGCTATCTGTATATCTTCTTTGGTGAGACTGAATGAATTTTATGAACCAACCTTGGTAGTCACAGGGTCATATCTGTGACGAAGCTGTCAAAAGCATGCCCAAATCGAAGAGGAGGAAACACAGAGCCACTCCTGGAGTGGCAGATAACAAGGTCAACTGTAGAGGAGCATGTAGGATGAGAGGTACTGATGCAAACATCTTTGGGAAATACAATCTGCTGCAAACAATCTGTCCCAAATGAGATAGAACAGAGCATATGAAGAATGCTTAGAGAAACCAAGCCAAAGAGTGGAGAGGACTAAATGTATTTGGAAGTATATCTTCTGAAGAACCAATTAACGTGGTCTGGGATTTTGGACAGATCCCCATTTAAAACATTGGCTATTAAAACCAGAGTCAGATGCTTAACTGACTGAGCCACTCAGGTTACCTAAGCTAACTTTTTAATGTGTTTATAAAGTAATCTCAGTCTCATGAGAAGTGATTGTTAATATTTTTTGAGTTATAAATGGAGTAATAAATTTTGCCTGTTGAACTTAAAAATATAAGAATGAATTAGGTTTATGAATTTATTACTCAAATAAATAAATATTAATTTTTAAAACCCAAAAAAACAAACAAACAAACAAAAAAAAACATTGGCTATTAACCAGAGAATAGTGTGATTGACCAGTCTGTCCCCTTCTCTCCCCACCAGCAACTGGTTAGGTTTTAAGTCCGTGACACTAAAAGTGATGCATCGAGAAAGTCAGAGAATCTATGTAGGTCTCCATGATCTCATTCTTAAAAAGTGGGTAGTGAACTAGATTCTCTATAAGATTTATCCCAACTCATCTAAAGCTATATATTTTTGTAGCTACGTTAGCAGGAGACAAATTTCTCCTTTATGTAAAGATGAAAAACACCTAAGGATTAGGGTCATTTAGAAGGTGATAGTGAAGGTTACCTGACACTTTTACTCATTTTGAGGGAAACCCTAGGGAAATGAAACAAATATACCAAACTGTTCAGTATTGGCTTTCTGTTTTGTCCTCCTGCCCTGATTCTGATTCTGGAAGAAGGGCCTCTTCCCACAGAGAGCACAGATACTGGCAGATAAAGAGAAGGAATAATTCTTCCAATCCTGGGTTTGTTTAAAGTGTTCCAGGGATGAGCAGTTCTAAGGTAAGCATTTCCTGTAAGCTCCTCACCACATAAAATTGTATTAAAAAGCTCCGAGGATTCTTCTTATAACATGCAGATCAAAGTTCAAAAAGATGGGAAATAAATAGGAAAAATCTTGTGACATCATTTCCCTATGTGGCTCTCATTTCTTGCATTACTTTTCTTTTCTGTCATTTCCACTGACTCTTCAGGTCCAAATGTCAGGTATCAGAATTCAAAGTGAAACACTTTCCCTTACTTATGTGTGCTTCTCTTCCCCAGAGTCCTAAGGCTGAATTTCAGATTCTATTTTTATAGTTCTCCCAGTGGTAAGTGATGCGGACCATATTGATTGTAGCCAGTGAGGTGGTGAGGAATTTCTTTCGCTAAAAGCTTTGCATGGCTGGAAAGAGGAGAGAGTCAGGCAAGTAGTTAGCCTTAGTATTCAGGAAAAGTCATTTCCACAGAGCACTGGCAATTGTTCCGTACAGCCTAACTTTCCACCTGCGTCTGATAGTTACAACAGGAGAGGCGGACATCCCTGAGTCAGCCCCTCTGGTGTTACCTTCACTTCCCAGGTGATTCATTAATGCTATAGCCTGATTGCTTCCTTTTCTTGCATAAAATAAGGCATTTTTATTGAGTACACAACTAATGGCAGGTAACATGCTATTTACAGGCTTTTCCTTTGCTTGCGATTTCATCTCAAACAGCATTTCTTTAGAGAAAACCTTCCCTGCTCCTCGTTACACAGCTTTAAGCCCAGTCTAGGCCAGAGCCTTTTTTCTATCGTATTTTCTATTACATTTTGACCATCTTTAGAGTATTTATGTTCTTATTAATTTTATCATTTGATGAATGTGCTTTCTGCCCAGCTCCAGAAAGTTTTAGAGAATTCCCTTGCTGATTTTCCTAGCTCAAGTGCATGCCACGATAGATACAATGTAGACACGGTAGATAGAATTTGACAACAAATAAATAAATGGGGAATTTTCATTCCATTCTTTTTCTAATCTCCATTTCTTCTGTCAGAAAAACAAAATAAAACAAAAAACAAAACAAAACAAAGTAGTCAAGTAATCTAAGTAATCTCTCTGGGGTCACGTGATTAATGTGTGGCAGAGGTGGCAATGGGACGGAGGTCAACCTGCCGGTCCCCACTCAGTATCAACTACTTTTAAACCTGTATGTCTGGTTTAATTTTTGTTAAAACCAACCAAAATGTTGCAACTTGTAGCATGTTAGTCACCGTGAAACAAACGGAGGAGCAGTCTCTGAATCAGAATGGGTCTTTTGAGTAAAAGATGCCTCCTCCTGTTGAAATTGCCACTCACACTGGTTGCAGTGCCACAGTCTCTTCTGAACATCCTCTCGTGAGATTATTCTGACTCACCCAATCTCTTAACACAGACCCAATGATGCTCCTTTGATGGGATATTGCAAATGCGTGGTTTCTTTATTAGAAACTTCTAAATGTCTTTGCACAGGGATAAGATAAAAATATTAAAGTTGTTATAAACCCTTAAGAGTTATCATAAAAAGAGTACAGTCATAGTACAAAATACTCAAGTATTTTGCTATACCATTGACACTATACATGAGTGTGTTTCTCAATATAATTTTAGAATTTTTTGTAATTGTTTTTATTTCATTTAAGAATATTGTTTATGCCTTACCTTTTGATATTTTCTGCCTAGTGAATATTTAGATTGTTACTAAGTTTTATTGGAAAAAATTAAGTGATTTTAAACCCTTCCATATGCATTTTTATTCACATGTCTGATTTTATCATTAGGATAATGCATTAATTTTTTTTAGTACTTAATTTGTTCTGTTTTTAGTTAAGGTATATTCACATGGCGTAAAATTCAGATTTTTAAACATAAAATTCTGAGAGTTTGGGCATACATATACAGCCTGTTAACCACCTCAATAATTATGGTTTAAATCAGTTCCATTACCCAATAAACTCCTCAGAAGCAACTTCACACCCCACCCCCGCTTCCAGCTCTGACATACACTCATCTAATTTTTGCCTGTAGTTTTGCTTTTGAAAGAATGACACGTAAATGGAATGATGTAGTATATAACCTTAGCACCTAGCTTCCTTTACATAGCACAATTCACTTGAGATTCATTTATGCTGTGATGTGTATTGGTAGCTCATTCTCTGCTATCACTCTTGTTTATTCCATTGTATATGCCTACGCCACACTGGAGTTGAGGAACATATGGGTGGCTTTCAGTTCATGAATAAAATCATTTTCATACAGGGTTTTTTATTTTGTTCTTATTTATTTATTTATTTATTTATTTATTTTTGTGAACACAAGTTTTTATTTCACTTGGATAAATGACTGAAAGTGGTAAGATTGATAAACATGTTTTTAATTTTATTAGATATTGTTAAATTGTTTGACAAAGTCACTATAGCATTTTGCAATGTATGAGGCCAGTTACTCAGCAACCTTAGAATTGCTTGTTTAAAAATTTTATTCAATAGCATAGATGTACAGCAGTCCAATATAATTTTAATTTGCATTTTCCTAATGATTAATGATGTTGAGCAACTTTTCATAGGCTTGTTTGCTATTTGTATATATTCTGTGTGAATTGTCAGTTCAGATATTTTGCGCATTGTTAAAAAAATTTCTGGCTTCCTGTTCATGAGTTTTAAGAGCTTTTACTAAGATTACAAGTCCTTTATCAGATATATGATTTGCAAATATTTTTTCCTAATTTATGGCTTGTCTTGTATTTTTATTCTGATAACACCAACCTCCACAGATCAGAATTGTTAATTTTGATGTTGTCAATTCCTTCTAGCAGTTTTAGAATTTTAGGTTTTATATTCAGGATTATAATTTATTTTGAGTTTTCTTTCTTTTTTTTTTGTAAAAGGTGTGAGGTATGGATTGGGATGTTAAAAAGATAATGCTTTTATTTATTTTTAAATTTTTTACAAAACAATTTATTTATTTATTTGACAGAGATCACAAGTAGGCAGAGAGGCAGTCAGAGAGAGAGGGGAAGCAGTTTCCATGCTGAGCAGAGTTCTCAATGCAGGGCTTGATCCAGGACCGAGAGATCATGACCTGAGCTGAAGGCAGAGGCTTAACCCACTGAGCCACCCAGGTGCCCGCAAAAGATTATCCTTTTAAAAATTTAATTACCTTAAATCAAATCACTGTGATACACCACATTACCAAAAGAAAAAATGAGAATCATATGATCAATTCAATGGATACTTGGCAAAGTATAGCATCTATTCATGATAAAAACCCTTAACAAAACAGGTTTAGAGGGAATATACCTTAACATAATAGAGGCCATACATGAAAAATCCACAGCTAATATCATCTTCAATGGGGAAAACTAAGAGCTTTTCCTTTACAGTAAGGAATGAGACAAGATGTCCACTCTCGCCATTATTATTTAACATAGTACTGGAAGTCCTTGCTCAGCAATCAGACAACAGAAATAAACAGCTTACAAATCAGCAAAGAAGTAAAACCTTCACTATTAAGACATGATAGTCCATTTAAAAAACCTGAAGACTTGATCAAAAAATTGCTAGAACTGATAAACAAATTCAGTAAAGTCACAAGACGCAAAATAAATGCACAGAAATCTGTTGTATTCCTATACAACAAGAATGAAGTAGCAGAAAGAAAAATTAAAGAATCAATGCCATTTATAATTGTAGCAAAAACAATAAGATATCTAGAAACAAACATAACCAAAGAGGTGAAAGACCTATATTCTGAAAACTATAAAACACTGCTGAAAGAAATTCAAGATGACACAAAGAAGTGGAAAGACATTCCATGCTTATGGATTGGAAGAATGAACATTGTTTAAATGGCTGTACTACCCAAAGCAATCTACACATTGAATGCAACCTATCAAAATGCTAAAACCAAGCTAGAGCAAACAACCCTAAAATCTGTATGGAACCACAAAAGACTCCAAATAGCCAAAGTGACCTTGAAAAAAGAAAAGCAAAGCTGGAGGCATCACAATTCTGGACTTCAAGTTACATTACAAAGCTCTGGTGATCAAAACAGTATGGTACCAACAAATGGTGTTGGGAAAGCTGGACAGCTACGTGTAAAAGAATGAAACTGGACCATTTTCTTTTACCATATATTAAAATAAACTCAAAGTGGATTAAAAAGCTAAATGAGAGACAGGAAGCCATAAAAATCCTAGAAGAAAACACAAGGAGTAACCTCTTCGGCATGGGCAGTAGTAACTTCTTTCTAGATAGGTTTCCTGAGGCAAGGGAAACACAAAAACTCAAATAAACTCTTGGGACTTCATCAAAATGAAAAGCTTTGGCACAATTAAGGAAACAATCAACAAAACTAAAAGGCAACCTACTGAATGGGAGAAGATATTTGCAAATGACATATCTGATAAAGGGTTAATATGTAAAATGTATAAAGAACTTATAAAGCTCAACAGCCATAAAATTAATAATCAAATTAAAAATGGTCAGATACATGAATAGACATTTTTCCAAAGAAGACATACAGATGGCCAGCAGACACATGAAAAGATGTTCAGCATCACTGATCATCAGGGAAATACAAATTAAAACTACAATGAAACATCACCTCACACAGGTGAGAAGAGCTAAACACAGCACAAGAAAGAAATGGCAAGGATGTGGAAAAAGTGGAAACTTTTGCAGTGTTGGTGGGAAGGCAAACTGATGCAGTCATTCTAGAAAACAGTATGGAGGTTCCTTGAGATGTTAGAAGTAGAACCATCCTATGAATTGTGCTATTTACCCAAAGAATACAAAAATAACTAAATCAAGAGCATATTATTTCATTCATATATGGAATTTACAAGACAAAAGAAATGAGCAAAGGAAAACAAGGAGAGAGAGGCGAACCAAGAAATAGACTCTTGACTGTGGGGAACAAACTGATGGTTGCCAGAACAGAGATGCGGTGGAGGGAGGGATGGGTTAAATAGACCATAGGGATTAAGGAGCACTCTTGCTGTGGTGAGCACTGGGTATTGTATGAAAGTGCTGAATCACTGTATTGTATACCTGAAACTAATATTACAGTATATGTTAAACAAACTAGAATTTAAATAAAAACTTAAAGAACAAAACAAAACCAAAACTTAATTGTCTTTGCATTTTTGTTGAAAATCAATTCCCCATAAATATGTAAGTATGTTTCTGGGTTTCTCTTCTGTTTCATTTATTGATATGGTTATTAATTCTCCATTCTAATATAATCTTGACTACTGTAGTTTAGGTAGGTTTAAAAACCAGGTAGTATGGGGTGCCTGGGTGGCTCAGTGGGTTAATCCTCTGCCTTTGGCTCAGGTCATGATCTCAGGGTCCTGGGATTGAGCCCTGGATCAGGTTCTCTGCTCAGCAGGGAGACTGCTTCCTTCTCTCTCTTTCTGCCTGCCTCTCTGCCTATTTGTGATCTCTCTCTCTCTGTCAAATAAATAAATAAAATCTTAAAAAAATTCAGATAGTGTGAGTGCTCCAAATTTGTTCTTTTATATGTGTATTTTTCTTTTCATATAATTTTAAAATAAATTATTTTATTTTTCTAAAAATTACTTCTGGAATTTTTATTGTAACTGCATATAGAATATGTGGGACAATTTTAGGAGAATTAATATCTTCACAACACTGACTTTTCCAGTCCATGAATATGGTATATATCTCCATAACTTTTTTTTAATAAGATTTTGTGATTTTTATTGAAAAAAGAAGATTTTGCAATTTTTAGCCTACAGGTGCTACACATATTATATAATAAACACAGCTTAGCATTTTATTTTTTATCACTATTGTAAATTATATATTTTCAAATTACAGTTTCCAACTTTTCATTGATAGTATGTAGAAATGTGATGCATTTTTGTATATTGATTTTTATCCTGTGGTCTGCCAACTCACAGATTTGTTCTAGTGTCTTTTTTTGGGTTTGTTTTTTGGTAGATGCTTTGGAATTGTCTGTAAATGGTCAGAATGCATGGGAAAATAAACAGTTTTATCTTTGTTTTCTTCCCCGTTCTGTACACCTTTTACGTTTTGCCTTATTACATTGTCTAGAACTTCTAGTACTATGCTGAGTAAGAGTCAGAAGGGCAGATTATCTTTGTCTAACTCCTGATCCTGGGAGGAAAACTTTCCTCTTTCACTATTCATTTGATGCCAGCTGTTAAGATTTTTATAGTTTGTCATTATCAGAAAAAAACATGTTCCTTTCTTTTCCTAGTTTTTATAATAAATAGATATTGGCTCTTTCTACATTTATTGAGAGGTTCATGTCAAAATGTGTTTGCTATCTGCCGTATTTGATGTTCTGTGAGCTTGGATTTGTAATTTGATGCCTATTAATTTTGCAAACTTCTCAGCCATTGTTTGTTCTGATCCTTCTTTTGCAGTGTTCTTTTCCTTTCTACTCATGGTTCCCAAGGATTGCAGTTAGTCACTTGTTAGCATTTTTTTTTCCCTACATCTCTGTTTTATCATCTTTTTTTTCCTCTTTGTGTTTATTTTAGGTAATATTTATTGATCTATCTTTATGTTTAGGGATTCTTTCTTTCACTGTGTCCCTGGGTCTTTGAGTGGGGATTTCACAGTCATCTCAGTGGTAGACATGAGCTCCTCATGTATTCTTTTCTGTCTCTGAAGAGAGCCAGTACTCCCCTCTATTTCAGCTGCAGCAGGTTTCCCTAAGCTCCAAGGGCAAGAGAGTTTGCTGCCCTTTAACCAACAGCTGAAAGCGTATTTTCTCCCATAAGAATGGAGGAGAAGAGTCTAGTTGAAATTTGTGCATTTGCAGCGGTGCCTACCGTCCCTCTTCCTTGGGTTTAATCCATGAGGAACACTTTTTCAGGACTCTTGCCAGTCTTAAGTTTTTTGTAAGCATCCAGTGAGGTTCATGGAGAAGAGCCTGCACGTGGGGTTGAATTGAGCTTGTGTCTGCAGTTTCCTTGTGTTCTGTATTCTCTGGCTAGCCCATCATCAACCTTTTGTGATTCACGACAAATTCCAGATTAATTGTTACTTGTGCCCACCAGCGTTTAACCTAGGAAAACCATGGCTTACATCTGATCTCTATTTAGGAAAGCCTATCTTTCCTTAAATTTCAGGTTAATTGGTCATTCAGTGAGTTTGGCTGTCTGATATGTTCAAGAAAAGTTGTGAATTGGCAGACTTTCTAGCATTATGTTATTGTTCCTGTGAGGGTAGGAGTGATCCTCTTTTCATCTAATCAAAATTCAAAACAGAAACTTGCAGGTATTGTTCAAATTTAAATGTATTCAATATCAATAATATGAAAAACAAAACATAGAACTAAATGAGAAATATGAATAAAAATAAACTCTGATAGTTCTCTAATATAATGATTACTATTATTGTTGGGATATATTCTTAGGACCCATTTTTAGAAGGAGAGTTTGAGCATCATCGTAAATTCATTAAAAAAAAAATTGTACTTTCTAGTTTCTAAATTTTTGGCTTCTTTACCAACATCTTTCTATAGGTCTTTCTTACATTTTTCCATTGTTATTTTTCATTTACAGTTGACACCATATTAATTTATTTCATTTTTTTCTATGTAGTCATCAAATTTTAGATATTTCTCATGTCAGTGTAGCTGTGGCAAGATTTAGCAAGGTTTGATCATGTTATCATGATCTTTTTGAATAAGGGGCTATTGCTTTATTATACAAATATCAAAGTAGTTAATGTCTACATATGAGAATAAACAGTCCTGAAATGTAAGTTGAACCTATTTGTAGATGTTTTCTGGGAAAATATGGCATAGCTACCCATTTGTTCTCAGAGGGTTATGAGATTTCATAACACTGCTGTCTTAAATTTACCTTTATTTCAAAAAGAACCCCCGTGTTAGTGTTCTTTTCTTTTTTGATGCAAATTAGATTAAAACCTAATGTGCCTTTTCCCTCCCTTTTACAATTCATATATGGGAAAGAAGAGATATATGTCTGCTTGTAAATTTATCCCATATCAATAATGGGGGTAAGTTACTTTTACTAGTTAGTTTACCCAGCCTCCTCAGGAAGGTGAGGAAAGGTATAGATCAAGATCTCTTCAAGAAGGGATTCTTGGCCTTAGGTGTCTTTTTTTTTTTTTTTTTTTTTTTTTTAAATTGAATTTCCTGTAGTCATCTTGACATTGACTAGCTTTCTTTACCTGGCTATTTTTGGGACCTGGCTTCCACTAGTACTGCCACCCATACAATGGGTGCACTGCTTGCATCTTAGTGTGGCTCTCTGTCTCTCTTTTGGAGAAGAGCCTCTCTTTACAGAGAACCATTGCCATAGAGAAGGCCAGTTCTCTGCAAGTTTGATCACTGATGCTTTGAGTCTATTCGGGAAGCTGACAGAGTTCTCCATGTAGTAGACAGAGTGAGAGAAGAACAACACCCTTTCTCTAGCTGCTCACTAGCATCTTCTGCTTTTCCCTTTCCATATTACAGTGTACAAGCAGAGTTCTAATTAAAGCTGCCCTACTTACTTCCTGCAACAACAAACTACTATCTGTGTTACTTTGAGGGGCTCTTATGCTTCCCCAGTATCTGGTAAGCTGCTGCCTACCTTTTAAAATGTAAATTGAATCTGCACTCCCCTGTTCCAAAAGCTTTAGAATAAAATCCAGAGGCTTGACCTATATGATCAGACCCTAGACCACCTTTCTAATCCTGTTACTTTTAAATGTCCCTTGCTTTCCCCTCTTCAGCTACAGGGAGAACAGACTCCTCACTGTCTTTAGAACATATCATGTGGAGAAGCTTTGATTCTGCTCTTCTTTCTGCCTACCCCCTAAATATCCGTTCAGTTAACTCCTTTTTTCTCTTATATGCCTCTGCCCAAATACTCTCTTTCAAATGTCATTAATTCTCCTCTTCCTTTCCATCTTAACCTCATTTTTTCTCCATCTGACCTCATTTTGCATTATTTTCCTTTATAAAACTTGGTGCTACCTGATACTATCACAATTTACTTGTTTTCTATTATCTTTCCCTCATAACTCAACGTGGGTTCTTTTAGAGGAGAGACTTCATATTATTCACTGTTGTCTACAGGAAACTGTTAGGTGTGGGGGTACTCGTTAAGTATATGTTGAGTGAGCGTATGAGTGAATGGATGAACAAATACCAGAAAAAAGAATTTCAGTGCATTGGGTTGATTATAAAGTAGGGAGAAGTTTTGAGTTTGGTGTGAATGTTTCCCTCAGGCAAACTAGCACACTTTCCTACACAATGACCTACAACACCAAGTGAGATTCCATGTGAACTAGTTCCTTTTTTCTCAAGGTAAGCTTTTCTCGCCATGTTTGCTCATCGAATTCAGGCTATATTGGGGTGTTCTGCCCATATCTTCCTACCGATGCTTTAAATTAAATCTGTGCTTCATCTAGAAGATGAAATCTGATGAAGTCTGAGTGGCTCTTTGAGTGCTTCTCCAAACAACTCTTTTCTATCATATTTGAAAGAAAATACAGTTGTCAAATATTCTGGATATCTGCTATTGCTGAAGGTGTTTTTAATTTCAGTTAGTGTCTGGGTAGGGAGGTTTGGGTGCTTAGGACAATATTTTTATGATTCCCAGAAATTTGCCTATGTCATTACGGTGGGCAGAATAATGATCCCCAAAGATATCCTTGAACCTGTGACTATATTACATCACATGGCAAAAATGATTTTATTGATGTGATTAAGGATTTTGACATGGGAAAATTATCCTGTATTATCTGGTAGGCCTAACAGGGATAAAGACCTTTGTAAAGTGAAAGAGGGAGTTAGGACAATGATAATCAGAGGAGATGACAAGAGAAGGAGAGGACCACAGTCCCAGGAATGCAAACAGCCTCTAGAAGTTGAAGGAAAAACAATGGATTCCCCCAGGGACTCCAGAAGGAACACAGTCTTGCCCGTACCTTAATTTTAGTCCACTGAAACCCATTTTAAGTCCCTGGCCTCCAGAACTTTAAGATTTAAAAAAAAATTGTATTGTTTTTAAGAGACTAAATTTGCAATAATTTGTTCTAGCACTGATAGGAAATCAATGTACATTTTGATACCAGATAGAGGGTACTGATGTGATAAATACCTAAAAATGTGGAAGCAACTTTGGAATACAGTAATGGGTAGAGGCCTGAAGAATTTTGAGAAACACAATAGAAATAGCCTATATTACCTTTAATAGATTATTAGTAGAATTCTAAATCTTGACTCCTCTGCTAGTGAAGACTCAGAGGAAAGTAAGGAGCATTGTAGAGAAAACCGATATTAAGAATACTTAAATTTTCATGAATATGTTGTTAGTAGAAATGTGGACACTCAAGGTACTGTGGATGAGACTTCAGAAAGCAATGAGAAACATGGTATTGGAAACTGGAAGAAAGATGATTCTTGTTGTATAGGGGCAAAAAGCTTAGCTAAACTGTATTTTGTAGCTAAGTAGAAAGCAGAAGTTGAAAACAATGAACTTTGACATTTAGCTTAGAAGATTTCCAAGCAAAGTGTTGAAAGTGTGGCCTATTTTCTTTCTTATTGCTTATAATAAACAAGAGATGAAAGAGACAGGCTTGATGGAGCAACTGTTAAGCAAAAAGAAACCACGACTTGATGATTTTGGAAATTCTCAGCCTCTTTAGATTGCCAAAGATGACAAAATTGGGAAATTTGCTTTCTGGAAAGCTTGCTCTGGGTAGAAACCCAAGGGTGTGGCTGATGGTTTTTCTTTTGCTAGTGACTCAGAAAGAACAAAAGGGCACTGTAGAATTCTGTCACACACAGAGCCCCTTGAAGAGATCAGGGATGTGGTCATGGATCCCATTAGCCTCTCCAAAGGAGCCAAAAATAAGGATGTGATTACCTAGAAAGATCTGAGGTGGAGTCTCTGATCTAATGAAGTAAATTCTTGCCCCCCACACAGGAGATCTACAAGGTCTTTTTTTTTTTTTTTTTAAATTTTATGCCAGCGAAACACTGCCATGTGGTCTGAAAGAGCACAGAAAAGAAAGAGGACTGTCAGATGCCCAACGTTCTATAGATGGGGAATATGCTGATGGAACTACTGAACTGCAGGGTACCTGGGTGGCACAGTGGGTTGAGTGTCCAACTCTTGATTTCAGCTCAGGTCCTGATGTCAGGGTCCTGGGATTGAACCCTGTGTCTGGCTCCACGCTCAGTGTGGGGTTTGCTTGAGATTCCCTCTCTCCCTCTCCCCTTCCACTAGTGCTGGTGCTCTCTCTCTCTCATAAATAAATAAATAAAATCTTAAAGATACCCCAAAACACAAAACACAAAACAGAACCACTGAGCTGCAAACATGTGAAGCCACAGACTGTAGAGAATTAGTCCCAGGTCTGGAAAAGGGTGGTTGTTTGCCCAGCTGCATTTCAAAATTATGTGGGACTGCTCACACCTTTTTTCCTTTAGTGTTCCTCTTTTTTGAATGGTAATGTCTGTAACTGTCATCTTATGTCCATCTCAGACTTTTATTTTGGGAACATATGACTTATTTCTAGAGTTACACAGCATCCCAGATGGCAAGGAATGTGTCTCAGGATGGATTTTTTACCCAGAGCCACACTCATCCTGAATTTAAATAATTTACATGCTGGGATTGGGGACTTTTGAGCTGCTGAGATGTAGTTGATCCTTGGGACATGGGGGTGATGCTGTAATGAGTTGAAATGTTTGGAATGGGATGAACGCATTTTGTACATGAGAGGGCATAAATTCGGGAAGATCAAAGGGAGGATTGTGGTAGGCAGAATAAGGAGTTCCCCAAGATGTTTATGTTCTAATTGGTGAATCTGTGAGCATTTGAGTTTACAAATAAATTGTTTTTACTTACCACACTTCAAACACCAGTCATGATTATTAGGTACTGCCCTTTTGTCTGAACTTGCTGCAATGTCAGAGGTTCCCAAAACACCCCTCTTTTCTTCAGAGTTCATAATTTGTTAGAATGGCTCACAGAACCCTGGAACTCTCTTCACTTAATGCTTATCAGCTTATTATAAAGATAAAACTCAGAAACAGCCAAGTGAAAGGGATGCATCGTGGAAGGAGCATAGACTTTCCAGGCCTCCAAGGGCATGTCACCCTCTCAGGGCGTCAGGGCATTCATCATCTTGGAAGCAATCTGAACCCTGTTGTTTGGAGTTTTTATGGAGATTCTATTACATAAGCATGAATGATTAAATCATTAACCATTGGTGATTAACCTGATTTCCAGCCCCTCATCTCTCCTGAAGATTTTGGGGCAGGACTGAAGGTTTCAACCCTCTAGACTACTATGATGCTTCATTTCTCATGTCAGCTTGATTGGTCTAAGGGATACACAGATAGCTGGTACATTATTGCTGGGGGTTTCTGGAAGAGAGAAACATCTCATTCAGTAGAGTACAGACCTATTGCTAGCAATGTGAGTGGGCGTCATCTAATGTACTGAAGGCCAAAATAGAACAAAAAGTTTAATGAAGGGTGAATTACCTCTTTCTCCAAATGGAATGTCCATTTTTCCTGACCTGGGACATTGAGGATCCTGGTTCTCAGGTCTTTGTACTCAAACTGAATAGTACCACCAGCTTTTCGAGTTCTCCAGCCTGCAGATGGCAAACTGTGGGACTTCTCAGCCTCTGTAACTGTGCGAGCCAATTCCTGTAATAAATCTCCCTTTATATGCAGATCTTCCTCAACTCGCTATGGGGTTATGTCCCAATAACTCATCTTAAGTTGAAAATACAATAAGTCAAAAATACATTTAATACACTTAACCTACTAAACATTATCATTTAACCTAGCCTACTTTAAATGTGCTCAGAACACTTACATGAGTCTACAATTGAGCAAAGCCCTGTGATACAATACCCATTTTATAACAAAATGTTGAGTATTTCATATAATTTATTGAACACTGTACTGAAAGTGAAAAACTGAATGGCTCTCAGTATTTACCTTTGTGATTGCTTGGCTAAGTGGGAACTGTGGCTTGTTTCTGCTACCCACCATCAGGAGAGTATTGTACCACATATTGCTAGCCTGGGAAAAAAAATCAAAATTCAGAATTTGAAGTATGGTCTCTACATAATGTGTGTCAGTTTTACGCTATCATTAAGTGAAAAGATTGTAAATCATAAATAAATAAATATATATTTATATTACATATATACTCTGTATATACTCTGTGTTTCTGGAGAACTGTGATACACATGCCTCAGTCTTTCTGGGGACCAGCCCCTATCCTGAAGCTCTCTAGGGGTCTCAGGCTACCAGTCATCTCATTAGAATACCACCACAATCTTATAACTCTAAAGATTCCAAGGGTTTTGGGGACTGTGTGCCAAGAACTAAGGGCAAATATTTATTTTATTTTTTATTTTTAAAACTTTATTTATTTATTTATTTATTATTGATTATCGATTGATTAATTATTTTTTATTTTTGCAACATGACAAAACAGAATATGCAGATGTGAGCAAGTGAGGGATCATTAGACAGGGGAAGTGATTCTGGATCATCTGGTGGGTCCAGTGTAATCATGCGGGTTCTTACCAGGGAGCCAGGGAGTCAAAGAAACAGATTGGAGAGATGTGTGAAAGAGGGAATGAGCCAAATGATGTGGGTAGCATCTAGAAGTTAAAAAGGCAAGAGTTAGTGTTTTCTTCTAGAGCCTTCCAATCTGGTCTGTCCTTTGCAAACCCTTATCCCCAGGATTTGGTAAATCATGTTTTTCACAGACTTGGGTCCTGATTCAGGGTGAAACAGGCCCAGGATCCCTGTTTATCACAGATTCAATTTGAATATCAGCAGAATAAATAAATATTCTTATAACCATATCTTATCTGTGGGATTAAGTCATCCTGGACATTGGGTTATAATTAAATTAAGTCTGGACTTGTCTGATTTCTCTTGTGACTGGAAATTAGACTTCTAGTCCATGCCCTCGTGGCTTTGTTGGTGAACAACTCATTGGGTTAACATAGGAAATCCTTGTGTCACTTTCCTGTTTCACACTTGAATCATTTTGCACTGATCTAGAATAAACTGAAAAATTCTTAATGGAGCCTTGAAAGCTTAAAGGATCTAGGTCCTGCTGGCTCTTCAACCTCATCTGGTTTCACTTTCTTGGTGGATTTTTATGTAGCAACCACACTGACTCTCTTTCTTTTCTTCTCATGTGCTAAGACCTCTCAACATGTAGCTTTCCCTGGCTGGAATATCTTCTCCTCATTATTTTCTCTGGTTTACTCCTTTACCTTTCAATTTTCCGAGGAAAGCCTTCCATTATGGTTCAAACATCAGACCTAGTTATATTCTCTTTTTGTACCCCATGCTTTTCTTTTGAGGCATTGATTCTAACTGTAATCAATCAATTATTCTATTTTATTGTTCTCATCCTCCATTTGATAAAGATACAGACTGTGTCTTAGTCTTTTATTTTCAGCAATTAGCAAAGTACCTGGCACCTAGAAGCATTCAGTAAATATAGGTCATATATCCTTTCTTTGTGTCCTGTTTCTTTGAATTTAAAACTGGTCTGAGCCTAACCTAAGTAAAGACACTTATTACTAAAAGATTGTGCCTTAGATTTCTTTTTTATCTCAAGACTTCACATTCCTCTGTTAATTATTGCATCCTGCTATCCCATTACAATAACCACTAAGCAATGCTCTCTTTTTATAATTAGAATTTGAAATGGTTGAAGAAAATTGAAATAGAGGCAAAAAAATCTTTGAAAGCTGTATGGGGAATGGTCCAGCTCATGCAGTTTTAAAATATAGTTAAGTCATTCTTTGCTTCAGTAATAATTATTTTCTTTTCTATATTTACCTAATGAATAAATGTACCTATTTTCTACACAAAAGACTATTCTACACATAATAAATCTTTTATTTCAGCAATGGATTGAAAGGAGACATCTCTTAATTCCCCCTATGTAGCCAATTTATTTTTTAAACTTTTATTTTATTTTATTTTTTAAGATTTTATTTATTTATTTGATGGAGAGAGATCACAAGCAGGCAGAGAGGCAGGCAGAGAGAGAGGAAGGGAAGCAGGCTCCCAGAAGAGCAGAGAGCCCCATGTGGGACTCGATCTCTGGCAGATCACGACCTGAGCAGAAGGCAGAGGCAGAGGCATCAACCCACTGAGCCACCCAGGCGCCCCCTTCCCATGTATCCAATTTTGTCATTACCTAATTATCTTGGGGATAATAGAAAGGGACTTTTATACCTTCTGCTCTAATATCTTACATATGTACCTTGTTTTCTCTATACCAAAAGTGTTGTTTATTTGAATTTTTTTGAGTTTGTATTTAAATTCCAGTTAGTTAACATACAGTGTAATACTGGTCTCAGGTATACAATATCGTGATTCACCACTTCCATACAACACCCAGTGCTCTGCACAACAGGTGTGCTCCTTCATCCCCATCATCGGTTTCACCTCCACCCACCTCCCCTCTGGTAACCATCAGTGTGTTCTCTATAGTCAAGATCCAAAAGTGTATTTTAATGTTATTTTTTTCCTCATTAAACTCTTGGCTTTTAGAGCTATTGTAAACATTTGAAATTAAGTTGAAAGAATCTTGGAATAAGCCAATTTTAATATAAAATCATATTTAATTAGATTAAATCTTTTGTGATAGTATGAGGAGCCCTCAGAAGCTGTTTGGTACAGAAAACCAGCAAATTAGTAAACAATATCATTAAAAAAAGCTTTCTGAAAGAATGTCTTACTGGATCTGAAGCCAATTTTAACTGTGATGAAAGTAAACCTCCCTTGCCAACTGTTTCATTACTTAACTTGCCTTATAATTAAAATATATTTCTTTATACTCAATCTACTCTTCCTCTACCACACATTTAGTTATTTTTATTTCTGTTACAAATCTAATAATAATAATCGGTATCTTTTCTCTGTTCTAGATATTAATGGTAGTTTGGGAAAATTTCTATCACAATAACGTCACTGTTCTCCATCCATTGGAAATTTCTCTGTTTCCTTCTTGTCTTGAAATACAGCCATATAGTTTATCTCATTTCATTTCATACATAGCTTGCAAAGATAGATTGTATTTTTAATGATTTATGTATATTCATAGTGTAATTTTCTTCTGATACTCAAGGTATAATTTATGGCTCTGATTGAAGGGCAAATTCCAGTTAGTTATGCCTCAGGTGAAATAATGTAGACATTTGCTACTTTTCCACTGAGTTGAGATACCTTCTGATACATAAACAGAAGGGTCTGAATTCAAATATCTTACTTATTTTTTAAAAGTAACTAAGTTTATTTTATCACATAAATGTATATCTTTAATAATGTTGCCCCTGTGGATGAAATCAAATCAAAAGAAGCAAACCAGAATGAGAGAGGAAGAAGTAAAATAGCTAACATTTATACCTCTGACTTACTTCTCAAATGTGAGAAAATCTCATGAGTTTGAAAGAGATTTTTTTTTATTAATGCCTTCACTTGATTTATAGCTCTAACAAGCTCAAGGAATTCTTCCACATGGCAGCAGTATGCTGTGTGTGATTTTTAAAACTCCAAGTGAAGAACCACAAGCCCCTGGAAAAAGTGACTCTGGATTTTAATAGAATCACACCCGAGGGTATTCACTCATGAAACTTTTACTAATTCTTAAATTGTTTTCAAGGGATGTTGATTGGTGGTATGTTCCCTTTCTAATCACTGCTGATCACACCATTAATACGTAACTGATCTTACCCCAAGTTATAGTCAGTTGGCACCAACTAGTGTCGATCTGTACATAGTAAATAATGAAGAGATAATCTGCACAAATTAATGACTTCTGAATGATTTTACACACAAATTCTATTCATTTCACTAGTAATCAGAATATATTTTATAAAATATATAAAATTGTGGGTTACTTCTTCTTAAGTAAACTGGCAACAGTGCTCCCAAAAGCACTGTTTTGGGAAGAATTAAGAATTATCTTTCAGATTTGTGTGATACCTCCACTCTTCTGCTGCTCATTGAAACCAAAAAGAGAGGAGCAGGATCCCTTCCCTGGGAGACGGCCATCTTGTTTTTTCTTTACTTAGCTCTTTGCCTCACCTGTGTCCCCCAAGGAGCCCTTGTTGAACTCACCCCAAGTCTTTGCACTAAATCCTTCATGTGCTGGGCTTGGTTTAGTCTCAATTTTGTGACAGGATATGAAGCAAAAGTATGAAGAGCTTTTGAGTGGTTAGAATTTTTATTTTGACATGAATTTGAATTTTAAATTTAATATATAAGAAGGTAAGTTCCAAACTTTGGAAAGCAAAATCGTTTCTAATTATTGAGGTTTGTAAAACATTGAAATTTATTCTAATATTTCAATGGAGGATGCAGGTCTTCCTGAATGTCTCTTTAATCTGGTCCGAGGTTGAAAAATATTCAAGAAAATTGGATATTGAAGGCTGAGGAAAGGCATTTTACAAGAAACTCTGCTTCTGTGTCTTTTGGACACTCCTTGGCACAGAGCACAGAACTATGCACTTTTGACAAGCACCAGCTGAAGAATTTATTAAATGTATGATGCCAGACTATATGGAAATTTAGAAAACAGATCTTTCTTTTTCATTTAGTCTTCTAAATTTGTAATCAGCAGCTTTTAAATGATGTCTAGTTTGGTTTGTGGCATTTTTAAAGTTTCAGTACAGTAAAAGGATTGTGAGTATTTTAGTTGTAAACATGACAAGTATAGACTTCTGGAATTCAGCAAAATGTGGACGTAATGGGACAATAAATTACTACTAAGTGGCTGGATTTAAAAAAAAGAGCACACACACAAATAAAACGGAACACTGCATTGCAGAATCCTACTGTGATCTCTTCTCTTTTCTTTCCTTTCTTTTTCGTTTTTTTTTTTTTTTGAATAATATATGTGCAATCATTCTCCCCAGAACTATCACAGCTTGAGTTGAAATAATCGCTCTAATTTGTATGGCAAAAAAAGCACCCTTATTTGTGCTGATAAAATGCAACTCATGGCAACTCCAATCCTGTGGTTTTAATGTGATTCAAAAAGCTGTCTGCAATAAAGGAATGTATTAGAGATGCTAAAAGCTGATAAGATTTTGTTTTTGTTACGTTTTGGAACAATTTAGCTGATGGAGTAAAATGGGCACTAGATTTTCTGATAAGTAATTTTCCATTCACCTAAATTTATTTGCAGATCCAGAAAACTTGCTTGGCGAAGACTGACGAAGGCATGGTGTACTCATGGGCTTCTGGTGCCATGTGTTGGATGACATTGGTTAGCATGAACCTCTTACACATGGCAGTGCAAAGTTGTCAAAAGATGGCACATAAAGAAGCTGGTTTGTTTGACTATAATGAAATATTTCTGGGTGGCCTAACTCACCTGTTTCAAAGGACATGCGTAGAACAGAAACCATGAAGGGGGTTGATTTCCCAGACACTAACATCTATACTAAACCCCAGAAATAATAGCTTAAGTAAATCTGGAATTTCAAGGTCTTGGGGACTTTGACATGCTAAGTCCTTGTATTCTCCTAGAAGCCCTTTAAGTCAGGGATGTTACTTAAGATGTTCAGGGCTTTGAAAAGTCAAATTGTTCTAATCATCTAATAAAGTTCTGTCTTGATAGCAACATTCAACGGTTTCCATTTCACCACCTCCTCCCACTGGCTTACCCCATCCCTCCTACAGTAATTTCTCCCATATCTCTCATGTCCGATAACATTCGTGTAATCTACCTCCCTTTTTTTTTTTTTTAAGATTTTTAAAAATTTATTTACTTGACAGACAGAGATCACAAGTAGGCAGAGAGGCAGGCAGAGAGAGGGGGGGAAGCAGGTTCCCTGCCGAGTAGAAAGCCCTATGAGGGATTCAATCCCAGAACCCTGAGATCATGACCTGAGCCGAAGGCAGAGGCTCTAACCCACTGAGCCACCCAGGTGCCCCCTAATCAACGTACTTTTTTTTTAAATTTATTTTTTATTTTCAGCATAACAGTATTCATTATTTTTTCACCACACCCAGTGCTCCATGCAATCCGTGTCCTCTATAATACCCACCACCTGGTACCCCGACCTCCCACACCCCCCCCTTCAAAACCGTCAGATTGTTTTTCAGAGTCCATAGTCTCTCATGGTTCACCTCGTACTTTTATGCATATTGCTCGTTCTCTCTCTTTCCTACCAGATTGTAAGCATACAAAAATGACCTGGGCTCTTTTGGATACCCTAGCTGACACCAGCCCCATATGACAACTGCTGTTGCTCCAAGCACGCTACTCAGGAAAGCACCAAAGCTGACTTGTAACGTGGGATCTTCCACTAGATAGTGTTGCAAATACACAAGTATTTAGAAGTAACTTTTTGTTTTTCTGATTAAAAAATGTGTTTTAAAAAACTAGCAAAAGGCAAAAACATAGTAAAAATAAAAACAAATAGTAATAATAAACCTCTAATTAAAGAAATACTTAAGCATGGTTAACACACAATGCTACATTAGTTTCAGGTAAACAATAGAAGATTCAGCTTCTCTATAAGTTATAATATGCTCACTGCAAGTGTAGCTGTCCTCCATCACCATCCAACCCTATTATAATACCATTGAGTATGTTCTCTATACTGTAACTTTTATGCTCATGGCTTATTCATTCCATAACTGACAGCCTGTATCTCCCACTATTACTTCACCCTTTTTGCTCATCCCCCATGTCACCTCCCGCTCTGGCATCCATCAATTTGTTTTTTGTATTTATCCATCCAATTCTACTTTTTGTTTATTTATTTATTCCTTTGTAAAACTCCTAACTTCAGACATTTGAGAGGAAACATGATTAACATTTGATGACACACAAGATAGTTGAGATTATACTAACTATTCCCCAACCTTGCAAAAATATTATTAAAATATTATTCCTGAATCTTTTAAAAAATATACATTTTTAAAGATTTTATTTATTTGAGAGAGAGAAAGCACACATGAGTGGGGGAGGGGGGAAGGGGCAAAGGGAGAGGGAGAGTCAGACTCCCTGCTGCATGGGGAGTCTGACACGGGGCTCACTCTCAGGACCCTGAAGTCACTATCTGAGCCAAAGTCAGACACTTAATCAACCAAGCCCCCCAGGAACCCCTACTACCTGAATCTTCAACTATTTATTTCCTTAGAGTAGATTCCTCAGAACAATTATATAATAATTTCTCAAACACTTTTGACACTTGCAATGTACTTAAAAATTTTCATCTAATTACTGTTTTAGTTGCATCCCACATGCTTAAATATGAGCTATTTTTATTTTTATTGAGATCAAAATACTCTCTAATTTCCCTTTTGAGTTCTTATTTTATTTATGTGCTGTTTTTTTTTAATATTTTATTTATTTGACAGAGAGAACGTGCACAAGCAGGGGAAGTTGCAGGCAGAGAGAGAGGGGGAGGCAGACTCCCTGCTGAACAAGGAGCCCAATGTGGGGCTCAATCCCACCACCCTGAGATCATGACCTGATCTGAAGGCAGATGTGGAACCTACCAAGCCACCCAGGCACCACTACTACTGTGTTATTTGAAGTACAGTTCTTTGTTTCCAAGCATGTAAGGATTTTTAGCAAACTTTTAGCTTAATTGCACTATAGTCAGAGAACATGCTTTAAATTCTAAAAGTTGTTGAGAATTGTTTTATGTCTTAGCATATGGTGAATATTTAAATGTTGTGTACATATTTGGATAAATACATATAAATCAGTGTAGTTGCTATATACACAGGTAATTCCTACATGCACAAATTAAGTTAAGCTTGTCTATCATATTTTTCAATATTTTAAATTGCTGATTAGTATTGCTTGTTCAATTGATTAAGAAAGACTCATAATTTCCAAGTATGAATATAGATATGTTATTTTCTCCTTTAATTCTATCAAGTTTTGCTTTACTATTTTTTTTTAAGATTTTATTTATTTATCAGAGAGAGAGAGGGGGAGAGAGCGAGCACAGGCAGACAGAATGGTAGGCAGAGGCAGAGGGAGAAGCAGGCTCCTTGCTGAGCAAGGAGCCCGATGTGGGACTCGATCCCAGGACGCTGGGATCATGACCTGAGCCGAAGGCAGCTGCTTAACCAACTGAGCCACCCAGGTGTCCCAAGTTTTGCTTTACTATTTAAAGGCAAGGTTAATAGATGCATAGGCATTTAGAATTGTTTTGTCTTCCGACAGGGCCAGGCCAGGATGAGTCAATTGAGGTGCTTAGGATACATCCTCATGCTCATAGTTATACAAGTGCAGGACTGGTACCAGAGATTGTGTCCTTTAAAAGATGTGCCCACGTGACTCACTTGCCTCACCTTGTCGCAGCCTAGTCTTTTAGTAAATTGAAATGTCATCACTATGATGTTCTCTTGTTCCTCCTTCCATCTGCTGTTATCATTTTCTTTCCTTAAAGGCCTTTTGATTTCTTTTCTTTTGTCTTTTTAATTTCTCTCTTCTTTTATTTTAGGTGTGTTCTATAAAGTAAAGCTTTGCTTTCTGAAAGTTTTGCTTTCTATCTGACAAATCTTTGACTTTTAACTGGAGTACAGAAATTAATGGTCCATATACCTCCTCATGATTTGGGTCACAATTGACCCTCTTATTATTGATTTTCTATTTATGTCATTTGATCTATCTTTTTTTTTTTTAAAGATTTTATTTATTTATTTGACAGAGATCACAAGTAGGCAGAGAGACAGGCAGAGAGAGAGAAGGAAGCAGGCTCCCCACTGAGCAGAGAGCCCGATGTGGGGCTCGATCCCCGGACTCTGGGATTATGACCTGAGCCGAAGGCAGAGGCTTTAACCCACTGAGCCACCCAGGCGCCCCTTGATCTATCTTTTCATTTCTTTCCTTTTTTGTCTTCTTTTGTATTTTTCAAGTCATTCTGTTTCCTCCCTTAACTAGGATTGTAGTTGCATTATTAGTCTTAGTCGCTCTTTTGAAGTATGTAACCTGTTTCTTTCTCCACCTGCTTTCAGACTTTTCTTTTGACTTTGTTTTTCACCATTAGATGTGCTTTATTTATTTATTTATTTATTTAAAAAGATTTTATTTATTTATTTGACAGACAGAGATTACAAGTAGGCAGAGAGGCAGTCAGAGCGAGGAGGAAGCAGGCTCCCTGCTGAGCAGAGAGCCTGATGCGGGGCTCGATCCCATGACCCTGGGATCATGACCTGAGCTGAAGGCAGAGGCTCTAACCCACTGAGCCACCCAGGTGCCCCTAGATGTGTTTTTTTTTGTTTTTTTTTTTAACCTTCATTCTTTTTTTTTTTTTTTTTTAGTCTTTATTAATTTTTTATTTTTTATAAACATATATTTTTATCCCCAGGGATACAGGTCTGTGAATCACCAGGTTTACACACTTCACAGCACTCACCAAAGCACATACCCTCCCCAATGTCCATAATCCCACCCCCTTCTCCCAAACCCCCTCCCCCCAGCAACCCTCAGTTTGTGCTTTAAAAAAAAAAAAAATTATCCTGCATGTTGTTGAATATGTAGTATGATATCCTTTTCTATCTTTTCAGTTATTGCTTCTGCTCCAATCTCACTCCTCAGACTCCAAGACTCCAATTTATATGCGTTATGTGTATTAGGTCTTTTCTGTATTTTTCACCATTTGTTTATCTCTGTTTTATTCTGGAACTTAGATGAAGAGTAGATGGACCATGCCCAGATATGAACCCTCAACTCTATGGTCAATTAATCTTCGACAAAACAGGAAAAATATAAAGTGGATAAAAGACAGTCTCTTCAATAAATGGTGCTGGAAAAACTGGACAGCTATATGCAGAAGAGTGAAACTCGACCATTCTCTTACACCATACACAAAGATAAACTCAAAATGGATAAAAGATCTCAATGTGAGACAGGAATCCATCAGAATCCTAGAGGAGAACATAGGCAGTAATCTCTTTGATATCAGCCACAGCAACTTCTTTCAAGATATGTCTCCAAAGGCAAAGGAAACAAAAGCAAAGATGAACTTTTGGGACTTCATCAAGATCAAAAGCTTCTGCACAGCAAAGGAAACAGTCAAAAAAAAAAAAAAAAAACAAAGAGGCAACCCACAGAATGGGAGAAGATATTTGCAAATGACAGTACAGACAAAAGGTTGATATCCAGGATCTATAAAGAACTCCTCAAACTCAACACACACAAAACAGACAATCATATAAAAAAAATGGGCAGAAGATATGAACAGACACTTCTCCAGTGAAGACATACAAATGGCTATCAGACACATGAAAAAATGTTCATCATCACTAGCCCTCAGGGAGATTCAAATTAAAACCACATTGAGATATCACCTTACACCAATTAGAATGGCCCAAATTAGCAAAACAGGAAACACCATGTGTTGGAGAGGATGTGGAGAAAGGGAACCCTCTTACACTGTTGGTGGGAATGCAAGTTGGTGCAGCCGCTTTGGAGAATAGTGTGGAGATTCCTCAAGAAATTAAAAATAGAGCTTCCCTTTGACCCTGCCATTGCACTACTGGGTATTTATCCCAAAGATACAAATGTAGTGGAAAGAAGGGCCATCTTTACCCCAATGTTTATAGCAGCAATGGCCACGGTCGCCAAACTGTGGAAAGAACCAAGATGTTCTTCAATGGATGAATGGATAAGGAAGATGTGGTCCACATACACTATGGAGTATTACGCCTCCATCAGAAAGGATGAATACCCAACTTTTGTAGCAATATGGACGGGACTGGAAGAGATTATGCTGAGTGAAATAAGTCAAGCAGAGAGAGTCAATTATCATATGGTTTCACTTATTTGTGGAGCATAACAAATAGCATGGTGGACAAGGGAAGATGGAGAGAAGGGAGTTGAGGGAAATTGGAAGGGGAGGTGACCCATGAGAGACTATGGACTCTGAAAAACAATCTGAGGGTTTTGAAGGGGCGGGGGGTGGGAGGTTGAGGGATCCAGGTGGTTGGTATTGGAGAGGGCACGGATTGCATGGAGCATTGGGTGTGGTGAAAAATAATGAATACTGTTACGCTGAAAAAATAAAAAATTATTAAAAAAAAAAAAAGAGTAGATGGACCACACTTTGAAAACTGCCCTCCTATGGTGCTACCCTAGAAAATAAACAGCTCTCCTTTCTTAGTAGGTTGTGAAACCTAATGGTTTTTCTTCTTGGCCCCATGAGTCTTGGGAACACAATGTTCATTTTCTTACCTTCTGGATGAGAGCTTCCATTATGATGAACAGATTCTGTTATGAAAACACAAAGACAAAAGTTTTATTTCTCTGGACATTTTTCTTCTTGAATCTCAACTACATAATACCTCACCATCTCTTTAATTCTACCAGCTTTGCATATATTTAATTATTTTCTTTTGCTTGTCCAGTTGTTCTTTTGGGGAGGCCAGTTCAAATTCCCTGTTCTGATAATACTGATAGCAGATCTCCATTCATTTCATTTTGAAATAAACTTTTTGCTGTTATCCTGAAAGCAAGGCTAATCTGAAAGTTAAAATGTGATTATTTTTAAATGTTTTATTTAGACCTTTAAAATATGCACAGCTTTATAATACAGAATTTTCATCCTGGACATTTGTGTAATGAAGGGTACACATCATCTCCATAGTTAAATTTGTCAGTAAATAAAAATGATTTAATTTTCTCCATTGGGCAATTTTTGTGATCTGCCAAAAATACAAAATAAGCAAACAAAACTCTCTTGAATATTAATTTTTAAAGATAGCACAGAATTTAATGATATATGGAGAGATACCACCTATTTTTGTTTCAATAAAACTTTCACTTATTTTCCCAGACCAGTGAAAGTGACTTCCTCAGGGGTCATTAGATTGTTCCCCAGATACAGATTATTACCTTCATCTAGTTAAGGACTGCTTTCAGTTCCTTGTCATAGATCCTGCTCAGATTCTGATGAAAGCTCTGAATCTTTTTCTAAAAAATAAATAAATAAAAAGAAAAGGAAAAAAGAAACCCTAAGAACCAAAAAACAAACAAATAAACAAAAAAAGATCATAACCTAAAATATAAATATAGCTTCAGGGATTCAGAGGATAAGGCCTATTTTAACCTGGACACTAGGTTAAAAATTCCTGACCTCGTTTGAATAGTCAGAGAAAAATCTTTTCCATCCAAATTTAAAAAATATTTTTATTCATCTAATTGGGAGAATCCAACTGTCTATGTGCACACACATACTCTATGTATTCATATATTGAGAAGCATTGCTTGAATTTCTTTCAACTTGCTGATTGGTGTAAATTCAGTCAAATGGTTTGAAACTGGCTATGCAGAAACTCACTTTCATAAACAAACAAACAAGATACATATATATGAGCAAAACAAATGCTTAAGAGTATCCATTTTTTATAAGATTATGATTAGTAATAACTACTTTAAAATTACATACATATCTGAAAATTTATTTAAAAACTTTCTATTAATTCTTAAGTTAATTTCTAAGGTTTTAAGTTTCTTTTTGTATGGTCTATTTGTATGTATATATCACTACTACTCCATACCACTTTATAGGACCAGGGTTTATATTTATATAGCAAGGGCAAGGTTAAGTCTTAAAAAATTGATTTTAAATATCACTTTTATCTCATTACCTTACAAATTTATTTAAAAATGTTTTCCTGCTGAAAAACAATGAAAATGGAAAATTTTACACATATAACAGAAAGATATAAACCTTTTTAGAACAGTTTCTATTATGGTGCCTAAAAAATCAGGAAAGTGATACCCTAATATAGCTAAATTGTATTAATGTTTGCTATTTTTAGTTCTCTCAAGATTGAAAGACTTTAATTCTAAGCTGATAAAAATTGCTAGTTTAATTATGGAATAGCTGAAATACAGAAAGCCTTATTAATTTAGAGTCCATTAATTCAGTATTTGAGATAATTTGAATAGCAAGAGTGCTATTTATGCAATTTACAGATAAATAATTTTCACAAGTAAGTTAAGTATAAAGATTTTATAGGGACTATTTACTATTCTAAGAGAAGGAATTTTTAGTCACATTAACAACATCAATTTGCTGAGTTAATTCAGAGAGATTTTTATCTGTATATTACTGAAGATCCATTAGGTCCTCTGCTCTCCCACACTTTATTAGCATAGTTCATTACGCCTTCTACATGTAATAGAAAGGCTCTTACTTTTAATATTCTAGAATTTCTTCTTTTTTCCATGTAGAGAAACCATGCACCTATTTACCTCAATGAATGTGCAAACCAGTCTTCTATATGAATTGCATTAGAGAGACTAACAGATTTAATGCCAAATACAGTGACATATGAACAAAAATAGTAAAGTAAATGTGAAAAAATAAATAAAGGCACACTTATAGTTATATGTCATCATGTGGAAACTAATTCATAAAGTAAATCAAAATCATTAGCTAATCTAATTAGGTAAACACGGAATCTATCTCAGCTCTATTTACTTTCATAAATAAAAGAAGCTGGAGAAAGCTAACAGTGAGTTGAAGGTTGAGGCTTGCTGGGCTATACTAGATTCCCTTTTCAGTCATTATCATTTTTTAAAAAGATTTTACTTATTTATTTGACAGAGAGACAGAGAGAGCGCAAGCAGGGAGACTGGCAGGCAGGATTCTGGGAAAAGCAGGCTCCCTGCCTCATGTGGGGCTCTATTCCAGGACCCTGAGATCATAACCTGAGCCAAAGGCAGATGCTTGATGGACTAAGCCCCCAGGTGTCCCTTTTAAGCCATTATCAAGGAGTTTTAAATCTCATCTACCCATGTCATTTATGTAATCAACTAACTACATAAAAGTATATGGATCATTGTAGTTTTAGGCAATATAAAAAGACCAGTTTAAAAAAAGAGCAAATTAAGAATAAAAGGAAGAAATAAGGAAACTACTTACAAAATAGTATAATTATCCACAAAGAAAGACTTGAGAAAGTATAAGCATAAGTATATTAAAACTCATCATAGTGTTTTATCAGCCTAGGAGGATAATAGGTCAACACAAAATAAAATGTGTTTATATAAATATATAGAAAATCACCAGTAAGTGGCAGATTAAAATATTCAATTATAAAGTAAAATATAAAGTAATTAGGAATAATTAAAAATTGGCAATAAATATATTCATATATATAAAGGACATATTAGAATATATATGTTTTAAATTTTTTAAAAATATATTTTAATTATTAATTTGAAGGAGAGAGAGAAAGCAGGGAGAGAAAGAGGCAGAGAATCCCAAGCCGACTCTGTGCTCAGGGCAGAGCCTGACACAGGGCTTGATCTCAAAATCCTGAGCCCAGGAGCTGAACTGAAATCACAAGTCAGATGCTTAACTGATTGAGCCACCCAGGTGCCCCCACATAAGAGTGTCTTACAAAATGAGGAGACCAGCTATTTTTCTATACTGGAAAACTCTATAATAAAATATAATAAAGTTTTATTTGGGTAAAGTTTACCCAAATAAAACTTTAAATTAAATACTAGTCCAATGGATATTCTAATTCTAATATTATTTATTGCTTATGCTTACACAGTCACATTGTTTCTATTCACTAATTAACAGCATCCCCCCAAATTTTATTTAGGACATTGTATATGCTAGTCACTTCTCTGCATGAAAAGGACATTGTTAATGAGATAGAAAATGTTCTTGCATTTACAGGAATGTTTTTTCTGGAGATAAGATGACAAAACATCAACTGTGAAAAAATAAGCCAGAAAACAGATAAGAAAGTAACCAGATGTGGCAAGTGCTACATGAGGAACCACCATCTTATGATGTGCTAGAAACTGGGGTTGCTTTCAGCTGGAGAAATCAGAGGGATCTGCTGGATCACATCTCCTTGGTGAGATGGTACAAAATTTGACACTTAGAATTCAAGTCATGCAGATTCCTCACATAATCATAGGGGATAGTTAAGAATGGGGATGTATTTTGAGGGTCAACAGATCTTGTTGATTAAGTGGATCACTAGGAAAAGAGAGAAATTAAGGAGAACCCCTAGAGTTTTGTCTTGTGACAATGGGTGGCTAGTGCCTACCTAGACTGAGTCCCCCATTTAGTATGAAAACATCTACCTACATGCCCCTGCAGGTACAGCCTTGTTACTTTTGTCCCCATTGCAGAGAGCTTCTAGAAGGAGTTGTATGTACTTGCTCTCAATATACTCTCATATTCTCTTGAACCAGGCTATGTCTCCATGGGCACTGTTATGGCTAAGGTGAGGAGAGCCCTCTCTAGTGCCAAATGCAAAAGTCAATTCTCACTTGTCAACAATGGACACAGTTGGATACATCTTCCTTCCAGAAACTTTTTTAGTTGGTTTTCAAAATGTGACTGATCTGGTTTTCTCTCATCACATTGACGCTAAGAAGGGAAAGTCTATAAAGACTTCCAAAATATGGGAAGAAGAACCATGTGCTGGATAGAGATTCTTGAAAAAAAAAATGTGTACACATATAATAATTTGGATAATGAGTAGGTTTGGGAGGGTGGTACATTTTTTTTTTTTTTTGTCCTTTAAATTTTTATGGAATGTTTATAGCTCAGAATATGGTCTGACTTGGTGAATGTTCCATGTGACCATGAAAGAATGTATATTCTGCTCTTGTTGGGTAAAGTTATTTACAGTTGATTGATGGAATTGTGAAGTTAAACTGTGTTCTTACTGATTTTCTGCTTCTGGGATATGTCCATTTCTGTTATAAGGATATTGAAGTCTCCACCATAGTAGTGGATTCACCTATATCTCCTTACGTTGTATAAGATTTTACCTCATGTATTATACGCTGTGTTTTAGTTACTTACATATTAAGGACTGCATGTCTTTTTGGAGTATTGGCCATTTTATCATTATGCGATGCCCCTCTTTATCTCTGATAACTTAATTTGCTTTGAAGTCAGCTGTGCCTGAAAATAATGTAACTCATGTTTTCTTTTGACTAGTGTTAGTATGGTGTATCTTTCTCCATGTACTGCCTTTAATCTATATGTATCTTTATATTTACAGTGGATTTCTTATAGACAACTTGGAGTTAGGTCTTAGTTTTTGATCTTCCCTGAAAACCTCTCTTTTGATTAGGGCAATTAGACCACTGGTTTTCAAAGTGGTAATGGATGTAATTTGAGTAATAACTACCATATCTGTTTCTGTACATATGTATCATCTAAATTCTATTTATTTATTTATTTATTTTAAAGATTTTATTTATCTATTTGACAGAGCGAGATCACAGTAGGCAGAGAGGCAGGCAGAGAGAGAGAGGGAAGCAGGCTCCCTGCTGAGCAGAGAGCCCGATGCAGGACTCGATCCCAGGACCTTGAGATCACGACCTGAGCCGAAGGCAGTGGCTTAACACACTGAGCCACCCAGGCGCCCTGTACATATGTAATTTTTAAACACTGCTCTTTATTTCTATATTTGTCTTCTACTCTCTTTCTGCCTTTTGTGGGTTTTTTTTTTAAGGATTATTTATCTATTTATTTATTTGACAGAGATAGAGAAATCACAACTAGGCAGAAGTAGGCAGAGCGGCAGGCAGATAGAGAGGGAGAAACAGGCTTCCTGCTAAGCAGAGAGCCTGATGGGGGGCTTGATTCAGAACCCTGGGATCATGACCTGAGCTGAAGGCAGAGGCTTAACACTGAGCCACCCAAGTGCCCCAGCCCTTTGTGGTTTTAGGTGAGTATTTTATATGATTCCATTTTCTTTTCTTTCTTTATATATCAGTTATACTACTCTTTTTTTCCCTTTTTTTTTAGTGATTACTCCAGAGTTTGCAATATATATTTAAATGGATCAAAATTCACTTTTATTTTTAAAGATTTTATTTATTTATTTGAGAGAGAGAGAGAGCATGACGGGGGAGAAGTTCAGAGTGAGAAGCAACTCCCATGGTGCTGGGAGCCAGATGTGGGATTTGATATTGGGACTCAGGGATCATGACCTGAGTCGGAGACAGTTGCCTAACCAACTGAACCACCTAGATGCCCCCAAATTCATTATCAAATAACATTATACTGCTGCTTCATGAGTAATGTAAGTTCTTTCCAATAATAAATAATCCTAACTCCTCTTTCCTGTCCCTTGTGTCATTGCTTTTATTCATTTTACTTACAGGGAAGCATTTATGTGTATACATAAACATACATAATCAAATATATTCTTGACATTAGTATTTTGAACAAACTGTTACTTATTAAATCAATTAATAATAAGAAAAGCATATTTTTAAAGATTTTACCTTCATTTATTCTCCCTTCCACTCCCCTCCCATCACTTTTTTCCCCATAGATCTGAGTTTCTAACCTGTATCATTTTCCTTCTCTCTAATGAACTTCTTTTAATATTTCTTTCAAGGCAGTTCCATTGACAATAAATTCTCTCTCTCTCTCTTTTTGTGGAAGGGCAGGGAGACAAGTCAGTGTATTGGTCCCTGAGCACACTCCAAATTCAATTTTTTTTCTTATCTGAAATTGTCTTTATCACTCCTTCAGTTTTTAGGCAATATTTCACAAGATACAGAGTTCTCAGTCAATGTGGATTTTTGTTTGTTTTTTGTTTTGCCCCCCCACCTCCTCTTAACACTTTAAATATTTCTATTCTCTACTTACTTGCAGTAATTTCTGAAGAAAAGTCAAGTAGAAATCTCATCTTTGCTTTTCTATAGTTTTAATCCTCTGACTTATTTCAGATTTTTAAATCTTTGATCTTCCTTAGTTTGAAGATAATATGCCTAAGTGTGTTTTTTTTAAGCATTTATGCTGCTTGGTGTTTTCTGCGCTTTGTGATATGTGGTTTAGTGTCTGATGTTATTTTGGGAACATCTCGCAATAGATGGGAATCTATTATTTTGGGAAATTCTCACAATATTGTTTCAAATGTTTTTTCTGTTCTTTCCTCTCTTTCTTTTCCTTCTTGTATTACTATTACTTTATCCACTGGAGTCCTTAGCATTACTAATCATGATTGTTTCAAATTTTCAGTCTGATGTTGAGGGAAGGGAAGCTTTCTGTAGCTTTATTATTATTATTATTATAGTATGAACTATTATTATTATTATTATTCCAGTTCTCAGACTTTTAGTGGGCCTATACTTCTGGGATGTGAACTCCAGATGTGTTTCTCAGATTCTTCTTCTCCCCCTAGGTGGGACAGGATGGTTAGAGTGGAATACTGTTCACTATTTCCTTTCTGTTCCATGGAAGGCTAAAGCTGGCTGGAGTTGATATTTTTCTTCCCTCAGGTCAATGAGGCTCTGATAAAACCCCAACACGTGGAATAGTTTCTCCTGAGGGTGCCTTTATTAAGAAGAATAGAATGTGGGGTGCCAGGGTGGCTTGGTTGGTAAGCATCTGCCTTTGACTCAGGTCATGATCCCAGCATCCTGGGATTGAACCTTGTGTCCAGTGGGGAGTAGGCTTCTCCATCTCCCTCTACTCCCCTCACTACTCTGTGTGCTTTCTCTCTCTCTCTCTCAAATAAATAAATAAATAAAATCTTCATTCATCTGTTGAAGGGCATCTTGGCTCCTTCCACAGTTTGGCTATTGGGGATATTAGTGTTATGAACACTGGAGTGCATGTGCACTTTCTTTTCACTACATCTCTTTGGGGTAAATAACTAGTAGTGCAATGCTGGATCATACGGTAGCTCTATTTTTAACGTCTTGAGGAACCTCCATATTATTTTCCAGAGTGGCTATACCAGCTTGCATTCCCACCAAGAGTCTAAGAATGTTCCCCTTTCTCCACATCCTCACCAACACTTGCTGCTTCCTGTCTTGTTAATTTTTGCCATCCTTACTGGTGTAAGGTGGTATCTCATTGCGGTTTTGATATGTACTTCCCTGATGGCTAGCGATGTTGAACATTTTTTCACGTGTCTGTTAACTATTTGTATGTCTTCTTTGGAGAAGTGTCTGTTTATGTCTTCTGCCCATTTATTAACTAGATTATTTGTTTTTTTGGTGTTGAGTTTGAGAAGTTCTTTATGGATGTTGGATACCAGCCCTTCATCTGTAATGTCATTTGCAGATATCTTGTCCCATTCTGTGGATTGCCTCTTAGTTTTGTTGACTGTTTCCCGTGTTGTGCAAAAGCTTTTTATCTTGATGAGGTCCCAAAAGTTCATTTTTGCTTTTGTTTTCCTTGTCTTTAGAGACACGTCACTGTGGTTCATATATATAATGGAATATTATTCAGCAGTAAGAAAGAATGAATACCCACCATTTGCATCAACATGGATGGAACTGTAGGGGATTATGCTAGGTGAAATAAGTCAAGCAGAGAAAGACAATTATCATACCGTTTTACTCATACGAGGAGCAAGGAATAACATGGAAGACAACAGGGGAAGGGAGGGAAAAATGAATGGGAAGAAATCAGATAAGGAGACAAACCATCAGTCTCTGGACTGTGGGAGTCAAAATGAGGGTTGCAGAAGAAAGGGGAAGTGAGGGAATGGGGTAACCAGGTGATGGGTATTAAGAAGGGCATATGGATGATGAACAGTGGATGTTATATGCAACTAATGAATCACTGAACACTACATCAAAATCTAATGATGTGCTATATACTGATTAACTGAACATAATAAAAAATAAATAAAATAATACTTATAAAAATAAAGAAACCCATTATTATTTTACCTTATAATAAAACAAACAAACAAATAATAAATAAATAAACAAATAAGTAATTAAATAAAATCTTTTAAAAAAGAACAGAAAGCTCTGGCATATTTCAAAATGATTCTTTTCCCTCTACACTGCTGGAAGCACAGGAGGATTTTGCCTGTGATCTTAATGGTGAGAACCTGACTTAGCTCTTGGAAGTAAAACTCACAAAAGTGTGGGGGTGTCCCTATGACTGGGTCTCCATGAAGTTTTTAACTCTGAGATTTAACCATTCTAAGCTACTAACAATTAGTCTACTACAGTTCAGGTTTTCCTACTGTAGCAGTGGTTCCTGTCGAGATTTAGTTTATAAGTTTCTGCTCTGGTAACTTGTGATTCTCTGCATTCACCTATTTTTCTCCCCAATCCTGGGGACATCAGTTTGCCCTGTGACCTCATTTCTCTTATGGATCTAAGAAGAATTATTTATTGTTTCAGTTTGTTCAGTCTTTTACTACTTATTGATAAAACATACTGGCGATTTCCAAAGTTCCTTATCTATGGAACCAGAGGCCCATTTTTTTTTTTTTAATTTCCTTACAAAGAGTGGTGGCATGTTCAAGATTTGATATCCAGGTGCAATAAAATCATAAAGCTTTTTTTTCCAAAAAATGTTACAGATTTATTTTCTTTAGTAATTATGGGATGCAATGTCTTAATCTCATGATAAACAGAAATCATCAGTACTTCCAAGTAATAATGGCTAAATGAATGATAACTAAGTAATAATCGCACCAATATTAATAATAATAGCTAAAAGGTTTTAACCTAGTAATGCAAGAATGTTAATATAAAAACACTTAGAAAAAAAATAAAAGCACTTAGAAATATCAAATCACAAATAATTTGTAAAGAATCTTTTTTAAAATAAGATTTTATTTATTTATTTGACAGAGAGAGATCACAAGTAGGCAGAGAGGGGGGGGAAGCAGGCTCCCCACTGAGCAGAGAGCCTGATGCAGTGCTCGATCCCAGGACCCCAAGATCATGACCTGAGCCAAAAGCAGAGGCTTAACCCACTGAGCCATCCAGGCACCCCAAGACATTTTTTTTTTTTGATGTGGGAACATCTGGTATATATTCTTATCTTAAACCTAGTTAAATAGAAAAGAAGAAGTAGTTGCTCAATGTAACACAGGTATCATATCTAAAACCTAAATTCAATATACATATTTTATAGGGAAGATAGGAAAAAAGAGTAAAGATACATTAATTTTGGATAAAACAAATAACAAATTTAAGATTACTATAAAAATGATCTTAACATGTGGGGAAAATTTGATTTACCATGTGGTATAATATTGTGATAATTTTGAAAGGTAATACTTGTTACTGCATTAGAGGACAAGTGATATTTTCATAAAGAAAGGTTAAAGGACAAGTGAATGATAACATTGGAATAAATGGAAAAAAGTTTTATATATCTTAAATATGAAAATAAATATAATTTACATCATGGGTTAAATATAAGTAAGCAAAAAAATTAGAAGACATAAAATATTTATCATTCATGAGGAAATATTATTTACCTACCTTTGTTATGTTAGATGGATCAGAAAAGCAAATATTATCACATCTGAATATATGCATTGGGGAATTTATTTAATAGATTATTATCATGCAATCATTAAATGGAAAGGTTATGAAAACACTATAGCTATGTTTTAAGCAAGCAGCAAAATGCAAAATAACGTATAAGCAGTTTTACAATTATTAAGACATATTATTCAAAGTTGTAAATAGATCCTATAAGTCATAGGTTGGCATTTTAGTGGATGGTTTTGTTACAGTTACAGCTGGTTTCGACCCTTCATCTATAGTCATACATGCTTATATATTTATCTAGGTCTATAGTTATGGAAAACAAAACCTAGCAGAAAGGGTCAGTTATGCAAATAGACTTATAAATTAAATTTCAATTGTTTTCATTACACAAGTGATGCATAATACTTGTAAAAGATTAAAATACAATAATCAAAGAAAGAGAGAAATGGATTGGTGGGGGAAAAAGAGTGAGAGGGTGGAGAGGAGAAAGAAGGGAAGAGAAAAGAAGGCGTTTTTTGTTTGTTTGGTTTTTTTAAAAACAAACATTACTCAATGTAGATATTTTGGTAAATATGCTTCAGAAACGTTTTTGGTGTCTCCTTCTATGTTAGTAAATATCCATATTCCTGTTACACACTGCCTTGAAATTCATTCATTTGCTCCATGATTTACCCACAACATTTCACTGCTGCACAATCCGACATACATATGAGTACGGATGGGTTTGGATGAGCCTGTTTGCACACGGACCTTCATGACTCCTGCTTTGCATACATTTATGGAAGAACAATTGCTGACTCAACAGGTCTATAGTTTTAAGGATTTTTATACACAATGCTAAATTTATGAGAGGGTCTCATGGATATTTTTAAAAGAGTCAATCCCATAATAAACTTTCCCCTTTTCTGTCATTCATACCTTATTCTTTTTTATATTTTGCATGTCTGATTACTTATGCTCACTCTGGTCTTTTCTTGATTATTGAATTTTGTATATGAGAATGAGTTGCTTTGCCAATTTCTTTTCCCCACTTTGGAGCTTATTTTTTGTTTTGTTTTGTTTGTTTGTTTTGCCTTATTTTAACCTATTGATTTTAGCTTTATATTTCTGAATTAATATTTTATCCTTCACATATATTAAAAATATTTTTTACTGCCAACTGTGTATCTTGTAGGTTATATTTCTGAAATACAGAATTTGCCCAATTTTTTTACTATTTGTCATACTGAGCAAGACTAGATATTCTTTGTCACAAGAGATTTTCACATATGTGTTCTTCTAGCACATGAATGGCTCCTTCCTTAATACTGAATTTTTAGTGCATCTGAATTTCATTTTCTTGTTTGTTGTTTGCAGTTTAATTTTATTCACCTTATTTAGGAAATAAAAAAGGTGTATACTTCTATGTAAGCAATTCACTAATCTTCTGGTTTCTGGCTCAGGTGCTCAAAATGCCATCTGTCACTGTCATTATGAAGAAAGGTGAAAGACGGTTTGCCTCTTGAGGAGCGCAGACTGCTGGTCTTACTTTATATGAACTTACTGGTTGGTAACATTGTCCTCCTATTAGCATGCAAACTTCACGAGCATCTGGACTCAGCGCTCGATCCAGGCTGGGCAGAGAAACCCACATTCGTGATGAGGTTTCACGGGGAGAACACGCTTGGCCAAGCAGGACGGTAGTGGATGGCACAGGGTTGGTGGGAGGGAGACAAGGCTCAAGACCGAGGGTGCACTGAGTGCCCCCCCACCAGACAAATGCACCATTGGATTTTGGAGTGGATAGAAACCTTCAAATATTAGGGATGGTGTTATGCAGGACTATTACAGTTTTCTACCAAATATTCTTTGTGTTCTGATCTGTTTATTCTTTAGTGCGATTTGCCCAATTAATCTATTTTTAAGGGTTAATTCATTCTTGACATTGAGGACCTAGCCATTTTTCATATTTATTTTCATTGAAACAGTGGCTACTCTGTCAATTTCTAAGCTGCTATTTAGTCTTTTTGTTATTTATTTATTTATTTATTTATTTAATCTTTGGCAGGGTGACCAGTCATGGTCAGCTTAATATATAAGTCATGACATCTATTAGGGAGACCGACCAGAACAAGAAGGAGAGAAGTTGCATCTGTGTGTCTTTCTCCAGTGACCAGTCATCTGGATTTTGTTCAGAGGAAGTTGTTATAAAAAATAACAATGCAAATTCATAATCTAACATAAGACTTTGATGTCTAAGAGAACTGTACTTGGAGAAGGAAAAAGGGACAGGCTTGCCAGCCCAGAGGCTGTAAACTACTGCGTCTCTGTCCCTCAACACCTCACAAGGACTATCATCTTTGTCTAAGTAGCGTCTAAACCTCTCCAAGAATAGTCTTATGCTTAGCAGGGGAGGAAGAGCCAGGTGGGGGAGACAGAACTTTAAACAGGTAAGGGGATATATGAAAAGACAAGAGAAGGCAAAGCAATTTTTAAAATGAGCAAAATTGGAGGAAATATACTACCAGATTCAACATTTGTTATAAAGCTACAGTAATCAAAAAAGTGTGGTTGTGGTAAAAGAATAGATTTATGGAACAGAATAAGAAATTCAGAGAGGGGCAAACACAGAGTGAACTGATTTTTTTTTTTTAATTTCTTTTCAGTGTAACAGTATTCATTGTTTTTGCTCCACACCCAGTGCTCCATGCAATACGTATCCTCCCCAATACTCACCACCTGGTTCCCACAACCTCCCATCCCCCGCCCCTTCAAAACCCTCAGGTTGTTTTTCAGAGTCCATAGTCTCTCATGGTTGACCTCCCCTTCCAATTTCCCCCAACTCCCTTCTCCTCTCCATCTCCCCATGTCCTCCATGTTATTTGTTATGCTCCACAAATAAGTGAAACCATATGATAATTGACTCTCTCTGCTTGACTTATTTCACTCAGCATAATCTCTTCCAGTCCTGTCCATGTTGCTACAAAAGTTGGGTATTCATCCTTTCTGATGGAGGCGTAATACTCCATAGTGTATATGGACCACATCTTCCTTATCCATTCGTCCACTGAAGGGCATCTTGGTTCTTTCCATAGTAAAGGGCTATGGCTGCATTTACTATAGCACCAAGAACCATAAGATACCTGGGAATAAACCTAACCAAAAAGGTAAAGGATCTGTACTTGAGGAACTACAGAACTCATGAAAGAAATTGAAGAAGACACAAAAAGATGGAAGACCATTCCATGCTCTTGGATCGGAAGAACAAACATTGTTAAAATGTCTATACTGCCTAGAGCAATCTATACTTTTAATGCCATTCCGATAAAAATTCCACCGGTATTTTTCAAAGAGCTGGAGCAAATAATCCTAAAATTTGTATGGATCAGAAGAGATCCCGAATTGCTAAGGAAATGTTGAAAAACAAAAATAAAACAGGGGGCATCACGTTAACTGATTTCAAGCTTTACTACAAAGCTGTGATCACCAAGACAGCATGGTATTGGCATAAAAACAGACACATAGACCAGTGGAACAGAGTAGAGAGCCCAGATATGGACCCTCAACTCTATGGTCAAATAATCTTTGACAAAACAGGAAAAAATATACAGTGGAAAAAAGACAGTCTCTTCAATAAATGGTGCTGGGAAAACTGGACAGCTCTATGTAGAAGAATGAAACTCGACCATTCTCTTACACCGTACACAAAGATAAACTCGAAATGGATAAAGACCTCAATGTGAGACAGAAATCCATCAGAATCCTAGAGGAGAACATAGGCAGTAGCCTCTTGGATATCAACCACAGCAACTTTTTTCAAGATATGTCTCCACAGGCAAAGAAAACAAAAGCGAAAATGAACTTTTGGGACTTCATCAAGATCAAAAGCTTCTGTACAGCAAAGGAAACAGTCAACAAAACAAAGAGGCAACCCACAGAATGGGAGTGAACTGATTTTTTAATGGAAGTTACAAAGTCAATGCAATGGAAGAGGAGAGTTTTACAATTGGGACAGTTTTATACATTTACGTGAGAAAAATGAACCGCAGTCTATATCTCATACCTTAACCAAAAATTGAGGAAAAATAAATTGTATACACTAAAGGTAAAGTGTAAAACTAAAGGATTTTTTGAAGGAATCACAGGAGAAAACCTATGTGACGCTTCAGTGATGCAGAGATTTTAGATACCACACCAAACACCCAGCCAATGTAGGGAACAAGTGTTAAAATGGACTTTATCAAAATTAAAAATTTTTTTTCAGCTAAAGGTGTTGTTAAGACAATGAAAAGACAAACTTTATATTAGAAGAAAAAATTTCTGACCAAGAATTTGTATCCCAAATATGCACAGAATCTCAAAACTCAAAATGGGGAAAAAAAAAAAAAGAAAACTTAAACCCATTTTTAAACTAGGCAAATATTTAAACAAATGTTTCCCCAAAGGTATGCAAATGTAAATTTTGTACACTAAGAGATCCTCAATATCATTATTCTGTTCCATTAGTCTATATGTCTATTGTTATGCCAGAACGTCACAGTTTTATTTTTAAGTATTTATTTATTTATTTATTTATTTATTTACGTAGTCTCTACACCCAACACGGGGGTCACACTCATGACCCTGAGATCAAGATTCACGTGCTCTGCTCTTCTGACTGAGCCAGTTAGGTGCCGTCAAGAAAATGAAAATTAAACTCTAGTGTGATCTACCACAAACTCACTATAGTGGTTGAGGTTTTGAAAAAGTAATGATAATATCTGTTGCTAGTGAGGATGCTGAGCAATTGGAAACACTCTTGTCCATTGCTTGTAGGAATACAAAATGGCACAGACACCATGGATATGAGCTGGTAGTTTCTCATTGAGTTAAATACATGCTTACCATGTGACCCAGCACCCAGGGCAGCTCATATCTACCATGAGCTTGCCCAGTTGTTGATCAGATACTTATTGGTAGAAACAGAACTAGAACTGAAGGCATCTTTGAGTTATAATGACATTTGTATTGGGATTAGCATCTGATAATTGAATATTGCCACTTCCCAGCAGTGAGCCTTTCGTCACATTATTTAATGCTATTGAGCTTACATGTGACTCATAGGTTACATGGAGGTGTACCAGTCTTGCAATCGCACATCAGTATGAATATATTTAAGGTTGAGTGCCCTCTTCTTTATAAGATAATGTTTAAGGAATTTCATATAATTATTATGATAATCACCATTATGACCCATAGTTTCTTGTTGCCATTTTAAAACTTTTTGGTCACATTGGAAAAATAGAGGAATAGAATGAAAGTTATCAAAAAGTATTCTACAAGGATGTCATATAGCTTTTACTGACCTTTCTCCTGGTAGAATACAGGTGTTCAGACTTGGGACAAGAGTGATGGCTACATATCTGCATAGACGAGTCTTTCCTCTATTTAACCAAAAAACAACTATAACTACCCCCTCAATCTTTGAAAACAAAAAGGACTACATTGGGATAAGTCAGTAGTGTATTTTAATTATCAACTGTTTTATTTCTCAACTAATTATATAATAAAAAATTTATAATGAAACATGAATCATTTGATGATTATGGTATTTTTATTGCTAAAAACACTGTTTTATTTAAGGTTTTATTGAACTGAGTGAGTTCAGGATATCAAGTCCATTTCCCTCTGATCATTATTTTAATTATAAATTTATCCTGATAATTTTAAAACTTCTAAGAATGATGTCACATTTTATTTGTGTAGTTGGACAATTTGATACACTATTATGCCCACTTTTACATTCTTATATTTTTTGAATAACGAAACCTATTGCTTATTTATTTATTTATATATTTTTATTTATTTATGTATGTATTTCTATTTATTTATTTATTTGCCTCAGATACCTACTTTTTTATTCTTTTAAATCATATTAAGGTTTTAATTCTAATTCCAGTATAGTTCGTAGATAGTGCTTTGTTAGTCTCAGGTGTACATTGTGGTGATTCAACAAATCTATACATTGCTGTGTGCTCATCATGATAACTGTTCTCTTAATTCCTTTCACCCATTTCACCCATCCCCCCACCCTCTTCCCCTCTGATAACCATCTGTTTGTTTTCTGTAATTAAGAGTCTATTTCTTGGTTTGTATGTCTCTCTTGTTTCCTTTGTTTGTTTATTCTGTTTCTTAAATTCCACACAGAAGTGAAATCATATGGTATTAGTCTTTCTCTGACTTATTTCACTAAGCATTATGCAGTCTAGCTCCATACATGTTGTTGTAAATGGTAAGATTTCATTTGGCTACTGTAAATAATGCTGTAGCAAAGATAGGGGTGAGTGTATCCTTTTTCATCACTGTTTTTGTATTTTAGGATAAATGTCTAATATTTGTGATGACTGAATCATAGGGCTCCTTTTAACTTTTTGAGGAACCTCCACACTGTCTTCTGCAGTGGCTGTATCAGTTTGCATCCCCACCAACTGTACATGAGGGTTCCTTATTCTCCACATCCTTGCCAACACTTGTTGTTTCTTGTGCTTTTTATTTTAACCATTCTGACAGGTGTGAGGTGATATCTACCAAGTTTTCATTTACATTTTCCTGAGGATGAGTGATGTTGAGCATCTTTCCATGTGTGCTTTGGCCATCTGCAAATCTTCTTTGGAGAAGTGTCTGTTCATGTCTTCTACCTGTTTTTTTATTGGATTGTTTATTTTGGGGGGGTTGAGTTGTATCAGTTCTTTATATATTTTGAATAATAACGCTTTGTCAGATATCTCATTTGCAAATATCTTCTTCCAATCAGTAGGTTATCTTTCAGTTTTGTTGATTGTTTCCTTCACGGGCAGAAACTTTTTATTTTGATGTTGTCCCCATAGTTTATTTTTGCTTTTAATTTCCCTTGCCATAGGAGATCTAGCTTAAAAAAGTTGTTATGACTGGTGTCAAAGAAGTTACTGCTTGTGTTCTAAAATTTATATGGTTTCAGGTCTCACATTTAGGTCTTTAACCCATTTTGAGTTTATTTTTGTGGGTGGTGTAAGGAAGTAGTCCAGTTTCATTCATATTTGTAGCAGTTTGTTGAAGAGACTTTTTCTCCTACTGCTTATTCTTGCTTATTCTGTCAAAGATTGACCATATAATCACAGGCTTGTTACTGGGCTTTCCATCATGTTCTGTTGACCTATGTGTCTATTTTTTTTTTAAGATTATTTATTTATTTATTTATTTGACAGACAGAAATCACAAGTAGGCAGAGAGGCAGGCAGAGAGAGGGGGGAATCAGGGTCCCCGCTGAGCAGAAAGCCTGATGTGGGGCTCTGTCCCAGGACCCTGGGATCGTGACCTGAGCTGAAGGCAGAGGGTTTAACCCACTGAGCCACCCAGGCGCCCTACTATGTGTCTATTTTTAGGCTGGTAACATACTCTTTTGATTACAACACCTTTGTAGTATAGTTAAAATCTGGAATTGTGAGGCCTCCAACTTTGTTTTTCTTTTTCAAGTTTATTTTGGCTATTTAGGGTCTTTTGTGGGTCTATACATATTTTAAGATAAGTTCTTTCAGTTCTGCAAAAAACACCATTGGTAAACTTAGTTTGAACATTAACATTATATAGTAAGTACCACTGTACTTGAGCAGATGTGAAAAGTGATGGTTTTTATATTGTTCCAGAATTTCTTTTATTAATTATAACTTAAGTGAAGTATTGCATTTGAATTTTTAAATTTTGTTTAACAGATTTTTAAATTTGAAAATTCATTTTACATCACATTTTCAGTTCTGTGGGATATTACATTTATGTTGATTTAAATGCCAGCAGCCATTAAATTTAGTGAAGATTTTTTTCACAATCTCTGCTCCATTCTAGATTGACGAGAATGAACTCTCTGACACCATAAGTCCACTTAGAATACACACTTATAAAATTTCCAAATGTATTATTTAATTTGTATATTATTTGCTCATAATTAAAATGCAGATAATTAGAGAATATAGAGACCTGACAAAGAGTTAAAAATTCCATTAGTATTTCTGGCACCTTATAAATCATCAACTAAAGAAAATGCTGAAAAATACCAACCTTAGGAGAATATTGATCTTCCCAAAGCACAGAAGCTTCTCTAATAGTTTTCTTAAACATACAAATTAAGTGGACTACAAAACAAAAGGAGTCCTTGGTTTACTTAATAGGTTTGGAAAGAGTCCTATAATTGTTTTCTTCCTAAGCTTAACAGATAACAGAATAATTCATTTATGATGATCAAGACAGCACTAATACAGTTTTACAATTCATTAGCTTAAACAGTTAATTTCCATGAATTAACCACTTACTCAATTTTATGTCAATTGACAATTGTGCTTTAATTTACAAAACTCTTCTTAAGTCAATAAAGTTATTTGGATGTCTTGAGACTATTATTTTAAGGAAATTAAATCAATTAAGTTAATTAACTTTGTTACAACAAAGATTCTTTATATAAAATACGAAGTTGCCAAACAGAACTTTTACATATTTTAGTAGGTATCTCATCCAAGAATATATAAAAGAAAGAAGTGAAAAAAGAAACGATGGTGATATTTCTCATCATCTTAAAGTTTTCTGTAGCACTGTATGTGCTAATTAGCACTACAAATAAGTCACTATTTCTCTCCATTAAGACTTGAAGAAGAAAAACAAATAATTTCAATATATGTATTCTCCTATGACCTTCCTCTCTTGGAGACAAACAGAAGGGAAACAATTTGAAAAGTCAAATTTAAAGAAACTAGGGAAAAAGTGAAGAGTGATAGACAAGGTGGAGGAACTTTCTGATTGATTCCTGTCCAATCAGAAGTAGAAGCATAGATTCACATACAAAGGGAGAAAAGGATAAAATAACCTTGAAGTCCTGTCTCCCTCTTCAACTTTCAACTACTGCCAGTATCCTCATTATGACTCAAGTCCTTTTTTTGCATGATTTTGCATATATAAGAGAATTTATATGAAAATTCACACTTATATAACACATCATCTTGCATTTCGGAGGGAGGGATTAAGTTTTGCCAGGACCTGACACTTTATATTATTTTCAATTGCAAATGAGCTTTAGAAAATATTAACCTAGAGATAAAAATGATAGTTTGTTACTTTTATGTCATAAATATTGAAACTAAGATTTATTGCTCATTTATTAATTAGTGATGTATGTTGTCAGAGCCTAGAGGACTTTCAAAGAAGTGTTGCTATATATCTATCTCTCAGCCTAATCTGTTTTTTGAATTGCTGTGCTTAACAGAACAGTGATGATATCAGACATATTTTGGCTTGAATGCCTGCTTAGCTTTTGGTTTAGTAAGTTTACACAAAAGACTTGACCTTTCCATGCCTCACTTTTTTCATCTGTAAAGAGTATTCTTTTTTTTTTTTTTAAAGATTTTATTTATTTATTTATCAGAGAGAGAGTGAGTGAGAGCGAGCATAGGCAGACAGAGTGGAAGGCAGAGTCAGAGGGAGAAGCAGGCTCCCTGCGGAGCAAGGAGCCCAATGTGGGACTGGATCCCAGGACGCTGGGATCATGACCTGAGCCGAAGGCAGCTGCTTAACCAACTGAGCCACCCAGGCGTCCCAAGAGTATTCTTTTTGTACAATTGCTTTATTAAATTAGACAATGTCAAGTCATTTGCACAATGTAAAAGATATAATGTGTTTTGAATAGTGCTTACTACATTTGCAATCGCAGTTTTCCAGGACATACCAGCAACAGTGCCCTCATGATTCCAGAGCACAGAATTCTATGACATCCCATAACCAGGCTCACAGCAAGATTCACTGGAACAGTTGTCTGTGCTGGTTGTCTCTTCAAGGTCAAAGGAATTTCTCACACATTTCACTAAGAGCCATTCTTTTCTGGATTTTCTATTTGACTTCTTGGTCTCACTGAACTGTGTGACCAGTTCCATCATCACTTTCTGTAGAGCTTTGGTTCATTATCTATGCACGAATCAGTGTCATAGCCTCCAACCTAGAGAATGTTGAGATGATTGCCATGTTCCTCTGAAGCATGCTTTGATTCCTTGAACACCACCATCTAAGTCCAGGGATGAGAAGAGGTTGACATTTCCTCTTTCCTTTCTCCTCATATGGCCAAAACCCTTCCACATGTCAACTCTTTGGTCCAGACAACAGACAAGGCAGTATCCAGGTGGACTATATGTGTCTAATTCTCTACAAACCTCACCCTGGCTTAGGGAGTCTGTTTCATTTTTTCCCATCATTCATCTGTGAGTTTGGAGTACCCCAATTTTGTCCATATTTTCCAGTTCCTCCTATCAGGACTCAACACCTCACAAGCTAATATTTTCTCATATTTTGGGAAATCGTATGTCCTAAAATTCAGTTGGGTGTGTTAATCTAAGTCAAGTTTTATATTTGAAATTTCAATTTCTCATGACATTTGACATTTGCTATTAGAACTAGAGACCGCTGTTGTAAATGTATTTTGTATGGTCCAGTCTTGGCTAGACTGGCTTGGTCCAAATGAAGGAAGCTCCGGTCACTGAGAATCAGATTTCAAGTAGGACATCTGAAACTTACTATCAGATTACAAAAATAATTGCTCCAGGGTACTAAAGTTTAATTCAGGGCCTTACAAAGAAATAGCAGTGATGCTTTTGACTTTTGGTCATACAAGATCAGTGTCATCTATTTTTATTTATTTATAATATTATGTAAAGCACATGTATAATTTTGACTATTGCTGTTTGCCTATACTGCTCATGGAGGGCTGATGACCTCTGTCTTTACCAAGAAAATATGTATTATCACAGGGTAACTACAATATTCTGTCTGGATGGAATATCACCCAGGCAGCAAAGGGAAAATGCAAAGGGACAAAAGCAATTAATTTTTTGGATAGTGTGTGTTTCCATAATGATAAATATTGAGATAGACTTTAAAAAATAGTACATTAACCATATAGTTCCACATATTTACTTGACCAATTTTTGAATATTTGTTAGACATTTTCTGATTTTGTTTGGATTCTTGGCATTAATTAGACTTAGATTTTGTTTATATTACAGAATAATATTATATTATTGGTCATTTTAAACAGTTTTAGTAATTAATACATTTCTCTAGAATATACCTATCTCTAGGATGTCTCAATTACTACTACCAATGCTTAATGATTAATCAGTGGGAATACAGTCATTTTCACAATCCATGAAAGCAATATTAAGTGATACACTTCTAGAATTCAACTTCACTTTAATATCATTTTGTGTACTAGGTTACTTATATTAATTGTCTGTGTTGATCTTGCTCACTAGACACTGGTAAAGTTCTGCTTTGCTGTACTGGTCAGATACAGAGTGACAAACTCTTTCCCATTAATAGTTCTCCAAATATGTGAGAGAAGCATTAGAATGTGAAAACCTACCATGAAACATTGCCCTTAAAACAGAGCAACAAGGAGGTATCTTGAGTTTTGCACAAGTGTGAAGTGTCAATGTATTTAGTATCTCAAGAGGAAAACTGCTCATCTAGAGGTAACATAATTGTCAAAACACTCAAGAAAATGGTTCATAAATGATGCATCCTAAGAGGTGACAGAGCAAAGGCAAATAGAAAGCATGCAGATGATGGGAAAATATAGCAAGAAGATATAAATAGTCAATCATGAGGGAAGAGCAGGCAGAAATTGACTGTCAAACAGGATTAGTTTTTGTAAAACTCCAGGATGATAAAATAAATATTGAAAGGGAGAGGGCAGGAAATAATATGAGAAGAAAGGAGGAAAAGACAGCAAATGAAAATCAGATTAGATCCTCAAATGAAAGATGTGGAAATCAATTTAAAGATACATAGTGCCATAAAATGGGAGAGGGGGAGAAGGAGAAGGAAGAGGAAAAAGAGGAGGAAGAGGAGGGGAGGAGGAAGGGGAGGAGGGAGGGAAGGGAAAAAGAAGAAGACCGAGAAAGAAGAAATGGAATCATTTTTTTGGAAACATGATTTTAAACTTTATACACATTTCCTCTTAGAAATTGCCCACAATACTGTAGTAGGGAGAATAGGGTAATGGCCCCAAGGATGTCTGCTTCCTAGTGCCTGAAACCTGTGAATATGTTAGGTTATGTGGCAAAAGGGAATGTGCAGATATGATTAACTTAAAGACCAGGGGTTGGGGATACAATGTTGGATGACCTAGGTGGGTCAATGGAATCACAAGGGTCCTTAAAAGTGGAAAAGGGGGGGGGCGCCTGGGTGGCTCAGTGGGTTAAAGCCTCTGCCTTCGGCTCAGGTCATGATCTCAGGGTCCTGGGATCAAGCCCCGCATCGCATCGGGCTCTCTGCTCAGCAGGGAGCCTGCTTCCTCCTCTCCCTCTGCCTGCCTCTCTGCCTGCTTGTGATCTCTGTCTGTCAAATAAATAAATAAAATCTTTAAAAAAAAAAAAAAGTGGAAAAGGGATGCAGGAGATTCAACATCAGAGTGATGCAGCACAAGAAAGACTTGACCAACCATTTCCAACTTTGAAGACAGAGGAAGGCAGCATAAAATTAGGAATGCAGGCAGCATCCGGAAGCTAAAAGGACACGGGAACGGACATTCCCCTGCAGTCTCCAGGAGGGTATAGCCTGGAAAATGCCTTGGTTTTGAGCCCAGTGACCCTGTTTTGGACTTCAGACTTCCACAACTGTAAAACTGCTGTTTACAGCCACCAACTTTGTGGTAATTTGCTATAGCAGCCAGAGGAAATGAATACAAAGACCACTAGGAAGTTGGCATTATAGCCTCATTACAAATGAGAAAACGGACTCCTGAATAGGCCAGGATATTTAACCCAATGGACAGTGCAGAGTCAGGGCTGAAAAGCTGATTTAGCCTCCTCTAAGACTTCACCTAGTGTCAGTGTTTCAAACTGTCACTTCACTGTAAACATATGAATGAAATTATTAAGAAACAAAGTATTTTTTTAAAATGAGCCTCTGAGGGACGCCTGGGTGGCTCAGTGGGTTAAGCCGCTGCCTTCTGCTCCAGTCATGATCCCAGGGTCCTGGGTTGAAGTTCCACATGGGCTCCTTGCTCGCAGGGAGCCTGCTTCTCTCTCCACCTCTGCCTGCCTCTCTGCCTGCTTATGTGCACTCTCTTCTCCTTCTCTCTGACAAATAAATAAATAAAATATTTAAAAATTTAAAAAAAAATTTAAAAAATGAGCCTCTGAAGATAACTGATAATGGTTTAATGGTTTTCTTGCCCATATTGAGCAGGTATGTGATTGATTTCTCAGGCAACTGAAATGATTAGATTTGAACTAAGTAAACAAGGGGCCGGTAGGCTGCAGTGCCTCCAATGCCTAGGCCAACCAAATCTTAATCTATAAATGACAAAATTGAAACTTAAGGATAACTGAGCACAAATGGCCAACTAGGCTTTCAGCTAGAGCCAGTCAATAATTTCCTTACTTTGCTTCCACCTTTTCTCCGTGAAGTATCTCTCCAAACTCCTCATCACTTCTGGTCTGGTGCTGCCCAATTAGAACTGATGTGGGTTTTTTTGTTTTGTTTTGTTTTGTTTTGTTTGTTTGTTTGTTCTTTGTCACATAAACTTTATTTTTAAATTTATTTCATATTTATTTAAATTTAATAAATTTATTTTTAAAATTTATTATTTTTTGGTTACACCTCAGTTTGGCCCAGTTTGAAATCAGGATACCTCCAGCTTTTTTCTTTTTTTCTCAGGATTGTTTTGGGCTATCTGGGGTCTTCTATATTTTCTCACACATTTTAGGAATGTTTCTTCAATTTCTGTGAGAAATACCTTTAGCATTTTGATCAGGATTGCATTGAGTCTGTAAATGGCTTTGGGTAGTATGGCCATTTCAAAAATATTAATTCTGTTTTTGTTTTGTTTTGCTTGCTTTGGTTTCGAGAGTAGATTTTAGCAATTCAAACCTTGCATATAACACACAGTGCCCACCACAAGTGTCCCCTTAATACCTGTCACCTATGTAGCCATCCCCTACCCACTCCCCCCACAACCTTCACTTTATTCTCTATAGTTAAGAGTTTCTTATGGTTTTGCTTCTTCTTATTATTTATTTATTTGAAAGATTTTTGCTTATTTATTTGAGAGAGAGAGAGAGAGAGCACAAGTGGCAGAGGGAGAGGCAGAGGAAGGGGGAGAAGCAGATTCCCCACTGAGCAGGGAGCCCAACTAGGGCTCAATCCTGGGAACCTGGGATCATGACCTGAGCTGAAGGTAGACTCTTAACTTACTGAGTCAGCCAGGTGCCCCCGCTTCCTTCTTTTTTATTTTCCTCCCAATAGGTTCATCTATTTTGTTTCTTAAATTCCACATATGAGTGAAATCATGGTATTTGTCATTCTCTGACTGACTTATTTTGCTTAGCATAGTCCACTCTAGGTCCACCCATGTCATTACAAATGAAAAAATAAAATAAAAATATTAATTCTGACAATCCATGAACATGAACTATCTTCCTATTTCATTGATTTCTTTCAGAAAAGTTTTACAGTTTTCATTGTACAGATCTTTTACTTCCTTGGTTAAATTTATTTCTAAGTATCTTATTGTTTTTGATGCTATTGTGAATCGAATACATTTTTGCTTTCTTTTATGATGTTTCATTGTTAGTGTAAAAGAACACCACTGATTTCTATAAGTTAATTTTGTATATTTCCACTCTACTGAAACCATCAATTAATTCCGACTGTTTTTTTGCTTGACTCTGGGATTTACTAATTAAAAGTCTAAATTGTTAGCAAGTAGTGACAATTTTATTTCTTCCTTTCTGATTTGGATGTCTTTTATTTCTTTTATTCTGAATTCTTGCCTAATTGCTCTAACTAAGACTTCCAGTACTATATTAAATAGAAATGGTGGGAGTGGGCATCTGTCTTGTTTCTGATTTTGGAGGAAATGCTTTCAATTTTTTTCCACTGAGTAAAATGTTAGCTATGGGTTTGTCATATATGGCCTTTAATGTGTTGAGGTATGTTCCTTCTATACCCAATCTGTTAAGGGCTTTATTGCAGAAGGATGTTGTGTTTTGTCAAATTCTTTTTTTGTGTCTATTGAGATTATTTTAATCTGTCATTTTATTGATGTGATGTATTACATTTATTGATTTGTGTGTATTGAACCATTCTTCTACCCCAGGGGTAAATCTCATTTGATCATAGTGTATAATCTTTATAATGTGTTGTTGAATTTGGTTTACCAATATTTTGTTGTGAATTTTCCATCTATATTCATTAAAGTTATCTGTCTATAGTTTTCTCAGAATATTTTTATCTGATTTTGGTATCAGGGTTTGGAAGTGCTCCTCCTCTTTAATATATTGGAAGAGTTTGAGAAAAATTAATGTTAATTCTTATTTAAGCATTTGGTAGGATTCTCCAGGGAAGATGCCTGGAGTTTTCTCTATTGGGAGGTTTGTTTGTATGCTTTAATACTGATTCAATTTCTTGTTATTGGTTTAGATTTTCTATTTCTTTGTGATTCGGTCTTAGTAGGTTGTGTGCTTCTAGAAATGTATTCATAGTAGTCTCTTATGATTCTATGTTTTAACACAGTATTAGTTGTAATGCCTTCTCTTTCACTTTCAATTTTATAAGTTGAGTCTTTTCTCTTTTATTCTTAGTTAGTCTGGATAAAGATTAATCAATTTTCTTTATACTCCCAGAGTTCCAGCTCTTAGTTTTGTTTAACCTTTATATTATTTTCTGCTCCCTATTTTATTTCTGTTCTGATTTTTATTGTTTCTTCCCTTTTGATAATTTTGGGCTTTATTGGTTCTTTTTTATTGTTTTTTTTTAAATGTTCAGTTATATATAATATGTATGATATTATATATATATAATGAATAATATATCATGAATTTTTGATGTAGTGTTCAGTGCTTCATTAGTTATGTATAACACCCAGTGCTTATCACAAGACATGTTCTCTTCAATACCCATCACTCTGTTACTCCCTCCTCATCCCGCCTTCCCTCTGAAACCCTCAGTTTGTTTCCTGTGGTCCATAGTCTCTCATGGCTCATCTGCCTCTCTGGTTTCTTCCCCTTCAGATTTCCCTCCCTTCCCCTATGATCCTATGTACTACTGCTTATGTTCCACATGGGCAATAGCATGGTTCTTTTTTATTTTAAGTTCTTCAAAGTGTAAAGTTAGGATGTTCTGATTCTTAATCCATGCATTTACTGCTCTAGCTTTTCCTCTTAGAACTGCTTTTGCTGCATCCCACAATATTTGATATGTTGCATTACCATTTTCATTTGTCGTAAGATAATTTTTAATTTTCCATTTGACTTCTTCTTTGACCCAGTGGTTATTTAGAAGTTTGTTGTTAGTTTCCACATATTTGTAGATATTCTCACTTTCCTCTTGTTGATTTCTAATTTCATGCCATTGTGGTCAAAAAAGTTAGTTCATATATTTCAATCTTCTTAAATTTGCCAAGTGTCAAGTGCCCTTGAGAAGAATGTGTATGCTGCTGCTACTGGATGGAATGTCTGATATATATATGTTAAGTCTATTTGTTCTAAAGTATGGATCAACCCCAACATGTTCTTGTTTTTTTTTTTTTTTGGTCAGGAGATCTGTTCCTTGTTGATAATGGGGTAGTAAAGTCTTTTACTATTATTCTATTATTCTCTAGCTCTCCTTTAAGAGCTATTTTTATTTTTTATTTTTATTGTTTCTTCCCTTTTGATAATTTTGGGCTTCATTGGTTCTTTTTTATTGTTTTTTTTAAATGTTTTGTATTTGTTTAATATTATTTTGGTGCTCAGATGTTGGGAATATGTGTGTGTGTGTATAATTTATTTATTTATTAATTTGAGAGTGAGAGAGAGCATGAGGGGGAGGGTTATAAGGAGAAGCACACTCCCTGCTGAGCGGGGAGCCTGATGCAGGGACTTGATCCTGGGACTCCAGGATCAAGACCTGGGCTAAAGGCAATCACCCAAACAACTGAGCCACCCAAGTGCCCAGGAGCATATATATTTATAATTCTTAATCTTCTTGATGTACTGACTCTTTTCATCATTACATGTGAACGTCTTAGTTTCTCGTTATTTATTTTGGCTGGAAGTTCATTTTATCTGACATAAGTATGGCTATACCTGCCTTCTTTTGGATACTATTTACATAAAATTTCATTTTCCTTCCTTTCACTTTGAGCCTATGTTATGTCTACAAAGCTAAGTCTCCTGTAGACAGAATTTAGTTGGATCTTGTTTGTGTTTGGTTTTTTTTTGTTGTTTTTTATTTTTATTTTAGTTTTTATTTTATTTTTTTAAAGGTTTTATTTATTTATTTGACAGAGAGAGAGAGAGAGAGAGAGAGAGATACATCACAAGTAGCCAGAGAAGCAGGCAGAGAGAGAGAGAGAAAGGGAAGCAATCCCCTGCTGAGCAGAGAGCTCAGTGTGGGGCTTGATCCCAGGACTCTGGGATCAAGACTTGAGCCGAAGGCAGAGGCTTTAACCCACTGACTCACTCAGGCACCCCTGTCAGTTTTTTATTCTATTCAGCCAATCTGTGCCTTTTGATTAGTGAATTCAATCCATTTACAAATAGGGTGATTGTTGATCTGTAAATATTTACTATTACCATTTTATCTTTGGCTTTCTGATTATTTTTCTCTCCATTGTTTATTTTTACTTCTGTTTCATCTACCTTTGTAATTTGGTGCTTTTCCATAGTGATTTGTTCCCAGGATCCTGGGATCATGACCTGAGCTAAAGGCAGACACTTAACGACTAAGCCACCCAGGCGTCCCAATATGTTGGCTTTTTAAATGGGGTTTCTTTACTTCTCATAGGGTTTCTTTACTTATTTTAAATCTTAATTTTCTTTCTTCTTCCACCATTTCTCGAATCCAATCTTCCAGCTCACTAATTCTCTCTTTCATCGGACATGCTGGATTTCCAGTGTATTCCATTGCATTTTTTATCCCATTTATTGAGTTCTTTAGTTCCAGAATTTTCATTTGGTTCTTTTTTTTTTTAGAATCTCAGTCTCTTTAGTAAAGTACTTTTTCTGTTCATTAATTTTATTCCTGAGATTATTGTGTTGCCTTTCTGAGTTTTCTTGTAGTTCACTGAATTTCTTCATAAGAGCTATTTTGAATTCTTTATCAGATCACGATATTCTCTATCTTTGGGTTTGGTTGTTAGAAAATTATTTTTTTTTCATTTTGTGATGACCTATTACCACAATTTTTCATGGCATTGGATGAAATGTGTCTCTTCCATCACATTTAAAGTAGCAACACCCCTCTTATTTTGGCAAAGATTTGCTTAAATTGATTTTAACAATTCAACAGATTGGTAGTTAGATATCTTCCTTTTGTTTCCTAGAATGGAGTGCTAGAGTCAAACTTTTTGATTTTTCTTACGAAGCCTGACTGGAAATTAAGTTTGGGAGTAAGAGTATGTCAACAAACATAACAAACAAACAAACAAACAAACAACAAACGGTGGTAATAAAAGGGTTCCAGCAGAGTAGAAGGAGTTGTGTACTTAACACCTGGGGCTTTAGGTATACCCCCCAGCCTTTTGTGGAATCCTCCAGTTTTAGTGGTCGGGGGCGGGGGTCCAAGAAGCCCCTGGTCCAGAATCCTGGGGCAGACAGCAGGAGACACTTACAGAAAAACAAAAACCAAAACAAAAACCACACACACACACACACACACACACACACAGATAAAATAGTCCTAAAATAGACACTTACCTTCAGACGTTTTTGTCTGCCTATTTCCTTTACCTTTCCATCACCCCAGTCACTATGGCTTCCACTCAAACACAACAACAGGTCTATGTGCAGACTGTGTATTTGGGAAGACCTCTTCTGCCAGAATGGTTACACTGTCCCACTGCAGAACTTAACACCTTCTCTGACACCACTGCCTCTTCTATGGCCCAATCCACTCACTTTTGAGTACACAATATGTGGATTTCTTGGTGACCTGATACGCTGGGCAGAGGCAACTTTTTTCAGTTATGGATGTCTCATTAGTTGTAGATAATCGAGAAGAGGAAAAAAGAAATGACTTAGACTATTATCATGAAGCTTATATCACCACAACCTTTCTTACTTACTTACTTATTTATTTATTTTTTAAGTTCGTTTGTTTCTTTATGTAATCTCTACAGCCAATAGTGGGTCTCAATCTCATAACCCTGAGATCAAGAGCTGCATGCTCTTCTGACTGATCCAACAAGGTGCTCCAAGATTTCTTTTTGTTGAGGTTGATATTTGAAGACACACTTGGAAATATTCAGGGTATTTATTATTATGGGTTTGTCATATCTTTCAGGTCTTTTCAGGGCATAGACTTCTATAATATTATTTTGGAAAGAAAAATAAATTTCAGTTTGTATCAATATTTTGACTCAAATTTAAGATTACCAGAAATTTACTTAATTGTCTTAAATTTATATTTTTAATTTCTTTTCTCTTGCCTTTAAAAATTTTTGTTCCTAATGATATTAAAACACATCTTATTGATTCCACATCCAAATTTATTAGTTTAAATATTATGAACTTTATATTACTAAAAACAACAACACTCCTGAATACCAGCTAAGATATCTTCAATTTCTTTTGTCCTTATCCTAATAAGCATCTCTGAAGCCACTTTTTGTGGGTTCTACCACTCATTTGATATACCTAATCTATTTTGCATGACATTATCTCTTTAATTTTTGCTTGATTAGTTCTCATAGGGAACCTTATTTTCCCATGCTTCTCTGACATTTATCAACTAGGTCATGTGGGGGAAAGATCTGTTTCACTTAGCCATTAAATAGTAAAGGAAGATCAACTTATGTAGCAGGAATAGAAAAATAATAAACTTGAGCATTTGAACATTGGTAATTGATAATAATTATTAATTACCATTTGGTATTATTATCAATGGTATTATTGCCAATCCCAATGGTATTATTACTATTGGCATTGGCATTTGGTAATAATACACTGTCATGAATTGAGGTGACGTGTAAAACTGACCCTCACATTTTGTCATAAATCAACACTCTACAACTAGGACTATCCACTGTATTGAAAATCACACATTTCCTGCTAGTGCCATCTCAGAACAAAATTACAGAAAGAGGCATAAAGAATACAAATTCTGTCTAGTCATTAGAACTTCAGTAGAGTGTTAAATACGTCTCAGAGACTGTGTGTGAGAATTATAAAGCAAGCCAGGAAGATCCCAATATTTTAGATATCCATCACTTCACAGACATTGCGAGTCCCAAATCCATTTTTCAGAGACTGTTTCATTTGCCTCACTTCCAACATGTTAGAACATGTGATCTCAGCTTCTTTGTTCATTTAGCTAATATTATACTTTGAGTATTGTCTTTTCCATCTTATCACGTCATCAACTGTGTGTCTGGATCTTTTATTTATCTTGAAGCTGTTTGTTAACATTTGGTACACATTTAAAAGACAGAATTTAAAACAACAAATAAGCAAACAAACAAACAAAAACAGTAAGTAAAAACCCAGCAGTGTTTGTTTCTCAATATTTCTTGTTATTGTCTTCTTTGCCGTACTAAGAAATCGATGGTTTTGGGAATTGACTGAGAAGAGAATATTTTTATATCCTTTTTTGTAGTTGGATGAAAATTTTAACATTATATAATCATTCTTAGGTGTCACTAATAGAATTCTTATGTCACTAATAGAATATCTCTGAAGCTAGATTGACACAAGGGGAAAAACACCTTCCCCTCCTAGTTTTGAGAAACTTCTTCTTGGCTCCCAGGAGGAGGGGTTCCTTGATATTGACACACATGAGCCGCCTGGGTACAAACCCCTTGGTGGCGTGGAAAAAACTAAAATTCAGTTTTTATGTCCTCTTCTCCCTCTCTGCCTTCAACATAGACTTGACTCCCTTAAACCCAAAGACCTGTTGGAACCTGACCCCCAAGACATGGTTCCCAGTATGTCAGGCAATCTGGACTTGACAAAGTATCACCACTGAGATGGCATCCCTCAAAAGAGTTCCGTTTTTAGCTCGTGGATCTTCTGATGGATAAGCCTGCCATTTTCATTTCATTTCCCGAAAGTCAGGGTCGCTTGTGAAAAGTTGTTAAATAACATGCTAACTGTGAACTGTCCCCCCTCACTCTAAACGTGCCTGCTCTGAGCATCACATGAAAACTGCGTTGGGTTTTATAGTGGCTTTCTGATTTTGGTAGTCCATTGAAGAAGGGAGTTTGAAAGTTGTTGTATACTGTTAACGATTGTCTGCCCATGTCCTGCCTGAAATACCATGATTGTTTATGAAAAGTATCTTTAATAAAGCTGGATACAGTTTGGTTTGGAAAAAATAAAAGTTTGGTCATTAAAAGATCAACTTCCCATTTTATAAAGAAATAAAGTAAGTTGTCAAACAATTAAACAATTAGATGTTAATGATTACACTGATGTTCACAAGAATGAACACTAGTGAAATATTGAGACTAATATGTGCATGAATTTGCCACAAGAGACAAAAGCTATGTTTGTATGATGGTTATTACCTATATGAAACAAAAGGATAAGCAACATTTTGAAGTAGAGTCAAGGAGATTTTTGAAATAAGTAACAGTGTGAGGACTGATGTTTCACACTGAAAGGATGAATTGTTGATAAAACTAAGGCAAACGGGAAAAAAAAATCTTATTATCTTATATTACCTAGTAAGTAGGGAGGCTTATCACAAATCATTTTGACAAGCTTTTGAGGGGCACAATTCCACCAGCATAAGACAGAATGTGGGCATGAGAGTGTATGACTGGCAAAGTCCTCTTCCTGAGGTCATAGAGTAGAGGCAAACTTCACACTGTCCCTTAATTTATACATTAAGATTCAGAGAACACTAAAGACAGAGCTCATTCATCTTAATAAGGCTACATCACTGGCAGAAGCAACCCAGGGGGAGCTAGACCTGAGCCCAGATCTTCCTGCAGATAGGGATATGTGGTACCAAAATGGCAGACAGACAGCTAGTAGTTAGTGCATGTGATACAACGGAATCATTGCTTATTCGTACCCAAGAAAAAATAACTGCAGAGTTGATGAGAATCTTAATGAATCAAATAAAAGTCAAAGTTGAGAAATAAAGAACCGACAAAAATAAGGGGCAGTAAGGGCAAGAAACAAATAACAATATGGATGTCCCAGCCCATCTGTAAGCATAATAAAGAGGAAATGATTAAATTCCCTATGTCTATTTATTTATTTATTTTTTTATTTTTTAAATTAATTTCTATTTTTGATTTACGAAAGAGTGTTGCTCTACTGGGCATTACATCTTCCTTTATCTAATCCAAAATATACTTATTCTAGAGTCATAGTGTTTACAAAATTATTTTCACTTGAAATGCATTCATGTTTCAGTGATTCATCCTGTGGGTTGCCTTTCTTAGCATTAGAGTGCCTCAAACATTTTGTTGTTATGACTTACAGACCGATTTTGACTGTTTTTTAAAAAAATGTCTTTAATTTTTTTCTCTATTTTTGGGGTTCTCCCCACCCTATCTCTTCCTATCTGTATTTACACAGCCTTTTCCACCTAGTGTGCCAGGTCCCAGACTAACAGTGCCTTCAAGAGGCAGGTGAGGGATTTCGCCCTGTGCAGATCTAGTCATAGAGCCAGCTAGTAGCTCAGCTGAATTCCTGGTGAGGAGCTAATTCTCTTTCCTAGGTTCACTTTCTAAAACCCTTAGCTCCTGGTCCTTGGCTCACTTTCCAAAACCTTCAGGTTACATATGAGACTGGTTTTTGTCTCTTTGAAAGTAGGCAGGTAAGAGTTCAGTGTCACAGTTCGACCCTTGCTTTCAAGTCTGGATTTTATTTTTATTTATCCTAAGTGAACAGGTTTGGTCTCCTAGGGTCAGAGAATAGAAGGCGCACAGCATTAGCTCTGTTGTTTGCATTTCTGGTCTATTCTTGTTACTGAGCATGAATATATCTTTTTGGTTCGATTATTATTATTATTAATTTTTTAAAAGATTTTATCCATTTAATTATTTGACAGAGAGAGACACAGTGAGAGAGGGAACACAAGGAGTTGGGGAGGGAGAAGCAGTCTTCCTGGCGAGCAGGGAGCCCAATGTGGGGCTTGATCCCAGGACCCTGGAATCATGACCTGAGCCAAAGGCAGACACTCAATGAGTCACCCAGACACTCCTGGTTCCATTATTATTGCTGCTGTTGTTTGGAACACAGGAAATGTCCACATGTGAACAGATGCGACCAAACTGACTCTTCTCCATTTCATTCTGGTGTTTGTATCCCCATCAAAACTCTTCTTACTCAAAACATTATGAATATTATAAACTTGCTAGCTAGCAAGACTCTATGCTCATTTTCAGTCCTCAACTTACCACACACCTCAGGACTACATGACACACACAGATAAGGAATTCCCTCTTTCATGAAGAGTCCCTTTTTTCATTTAAATTATATGTTATTCTGGGTTCTGCTTACATTTCTCATCAGGAATTCTTAGTTATCTTTAGTCATTATTTTTATTTATCTATCTGCTAAATGGCAAATTACTTGACACCAAGTCTTTTTCTATGTGTTATTTCCCACTCTCATGGTGCATCACAGCTATAATTTGGTCCAATCTTTAGACAGAATTTAAGGTTTTGAATTCTGATAGTCACAGGCTTTATGGTCTTTGACAAGTTGGTTAACTTTCCTGTGTCTCAGATTTATCATTAGTAAAATGGAGTTGACAATACTTAGGGTAAAGTGTGTTTTGAATATTAACTGAGATAACACATTTAAAATACTTAGCGTAGTACCTTAGTACACAAGAAATTTTAGCAGTATTTTTATTATTTTCTGTCATCTGTATACCAAGAACTTTCAGATTGATAATATCCCTGGATTTTCCTTTTGAAATTTTGAATTTGCTATTGACGTAAATTGACATAACTCATATCCCTCAAGCATATGATGTTCAGAATTGAACCCCTGAAGTCTCACCCATAAGCAACTCTCGCTTTGCCACATTTTAGTAAAAAACAACCAGTGAAAGAAAATTCAACAAAAAGATTATTCACATTATTATTTTTTTTCTTCAGCCCTTAGTCCATCACTAAGTCTAGCTAGTTCTATTTATGTTGTTTTAATGAGGTCATTCTTATTTTTTCTCCCCTTTCTACAAAATCTGCATGGTCTGCTTCAACGACCTTGATAATGAAATAATTTGTCTCCCACCTCTAGCTTATTCTCTACACAACAGCTACAGTGATTATTTTACAAGTTATTGATTATAAATGGAAAGGGACATATATCTTGGTTTAATATATACTATTTTATTTTATTTTCTGTTAATTATTTTTGAGACTCTAGCACAAATAGGCACAGTTTTCAATGTATAGAACATTCTCCAAATTTTCACTAGTTTAGAGGAAACCTGAGATTAGGAAATACTATTTTCAAATGAGTAAATAACAAGTGTATCAGAGGCACTTAAAAAAAAATGTTGAATACAGTTGAAAACATATAATATAAATTAGGTCAAGAAATTAGTATGTAAAAATAAAGAAATAAGTATGAATGAATAGGTAAGAATTGCTGAGAAAATTAACAAGAACTTCACAAAAGTCATTCCAGGGATAGAAATAAAATAATAGGTAGAAGAGAATCAGACATTGAGGACATAAGAGAAGAAAATAGCACTAAGACTAAAATAGGAAGAAAAAGTCAATAATCCTGAATTAAAAAAAAAACTTCACCAGTGGACACTTTTAAAGCTATCCATACCTAGATATATATCTAGATACTTTGTGGGAGTAGAAGCGGGAGCTGATGTGTACCATTCAAAATGTATGCCTCGGCTGAAACAGTAAGTACTTGATAAATATGAACTATATTATGTGATAGTGTACTTTTGAAAAATTCTGTGATAGCAAGAATCAGAATTTCCTGAAGAAAACATTTATGAAAAATTATTCGATCTATTTTTAAATCTTAGGATAACAATAACAACAACTTGACCACAAGAAAATATGTTGCAGACATCCATGCAACACTGTAGGCTACTAACAGAATTTAAATTCCTTAAATGTTATTCCAGCATGATAAGCATGAACAATTAATAAGCATGATGAAGAAAAGATGATAGAATGTAATTTGTAAATAGTTTTGGAAGGCTAAACTAAAAATGTGCACTTAAAAAAATATTACAAACCTGTCCTTAATTTTAGATAATAGGATTCTGAGCAATACTATTATAAGTAAAACTTTTATGTATGTTTTTATTCTGTTTCAGGAATTCTCACAGTTAGTCATTTTTATGACTACATCTAAAGGTTGAACATATGTATGTGTGTTTATTGAAGTGTGTAAAATTAAAATAGCACTTTTCTCTGTGTAAATGTGTTCAGCTATGCAATGAATCAAAAGTATAGCCTAGAACTCATTTCCTTTCCTTGTATGGCCTAATGGGAAAATAGGAACTAAAAAGCAAAGGATTACATTTTCTACTTACTATAACAGATGGATGATCATTTCTAGAACAAAGATGTGTTCCAAACAGACATAAGAAAATCTCAGTAAATGTGAAAAAAATTGTGCATTATCAGTTTTTTCTTCTCCATTGCTAATTAGAAGTGCATTTATCTGATGGACAAACAATTGGTGCCTGGATATAATTATAGAGTACCCATAAATAGTTGATTTAGTCTTGGTAAAATTTTGAAGCAAAATAAAAATATAATGTAATTAACAACATAGAATGGTGCAGTCATTCTTTTCCTATTTTCAGAGAAATGCAGCTGACCTTTAGTAATAGTGCTAGGAAAATAAAGTCTAAGAGTGAACTTGAAAGAAAAGTTAAGGGTAATAAAACCTCCTTTTAGTTTTAATCTGTGTGAGAACTGATAATGCCTAACAGAAATTGTAAGCATGGTATTCAACTTGTATTGTGTTTCTTTCTCTGTAAAGTAGAGTAAGGTTAAAAATAAAAAGTGTAGGGATGCCTACACTCAGTTTGTTAAGCGTCTGCCTTCAACTCAGGTCAGATCCCAGGGCCCTGGGATCAAGTCCCACATCCGGCTCCTGGCTCAGAAGAGAGCTTGCTTCTCCCTCCCACTCTGCCTGCTGTTCTTGCTTGTACTCTCCCTCTCTGTTAAATGAATAAATAAAACCTTAAAAAAAATCTTTAAAAAAAAAGTGTGGAACTTTATTTAAGCTTGGCATGTAAGGAGCTTGGAAGTTACCACTCTGTGCTAAGAAAGTTTAAGCTGAATAAACAGAAAATCAACACCTCTTAGATCCATACGAAAAGTGAGGTCATATGGCAAATTGCTGCCTCTAAATTGGTGAGAGAGAGACAGATAATCTTAATTTATGGGCCAGAAACTCACAAGCAGAAGCTTCCACAGAAACTAGTGCCAGGATGGAAAAACCCAACTTTTATTGACAAATTGCTAGAGGTTCAGTGTGGGGGAATTTAAGAGTTAAAAATTCCAGAGGTGCCCACTCTTTGGTGAGCTCTATCTCCAGGAACTGGAACAGGTTCTCAAAAGGAATATCAGAATTTTTAATATCAGATTTTTAAATCACATAGTCCTTCTGACATAAAACAGGAAAAGAAACTATTTTTAAATATTCCACAGCATCTTGTCCTTCTTAACGGTCTAGTTTCAAGAGAATTTACTTAACCAGAGTATAGTCTGCTGGGGTTTCATCAGAACCTAATGGACTTGAGGGAAGAGATACCCAAGTCTAGATCCCTCTAGCCATTCTGCCTAACTGAAGGTGGCTGGGGGGGGGGGGGGGGATCTGAGAAGACATGACAAGTTTGCAGTTCACAGCACAGGATCACTAAAAGTTGAGACTTACCAGGATATAGAAGTCTTCTTCTCCCTGCTTCTCCAATTTACCACCACATTACTAATGGTTATTTATTGTAGTCCTTTAATCTATTACATTATGTCTGATTATCATGAAGAAAAAAATTACATGTCACACTAAATAGAAAAAAAAAGAAAACATAGTTTGAAGAGATAAAGTGAGCATCAGAAGCAGACTTAAAAATGGCAAGGATGTTGGAATCATTAAATTGGGAATTTATTTTTATTTTCAAGTTGGGAATTTAAAACAACTGTGATTAATTTGATAAGAACTTTAATAAGTATACACCATATAAGAACAGATGGCTGGTGTAAGCACAGAGATAGAAACTGTAAGACAGAACCGAAAAGATATGCTGGAGATCAAAAATGCTGTAACAAAAAATGAAAAAAAAAATCTTTGATGGGCTTATTATAGACTGGTCACAGCTGATGAAGGAACCTCTGAGTTTGAGGGTATGTCAATAGAAGCTCCAAAATTAAAAAAAAGACACAGAGAGTGATGAAAGAAATACAACAGATATTCAAGAACTGTGAGACAACTACAAAAGATGTATCATACACATAGTGGGAATATTAACTATAGAAAAGAAAAAAAAAAGAAAGAAATAGAAGAAATACTTGAAATTATAATGACTAAGATTCTCACTCAAATTATCAGATAGGAAACCACAGATCCGCAAAGTTTAGAGAAGACCAAGTAGGAGAAATGGCAAAAATACTACAACTGGGCATATCACCTTCAAACTATAAGATAAAGTCTTGAATGAAGCCATTTAAAAAACCTCTTATTCATAGAGAAATAAAGACAAAAGTTATATCTGTTTTCCCATAAAGAGTCATGTAAGCAAGGACAGAATGGGATAAAATATTTTGGGTTGAGGGAAAAGTCTACAAACTTAAAATTCTGTTCCCTGTGAAATTATGCTTCAAAAGTAAAGGAGGCATAAAAACTTTCCCAGAAACAAAAATTGAGAGAATTTGTTTCCAATGGACCTGTCTTTCAAGAAATTTTAAAAGGAAGTTTGTCAAAAAAAGTAAAATTATATAGGTCAGAAACCCAGATTTACATAAAGAAAGAAAACAATTTTAAAAAGAATAAGTAAAAGTAAAATAAAAACCTGCAGGATTTGGGACACGTGGGTGGCTCAGTGGGTTAAGCCTCTGCCTTTGGCTCAGGTCATGATCTCAGGGTCCTGGGATCTAGCCCCGCATCAGGCTCTCTGCTCTGCAGGGAGCCTGCCTCTCCCCAACCCCCCCCCCCCCACCCCTTGCCTGCCTCTCTGCCTACTTGTGATTTCTGTCTGTCAAATAAATAAATAAAATCTTAAAAAATAATCTGCAGGATTCAGGGCACCTGCGCAGATTATTCAGTTAAGCGTCAGCCTTAGGCTAAGGTCATGATCCCAGGGACATGGGATCAAGCCCCGCATCAGGCTCCCTGCTCATCAGGGAGTCGGCTTCCCCCTCTCCTCCCTCTCCCTCCCTTCACACGTGTTTTCTCACACATGTTCACTCACTCTCTCTCAAATAAATAGAATCTCAAAAAAACCTGTAGGCTTGGATTCTAACTCCCTTGTCTTTGGGAGGTAATTTACTTTTCTTCTGACATTTTTCTTGTTCTTAATTGATCTAGCAGATTAAAGTTTGTTGCAAATAATAATGCCAACAACATTTCTAATTACACACACACTTATACACTCACACATATGTATATGTATTACATATTATATATATGTGCTTTTGAATAAGTATAATGAATGCAAGTAGTAATACAAGAGCCAAGAGAGAAAATATGATTATTTTATTTTATTTTTTAAAAAGATTTTATTTATTTATTCAACAGAAAGAGATCACAAGTAGGCAGAGAAAAAGCAGAAAGAGGGGGGGAAACAGGATCCCTGTTGTGCAGAGAGCCTGATGCAGAGCTCAATCCCAGGACCCTGAGATCATGACCTGAGCAGAAAGCAGAGGTTTAACACACTGAGCCACCCATGCAACCTGAAAGTATGATTATTTTGTTGTTATAAGGTACTTGTACTGCCTGTGAAGTGATACAGTGTAATTTGAAAGTGAACTTGGACTAATTGTAAATGTACACTGAAAATTCTGGAGAACCACTAAGAAAAGTAGGATAAAATATATATATATGTATATATATAAATATATGTAAAAGTAAGATAAAATTAATATATAAGATAAATATATAAAAAGTAAGATAAATATATATGTAACATATATATACACACATACACATACATAACATATATATATCTCAAAGATATATATTTATATATACATTTACTTACATATGTAAGTAAAAGTAAATACACACACACACACACACACACACACACACACACTGAGAGGATGGCAAAACAGAAAGCTCTGGACTTTACCTCCTCCCACAACACCCTGATTCAACAGCTATATATGCATCAATTCCCTTTGTGAGAAATCAAAAAGCTGTTTGAGATTCCTGCACACTGAGCAAGTGAGAAGCTACCTACATTGAAATTGGCAGGAATCACTGAAACTTGCTTTTGCTGCCATAAACCTTGGGTCTTACACAGCACTATAAAATTGGGAGGGAATCTCCAGCTCCCAGCCTCTCCCTTAGAACCCAAGCATTTGGAACACACATTTCATAACTGGACTTCTCCAGCGTCTGCCTAAGACTGGCTATTAACTTGCCTATCCCTGGAAGCTGGCAGGCCTGGCATTCTAGCCCCTGAAGGACTATAAGTAACAATGTGGCAGTTTTGAACAGCTATGTGGACACTTTGTATGCTCTTCCTTCTGGCTTAGGACAAAGTGAGCCGCTGAAGGAGCCCAGCTCCTAGCTCCTCCATGGAAGGAACCTGCACGTCTAACACCACAAATTCTCTGGCTGCTCCAGAGAAGCCAGGTCTGGATTCCAATTCCCCTGTATCTGGGAGGTAGTGATACTGGCATTCACTAGCTTCCTGGGGGTTTTAGAAAGCAAAGCAATAGTTTTGAACAGGTGTGTAGACACGTTTTGTGACTCCTCTCCCGGCTTATTCTAGCAACAAACCAAACTTCAAGGTTCTCTCTGGAAGAAGTTGGACCATACCCATGCTTCCCAAGTTTTATAGCTGCTACCCAAGATTCTGGCTTATGGTTTTTCTCTGAGAATTGATGCAACCAGATACCCATTAGTCTCCTGGAGGCTACAGACAGCAAACAACAATTTGAATAAGGCTGGAGACATTTGCAACAGTTCTTCTTGGCTTAATGCAGTGGTATTGGGAAATAAATTCTAGCTCTCAGATTCTTTTTGAGGAGAGAAGAATTGATCTCTACAACTAGGAAACCCCAATTTTCGAACAGCTATTCAGGGACTGGCTTCTATCTTGTCTGTCTTGGGGCATTGTTCAGAATTGGAAAAATATGTATTACTGAGGCTACTAAGAACAAAAAAAAAAAAAAAAGGAGTTTGAATGAGCACAGAGGTTTGAGAGATACCTGGAATCTGACAGACATACTTTGTGAAGGTCTTTTTAGGCACAAGACTAACCTAAGCAGGAGGGGAGAACTTATTGTTTTATCTAACTCATAGACACCAACATAGAGAATTAAGTAAAATGAAGAAATAGGCAAATATGTTCCAAATAAAAGAATAACATAAATGTCTAGAAATCAACTGTAATGAAATGGAGATATATGATTTACCTAATAAAGACTCCAAAAGAATGATCATAAAGATATTCTTTGAGATTAGGAGGTAAAAGCATAAACAAAGAGAGAATTTCAAAAAGCTGTAGTAAAAAAAATGTATAAAATAGAAATCATACAGTTGAAGAATACAGTGACTGAATTTAAAAACTCAGTAGAAGAGTTTGACAGCAGATTAGATCAAGTAGAAGAACTTATAGGCAAATTTGAAGTCAAATGAATGGAAATCTGCAAGCCACCGAAGCATAAAAAAATGAAAAAGAGTGAAAATACTTTAAGAGACTTATGAGACACTATCAAGTACACCATTAATACCCATTAAGTAAGCAACGTGGGAGTCCCAGAAGGACAATAGGGAGAAAGAGAAAGGCAGAAAACTTATTCAAAGAAATAATGGCTGAAAACTTCCTAAATCTGAGTAAGGAAACAGATATCCAAATTTAGGAAGTTCAAAGAACACACACACACACACACACACACCTAAATCCAGAGAGACTCACAGTGAGAAGTATTATAATAAAATTATCAAAATTCAAAAAAAATTTTGAAAGCAGGAAGAGAAAAGTAACTTGTCATAGAAAAAGATATCTCCATAAGACTAACGGTAGGTTTTCAGCAGAAATTTTGCAGGCCAGAAAGGAATGGGACAATGTATCTCAAGTATTGAAAGACAAATACTGCTAACTGAACTGTTCTTCAAAAATTCAGGAGAGATAAAGATTTTCTGAAACAAAAGCTGAAGGAGTTAATCACCACTAGACTTGCCGTTTGATAAGTATTAAAGGGAGTCCTTCAAGTTGAAACAAAAGGAAGCTAAATAGCAACACGGAACTCATTGGTAAATATAAATATGTAAAAAAAATACAGAATATGCTTCACAAATAAGGAAGTTGGGTGAGCCTGGTGGATGGGTATTACGGAGGGCACATATTGCATGGAGCACTGGGTGTCGTGCATAAACAATGAATTTTGGTAAACTGAAAAGAAATTTTAAAAAATTAAAAAATTAAAAAAAATACAGAACATGATTATCATAGTGGTGGTAAGTCATCTTTAATTCCAGTATAAAAGTTAAAAGATAAAAGTTTTCAAAATAACTTTAAAATTGTGTATTGATGGATACACAATATAAGCACATGTAGATTGTGACATTGATAACATAGAAATGTGAAGCAAGAAAGGTAAAAGTATGGTTTTTGTATGAAAGTGAGGTTAAGTTGCTATTAGCCTACATTCTACTTTTATAAGATGCATGTTTTATACAAACCATAGAGTAACCACAAAGAAAATATATACAGAAGTTTCACAAGAGAAAAACAGAAAGGAATTGAAGCTTATATTACAAAAAACAACAAATCACACAGGAGATAACAAGAAGGCAAATGAGCTAAAGACTAACAAAGCAATTAACAAATGGCAATGGTAAATTCTTCTTTATCAGTATTTAGTTTAATGGAAACGGATTATACTCCTCAATCAAAAGGCATAGAGTGGATGAATAGTTAAAAACTAAGATGTAACTATATCCTGGCTATGAATGAGGAAATAATTTCAGATTTAAGATTATACATTGGCTGAAAGTGAAGAGATGAGAAAAGATATTACCTGTAAATGGTAATAAGAATAAATCAGAGGTAGCAGAGAGCATAGCTCCTAACTAGCTCTATCTGCAGAGCAAAACCAGTGGCCTCACCAGGCCAGGGAACTCAGTGCATGCTCTGGCTTGATTCACATCCTCAAACAATAAGCTTTACACACCCTGGGTTCTGTTCTACTGCCCAAGCAGGACAGGAAAACTAATTCACAGCCCATCTACCCCTGAATATAGTACTAAGTCCCAACCATTTAGTAAATCTACCCCAGGAAAATGCAGAGCCCATTCTTTGGCCTCACTTCTGTAGAGAACCAAGCCAGTAATCATACTCAATGTTCTCAGCCAGTGGCACACCACCTTCTTCATCTTCGGAGCTCAAAAACTCAACTCACCTAAAAAAAAAAAAAAAAAGACCATAGTACCTTAAGGAACCAGAGAAGAACAAATTGAGCCCAAAGTTAGCAAGAGAAAGGAAATACTAAAAATTTGAGCAGAAATTAATAGAATAAAGAACAGAAAAGCAGTTGACAAGTTTAGCCAAACTTTGTTGGTTCTTTGACAAGATAAACAAAACTGACAAACACTTAGCTAGACTAAACAAGGAAAAAGATAAAGCACCTAAGTCAACAAAATTATAAATGAAGAGAGACATTACAGCGGATACCTCAGAAATTCAAAGGAGACTACTATGAACAACTATAGGCTAACAAACAGGACTATTCAGAAGAGATAGAAAAAAAATCTTAGAAGCATACAATTTATCAAAAGTGAACGTGGAAGAGATAGAAAATCTGAATAGACCAATTATTAATATAGAGGCTGAATTAGTAGTAATAAGAAAAAAAAAATCTTCCAAAGAAGAAAGGCTCAGGACCAGATGGCTTCACTGCTGAAGAGAAATCAACACCACTCTTTATCAAATTCTTCCAAAAGATAAAATCGTTTTGAGTCCAGTATTATCTTGATACCAAATGCAGAAAAGAACAATAAAGTCACAAGACAATATCCTTTATGAATAACAGATGGGAGAAAGATGAATAAAATAATAGCAAACCAAATCCACCAGCACATTAAAAGGATCATTTCCAATGATCTAGTAGGATTTAACCCTGGATTACAAGGATGGTTCAACATGCAAATCAATCAGTGTGAAATAAATAAAATAAAGTGAAGACAAAAATCATCTGATCATCACAGTAGATGCAGAAAAAGCATTTGCCAAAGTTTGACCCATTTAAGATAAAAATATTTAATAAATTAAGTGTAGAAGGAACATATCTCAGCATAAGAAAAAGCACATATGAGAAGACTGCAGCTAATAACAAAGGTTGAAATCTTTTTCTCTGAGTTTTAGAATCAGACAAAGGTCCTTGTTCTCACCACTGCTATTCAACATAATACTAGAATTCCTAGCTAGAGCAACTATGGAAGATAAAGAAATAAATTTTATTACCACTGGAAAGGAAGAAGTAATATTGTCCTTACTTGAATATGTCATGACTTAATATATTGAAAATGATAAGGACTCAATCAGACAACTATTATCTAATTAAAAATTCAGTAAAGTTGCAGGATACAAAATGAACTTACAAAAATTAGCAGCATTTCTATACATTTTCAATGAATTTTCTGGGAAAAAAGACATTGATTTCATTTATAACAGAATCAAACAATAGAATACTAAGAAATGAATTTAGCTAAGAAGGTAAAAAGATAGCTATTCTGAAATTATAAGACACTGATGAAAGGAATTAAATAAATATGTGGAAAGGTATTTTGTGTTCATTATTAAAAATAATAATATTATTAAAATGTTAATACAACCAAAAGCCATACATAGATGCGATGCAATTCCTATCAAGGTCTCAATGCATATTTTACAGAAGTAGTAATAGTAGTAAACACTAAAATTTGTATGGATCCACAAAAGACCCCAAATAGCCTTTTAAATGCTGAGAAAGGGGGACAAAGCAGGAAACATCAAATTTCCTGATTTCAAGCTATATTAACAAGCTATAGTCATCGAAATGGTGGTACTGGAATTAAAAAGAAAAAAAGATAAATGGAACAATGGAAGAGAATTAAGTGCCCACAAATAAACCAAATCATATGTGATCAACCAATATTTGATAAGGGAATCCAGAACACTGACAACACCAAATGCTGATAAGGATATAAAGCAAGAGGAATTTTTATTCATTGCTGGCATGAAAGAGAAATGGTAAAAGCAATTTAGAGGACAGTTTGTTACTTTCTCACAAAACTAAACATACTCTTACCATATGATCCAGTAATTGCATTACCTAGTATTTACCTAAAGGAGTTGAAAATATATGTCTACATAAAATCCTGTATGTAGATGTTTATAATAGTTTTATTCACAATTGCCAAAACTTGGAAGCAACTGTGATGTTTTTAAGTAGGTGAATGGATGAATAAACTGAGATATATGCAGATAATGAATCATTATTCATTTTAAAAAATTAGCTTATCAAACCATGAAAAGACACAGAAGTTTAAATGCATATTACTAAGTAAAAGAAGCTGATTTGAAGAAAAAAAAAGGTGCTGATCTGAAAAGGCTACATACTGTATGATTCCAACTACATAACATTCCTTAAAGGGCTAAAATATAAAGACAGTAAAAAGATCAGTGGTTGCCATGGGTTGGGGGAAGGGGAAGGATTAGTATGAAGAATGTAGAAGATTTCTAGGTGCATTTCTACTGCATGATACTACAATGTGGATACATGTCATTGTATGTTGTCCAAATCCTAGAACATACACCAAGAGTTAGCCCTAATGTAAACTACAGTCTTTGCATGATAATTGTAGCAAATGCATGGCTCTGGTGGCAGGTGCTGGTAATGGATAAGGCAATGCGTGGAAAATGTCTGTACTTTCAGCTCACTTTCATTGTTAACCTAAAACTGCTCTAAAAATAGTCTACAATTATTAAAAACAAACTGTCAATTATTTTGAAATAAAAGGTTAAAGGACCATGAATAAAATAAAATTGAATTCCAAGGTAAGGAGGGAATGATTAAAAAATGAACTGGTTTTCTAAATGATATTTACTTATATTTTCCAATTTTCACAAAAGTAAATATATAAAAGGTCAATAATCTGTTATTTATTATTTAGAATTTAGAGTAGCTGAAATTTAAATGGGAAATTTTTAGAAGATTGATTTAGGAAAAGATATTCATTCACTTAATGTTGATTCTAAGGGAAGAAAATTAAAAGAGTCTATTGTTATTTAAAAAACACTCAATGTATAATTTATTTCCCTGGTTTTAATATAATGCATTTTTTATCTGTATGAAATATATATTTATTTATATGATATATGTGTGTGTGTGTGTGTGTATAAACACATACACATGATTTATTTATTTGTTTTTTGATAGCGAGAGAGTGGTGGGGATAATCTTAGACTCCCCACGGAGCATGGAGCCTTGTATGGGGCTTCATCTCATGACCCTGAGATCGTGACCTGAGCAGAAATCAAGAGTCAGATGCTTAACTAACTGAGCCATCCCGTTGTACCTGAAATTTATATCTTTATTGTTAATTTTATTAACAATTCTTCAAATAACTTAAATTTTGGCCTAGAATATAAATGATGGTAGGGACATTTGTCTCTTTATTTCACTCTTTTTTCTTTCTTCAGGTGTCGCTGGTGAACAGAACAGTATCTACGTGATTGAATACATTCCCAGCTCCACATCATTACTCCCTGAAGCTTATTCAGACCCTTCTGAAGAACTCAATAACCCATCGTTACTGTCCATCCCAAGTGTCACTCCAGGTTCTTTTCATTTTAGTCGATTTTTTTTTCTTTTTTTTTGGATAGCAGTTATGATTTTGTAACAGGCATTCAGTTTGGGGGTTATTAAATCTCTACATGGACAAATCAAGTAGACATTTGGAATTTTGGAGACAGTGCTGGACTGTAGATATAAGCATTGAAGCTCTTGGTGCGTAAGAGTTGTAGAAATCCTTGGGACTTGAAGGGACTGCCAAGAAAGTGAGTGTGGTTGACAATAGAAGCTAAGGACTGAGCCCACGGGTATTGCCGTAGGAACAACACAGGGTAAGACATCGGGGTTAGCAGAAGGCTGAGTAAAAGGAACTAGTGAGGTAGAAAAGTACTGAATGAATGTAGTATTTGGAGACCAAGTGAGGAAATGTTTCAAGGAGCAGAGAGTAATATGTTGTCCAATGCCATTTATAGATCAAGTTCAAGGATATCTATGAGTTGATAATGGATTTGGTAACTAGAGGTAACTGATGGACTAGACAAGGGAAGTTTTTGTTTTTAATGGTGTAAGAGTCTTATCGCCAAACAAAGATGACAACAGAAAATTACAAAGAACATCATTTTCATGCCACCGTCCTAGTTTCTTCCAGCTGTGACGAGAGAAGTTTTGGTAGAGTGAAGGTCTGATGAGAGTGCGTTTAATGGGAATAAGCCAGAAAGGGAAGCTGGGTGGGGTGGGTTGGAGGAAAGTGCTGTTGTGTGTTTATACAGGAGACACAAGCATTCCTGTGCTGATGGGAATGAGTCAGCAGAGATAATGCCATATTAAAGGAGATTTAAGAAGGATGGGACCTCACAGTTAGTTGGAGGGATGAGCATTAGACAGAAGCATGGACTGTGTGTTCTTTAAGTTGAAAGTGCTGGTCGTTGGGTCGTTGTGGACAAGTGGCCTATGGAAGTTCTCATACAATTACTTTAATTTCTCAGTAGAAATATGTAACTGCATTTGAGGAAAGAGAAGAAAGCATAAAATAGATGTGTAATGCAGAGAGAGAAAATAGGTTAAGGATTTATAGCATAATAATTAAGGTTGATGATCATCAGTTTAGTGCAAAACATTCTTAATTTCTAATATGGTATTAATGACTACCGACTTTGCTCTAAGCAAATTCTAGCTGCACAGTACACTTTATGTCATCACATCATTATGTATTAAACACACACATGCTCACACGGTAAAGCAACATAAGCTTTCTTTTGGTTAGTTTTTATAGTGACTTTTTCTTTAAAATTACTGTCATTTAAACTTCCATCTTCATACATTTTTTAAATTTTTAAATTTAAAATTTTTTACTTTTTAAAAAATTTTTATTTTATTTTTTCAGTGTTCTGAGATTCATTTTTTATGCACCACACCCAGTACTCAGCGCACTATGTGTCCTCCATAATACCCACCCCCAGGGAGGTATTTAAATTGTGTCTCTTGTAAGCAGTGTATAGTCACTTTTAATCCAGATGACTGTCTCTTTTTAATTAAAATATTTAGGTATATTCACTTAGTATAATTAGTGATATGTTTAGCTTTTTTCCTTCTACCTTTTATTTCCTATTCAATCTACTTTTCTTATGTTTCTTCTTTTTTCTTTCTTTCAAGTGGAGTAACATAAGACTTTTTTATGCAACATCTTCTTTCCAATAGCTTGTTGACTATGTATTTTTAATGTATTAATTTTTTTCTATTTTATAACATAAAATAGATAGCTTTTTAAAATCCTTGTTTGAAAACTCCAATAGAAAGACTATCTTTGAAACTGATTTTCTAAAATATTTTGTGCTTTTAAAAAATTAATTTAATCTTATTTCTCAGAATGATTTGTAATTTTTCACTAAATCCAATTAGGAAAATGGTAGATTAATAAGTTGTTTTCTTACAACAGATAACAGATAAGATGAGCTAATTACCACAATCCAGACAGGTGAGCTGACACAAAATTGTATAGGGCTGGCTTTGACACCCTCAAATTTCCTCCCATTCTTAGGGTTTATCCCCCTCAGGTATTCTGGAGGATTAGGTAATCCCTGGATTCTGGTTTTCAAGAGAGATGAGTTGGATCCTAAACACTAATCCTTGTTTCCTTTCATCTTAAGTATGTCAGGATTTTTGTTTGGCTTTTTGCCCAGTTGCTTTGGAATTTGAAAAATGACTCAGGAAAGGGATTGTGAGTTTATAGTATTGAGCTTAGAGTTCTCTGAACTTTGCTTCTTACTAGAATCCTGTCCCATTGGATGTTTTCCCTGCCTCCCACTCCCAGTCCCTCTTATTCTGCAAGAGTGTTTAAAAAAAAATTAGGTTTCTTTCTTTCTTTATTACTTATTTTAATTAATTAATTAATTAATTAATTTTGTACTTATTTTCTGTGTAGATCTCAGTCTTCTGTGTAGGTCTCAGTTTCATTTTTGTTTTGATTTAGGGGGTTATGGGGGCTTTTTTGTTTTTGTATTTGTTTGGCTTTAGACCTAGAATTGGCAAATGGCCTGGCCTGAGGGAATGTTGGCTTACCTGTCCAGGAGGTTCCCCTTTGTCTGGATTTTTTTTTTCCTTTAAGTCTAGGTTGCTTCAGTATCTCTCTAATGCTTTCAAATGTTTTTCTCTCTTTATTTTCTCTCTTGATTTTTAAGTTTCTTTCAACAGGATTGTTAGACTGCTGTGACTAAAAATGAATGTGAGTATTCTGATTCTGGAGGTTCCTAGATGGACTGTAGTCCTGTGAAAAAGCAGTGTGATTTCCCTCACTCACTCCCAGAGACTGATTATTGAGACACCCATCCATCAGTACAAACACACAGTGTGCCTCTAGTCACCAGGGTTTTAAATAAATCCATTCCTTAAAACTGCTAGGAGATTAGCTAGATTTGGAGACTTCTGCAATCTCTATCCTGGAGGTCATAAATGGGACTAGGGGAGTGAGGCAGGATGAGTCTCTGAGATCTTTGATCCTTTTTATTCGACTATTAAAATTACCTGGAAATCAAATTTGACCATTATTTGTACAACTGAGTTTCTCCAACAAGCTTGATGAAGGACTACTAATGAGGTTCTGTGTATACTTTCTACTGAACTTTAAAAATCTACCTCAGGGATGCCTGGGTGGCTCAGTGGGTTAAAGCCTCTGCTTTTGGCCTAAGTCATGATCTCAGGGTTCTGGGATCAAACCCTGCATCGGGCTCTCTGCTCAGCAGGGATCCTACTGCCCCCTCTCTCTCTGCCTGCCTCTCTGCCTACTTGTGATCTCTGTAGGTCAAATAAATAAAATCTTAAAAAAATAAACACCTCAATACTTCTACTTACATTCTTGGCATTAGTGTCACTTCACTAACAATATGTGGTCATTCAAATGAAAAGAAATAGCAGAAGCTGATGTAACCTCTCTGGAAAATAATATGGAGTTTCCTCAAAAAGTTGAAAATAGAGCTACCCTGCCACCCAGCAAATCATGCTAAAGATACAAATGTAGTGATCCGAAGGAGCATGTGCACCTGAATGTTTATAGCAGCAGTGTCCACGATAGCCAAACTATGGAAAGAACCTAAATGTCCATCAACAGATGAATGGATAAAGAAGAGGTGGTATATATATACAGTGGAATACTATGCAGCCATCAAAAGAAATGAAATCTTGCCATTTGCAATGACGTGGATGGAACTAGAGGGTATCATGCTTAGCGAAATAATTCAATTAGTGAAAAACAATTATCATATGATCTCTCTGATATGAGGAATTTGAGAGGCAGGGTGGTGGCTTTGGGTGGTAGGGAAGGAAAAAATGGAACAAGATGGGATCAGGAAGGAGACAAACCATAAGAAACTCTTAATCTCAGGAAACAAACTGAGGGTTGGTTGCTGGGAGGGGGTGAGGGATAGGGTGGCTGGGTTATGGACACTGGGAAGGGTATGTGCTATGGTGAGTGCTGTGAATTGTGTAGGACTGATGAATCACAGACCTGTAACCCTGAAGCAAATAATACATTGTATGTTAATTAAAAAAAAAAAAAAAAAAGAAAGGAAAAGAAACACCAGAGAAGGGATACTCACTATATGACTCATGGCCCACTTGATAATATCACAGAAACAACACAATGGATTCAGCAAGAGGAGCCATAGGAAAGTCAAGAATAAAGTAGATGATATATTGATATATGCATTTGTTCCTAAATCCTAACTTTCAGATTATTTTTGTTAGAGTATGGCTGCACCTATGAAAATTTATGTGATGAATGAAAATAACTGATTCTCTTGTTTCACATGTATACACACATGACCATAAAATACAGAATTACCCTTAATTTATGGTAATTCAATGGTATGAAAGTGAGTTACTAAATTCAACCATTAGATGAAACAGACAAAAAACAGATTTAGGATAGTTGACAATATTGAGTATTATCTAACTCCTTTGCTCTGGAAAGTAGCAAAGTTAGAGAAATCCTGACCTTTCTCTGTTTTGACAAATGACTAACCTGAAAGGACCACCATATATTCTCAGATAAAACCTGCTCCATTCTTCCTTAAGACTTCCTTCTTTACCTGTCCTTATAAAAGACGAAATCCTCTTCCTTTTCTCTGAAACATTCTTCACTAGAGAACATTTCCGTATTACAGCAGCTGAATAAAGCCATCTCCTTAATTGTCTGGTACATTTATTTATTTATTTTTATTTTTTTTGATAACAGAAAAGAGAAGACTATAATAAAAATATAAATTGTATCCTTGGAGAGCATTATTCCTATATAATAAATAAGCATGATGTTATGTAAAGAAGCAACTTAAATTGTTTTTAAAAATTGCAAGTAAGTTCCAAGAGAATACAACTTAAAGCAGGATTTACACTGGTGACATATTGGTGATCTGGGTGATTGAGCTGAAAGACTTTCAAGAACATGGAATAAAAGGAAAAAGAGATTAAAACTTGTGAAAAGTGAGGTAAGTGACATGAGCATTTATCACAGTTTCCCTGTTTAATAGGAATTCTGCAGGAAGAGCTAGAAGAATGGAAAAAAGGTAAAAATCAAAGAACTGATTGTTGACATATTTCGAGAACTGAGGAGACATAGGCTTTCAGATCGAAGGGATTACCAGGTGTCAAGGCAATATATTTTGGGAGAATAAAAGATTCACATCTAGAGCCAACCTCATAAAAATCTCTGTGTTCTAAGAGAAAAATCCTAAAACTTTTCAGAATGGAGAATCTTGAAAAGGTTACTTATAACATAACAAGACACAGAATTGGCATCAACTGTTTTAATGCATGATGTTATCAAATAATAATGGTAGTTAGCATATTAAGCACAGGCTATGCTCTGGTATTTTGAAACTGTTTCCTCTTTTAATCTTCCTATTTACCTGATGAGGTAGGTACTTATTATAACCCTCATTTTTCAGAGAAGGAAGTGAAGACACAAAAATATTAAGTAAGTTGCCTAGGGTCACATAGCTGGTAAGTGGTCTATAGAGATTCAAACACAGCCTGGCTCCTTCCAGAGCCCAAGCTTTTGTCTGGCTTGAGGGAAATGCATGTAGAGCAAAGTATTATCCAAATGTGAGAGAAAAATAAATATATTTTTAGGCATTCCAAAACTGAGACATTTTGCCTCATGCAATCACTTAGGAAAAGAATATAGACCTAGAGAAAATGTCCAAGGGCTATGTTCTGGACATGCTGGTATTTAGAGGTTAGGCAAAGGAGATCAAAGAAAATGGGGCCAGAATCAAGAGCAGAGTTCCAGACACTAAGAAAATGTTTCATGGAAAGGGGGTGGATATCGATACTGAAGACAGCTATCACGTTGAATGCAAAAGATCAACGTATAGCCTGTGGATTTGGTAATATGGCAATCAATGGAGAAGGTGGAAGAGACAAAAATCTGACTGGGACAAATTCATGAAGGAAGAGGAAGGAAAGCTGTAGGGACAGGAGACACAAACCCTTCCTGATTACATGTCCATCCATGACCATTGGCCCTTCCATGGCATAGAGAGAGCCACGTCCAACTTGACAAAAAATCTAAACTTAAATTACAGAATTAAAAATACTGGATAAGGGTATGTAGGAACATATTTATATTTTACAGTGGGACCTACTTATCAAGGCATGAAACTGAGGATTTGTTTCACAGAAAATGTGAAAATACTTGTAAGCTAAGGTTAAAAATTAACAACAGACCGGTGAAAGTATTTGGCATCAGTAAAGCAGGCGAAAGATTTCTGTTTTCAACAAAAGGCAAACAAGTGAATATAAAAACCTTTAAATATTTTGAAAACACAATTTAAAGATGATGAAATAAAAATAAGTATTAAGAACATAAAAGATAAGAAAATCCTACATACAAGAAAATATGGGAATGCAAATTAATAAAACTGGATACTATTCCCGAACATTTGTTAGAGCAAAAGAAGATAATTTTAAATATGCTAAGTTGGTGATGTGTGAAAAAAGGTTGTTCCTATACACTATAGGTGGGAATGTGGATTGATCCAAACTCTTTAGGACCAGTCTGGAATTTTGTCAAAATTTAATTGATAGCTTAAATTTCAGGATTTAGTCCCACATACCTCATAACCCCTGTGTAAAATTAAGTGTGTACAGAAATTTGTACAGTGATTTGTTGCAATATTACTTGCAATAGGAAAAAAAAAAAAAAAAACCAAACACCTAAAAACAAATACCAATCCATGGTGGCAGTGTTAAATGCTTTATAGAACATTCATGCTCTGGAATGTTGTACAACTTTAAAGACAAATGATGTGAATTATTTTGGTAACATGAAATGACTTCCAAGCAAATGTTAAGTATGAAAAAGCAAGCTGTGGTATGATTTATTGACTATATTTGATTTTTTAAAAAAGCTATCACTAACCCACTAATGATACATAAAAGAAAGAATGTCTATAATCTACATGAAAAATGTAAACTGTAGTAACCTCTGAGGGGTCAGTTTAGGGTATATGGAAAGAAACTGTACTGTCATTACCTTATTTTACTCAGTTTCATCGAATCACTTGAACTTTTTATTTTATTTTATTTTTTAAAAGGTTTTTATTTATTTATTTGACAGAAAGAGAGAGATAGAGCGAGCACAAGCAGGGGGAGTAGCGGAGGGAGAAGCAGACTGTCTACTGAGCAGGGAGCCAGATTCAGGACTCAATCCTAGGACCTTAGGGCCGTGAACTGAGTGGAAGGCAAACACTAAACCTACTGAACCACTCAGGCATCCCTCACTTGAACTTTGTAATGAGTGTTTTTTTTTTTTTTAATTTCTAAAGGTAGGAAGTATTTTATTTACTTTAAAAGGAAGAATAAAAGAAACATAATCATAATTATATTCTCCGCACCACAATGTACACCAAAACCACTTCTACATGGATAAAAGATAAGGAGGGAGACCTGAAAGATCTAAAGTGTTTATCAAAATTAGAAGGATTACTATAGGACTAAAACGATGGGAAAAAAAAATCAGTGAGCAGAGTATTTGCATTTTTTAATATATAGATTTGAATAAAAGTATGCATGCATATTTTAACATATGCATAGGAAATCAGACACATAGAAAAATGTGTTAAAGATGGCTATTTCTTGAATGACAACATTTTCTACTTTTACATATTTCTGTAAACTTTCTCTGTTTTTCCCCTCCAAGGAGCAGTGATTTTGTTTTATAACATAGTAGAGCGTTGTGTCAAGCGTTTTTTATATAACTGCTATAGAACATCTTGGAATCTGGTAATGGACAATAGTTTACATTAGGAAGTGTGTCTTGGTCAACCTGACTGACAGCAGGACGGAGAGAATGGGCTGGCCTTGCCTCTTTTTTTTTTTTTTTTTTCCTAAAGATTTTATTTATTTATTTGACAGAGAGAGATCACAAGTAGGCAGAGAGGCAGGCAGAGAGAGAGGGAAGCAGGATCCCTGCTGAGCAGAGAGCCCGATGTGGGACTCTATCCCAGGACCCTGAGATCATGACCTGAGCCGAAGGCAGCGGCTTAACCCACTGAGCCACGCAGGCGCCCGCGTCTTGTATTTTTATACAAGGTTTGCTCAGGCGTTGTAAGGTTCAATAATGAGAATTTGAACTAGGGGATTAGATATTCATTATTTGTGTTGTCTGTTTTTAGCTGTGTGAGAACGTAAACTGGGGACTGCACGGAGGCGGGGGGATCTATTTCACACAGTGGTGCAGTGCTTTTTTAGACTCTGCGCACTTTTCCCTTAAAGCCCTTGACTCTTCTGTCTTGGAGCTGAAGGGACCAGGTCACCACAAACCCGCATGGATTACAAGCACTGTGTCTGATGAGTCTGTGCTTGGGAACCTCCAGTCAAGCGGAGGGAAAGCCGGCTCTGAGTTGTCATATCCCCGTTTCTCCTGACCACAATCCCATCTTTCAGTAAAAAAATAAGCTGCACTTGGTCTCTCCTGCGGGGCACAGCCTGTGGCTGGGGAGGACACAGAGGTTAGACAGTAACTCATTACAGTTCTAATCAGAACTGCAGGGTTTGTTATGGGCTGATTGCGTTTCCTCATAAGTCATCTGTGGAAACCCGAACACCGGGAAGTTCAGGATGTGACTGTATTTGGATATAGGGCCTTTGAGAAGTACTTAAGTTAAAATGAGGCTTTTAGGGTGGGACCTACTCGCATCTGACTGGTGTTTTCATAAAAAGAGGAGATTAGGGCACACGGAGGGACACCAGGAGTGTGCTTGCACACGTACGAGACCATGTGAGCACACAGCAAGAAGGTGGCCACAGGCAAGCCAAGGGGAGAGGCCGCAGGACAAACCCAGTGTGATGCATACCTTGAGCTGAGACTTCAGTGTCCAGAACTGTGAGAAAGTAAATTTCTATTTAAGCCATCCATTCCGTGCCATTTTCTTACAGCACGGCTAGTAACCTAATAAACAAGTCCAAGGTGCTCTTAGAAAGTGCAATGGCAAGGACTGCTTTCCACAGGGAGAGGATGTCAAGCCTCAGTAACGAGTGACTATCCTCGGTCCTGTGGGCACCATCCAGGTCAGAGAAACCCTAAGAGAGGTGGCGAGAAATTTAAGGGATTTAAACAGAAGGTTCATATAGCCCTCTAGGAGTTTTCAGGAGATAAACCTAGCTGCAATGTGGAAATCAGTGAGAAGCTTGGGGGGACAGAGGAGACTGAGCAGAGGTAAAGGTTCTGGTGCCTGAGGGCACAACAGGAAAGGGAAGCTGTTCCCAAACACCAGAGCATAGAGTGGTCTCCTGATCGTGGGATGGGAACCCTAAGCCACAGCTTCTGAAGCCAGCCCAAGACACAAGACAGACGGGGCCTGAGCAGGGAATGGGAGTTCAATAAATGGACACAGTTTTTCTAGGCAGCCTCTTTGAGAAGTTTGCTTGGGAAGCCTGGAGGTTTTTTTTTTTTTTTTTTAAGATTTTATTTATTTATTTATTTGACAGAGAGAGATCACAAGTAGGCAGAGAGGCAGGCAGAGAGAGAGGAGGAAGCAGGCTTCCGGCTGAGCAGGGAGCCCGATGCAGGGCTTGATCCCAGGACCCTGAGATCATGACCCAAGCTGAAGGCAGAGGCTTAACCCACGGAGCTACCCAGGCGCCCCCTGGAGGGGGTTTGAATGGGAACCCCTGGCCTTTTGGAGAGAAGCATTCGTAGATTCCACTAATTGCATACTGTGGTTCTGTGTGAGGAAGCAGAAGCAACACCACCTGGAACTTGGAAAATGCAAATTCGCGGCCCCCTCTCTCCCACCTACTGAATCAGAAACTTTGGGGGCAGGGCTCAGAGAACCACTGCTTTTGGAATATTATTTAAAGTGTATGGAAATGAACTATAAACACAGAAAGCTCTTTAATGGATGGAGTTTATTTTTTAATTCTTTTTAGTTCATTTTTCATTCTTTTAATTCTTTTTCATTCTTTAGTTCATTTTTTAATTTTTAATTTTTAATTCTTTTAGTTCATCTATTGCTGTCCAGCGAGGGGAGACATGCATGTGTGACCACACACGGGCCTCCATACCAGAAATAGTGGAGAGTGACTCCAGGAAACACGGAAGGCCTTGCTAGACCATCACGATCAGGTTTCGTGACGTTGCTGTCTTTAGTTCTGTGTTCAAAGATGTTTCAAGTTTTTGGTGTGTCTGTTCCTCTCCACCAACTCCCCCACCCCTGCCCCGTATTGACTTCATCTAACATTTATTTTGTGGACTCTGTTTATTTGAGGACATATTTTAGTTTTCATAACCTCTCTCTCTTTGTATATACAGTGCTCTTCCCAAGCTAGCCCATGTGAATGATTGAGAAGGAGGATGAGAAGCGGCAGGCCCCTGTCTATCCATCACACCCAGGGCTTAGCTCTCGACTGGGGGCAATACAATAATGTTATCATATTATCACAACGACTACAACTATCACAGGGGTGCTTTGCATTGGAGCTTCATTCACTCTTTTAAACCCTACTCAGCTTTTTGACTCTGTGAACTTGACCTCCTTTAGCTTTGTAGGTCTCAAGTGCAGAAACCTCTTCCGTTACTTTCCTCTTTAGTAAGAACTACAAAATAACTGTAATCTTTTCCTTGTGTATTCAAAATACTCTCCCTGAAAGCGTACTTAAATTCTAGAAAGATTTATACTAATTTAAATCACAATGGCTCCATCTTCCCTGCTTGTCATTATCTTTCCTAGGCTTTTCTCACTTCCATGGCAACACATACTGTATTTTACTTTGTGTTTAAAAATTATTTATGCGGAGCGATAAACTAGTTTTTATGAATATTCAACAATGCCTTCCAAGTGGTGAAATGTTCTGAGCCTCTCTTAAACCCTTCCCACACAAAACTTCTAAATTAATCCTCTGAAGTACGGTTCTCATCATGTCACTCCCCTGCGCAAAAGCCACCAGTGACCCCCACTGTTTACCAAGTAAAGCCCACCTTCCTTAGTCTGGTTTCTGCCTCTTTGATAATCTTATTGTGACCTGCTTCTGCAGCCTTCCACGCAACCTGCTAACATGTATGAGAATGCTTTGCCTGCAAACAACAGAACAAAGACATTATTATATCATAGAAAAGCAAATATAAGGTAAGGGGTAATGGTTGTTTGATTAAGTCTCAGTATTATTCTGGTTCCCATTCACCTTCTCTAATGATTCTCTGGCTATTCCCTAAGAATGTTGGGATGGCTGCTTCCATTCAAATTTTCATGTGCACAAAGAGGCAGAAGACAGAAATGTCTTATCTTCTGTCTGTTATCCTGAAGGAGAAAAACCTTCCCGGGATCTTCCAGCAGATGTTCTTTTATATCCTTGGGCTGAGTTTGGTTCATGTTAGGTATGTTAAAAACCACATACCTGGTAAGGGCAACGAGACCACAATTGGCCTAAGCCGATGATTACGCGGCTCCTCACTCTATGGAGGATTCTACAATGGCTATTAAGTTGATGTCTTCCACATAAACAACACTGTTTATTTTTAAATTAAGACTAAGAATCAAGTGTTTATTTTGTCAATACAATTACTTGCATAGCCTGCAGTGACATACCTGAATAAGCTTTTATAACATACTGGGTTTCTTTCTTAAATCAGGTTCATTTACTAGGCCCTGAGATATATAAGTCCACTTATCTCCCCTTGGAAGTTCTTGCCTCCCTTTGGCTGCTATCAAAACTTCCTTATAGCTTCTACCTTCTGTACCACTTCTTTAAGATAAAAAAAGAGTATTTACTTTAAAGATACAGAAGTAGTGAAGTGATCCGAAGGGACACGTGCACCCGGATGTTTATAGCAGCAATGTCCACAATAGCCAAACTATGGAAAGAACCTAGATGTCCATCAGCAGATGAATGGAGAAAGAAGACGTGGTATGTATGTGTGTGTGTGTGTGTGTGTGTGTGCAGCCTCAAAATTCCCAAATCCTGCCAATTTGCAATGATGTGGATGGAACTAGAGGGTATTATGCTGAGCGAAATAAGTCAATCAGAGAAGGACAATTATCATATGATCTCTCTGATATGGGGAATTTGAGAGGCAGGGTGGGGGCTTTGGGTGGTAGGGAAGGAAAAAATGGAGCAAGATGGGATCGGGAGGGAGACAAACCATAAGAAACTCTTAATCTTAGGAAACAAACTGAGGGTTGGTTGCTGAGAGTGGGTGAGGGATAGGGTGGCTGGGTTATGGACACTGGGAAGGGTGTGCGCTATGGTGAGTGCTGTGAATTGTGTAAGACTGATGAGTCACAGACCTGCACCTCTGAAGCAAATAATACATTATATGTTAATTTTTTTAAAAAAGCTTATTTATGAGTTTATATATGGCTGATCAGCCCTAAAATGATCTTCATATGGGTGCTTTCCAGTGAACAATGGGCACTCATGCAGTCGTATGAAGGACCAGTACCATTCCTACATTATCGGAAACTTCAAAATCAGTGAATAGCCCAAAACTCCACAGCACTTATTATTTAATAATTCCTAGATATAACCAGTTGTGTCACTTTCCTCTATCATTGTCTATACAATTCCCTTGTCCTGAATTGTAATTGTTTCCATTCCCCTCCCTAAATCTAAGTGTGTAATTTATCTAGTTTGTCAAATAATAGTTTCTTTTATCAACATTTAATATGATAAAAATAACATGTACAATGGTGTTGGATTATTTTAGTTACTAAATAAAAACACAGATAAAGGAAACTTTTAAAGAGCTATTGATGCTTTTCTTTGACATAAATTATGAGTACATTCCTAAAGACAGGCATCTATCTTTAGAGATATATATTCTCTTGTATTATTTGATATTAATTTTATTAATGCTTTAATGAAAGAAAATAAGCAAGTTTTTACATATTCAACAAATAACCCTTGAATTATTACTTTTTATTATTTTTTAAAAGATTTTACTTATTTATTTGAGAGAGAGAGAGCATGAGTAGGGTGAGGGACAGAGGGAGAAGCAGACTTCCCGCTGAGCGACTAAGTCACCCAAGTGCCCCAACCCTTGAATTATTTTTAATGAATATATCTCTGCAGTGTTTTTGTTTGTTCGTTTTAAGATGTAAGATTATTGGTCATGTATCCCTCCAACACAGAGAATCACTCACATAGAGGAAATGTGATACCAGCCAAATAAACGCCTTGCATTATTTACAGGAAGCATTCATTATTTATCCACCAGTTTAATTGATTTCAACTATACACAGAAATGAAACATAGGGGTTTTTGCAATAGATTAGGGCATGAAGTATTTAATTTCATGAGTATTATAATGAATGATTTTTTCCCTTATTATTCTATCTTCAGTAAGCATAGCTCGAGAACTTGTATATTAACTCTGTCAATGTTTGTATTTGAAATGCCACACAAAACTCACATAATTAAAGTTGTTATTTTATGGCATTATTGAATTATTGAAATCCAAAATATCTACTCTAATCTAAGACTGAATCCAATATTCTCTTTTACTGATGGCCTTTATTTTCTGAAATAGTTATATGTTGTTTGTTTACCTGTATTCTTTAGGTCAGATCTAATAAGTGGTATATTTCCTTCAAACACCTGTAACTATGAGAAAATAGACACCATACATAACATTTTTAATGCTCTCTTTAAAAATTGATGATACTTTCAAGTAAGGAACAAGATTTATATATTTTATATTAGTAAATTGGCAATATGTGTCAATTATTAATTTTTGTGCACATTTTGTTTTACTGGGTATTCAATAATTTATATCAAATATTATGGCTTTTTTGAAAACATCCTTTTAGTCAGTAGTAACCTGAAGAAAGACAAACTATACTTTTATCTTCTTCCTGAAGCTTGTCTTTCTTAATATGTCACCCGTAAACAAAAATGATCCAAATGATCACTTCTAATGATTTACATTAAATTCACATATTTGAACTGGCCCAGGGAATTTTGGTCTGTGATGACTTTTAATCAGGGGAACTTCTGAAAAAATGAATTTATGTACGAGTTCCCTGCCATTCAAAAAGTTTCTTGCCTTAGTTTGTACTACAAAAGTGCCCCTTTTATCTCCAGCTAACAGGTCTCCACAAACTTGCCTTGCCCCTGTTCATATAACACAACACAGGGAGTCTTCCAGGGCAACAAACAATTTGCTTTTCTGTGAATCCGTGCAATGTTTGAAACTTGCCTGAGCTGAGAGTAAAACCGCTTGACTGACAAGATATGCACACACACACACACACACACACAGGCACTCACACATACACGCACATCTGATAAATGGAAAAAAAATATCTGTGGCAAATAAACTAATGGTCTTACTTGGTAGAATAGAACAACTGATAGCAGGATGCTTTTACTTGCTATCTATATAGAAGTAGAGGAAACTTCCCTTATCTAAATTATTTTTCAGAATGTAACATCTGACAAGGTCCACCTTCAGCAGATGTCTTCTGTTAAAAAAAAAAAAAAAAAAAGGTTGTGGCATAGTATCCTAGACAGCATTTTCTGTTGAGGAATCTTGATAAAGAGGGTGTTGAATTTGAATTTCGGTGAGTTTTACTGTGTACCATTAAGGACTACTGCAGAGTCTGACTTTTTTTTTTTTTTTTTTCCCGTGATAAGCTACATCAGACTCTGTCTTTCATGCTACCTTGGGTGCCTGGATGGCTCAGTCGATTAAGCATCCCCCTTTGACTCAGCTTGTGATCCCAGGGTCCAGGGATCCAGTCCACATAGGACTCCCTACTCAGCGGGGACTCTGCTTCTCCCCTCCTTCCCACTAGTGCTCTCTCTCACTATCTCTGTCTCTCTCAAATAAATAGATAAAATATCAAATAAATAAATAAATAAGGTAAGTAAGTTATCTTGATGTCCATTCTTTTCCTTCCCTCTTTTTCTTGGGAAGAACCTGCATGATGCTTTGTGTATCTACCTCCCAAAGACACTATGAGCCTTCTCCTAAATCATGTGTAGCATCCATTTTACAGAGTTTTGTAGTCTTAGTGAGGTTCTTCAAATTTGTGTGTCCGTGTGGCAGTTGGGGTGACATAGTTGGATCTGTGCCATATTTAATAACCATCTGGACAACTGATGGAGGCTACTCATAAAATCCCAAAGTCCTTGAGATCAGGGCAAGATCATGGCTGGAAATTCCTGCTACAATTACCTCTCAGTTGACAGTGAAGGTTCCACACTTGTTCCAATTATTCTGACAATACTCCTCCAACCGGATATGGATTGTTACAATGTTGTCTCAACTGGGAGGTATTTATGACAAATACTGCTATGGGCATATGCTTTTCCAATATGAAACTTAAACATTTATTCCTTGAGCTGATCTTGAGATGTATGATAGCCTTATTCCTATGAGTAGGAGGTTAACATACATTCTGATAACATCATGTACTTCTTTGTAGCATACTGTATTTTGATTACTGTCTCCATTATAAATCTGAGAGTTCTACATTTTGTTGACCACGGCTTCTTTGGTACCTGTTAAACATTTTTATAAATGAATGAATAAATAATTTAGTATTTAAATGTTTTATTATGAATTTTGAGGATTGTAGTAGTTATTTATGTGTACTTTTTAAAAATTCTTTTTATTTTTTATAAACATATAATATATATATTTTTCACATTTTAAAATTGTATTATTTATCTTATTACAGAATTATAATAATTATGTTTACATATTGTAGTTCCAAGTCCTTTATCAGATATATTTCTGGCAAAAATTTTCTCTCATTCTTTGGGTTGCCTTTTTAAGTTTTGAATGTCCTTTGAAGCATAAAAGTAGTTCTTTGATTTTTTTCTTAATCCTAATGATGTCCAATTCACCTTTTTTTTTTAAATTTTTTATTTTTTATAAACATATATTTTTATCCCCAGGGGTACAGGTCTGTGAATTGCCAGGTTTACACACTTCACAGCACTCATCATAGCACATACCCTCTCCAATGTCCATAACCCCACCTCCCTTCCCCCAAACCCCCCCTCCCCCCAGCAGCCCTTAGTTTGTTTTGTGAGATTAAGAGTCATTTATGGTTTGTCTCCCTCCCAATCCCATCTTGTTTCATTTATTCTTCTCCTACCCACTTAAGCCCCCATGTTGCATCACCACTTCCTCATATCAGGGAGATCATATGATAGTTATCTTTCTCTGACTGACTTATTTCACTAAGCACGATACCCTCTAGTTCCATCCACGTCGTCACAAATGGCAAGATTTCATTTCTTTTGATGGCTGCATAGTATTCCATTGTGTATATATATACCACATCTTCTTTATCCATTCATCTGTTGATTGACATCTAGGTTCTTTCCATAGTTTGACTATTGTAGACATTGCTGCTATTCTGGTGCACGTGCCCCTTTGGATCACTACGTTTGTATCTTTAGGGTAAATACCCAGTAGTGCAATTGCTGGGTCATAGGGTAGTTCTATTTTCAACATTTTGAGGAACCCCCACACTGTTTTCCAGAGTGGCTGCACCAGCTTGCATTCCCACCAACAGTGTAGGAGGGTTCCCCTTTCTCCGCATCCTCGCCAGCATCTGTCATTTCCTGACTTGTTTATTTTAGCCATTCTGACTGGTGTGAGGTGATATCTCATCGTGGTTTTGATTTGTATTTCCCTGATGCCAAGTGATTTGGAACACTTTTTCATGTGTTTGTTGGCCATCTGGATGTCTTCTTGCAGAAATGTCTGTTCATATCTTCTGCCCATTTCTTGATTGGATTTTTTGTTCTTTGGGTGTTGAGTTTGCTAAGTTCTTTATAGAATTTGGACACTAGCCCTTTATCTGATATGTCGTTTGCAAATATCTAATATCTTCTCCCATTCTGTCAGTTGTCTTTTGATTTTGTTAACTGTTTCTTTTGCTGTGCAAAAGCTTTTGATCTTGATGAAATCCCAATAGTTCATTTTTTCCCTTGCTTCCCTTGCCTTTGGCAATGTTCCTAGGAAGATATTGCTGCGGCTGAAGTTGAAGAGGTTGCTGCCTGTGTTCTTCTCAAGGATTTTGATGGATTCCTTTCGCACATTGAGGTCCTTCATCCATTTTGAGTCTATTTTCGTGTGTGGTGTAAGGAAATGGTCCAATTTCATTTTCTGCATGTGGTTGTCCAATTTTCCCAACACCATTTATTGAAGAGGCTGTCTTTTTTCCATTGGACATTCTTTCCTGCTTTGTTGAAGATTAGTTGACCATCGAGTTGAGGGTCTATTTCTGGGCTGGGCTCTCTATTCTGTTCCATTGATCTATGTGTCTGTTTTTGTGCCAGTACCATGCTGTCTTGATGATGACAGCTTTGTAATAGAGCTTGAAGTTCGAAATTGTGATGCCACCAACTTTGGCTTTCTTTTTCAATATTGCTTTGGCTATTCAAAGTCTTTTCTGGTTCCTTATGTGTCTTTTGAACCAATAGTGTTTAAGTCCTGAAATAATTCCCACTTATAGAGAAATAGTTTAATTATTTGATTGATATTATTCTATATTCATTTGATTTTATAATCACCCAAATGCAGATATCCCCAAATGCTAATAATTACATTAAAGTTTCTTTCTGTTTTTTTTTTTTTTAAGATTTTATTTATTTATTTGACAGAGAGAGAGAACAAGGAGGGGGAGCAGCAGAGGGAGAGGGAAAAACAGCCCCCACCCCCATAGCCCTGCTGAGCAAAGGACCAAGTGTAGGGCTCAATCCCAGGACCCTGAGATCATGACTTGAATTGTAGGCAGAAGGTTAACCAACTGAGTCACCCAGGTGCCCCTATATAAAAGTTTCTTAAATATCAGAACTTCTCCATTCATTAATAAATAAGGAATATGTAAATTCTAGGAGTTGTTGGATTATCTTCAGGCTACTTCATTCAGATTAATTTAATTGTGTAAGTTATTTTATTTGGCCACTTTTTTTTTTTAAGATTTTATTTATTTATTTGACAGACAGAGATCACAAGTAGGCAGAAAGGCAGGCAGAGAGAGAGGAGGAAGCAGGCTCCCTGCCAAGCAGAGAGCCCGATGCAGGGCTTGATCCCAGGACCCTGGGATGATGACCTGAGCTGAAGGCAGAGGGTTTAACCCACTGAGCCACCCAGGCACCCCCATTTGACCACTTTCTTATGCTGACATAGACATCAACATATCTTTAAATTTTAAGTTCTGTTTTGTCCCTTATATCAAATGTAACACACCACAAAATGCTGGTATGTCTCACCAGATTTTTTGAAGGATAGTTAGAGTACTTTCAACTGGACATATTCTTCATAATTTTTAATGAAGATTCATAAGGTTTTGTATACAGTAAGGTGCTATAGTCATTGAATGAACAAAAGTGTCCCTAGGATCACTGATGTAAATAGCACATCCCTTTTCGGTTATTTGTTTTCATATAACTGTTTTTTGCTTTTCTGGCTATATGAAAACTTGAATGTTGTTTACTGACTAGAGCAACTGTTTATTACTGCTCTTTCTCCAATGCAAAGAATGATATAAAATTATCAATCTGTTTCACACATAGCAGTTGCAAGTGGGTGAATAATATAAATGTAGCCCTGAATGCAGAATAGATGAGAACATGTCATTACCTTTCTTCATAATCCAATGGCCCTGAAGAAAATCATTCCTCACTGGTTAATGGCATTAAGCTGAAATAATAGCATGGTCAGGAACAAATTTCATTTCCCTCAAACTTGTAACAAATAAAACACATACTTATAAAACTCATACTGATACTTTGTACAAGAGGCTGTGTAAGTGTAAAAGAGGCAGAAAAAAAGAGAAAGAAAAAGGAGAGGAAAACAGAAGTATGACATGGGATATGAGGTCAATTTCTGAATTTTTGGAGTGTTCCATGCACATAGACATCTAAACAAGCACATGTGGAAAACATGAGGAAGATGAATAAAACCACTTAGGAAAAGGCAAGCATGAATAGTTTTTAAGTAGTTTTTAGTGGAACTTTGTAGAGTCCACAATAAATAAGCCACTTACATAAAATTTGATTTAACCATAAAATGTCAATCATCTTTTTGTAAGTTTATGAAACAAGATTAGTCTGTTCCCTTTTTCACTAATTAATAAGTATTCGGACATCTGGTTTAAAATGCTTAAGTAAGAGTTTGGTACTTTTCTGTGAAACTGTTGGCTCTGTTATCTGAATGACCCAGGCGGCAAGTAACCTGGCACTCTTATACCTGTTTGCTTAGTATTTAACTAGAAGGGCAGGAGGGGACTGATATCCCATGGAAACAAGCTACAACCCTCTTTTTATTTGTGTATCTAATTTGTCCCCATGCTCTTTTTTCAGGTTTCTCCTAGCCAGATTGACTTGCCCTAGGACATGGATCACTGATAGAATGAATGTAGACTCAAAGGAAGAAAGGAGACTTACCTTACAAACTTAAACATGATTTCCCATTTGTATTTAATTAAAATGCTATTTTATTAAAGTCATACATATAAACATTTTAAAATATGTAATCAAGATAAAATTCGTTAAGGTACTTTGCATTCTTATTTTTCATATAAAGCTTTCAAAATTTGGTGTCTTTAAAGCACTTATTTTCCCCTCTAGTTTTATTGAGATACACTTGCCAAATAACATTGTATAAGTTTAAAGTGTACAGCATGACGATTTGTCATATGTATATATTCTGAAATGCTCACCACAATATAGTTAACAGACACTTTACCTCATATAGCCATCATTTTTATGTGTGTGGCGAGAATATTTAAGATTTAATATTTTGGCAAATTGCAAGTATACGGTTTTGTTAACTATACAGTTAAGTATATAGTATTGCTAACTATGGTCACCGTGTTGTAAAATTAGATCCCTGGAATGTATTCATTTTATAGCTGGAAGTCTGTACTCTTTGACCAGCATCTCCCCATTTCATCTACCTCTCAGTTCCTGGCAACTGCCAACCTACTCTCTGTTTCTATGAATTTGACTTCTTTAGATTCTACACAGAAGTGAGGTCATACATTATTTGTCTTCCTGTGTCTGACTTATTTGTTAAGCATAATACCTTAGGGTTCATCTATCTTGTCACAAATGGTAAGATTTCTTTCTTTTGGGGGGGATGCATAATAATATGGTAAGTATTTTCACTATACTTATTTATAAAATAAGTTACAAGGCATAGAAGCAATCTTAGTGTCTATCAAGAGACAAATGGTGAAGAAAATGAAATCCCAAGAATGGTAAAATAAATGACCATCTCTGAGATAGTGATTTCATTTCCTTTAGATATATACCCAGAAGTAGGATTGCTGGATCACAGGGAAGTCATATTTTTAATTTTTTGAGGAAACTCTATACTGTTTTCCATAAAAGGTCTGTACTAATTTCCACTCCAACCAACAGTGAAAAAAGTTCCTTCCTTCTCCATATCCTGAGCAACATTTGCCTCTTGTCTTTGTGATAACAGTCATTCTAACAAGTGTAAGCTATCTTACTGTAGTTTTAGTTTGCATTTTCCTGATTATTTGGAACTCTGTCTTAGATCATTCACAAAAACTAACTCAAAATGGATTAAATACTAAAATATTAAGACCTGAAACCATAAAACTCTTAAAAGAAAACAAGCAAATTTCCTTAACATAAGTCTTGGCAACAATTTTTTGGATATGACTTCTAAAACATAAGCAATAAGAGCAAAAACAATAAGTAGGGCTACCTAAAACTGCAAAGCTTCGGCACAGCAAAGGAAACAATCGACCAAATGAAAAGGCAGCCTATGAAATGGGAGAAAATATTTGCAAATCATAAAGCTGATAAGGATTGTTATCTAAAATATATGAAGAACTCAATAGAAAATAAATCAAAAATGTAATTGAAAGTGGACAGAGGATCTGAATAAACATTTTTCCAGAGAAGACATACAAATGGCCAATAGGTATGTGCAGACATTCTCAGTATCACTAATCATTAATTACATGTTATTAAAAAGCCAGAACATACCACTGTCCTTTGAGCTCCTGCCTGCTCATGACCTGGACTAGAGCCCCTACAAGCTGCCATTTTGCTCACCCTTTTAACTGTTACGTTTCTTCTGCTGTTTATCTCGAGATTTCTAAATGACAAACTCATCGTGTTAGTTTTGACTTTTAAAACTAAGGTTTTTACTAAAGTTTTACTATATTGATTGAATTTTTGCTATGAGAAAAAGTAGTTAGCTTTTTTGTATGCTTAAGTAATGTCACTTTATTTTTTTTTTATTATTTTTTTTTCCAGGGTGGATTATTAATGAAGACAGGGACAGCACTTTTCCTGTAAAGGCAACCACCATGGCAAGCCCAGGAAATCCAACTTATTGCTAAATATTATGCTTGCTGTGGCAATCTCCTTTGCTTTGAAGCCTCTCCTTTGTGCCTATCTGATCTTATAGATATACATATATAAGTATAATCTCTGAGTAATTTGAACAGGTGTTTAAATTACTTCTGAGAACACCAATCTAGATTTAAAACAAAGAATATTAAAAAAAAAGCTACATGAAAACATAATACCACTTATTGAAAATGAATGTAAATTAAACAGGTTAAAAATGAGAAAACATACGTACTTTTAAAATCATGGTACACAAACATACCTTTACTCTCTGATTAATACTAAATAAATTATGTGCCACAAAGACGGAGACAAATGATTAGTCTTCACAATTTCAATATGTAACAAATTAACCACCTCCCCCCAATGAAATGACATGTAAATTATTTGCACTCAGTAGCAATTAAAAAATTTTTAATTGAAAAATGAAGGATAAGCTCTGCCCCCTGACTGTTCGTTTTACCCTGCAAAATGGGCCATCATTTCAAAGAATGGGGACACAGATCCTAGCTGGACTGTGAGGCAGTTACTGAGCAGGGGAAGGGAGTTGAATGTGTTAGGAACGTTTTATAGAGATGTGTGAGAATGTATATTAAATAAAACTTAAAATTTTGTGTGTGCTTTGGTAAAACAATTCCACTCCTAGTCATATTTCATAATATTGTGTACAGAATATATGTTTTAGCATTATTTATAACAGCAAAAAGTTGTTAACAATTATATATATATAAGGTGTATAAATGAGAGTATGATATAGAGAAACAGAGACAGAAAAGAATAAACCATGTCAAGTGTTCATCATCTCTTCTTCCTGTATTTCCATGAAGTTTCCCTGCTGGTACAAACAGTGACATCTTATCCATTTAAGAATGGAGATGGCATCCAAACAAACACATCCCAGTTCCTAGTTACCTTCAGTTCTGTGCTCTTGGTTCCTCTGGAACCTAGAACATCACATAATGAAGTCATGAAAATGTACAACATAGGATGATATCTACTGACTAGAGGACATGTTCATAATATGTTCACAACATAATATGTTCACAACATGGATATTAAAGAATACATATCCACAAAACAAATTTATGTCATAATATTATTTTTCAGAAGCATGTGCTGTTTGTATAAATGCAAGTACACTGTCATGAAATGACGCATTAAAAAGACTAAAATTTAGAAATTAAATGTTAGCATTTTCTTATTTATGCATTGAGCATTCAGTGTTACATAATGTAAAAACTAAGAATTCTGATCCATTCACTTTGATTAAAATTCTTTAGAAATTGTAATTTTAATTTTCTGTTTTGGCAACTGGGATACGGAGGCCACCAGCACATGCTTCTCTCTGTCCATTCTTATTCTCTCCCAGAATTAATGTGTATGTAGAGAGAGGGGGGCAATACCTTGTGTCAAACTATTACATTATACCTGACTTCTCATTGCTACAGATTAAACATTATGTCTGTTGGAAACAACAGAATCGAGAGGAACCAGTAATTTTCCCCATAAAGGGGACCAGGGACGTGATCAGAGAAAGTGACATTTCAATTGTTCTTCAAAGATAAGCATCTTTCTGACAAGTGAAAATGTAAACAAAGGCACATATAAAGCACTAATAGCTGCATGAAAACAAGCATGGAGGCATCAATGTTTTTGGTGTCTTTAATGATCTCAAAGTAGTAATAATAGTAATATTTTCAGAGAAATTACCACCTGCCAGGAGTGTGATAGCTGATTTCTTTTGGGTTCCACATTTCACCTGTCATTTCACAGCGCAAGGATCTTTTCTCCTCTTTCTTCTTTCCTTTTCACTGTCCCGTTTCTGGAGAAAGTGACTATGCAAATTCGATAAATTCCACAGAAATGTAAATAAGTTGACCCTGAGGAGAGACTTTGGGATGTGGCAATTAGCTGACTTCTCTCTCCTTATTGAGAGAGATGAAGTGGTGCTGAAAAATGGGTGGAGATAAAGGAGGGGGAGTTCCTGGGAGGAGGAGGAGTTCGCAGGTATGTGGGCTGGGGATTTTGTGGGGGAGGGGATGGGGAATCCTGGGGAAGGTGGGGGAGGGGGAGTTCTCTGAAATGGAGGACAGGAATTTGCAGGGACAGTGAAGGGGAACTCAGGGATGCGTGGCTAGTTGACTGAATGAACAGGTGGGTGAACACGTGAGCGGGTAGTTAATAAATTTGGCTAAAAACAGAATGCAGCAGCTCTCCACATGTATCTAGCACCAGAGTAAGATCTATTAGAATTTCTATTTTCTGGGACACCTGGGTGGCTCAGTTGGTTAAGCAGTTGCCTTCAGCTCAGGTCATGATCCCAGCATCCTGGGATCCAGTCCCACGTTGGGCTCCTTGCTCAGCAGGGAGCCTGCTTCTCCCTCTGCCTCTGCCTGCCATTCTGTCTGCCTGTGCTCTCTCTCTCCTCCCCCTCTCTCTGATAAATAAATAAAATCTTAAAAAAAAAAAAAGAATTTCTATTTTCTATGAAATAAACAGACAAAATTTTGTTACCTATCTGGCCAAAGACAAAAATTATTTTAAAATAGTGTCTCTTTAGGTTATAAATATGTATTTTAATACTAGTTTTAGTAGTGAGAATGCCCTATGTCTGTATCCTAAGTGAGTATCTGTGAGTTTCCATCCTTTCTAGAGCACAGAAAAGGCACTGAAAGGGAATCAGGAGTAAAAATGAGTGGCACGAATCATTTATTTTGGCTAGCTGGAGGGAAGTAAGAGGAGTGGAATGCCAAAAGAAAAAACAAAGCAGTTAAAAAAACAAACAAACAAACAAACACAAAAAAAAACAGGCTTAATTTTTCCTATCAACTGCAACTGTACCTGGCTATGAGTTTTAGTTTCCATTATGCAAATATTTGAGGGAAAAAAATTCCTGACAAGTCATATTATAATTTTAATTCATTTTATTAAATATTAGTATTTCATTAAAGAAAGAAATGGTAATGTCAAACATTACATGAGAAAGAAAAAAATAGCTCACTGTAAATGAAAATTTGATCAAATGCATACACATCAGAAACATCATAAAATATGTTAATTAAAATTACAGCCTTCATTCCCATTTTGTGATTTACTACACTGGAGTGTTATTCACATATAATGAAGGATATAGAATTAAATGAAAGTATTGAAAAATAAAATCAAGTTCAATCATCAGTCATGGCCAGAATTGAATTACACAGTTCTAGGTTCCTATTTTTAGTACTTGGCAAGTATTATGTCGTTCCTCCTGCCCTTCCCTTAATCATTCTCTTCAACTCTGTTCTCTTTTTTATTATTCCCTAAATCCCAATCTATTCACTTCTTCCTTCTTACATCTGAGTCATTGGGACAGAACAGTGCATTCCAGGTGCAGGTCAGCAGAACATTCGGTGTTCTAAAATGGAGAATAATGTTCCTATTCTATGACATAATATCCATAATGCATCTTAAAATTGCCTTAGTTTTCTTTGGCTTAAATCATAAGACAAATTACTATGTATATAACTTTGCCTCCAAAAATCAGGTTTTGTTTTGTTTTGTTTTTTTAATTGGAAGTATACTTAAATATATTAAAAATTATAGACTCTCGGGTCATTATTGCTCCAAATATTTAAAACCATTTGCTTAGCAAAGGAATATCACACACATATACACACACAGTGGTGTTGTTGCCATTGCCAAAATATGATACATGGTGGGTATGGTAGAGAGTGTAGATGTACATGAATATCTTCCTTTCTCTCACACATTATAGACCTGCCTCTGAGGTGCAACAGCCAGCTAGGGACTCTATTTTCGAAGCTCTCTTAAAGATGTGTGGGGACTCATGATTTGTTCCTATCAATGCAATGTGGAGGGAATTGATGAGTATTCCTTCTGGACCAAGGAACCTAATACAAAAGAGGAATTGCTCTGTTTTATTTCTTGATCCAACATCTAGTTGGAAGGACAGTGAAGCACTGGCAGAAGGCTGATACAAGCTATAGGAGAGACCTGAGTGTCTTCCACGATGTGGAGCCAACTACTTACAAGGAGCACATGCTCTATGTGACCAAGACATGAATTTCTATTCTCAATGCTGTTGTTGGGAGGTCTATTGGTAATGGCAGTTAACATTACCCTAATAATACCATCGCAGAGTTCTGCCAACCCATCATCTTCTTAAAATGGAGATTGCTCTCTGTCACTCAGGGTTCTCCAGAGAAACAGCACTGATAGGATAGATTTGAGTTTCATATAGAAGATAGACAGATAAATAGATTTATTTTAAGGACTTGGGTTAGCTCATGTGATTATGGGGCTGACAAGTCTGAGGTCTGTACGGCAGCCCAGCAGTCTGGAAGCTCAAGCAGGATTTCTGTGTGACAGTTCTGAGGCAGAATTCCTTCTTGTCTGGGAAAGTTAGGTATTTGGTGTTAAGGCCGTCAATGATTAGATGACGCTTAACCACATTATCTAGCATAATCTCCTATAAAGACAATTAACTGTAAATGTTAATCACATTTACAAAATATCTTCACAATAACATGTAGACCAAACAATGGCCCAGCCAAGTTGACACATAAAATTAATCATCACAGCCCACTCCTTGTCAACTTGGTATCTACATACACTCCCGTAAACCACACTTAATCTCCAAATAAAGACAATCATAAAGTAATACATCCGTTTAACATGATACAACTATCCTGCATACAACTAAAAACACAGTAAACCTTTCTCTGGAATCAGATGCAAATTCCTCGTGTGATCCTTAAATACCATACATGATATATTAAAGAAATAAGGAAGGGGGAAAATAAGGATATCACACACACACACACACACACACACACACACACACATACACACAACAAAATTTGTAACAAAATTCATAACAAAATAAAGAATTATTCATATTAATTGCAGTCATCATTTCTACAGTTGGTCACATGGTTGTAGCTGATTTTTGTAAGTACATCTTGCTTGCTAGGTCCAATCAGCATAATGCCATCCATATAGTTGACCAGTATGATATCTTGTGGGATGGAAAGATGATCAGGATCCTTATGGACAAAATTATATACAGGGATGGAGAGCCAATAGAGCCCTAAGACAGAACAGTGAAGGTGTATTGCTGGCAGTATAAAGCACACTGCTTCTGGCAGTCTTTACTAACAAGTATCAAGAAGAAAGCATTTGACAGATCAGTAATTGCATACCACGTTTGAGGAGATATGTTAATTTGCTTAAGCCGTGAAACCACATCTAGAATAGCAGCTGCAATTGGAGTTGCCACCTAGTTAAATATACAATAATACGTTGTTCTTCCTCAAGATCCATCTGTTTTCTGCATGGGCCAGATAGGTGAGTTGAATGGAGATGTGGTGGGAATCACCACATTTATTTTTTTAATTTTTTATTTAAGATTATTTATTTATTTATTTGACAGACAGAGGCCACAAGTAGGCAGAGAGGCAGGCAGAGACAGAGAAAGAGGGATGCAGGTTCCTTGTTGAGCACAGAGCCTGATGTGGGGCTCAATCCCAGGACCCTGGGATCATGACCTGAGCTGAAGGCAGAGACTTTAATGCACTGAGCCACCCAGGCACCCCGGAATCACCACATTCAAGTCCTTGAAGTCCTTGAAGGTGACACTAATCCCTATGCTGTGTTCTTAAGGACCGGTAGTTCTAATGAATTCGACTTGGCTCTTCCTATCATAATATCTTTTATTTAACTATTCAGAGAACCAGTGTGAAGATTATGCCAATTGCCGAGTTAATCTGTTCTAGTTAGGCATTCTAGAGTTGAAGAAATAACCACAGACTGGATTTGGTAACTTTGGACACACTGTGGGATGGACTTCATTGAAAACAATCGATATCAGATCTCCATAAGCCCCTGTTCTGTCTGGTGGACAACAGTGACATATTCAATTTCTTTGAATTAATGCAAGTTCAGAGCCAGTGTCCATTTATCTCCCCAAAGTCTGATTATTTCCTTTTTCCACAATGCACCATGCTCCTGGTGAAAAACCATTGGTCCTTGGTAGAGGGCTGGGAGAAAAGCAACAATAAATTTTAACAGTGTGCCATGGCCCTTCTACCAGGTAACCCAGGTCCCTTTCATTCCAGACATTCTGGATTTACAAACTAGCTCATGTGTGGGAATTGAACATGGAACTGTGACTTTCTAGAATTGATCTAGAACTCTTCCTCTTATACAGATCAAGTGAGAGTTTAAGACTATCCAACTGGGGGCGTTTGGGTGGCTCAGTGGGTTAAGCTGTTGCCTTCGGCTCAGGTCATGATGTCAGGGTCCTGGGATCAAGCCCCGCATCGGGCTCTCTGCTCAGCAGGGAGCCTGCTTCCTCCTCTCTCTCTGCCTGCCTCTCTGTCTACTTGTGATCTCCGTCTGTCAAATAAATAAATAAAATCTTTAAAAAAAAAAAAAAGGCTGTCCAACTGGTTTTCTTCTGAGAGCACCATGAGTTCTCTCATAAATTTGTTATTCAGAGTTTTTGTGAAGGAAGCATCTTCTGGACCTTCCTGGGTTAGGTGAACAGGCCTTACCTGATGTATCTACTCTAACATTCCAATTCCCCTTAGTCTCCCTATCCCTTCCCCTACAGTACACTGAGATAGTTCTGGCATTTCAACTTCATTTAATGTAGAGCACCTTTTGGTCCATGTTTTAGCCAGCCAGCCAAATAAACAGAGTCTTTTCTTAACCCCCAAGCTATCTATTAAATGCAGATCTTATCAGTAAATTAAACCAGATCCAAATTTATGTTCCTTCCACCATTATCCCACGTCTTTCATATTCATCCCCATCCCTAACTCCTAGACTTCTGGCAGCATAAATCAGAGAAATCATGCAGTTCTTTTGGAGCACATCACCTCATGGGTCACTAGAACTTGCGTCTAATTATAAGTCTAGAAGCAAAGTTGGGTGGTAGGGGTAAATCTGAAGAGAGAGATCATGAGGAGAGTCAGTACGGGAACTACCTCAGGAAAAATGGGAATAACCTCATCAGGTAGGAGTGGGTGGGCTGCTTCTACGGTCAAGGAGGACTCCACAGTATTTAGTAGAATTTAGTTCAGTGTTCCCATTCCAATTTCCAGGATCGCACTCCTTCCCAAACAATAGTATCTTTAACAATAGACACTCTGTGCTTTGTAGTATAAATTGGCAACATTTTGTCCAACATGACAAGAAGCAAACTGCCAATCTCATTATTCTTAATTTGACAAAAACACTCAAAGGTGTCAAATACAAATACTTGGTCACCCAGAACTTCACCTTCTGTATTTGATTAAAAGTGTCCAACAGTGATATTTTGTCTATCTCTATTATCACACGGTGTCATAGACTATCAGTGCTTTCTTTACTAGTAGAAATAAAATCTTTAGTGTACTTGAATAAAATAAAAATAGAGGACCAAATCTAGAAAACCAAAACTAATCCAGAAAATCATCCTTAAGATTCTGTTCCTCTGGAAGCACTCTTAATACTACAATCTGTATTAGTCAACATCCTCCAGAGAAACAGAAGCAATTGGATATATATTATATTATATATATAAATACAGATACAGATATAGGTAATATAAATATGGGGATTTATTTTAAGAGATTGGCTCACCTAACTGTAAGAACTGATAGGATAAAACATTCTAGGGCAGCCTGACAGGCTGGAGACTCAGGTAAGAGTTGATATTGTAGTATTGAGTTTGAAATCTGTAGGATAGGCCATTAGGTTAGAAATTCAGGTAGGAGTTCTATATTGTACTCTTGAGGCAGAATTTCTTCTTTCTGAAAAATCTATTTTTGGTCTTAAGGCCTTCAACTGATTGGATTAGACCTACCACTTTGGCAATGCAAGCAAGATGATAGATCTCCTTTACTTAAAATTAAGTAGCTTGTGAACTTGAATCACATCTACATAACACCTTCACAGCAACATATAGACTAGTGTTTGACCTAGTCTAACTGGAAACCATAGCTTAGCCAAGTTGATACATAATATTAAACATTTTACAATTGCCAACAGGAATGGACACCTGACCCTAGGGTAATCCAGAAATTATGTCTTGTGACCTAGATGGAAGAGGTCATTGTGCCAAAAATATTTTTATTCTAGGAACTTGTGATTGGAAAATATAAAAGCTAGGGAAACTGCCAGAGAGGCAAAAGGTAGAAGCTTATGTGACTTTAAACAGGGCCAAGGCAATCAAGATTATATATAAACTAATATCATGAGAAAATAATAAATAAAAAGTGTTCAATTCAATTACTGAGAAGGTCCTTGTTTCAGAGAGCATCAGAAATGACATAAGATAAAAATGGAGACAACAAGGAAGGAAATAATAATGGTGCCTCCATTCTAATGCCAGTTTCCATGAAATCTACCATAATTGAAGTTCTTATTTTTAAATAACTGATATACCCTGAAAAGTCCCTGCTAGTTCCCAACCTGAATTGGTTTAAATGTCTGTTTTTGTTTGTTTGTTTTTGTTTTGAACAGAGACCTAAATTAAAAGAGAAGCCAATAAGAACACTTTGCTAGATGAATTGTTGTTTATTCTGAACTTTGAGAAATGAAAAAGTACAGCGAAGCAGAGCCACAGATTCCAAGTTCTGCATTTTCCTCCCTTCCTAGCCTGCGCTCCAACATATGAGAAACAAGAGAGGGAAGGTCCAGAAAGGAATTCCAAGGAGAGTGTGACTGATTCTGTCAGCATGAGGAAACCCCTGAAGACATTTAATTTCTTGGGGAGTACACGATATGCAGCAGCATATCTTGAATAAGCATACCAGAAGGGTCTTTCAGTGTCACAGCTGAAAATATGGAGTATTTGAATTTTTTAAAGCATGTAATTTTTTCCAGTAAATAAAATAAAAATAAAAATTATTTGATTATCTCCATAGCATATGATATCAAATTTAAAAGTCAAAGCAGGGGCGCCTGGGTGGCTCAGTGCGTTAAAGCCTCTGTTTTCGGCTCAGGTCATGATCTTAGGGTCCTGGGAACTAGTGCCACATCGGGCTCTCTCCTCAGCAGGGAGCCTGCTTTCCTTCCTCTCTCTGCCTGCCTCTCTGTCTGCTTGTGATCTCTGTCTGTCAAATAAATAAATAAAATCTTAAAAAAAAAAAAAAAGCCAAAACAGTCAAATTGTAAATACGTAAGACACGCCTTGGTTTTGGTTCAGGTCTTGATCTCAGGGTCTTGAGATCGAGCCCTGCCAGGAGCTGGAGCTTAGCTTGGCGTCTGCTTGAAACTCTCTCCCTCTCTCTGCCCCCTCCTCCCACTCTCCACTCTCCACTCTCTCTCCATCCCTCTAAATAAATAAATCTTAAAAAAAAAAAGAAAAAAAAAGAAAAAAGGAATACCTTTGGAGTCATTAAGGTCTAAATGTGGAATCCAAACAACTAAAAACTTTAGGTTTGATTTACCTTTGATCTCTCTGGAATCACGTGGGTAGGTTGTAGCAGATGGAAAGTGCAACAAGGCAGGAGCCAATGAGTGTTAGAGTGGGTGGCTGTAGGGAGTGTTGGGAAGCTTGTAAGATGACAATGGATAAAAAACATATTGGGGACATCTGACAATACGTAGCAGTTGAGGGAAAGTGGGGAGAATGAATATGAAAAACTGAATGACTTCCAAGGTCCTGCCTGGGAAATTAGACAGTATTAATGCTCTCTGTGAGAATGTAATGAAAATGCTTGATGAACTTCGAATAGTTTTTAAAAAAAGGAGATAGGAATATTCTTTTTTTAAATTAACATATAGTGTATTATTTGCTTAACGGGTACAGGTCTGTGAATCATCAGTCCTATGCACTCACCATAACACATACCTTCCCCAATGTCCATCACCCAGCTACCGCCCCCCCAACCCCCAGCAACCCTCAGTTTGTTTCCTGAGATTGAGTCTCTTACGGTTTGTCTCTCTTCCAATCCCATCTTGTTTCATTGTTTCCCTCCTTCCCCCCACCCCTGCACTCCTCTCTCACCCTGCTTCTCAAATTCCTCATATCAGAGAGATCATATGATGATTGTCTTTCTCTGATTGACTTACTTCTCTTAGCATAATACCCTCTATTTCTGATAGGAATGTTCTGAATTGAGGAAATACATATTCATTCTCAAGTAACTGAGAATAAGAACTAAGAACATTTTTTAAAAGGAAAGATGATGAATTACATTTGCCCCAAGTATTTTACAATTTTGAGTAGGAGAGACCATGTATGGGACTACACTGTTGTTACAGAAGAGCTATGAAGAGAGAAACAATGAACCACTTCACTTACTATTTATTCTTTCGGAAAGTCTCTGGGAGTGACTGAGAGTTAGCTGCTTACACATTACCACAGGATACAAAGGGTTGTCACAACTCCCTTTAAGTAGTGAAAATGTGAGAGCTGCCTCACTCAGGTTGGTTGAATCTCAAATTATACCTCCTTAAACCAAAGCTCCGAAGCTGACAAGGTTGTATACCTACCTTGCTGGTGTCTTGATTGGGACACATTTTATTTTAAGTCATCTACATTTAACATAAATATTTAATCAAAGTTGCCGAGTGTGCTTTGAAGTATCAAACAACAGTTATTTCTCAAGTCAGGTGTCTAGACTAATCAAACCTTAAGAAAAAGTACAACATTCATAATGATACCATCATTTTATTGAATCATTCCAGTTAAATTTGATTTTAGTTCAGAAATCACAACATTTGCTTTTCTCTGATAGAAATGCAGCTCTGGGCTATAATTTTCATTTTGATTGAAGGGTTGCAGCTTGTAATGTTTGGGGACCATAAGAAATCCAAAGCTATGTGACTCTCATTCAGTCTACATTCTGTGACCCTTTCTAAAAATGAAAGAATGCAAAGGGAAAATGTTTTCTATACCAATTCTGATTCTATAGCGATAGGACAGCTAAATTTCTGCTCTGTTGAAAGAGGTAAATCTTTTGTTAAAACTGTTGAACTGCACTGATAATACCTCCAAATATTACTCCTGAAATATCAAGAAAATGCTGTTATTGAGGGTTTTACCATCTTCCTGTTGAGATGAAGATTAAGTGAAATGATGTACATGGAATCTATTGATGGAATCGTACTTAGAAAAAAAATTATAGAACTTCAACCTTCCATGAGAATGTTATTGAAAACATTAGTGTGTTCCACTTACTTTTCCAAAATGTTTTTTTAAAATATACTGGATTATATTGAAATACACACTTTTGGATACTGCCTAAGACATGAAAATTCTATACTTGGACATTATAAAGATATACCAGTCTTCAGTACTAACAGGTCATTAAAAAAGATTTGCTCTTCATAATTCTGTGTTTAATTTGTTGAGGAACCTCCAAACTATTTGGGACGACAATTTTGCCATGTGTTTCTTCAGATGATCATTAATGTAGGCGAGTGACTTTCTATTCAATAGAAATGTAGAACTGAATCTCCCAGGATCCATTGCAATAGTAACCAAATTGCTATGATTTTTTTCATATGCTTTGACAATCATTTATTTGAGTTTCATAACAGTGATAGATGGAAAGAAAAGCAAATAGAATATTCTTTTTACAAACAAGCCAACTCAGGGGTCCCGAGCTTAGATGTCTTAACTTTGTAAACAGTAAGTGCTGTAGTCAGGGCTAGAATCCAGGTCTACTAGTTCAATGTGATTTATGCTCTTTTATGACATGATTTATTTATTTGTAATTTGACTTGGCATTATTGCTCAAAAAAATTAGAAACAGGTGTTCACACAAAAACTTTTATAAAAAATGTTCATAGCACCATGATTCACAATACCCTAAAGATGGATAAACAAATTGTAGTGTACCATACAACATTATTTAGTCATAGAAAAGGAATGAAATATTAATACATGTGATGATGTAGATGAACTCTGAAAATATTATGCTAAGTGGAAGAAGTCAGACACCAAAGATGCTATGTAACCCTATTTATATGAAATGTTCAGAATAGACAGACCCAACCAGACAAAAAGCAAACTGGTGGTTGTCGAGGGGTGAGGGTAGAGGGTAGCAGAAGGTGATTGCTGAAGGGTATAGGATTCTCTTTGGGGGCCATGAAAACATTTGGAACTAGACGTGGTGGTTTGGGCAACATCGTGAATGTACTAAGTGCCACTGAATTCTACACTTTAAAATAGTTAAAATGGTAACTCTAGGGTCACCTGGGTGGCTCAGTGGGTTAAAGCCTCTGTCTTCGGCTCAGGTCATGATCTCAGGGTCCTGGGATCGAGCCCCGCATCGGGCTCTCTGCTCAGTAGGGAGTCTGCTTCCCCCTCTCTCTCTGCCTGCCTCTCTGCCTACTTGTGATCTCTGTCTGTCAAATAAATAAATAAAATCTTAAAAAAAAATGGTAACTCTATGTTATGTGTATCACATCAGAATAAAAAAATGTTGCTAAAACACAAAAACAAACAACAACAACAAAACAAATAAATGAATGGCTCTTGGTTATTAAATAGTTGTAAAAGTAGAAATCGAAAGAACATTTCCAAACCCCGAAAGGGGAAGTTTAGTATTGCAATTCTCTATGGTGTTTCATCAGACAGCCTTGCCCAGGAATTAGCAAGTGGGACAATAGCTTAAGGCCTGCCATTTTCCCTAGCCTAAATGTATCATTGTAACCAGCGTACTGTGTAGTGATCTGGGAGGTAGCCAACGCTCCTATGAAGTAAAGTTATTTGGTTTCGAGAAAGAGGAATCTGTGTGTGCTTGTACAGAACAGTAAGTAGGCAAATCAGAGGACAAGTATTATTATTTGTGCCCAGCTTTGGGCCAAGTTCTCTGCAAAGCCAGCCTCAAGACATTTGAGCTTAGTTGGTTGAGGCCAGATTTCTTCCATCGGAGGGGAAAGCTGGCGGGCATGGTCCCCAGGAAGTAGCATGAAATCAGTAACAGTGGATGAAAGGCAGCATGGTGGCATAAATGTGGTCTAATATGCAAAAGCCCAAAACCCAGATATCTAGAAGTGCAGAATTGCAATGTTGAAGGAGGTACCCAGGTACCAAGAGTGAGCAGGTGAGTGCAAGCCAGGCTCAGAACCAAAGTTGGCCTGAGTGAGGGTGTAACCCCACAGGGTCTGGCACTAGAAGTATGTGGAAATAGAGGACAATGGGGCTGGAGACATATGTAGTCAAAAGCTAGTTTTTGAATATCTGCAAATTTTAAGACATTGCTTATAATTCCATATACTATTTGAAGGTAAGTTTCCTAAATTGTGTAAGCTTCAGTCCCTCTTTAACCTGGATTTATCCCTGGGCATATGTGTTCGGAAAGGAAATGGTATTTTCTAGGGTGAGTGCAGAACTACCCACTATCATCAAAGGGCCAAGAATTCCATCATGTAGTTTCTTAACAGCTGGCTTCTACTGAGACATGCTGCTGACATTGACTCAACATATAATGTGTTACATAACTTAATATTGTGCATTGTTACCAACCTTGGACTGGGGATTTGGGGCCAGGGTAAGGCACTAGTCAAAGCTCTGAAATAATGGGGATTTAGATAGAAGCCTCATCATCCACGATGAAGTCCAACGTCTTAAGCTGATCTTCTAAATTACTGTGTTTATATCTGCTACCGTCTTATGAATTTGTATCTCCTTTCTCGTTGTGGGACCAAAAGATTGCAAGTAAAATTCCATGAAATATTTCTGTATTCCTGTGTTTGTGGGTGATTTACACAAAAGACAACGTTAGGGTGTCTTCAAGAGCCTCCCAACCATCAGTCTCTCTAGTTCCTTACATTTTCATTTGTCACTGAAAAAAGGAAATAAAACTTTATCAATTGCTGTTTATTTACATGTGTATTTTTCTCTGAAATGTTAAATATGTGAAACCCAATTTATTTAATTTTTTTAGGATTTTATTTATTTGTTTGACAGACAGAGATCACAAGTAGGCAGAGAGGCAGGCAGAGAGCGAGGGGGAAACAGGCTCCCCGCTGAGCAGAGAGACCAACGCGGGGCTCAATCCCAGGACCCTGAGATCATGACCTGAGCCGAAGGCAGAGGCTTTAACCCACTGAGCCACCCAGGTGCCCCTCACATTACATAATTTACCTGTACATTTATGTTTAGTTATATTTGAGTTTTTTATTAGTTCTAGAAGAGCTGAAATTGTAAGTACATTTGGCTAATGCATATTGATATTTGATTGCACATATTTGATATGACATGTGCATTTGATTTGATATGATATGATTGATTTGATATGTGATACATGATTTGATATTTAATAGCACATATCTTATAATAGCCTAATTCAACATGTGATCTTCTAAAATGTGATTTGTTTTTCCTTTCTTTTGAATCACTATAGACTAGGTTTGATTTTTTAAATTAAGATGATAACTTAAGTAAAATCTGTTTTTTGATATCACATGAAAATCCGGATATTGATCACAAACATTTAGAGAGTTGGACTTTGGAATCAAAAAGTAATTTCTGAAAAGCATAGGTGGATTTTTAGCAAGAATAAGTTTCTAAAGATGAATTCATTTTATAAGATCAGATATATGCAGCCCTAAGTGATTCATTCACTAAATAGCTTGTTCCCATCAATTTTGTGGACTGGAGTTTTAAGGGCATTAAAAAAAGGGCAGCAAAATCCTATTGATTCATGTCAAAGATATATTTAATTTCTTCTACTCCTGTTACCCACCACCTAAGACCAGTACTTTATCAGGAAGTCAATCTTAAGAAAGGATATTTTTCAAGAAACATAGCAAATTGGAGGTTAGAGAACATTCAAACAATCAAAAGATGGGAGATAAATTCTTATCTTCCTCTTTCCCAACAGGAATGAAAGAGAAAATATACATTAAAATAAAAGCAAAATTTAAATGAGGAACATAATTCCTGAAACATTGATTTATACACTGGATTACATTTGATGAATATTAGGTACAAGTTACTAAGGATACAAGATGATTAAAGTGTGGTTCTTGGACACATCGAGATAAGTATGTAAACAAAATAATGACTGTGTGGAGAATGCGACTGTCTTGGTTTAGGGCAAGAGCATGAAAAGAGACTTTTCAGTATTCTTTCTGGGCTACTCACTGACTTTCCAAATGTCAGTTTGCCTCAGGATTTTCTCACCAGACTTTTCCCTTTTCAGACCATTGTAAAGCCTTGTGTGAGATTATTCTGTCCATGGTCTTCAGGGCCAACTTTAAGTAAGAATCTCCAAATTGACACCTTCATCCCAGACTTCTCTTCTCCCCCCGTGTATCCCACCTCTACTGGCCACCTCCCAAGCAGGTATTCTAGAACCATTTCATGTTCATCATGTAGAAAACAGAACTCATTATCTTTATTTTTTTTCTCTCACATTTATGTCATCTATGATGTCAATCATTCATTCGTGCTTATATTTACATATGAACTCTCACTTAACAAGTCAGGTCCGGGATAAGGTGTTAAGAATAAAAGTTTATCAAGACAGATTTCATTCATGAAAGCTTATAAATTTATTATATGAATTTGCAGGCAAACAACTAAATTATCAATCCCAATCCCTATTAAGTGACTTAAATTATAGAGAGTCTTCATCAAGCCTTAACCAAGCCAAAAATAAAAGTCCAGCGTGTTACTAAGCAGGCCTGTTTTGAGGACTAGCTTCCTTTTAAGGTGAGGGAATAACCTTAGTAAGCCACATTTAGTCTGAGCCCTAGAGGATGACTAGACTGGGGTGGAGGAGAGTGAGGTGAAGAGCAGTGTAGGAAAAGGAGGGGCTGAAAATATGAACAAAATGCTTGAGAAACTTGCACTCATAAAACATTTGCAAAAATTCACCATGCTCCAATCCCTTAAGACCATTCCAAAGAATCAGTGTATGAGAGACCACATTCTCCAACCCAGCGCATTTAAGTTGGAGAGCAACAGTGACAATGAAAATCATATTGATAATGATGAAAGATGAATCTGGAAATTGGAAGCCTATTTCTTCTTCCTCTGGTAGTTCAACAAAAAGCTGACTTGCATATCTGGTTTAACTCCAAGCAAGAACAGGCTGTTTTCAGCCGTGGAAGCCATTGGCTTCACTTTCCCCTCAGGCTCACATTGAAGAGAAAATTCCCATTGCTTTAGTTGCATGGATATCCCCAGCTAGTCCTTCAATCTTAAACATATGTGTGGGATTACAGGGTCAAGTTCCTCTCCTGGACTCCTTTCCATGGGGTATATAGTCACCTTTCCGCCACCACCTGCTTACTCTCAGGCATACCTCTTCCAGCATGGTGAGGGAAGGCAGCTAAGTCCTCTATTGTCTTCTGTACTGGTATGTTTTTTCCAGAAAACCTGATTTTACATACATTCTGTATGCCTTGAATGATGCGTGTCTGTGCCCTCTTTGGCAAAGAGTGATAGCAGCAAAACTAAACCTAAGGTCTTGTACATAGCGTTCTTAATTTGAGAAAATTCTTAGCCATAATTGTTAAGTTGTTTTGTTTTGGTACCATTTACTCTTGTCTTCTTTCTTGTGTTCTTATTAAGCAGCTGCTGACTATGGCACTCCTATCTTCCCTGTACTTTAAATCTCACATTCTTCCCAACTCTTTATTCTACTTTAATATCTTTGAAGGTTGAGCACTTACCAATGGCCTAAAATTATTTCCTTCTCATAAAAATTTGTGATATATTTCTTTTGTTTGATTTGTGTACTACTAATAGTGGCTATAAAAGTTGAGAACAGCATTTTAACTCCTATTGCCTCACAGGAATGTGAAAAATTTCAAAGATTGCAATAATATGTGTAATTTTGTTTTAAAGTACTAAAGAACATTAACACAAGACTTTCAAAAACAAAAACATATTGCACAAAAAATTTATGAAGAAAATGAAAAAAATACAGGCTTAAAGAAAAGAAATTATGTAAAATTGACTGTGGAAGAGTGTATTTTAATAAAACATGCAAGGGGGTGCCTGGGTGGTTTAGTCAGTAGGCATCTGTCTTTAGCTCAGGTCATGATCTCGGGGTTCTGAGATCTAGCCCCACATTGGGCTCCCTGATCAGTGGGGAGTCTGCTTCTGCCTTTTCCTCTGCTCTACTCGTCTGCTCATGCTCCTTCTCCCTCTCTCTCAAACATATATATATATATATATATATATATATATATATATATATTTTTTTTTACGGAGTATCTAAAATTTTCTTGCCTTTACAAAGTAGATTTCCTTTGTGTACTTCATTGAAAACAATATATCTCAACATTTAATGCAAACATAGACATGAGAATTCAGCTATGTTCTATCAAAGTAGATATTACAGACATTTTTAAAATTGTAAGACAATGCCAGTCTTCTCTTTGTTTTTGTTTTAAAAAACAGTTATTTTCCACTAACATACATACATTTTCTAAGCTAACAGGTAATGGTTTTACTGTTATTTATAAATAAATACTTTAAAAATTCTCATTGTAGCAGTAAATAGCAGCTATAACTCACATTAACAAAAATTTCTGCAGTTCTCAATTTTTAAGAATATAAAAGGTCCTCAGACCAAATATCTGGGCACTGTTAACACACCTATTTGTGTTCTGTCTGTTCCCACTAGATTGTGAGATTTGTGAGAACAGAAACCTTGCCTGACTTTGCCATCAGTTGTATCCCATTGCCTGAACCAAGTCTTGGCAAACAGAAGTGACAATCATTCTCTCAGCTGTCCATGCTTGCAAATCAAGTTTTAATTCACCACATCCTGTTAAATACTGGCCCACAGGCCTAATGGCTTCTGTTCACTTGTTAGCTGTGTATTTTCCTGTGCAAAATCACCCAGACATCAACTCTGTCTTCTCGGTGTTGCTTGGGTCCTCCCACCCCTCACCCAAGCTGGGGGAGATGAGGATATTATATCTTAATGATCTATAAATAGTGTTCCTTAATTTCTGTAGGAAAATATATCTGCTCATGACAGGTCATGAAAATAGAATCCAAAATACATTTGAATAGTTTAAATTACTCTTTAGTTATTAAACCTTGTGTCCTGGCAGAATTCTTGAGTTAAATATATCTGCCAATTTACTTGCTCAATTATATTGAACATCTATGTTTCCTACTATTGTATATTATGGATTTGCAAGGATTGCTATTATAAGGACTGACAGTTTTCTTCAGCCAAAACTGCACTTCAGAAATGGTGTAGACTATCTTCATATATTACTTCTCAAAAGTACCTTGTGGAAGTGTTATAAGCACAATTAATTGTTTGCAATTTGATTTGAGATCTGCAGGCGGAAAAGGTGAAAAGTAATTTCCAAGTAGTTATGTTTACCATTATGGTTTAATGACATATATTAGCCATACAAATCCAAAGGGGACTTAGCTTAGGGACAGGATTCTAGTACTTTATGCACAGAGGCAGCTGAGCGATTCTCGTTAATGTTAATAGGAGTCAAACACTGTAAACCTTAAGGCAATGATCACAACACATTGCCTAATGCCGTTACAAGTAAACACCATCTTATGAGAGAGTCGTTTCTGCATATGCCTTTCAAAAACTACTTCACTATATTATTCACATGAGTATAAACTGGTAATGAAAGTGTATCTAGGCACAAATGAAACTTACTTAGTTTTAGTTAGTACTATTTTAAAAGCGGCAGCTCAGTAGAGAAATTTCGAGCAGAAATAATGACCAGAAAAGTAGTAGCATATTATCTGCTATAGCAAGTAACGAGATCTAAGATCCAATTTCTTTTTCATTACATCTGAAATATTGAGATTTTCTACTTTGTACTAGGAGTTGAGATTGATACTAGGGATAAGTTACTTAGTATAAGAATCACAGTTTCTGTCTTTTTGAATTTCACAGGCAATACATAAGAAATAAGGTCACAAAAAGAAGAATTCATAAGCTGTGTACTTCAAAAGGAATGTTCTGGTATTTGGTCTAGCATGTAATGAGCTTAGAAGTTGTCGCTCTAGGGTGACAGGGTGGCTCAGTTGGTTAAGGATCCGATTGTTGATTTTGGCTCTGGTCATGACCTCAGTGTCCTGAGATCGAACCCCACAGTTGGGCTCCGTGCCCGGTGTGGAGCCTGCTTAAGATTCTCTCTCCTTTTCCCTCTCTCCGCTGCCCCCCCCCCCAGAAGAAGTTATCACTCCATCCTAACAAGAAGTAAAAAATAAATTGAGCTAAAAATACACAACTTTTCTCAGATACATCGGAGATGTAAGGTCATAGGGTAAACTAGAGCCACACAAATTGCAGACAGACAGGCAGATACAGAAAATCACAACTTACAGAAGCAGAAACTCATGAGAACAAATCTTTGCAGGAAAGACCAGCAGGTGTATCACGTCTGTCTTACATCAAAAAAATTACAAGACACACTAAAAGGCAGAAAACACAGTTTGGGGAGACATAACAAGCATCAGAACCAGACTCAGATAGGGCAGGAATGTCTGAAATACATGACTGATGGTATCAAACAACTGTAATTACTATGATAAGGGCTCGTAAGGAAAAAGTAGATAGTATGCAAAAACAGATGGAATGAAGCAGAAAGATGAAAATTCAAGAAAGAGCCAAAGAAAGTGCTAAAGATTAAAAATACTATAACAGAAATGAAGAATGCTTTTAATGGATTCATTACTAGACTGGACATGGCTGACGAAAGAATCTTTGATGTAGAGGATATAGCAATAGAAACTTCCAAATCTGAAAAACTAAGAGAGAAAAAAAAAAAAAACTGGAAAAGAAAACAGAATATCCACAAACTATGAGAAAGCTACATAAGGTAAAGTCTAGGACAATGAGAATATGAGATGGAGAAAAAAGAGAGAGGGGAACAGAATTGTTGAAACAATAGTGACTGAAAATTTCCCCAACTTAATGTCAGACACCAACCGGATATCCACAAAGCTCAGAGAAAAATCAAACAGAATAATGCAGAAAAGGAAAGGAAAGGAAAGGAAAAACTACACCTATGCAAATCATATTCAAATGGAAAAAAAATCAAAGGTAAAGAAAAAAAAACCTTGAAAGAAGCCAGAAGAAAAAACATTTTCTTAAGAGAGGAGCAAAGATAAGAAATGCATCTGACTTATCCTAATAACTTATGCAAGAAAGAAAAGAATGCAGGGAAACATTGAAAGAAAAACCCCACCAGGCTAGCATTCTGTATTCTGCAGAATTATCCTTCAAAAATGAAGAAAAAATAAAGACTTTCTCTGAAAAACAAAAGTTGAGGGAATTTGTTGTCAGCAGACCTGACTTGCAAGAAAATGTTAAAAGATGTTTTTTGAAGAGAAAGAAAATTATATACTTCAGAATTTTGGATCTATATAAAGGAAGAACATTAGAGAAGAAATAGGGAAGGTAAAAGATTTTGCACCACAAAGGAAACCATTAACAAAACAGAAAGGCAGCCTACAGAATGTGAGAGGATATTTGCAAAGGATTTTTCTGACAAGGGGTTCATACCTAAAATATATAAAGAACTTATACAACTCAACACCAAAAAAAAACAAATAATCTGATTTTGAAAATGGGCAGAGAACCTGAAGACATTTTTCCAAAGAAGATGTACAGATGACCCATAGACACATGAAAAGATGCACAATATCACTGATCATCAGGGAAATATAAATCAAAATAAAAATGAGATATCACCTTATACCCATTAGCATGGCTAAAATAAAAAAAGATAAGAAAAAACAGGTGTTGGCAAAGATGTGGAGAAAAGCGAACCTTGGTGTACAGTTAGTGGGAAAACTTAACTTTGCTTATTCTTAATTCATCTATCAGATGATGGTTTATTTAAAATAATAGCAGCTCCAATGTATTTGATTATGGTAGTTTATGTCTAAGTGAAATGAAGAACAATAATCATACATGGGACAAGAGGAAAGAATTAAGAGTATTTTGTTATTGTAAGAAAATAGGCATAGTGTCATAAAAGAGTAAAACAGGCTGAGGTATTTTAAATTAGTTCACCATGAAAGGCCTCATATATAGGATTGATCACTTGTCAAAAAGCAGGATTTGAAACACAAGGAAAGATTTTGAAGCTACTGTATAGTTTCTGGAAGAAGTGGTGTCTAGTCAGTAGTTAAAAGTGATATGGTAAATGTGAGTAAATACTACACACATATTCTTGACACAAAATTGAAAGAATTTCTATTTATGGGATTATACATTACTAGCTACATACATTTGACTATAAAATTGGCATAAAATCATGTCTTTCTCCATTTTCTTCAATAGTGACACACCCTTATTTTCTGCCAAGGATTTAACCATTATAAAAGTCCTAAATCCCTGGGGTTATCTTTGAATCTCCTTCATTTATTATCTTCCACATTTAGTTGTTCCACATTTAGTTTATCTTCACATTTAGATATTCTCACATTTCTACAGTGTCTTTGAAATGATGTGTAGTGTAATGGTATTACCCACACTGGAATAAACATTTTAGTACATGTTTCTCAATGAACTTGTACAAAAAAATCTCTAGGATATCATACTGAACAAGTGAAAGTTGGCAACTCTGTGCTTTAGAATTTTGGGAAATATTATTCCCTTGTCTTTGGCTTCCATTAATTTGTTGGTAACTCAGTTGTTCTATTATTCTCTTACTATAATTTTCTTACAGAAAATCTCTTTGTTCTCGTGGCCATTTTACCTATTTTCTCTGTCTTTCATGGTCTATAATTTACTCTGTTCTTTCTAGGTATGTAGTTTGGGACTCATTAGTCTCCTTAAATCTAAGAATTGGTTTAGTTCATTAATTCTAGAAAATTCTAACCCGTCTCTTAGACTATTACCCAAACCCTGACTACTGTCTGTATTGTTCCCTTTCAAATCTGAGCATAGGTATGTTTGACTTCTTCATTCCCCACCCCCTTCTTTTTTACCTACATTTTATACTTCTATTTCTTTGTCTTTGGGCTACCTTCTAAGTAGTTCCTTCAAATCCACCTTCCAGTTCTGAAACACTCTCTCCACTTTCGTCCCAAGTGCTGTTTATCCATCTATTGTACTTTTAGGCATTCTGTTAGGGTTCTTTCCCAATTTACCTTTTCATTTTTATTCTAAATTTTTCTTATTTTCAAAACTGTATCAAGGCGTCTCCATTGTATGTTCTCTAACTGGTCACTCAAAGACCTTTGCAAATTCAATTCTGAAGTGTATTGATTCTTCTGTCTCCCTCATGCTGGCTTATTTTCTTCTGTGTTCTTTAATTTCCAAGTCTGAGATCATACTGCTTTAACTTTTCCTGTGTAAGTTTTAAAGGCATAAGTTTAAAATGTTTTCTTACAAATAAGATTGTATTTACTACTAACTTAGGGTTGCTTTAAATTAAATTTTAGATTTCACATTTTTAGGTCCACACAGGTTCACTCCATTCATTCAAGGAAAGGGCAGTTTATGGTTTGGAATTCGTAAGAATGATTGATTTTGTTTTGCTTTGTTTTCTTTCGCAGTCTACTCAGGAAGGGTATAGAAGTTTATTTACCTGAGGATGTCCTACTCCTGACTGTAGATTTCCAATGGAATTTAGGGTTGTCTTCAAAGAACAGTATTATGCCAATGAGACCAAATTGCCCTTTTGTAATGATAGGTATGTAGACACATAGCTCAAATGCTGATTCTGAAGAAGAAATAATATATAGACATTTCCAGAATTGTAATAGGTGAACCCAAGAGCCAGAAAATAGAGATGATCAAGAAAATAAACATACAAAAGGAAGAAGTAAGAAAAACACACAAGTAGAATTTCAAAATTTTTCCTTCTTACTTCATATATCATGCTTAGCTTATATTTATTCAAACACAATCAGAAAATGAAGAATTTCTGATTAAAACCCAGCATCAGTGCTTCCAGTCCAAGATGGTAATACAGGAAGACTCTGAAGTAATCTCCTCCACAGAACATACTAAATTGTACCTGTTTATGGAGGATTTCCTCCTGAAGAAAGAATTGAGGGCTGACTAAAAAGCTTCTGCATAACCAAATGCCCCTAAGAGCAGCAAGAGAGACAGAGACATGGTAATGAAGGGAATCCCCAACACATGATGTGAACTCTTGGGGGGGGGGCATAGTATTGAGGGATTAGGGGCAGATTCCTCTGTCCTTGGCCACCAAAGAGAGAGAGAGAGAGGTGAAAAAAAAAGTCATGGTTTAAAGAGCAACTAGCTTTAAAAAAAAAAAAAAAAAAAAAGAGCAACTAGCTTATCAAAGAGCTAGAACTCTGCCAAAGGACACAGGAGCTGCTGGAACTCTCTCTGGGTCAGAGGGACTGGAGGGTGACAAGCTTTACACATCCCCCTACCTTAACAATGGGAATGGGAGCAGAGTCCATGCCCCATAGCTGGCCTGCACTGGGTTCCTTAGACCATACCAGTCCTGGGTGCCCTGGAGCACAAAAAGAGCTGAGGCTTAAAAAAACAACAGGCATATAAAAAAGTCTGCCCTAGAACTCTGCCTAATAGCGAAGGAGATACTGGAACTTTCTTTAGGTGGAAGGGACTGATGGATATGGTCTATGCTCACTTTCCACCTTAAAAGTACATGACAGGAAAAAAAAAAAAAAAAAGTACATGACAGTTCTCACTCTGGGAGCCCTAATTGACCCCAGTGTGTCCTGGGCCCCTGGCCCACACCAGCCCCATCCATTCTACCAAGATGGTCACAAGGAAGTGCACAGCAGGACACCTCTGGTTAGTGCTCACTACAGCTGTAGACTTTATGTCAAGGTGACACAGGTACAAAGCATCCTGAAGGCTCTAGGCCCATAACACTTCAGCTTCAGACAGTTTACTAGGATACCTCTGGTGGAGAGTGCTCAGAAAGTTCCCAGCTGACAGCTTCAGATCCAGCTGCCCTGCCAGAGTGGTCCTGTGTGGAGAGGCCCAGAAACACCGGCACCATGCCTGCATCAGTTCCAGTTACCCCACAAAGTAGCTGCACAGGGCACCTTGGGACAACAGGGCTTGCTTCCATTGCATAGAATCCCTGGCTTGTACCTCTTCATCTTTAGCTGTCCTGCCAAAATAGCACTATGTGGAAGGCCACAGGATTCAGCCCACAGCAGCTGCAGCTCCAGCCAGCCAGCAAAAGTCATCAAGAACCCATAGTCCACAAAGGTGACAGTCACAGAAGAGACCATTCCTTCATGTTTAGGAATGTTCTGTCTAATCCACTGACGCAAACACAGAAAGTCAAACAAAATAGGGAGACAGAGAAATGTGCTCCAAAAGAGAACGAGACAAAACCTCAAAATGAAGCTAGATGACCAATAGATCTCTAACTGTTTTCTGATTTCACTTAAGAGTAAGATAGGAAGGGGTGTCTGGGTGGCTCAGTCATTAAGCATCTGCCCTTGGCTCAGGTCATGATCCCAGGGTCCTGCAATCCAGCCCCGCATTGAGGCCCCTGCTTAGCGGAAAGCCTGCTTGTTCCTCTCCCACTCCCTGTGCTCTCTCTTGCACGTTTCCTCTCTTTCATGTCTCTCTCTATCAAATAAATAAAAAATAAAAATAAAATAAAAGGGTAAAATGGGAAAAGATATGGGAGGTGGGAGAAAGATTCAGGTAAAATGTGGTGGTTTCCATATAGATATTTATTCCCATTTTTCATAAACCACAATTGGCAAAGTAGAAAAAACAGCTTCATATAAAAAAAGACAAACTGGAGAAGAATAGACACTCAAAACTTAAGTCAGAAAAGCATTATACAGAGGGAAAGTGCCAGCCCTGGAATCAGGGCTTTAGTGACATTCAGAGTAGTGAATGTGAAATCCCCATCCCTCTCCCTTTACCTGTTCTCATAAAAGTGGCAGTCAGGCTTAGGAACGGCTCAGCCCCAAAGAAAGGCCCATAAATATGCTGTAATGAGGATATCATTTTGGTTGGCCTTGGTATGAAGTCCTGTGCCTGGGCTCTGTCCAGGAGAGAATTTCCAATCAGCTCTTTTAGAAACTTACTCTTATATATATTGGATAAATCAAGAGTACTAGGCATGAAAAATGCAGACCCAAACAATGAAACTGACAGACAACCAAACACATCAGGAGATGACAGAGGAATGTCTTCAAACTAGAAGAAAAATATATTTTCTACCTGGCATTTATGGTGATACCGTGTGGAAGCATAAAGACAGTTTTAGCAATGCAAGATCTCAAGATCTCAAAACATTTATCTCCTGTATCCTCATTCTCAAAAATTCTTCAAAAATCTAATTGAGAGATATGGATCTGAGTGATTAAAAATGGAAGAAGCAGGGGGAACTCATTGTGTGATGAAGTATGTGTCAGCAGCTAGCCATTAGGAAGAAGAGCCAAACCAACCAATCTGACTGGACCTGAAGGATGGAGAGCAAGAAAGTGCTGCCTCCAAGGGGAAACACAAAAAAGTAATTCATCAGGTAGAGTATTGATTTGCACATGCTGAGGAGATAATTTTGGTTCTACTGGAAATTTTAGGGATGATCTGATGAAGCCAGCACCCCTGGGGCAAAAATAAATTTAAAAGTTGCAAGTTTAATGAATGAAAAAAAATGCATTTAGGTAAGAATGTTTAGACCATATCCCATTTAACAGCTATGTTATGGCTAATGGGAGAACAAGCATTTAGCTTCAGCAGACTTGCTGTTGAATTCTGACCCACCCACTTAGGAACAGAGTAATTTAAACCAATTCCTTGAACCACTGAGTTTTAGTTTTATTACCTGTAAAAGGTGATGTCAGTGTCTGTCTCAAAAAGAATGTGGTGATTAACTCAGCAAAGATATATTCAGTATTTACAACGAGATATGAAAAATAGAAAATATATTTGATAAAACAAGATAGGAAAATTGATCAATCCCCGATAGAAAGGTTATTTCCCCAAAAAAGCAATCTCATTTAAAAGCCACAGATTTCCCCAAGAATGGTTCAATTGCTTCTGTTTGCCTTTAAAGAAGATAATTGTCTAAGTAAATTACTAACAGAGTAGAATGCATTTAAATTAGGAATAACAACTCTAAATAATGCAGAGAAAAATCAAATTGAGATTTTTAAAAACAGATTTTTGATAAAAAATTAGATATGATTAAAACATTTGAAGTATACGTGTAAAATTTAGATGGAATAACAATAGTACACGTTAAATTAAACTACAGTAATGGCTGCTCACTGTCACATGCTGAGTGATACCATGCCCTAAATTGGGTTCCAGGGCTTATTTCCAGTGGTGCCACATTTTCTTCATCCCTCCGGAGACGCTTAGGTTGTTTCCATGCCTTAGCCATTGTCAGAATGCTGCAGCGAACGTCACGGGGCATGTATCTCATAGAAGTTGCTATTTCTTTTCTTTTGGTTATACATCAGAAGTGGGATTGTTGAATCATATGAAAGTCCTATTTTTAATTTCTTGAGAAGCCACCTTACTGTTTTCCATAGTGGCTATCATAACTCACATTTCCACTAGTGGTGCGCCAGGGCTCCTTTTACTACACATCTTCCCCAACACTTGCTACATCCTAAAAAGTTATACAAGATGTTTAGGAGTAAACATCCTAAAGAGGTATAAACTGATATCTCATTGTGGTTTTGATTTTCTGGCTTACTTGAGCACATTTTCATGTGTCCATCAGCCATTTGTATGTCTTGTTTGGAAAAGTGCCTATTCAGGTTCTTTGTCCATTTCTTAATTGGGTTATTTGGTTTATTGGTATTGAGTTGTATGAGTTTCTTATACATATTGGGTATTTATCCTTTATTGGATATGGTTTGCAAATATTTTCTCCCATTCCGTATGTTGGCTTTCTATTTTGTTGATTTTTCTTTTGCTCTACAGAAGATTTTTAGTTTGATGCAATACCACTTGTTTATTTTTTTGTTGCCTGTACTTTTGGTGTCAGATTAAAAAAACATAGTGATTAAAAAACATAGTGATTAAAAAAATATAGTGTTAGTGAACACTATATTCTTAACATAAAGGTTTGAAATGTAAAAGTCATTGCCAAACTAAATAATAACACACACACACACATGCACAACAAAAACTAGAAATTATTTGAAAGAGATATTTAGCTAGTAATTCAGCAAGGCCATTACTATATTATCAGAACTACTTAGTCATTCATATTCTAAAAATCAAATGCAGTTTTCCTTATTTTTTAATGTAAAGATAAGGAAACTTTTGCTGATAGAGTTTGGTTTGCAGAGTAATTTAAATTCAGATTCAGTAGATTAACTTTGTTCTATCTCCGAAGATGAATACTTCCTTTCTGTTTTCCCCACATGGTTTTCCAAGTATTTAAAGTCTTAGCTTTCAGAAGGCTATTACCTTTCTTGGTATGATAGACAATTTCCAAATATGTTGGTCATATTCATAGATTTAAGTAGGCCCAATTGAAATACACATTCTTATATATCTTCTGAGATAATAACAGAATCTTGCTATAGTCTGTCTCTTTTTGACACTACAGAGAATCCCAGTGGATATCAGCACTGGAAATGAAATCTTTTAACCGAGCCAAAATAGACCCTTTCCCTGAAAGTCATTTTCAGAAACAGTGTTCTCTGAAGCAGAACATTCTGGAATATTATGTCCCTCAAAGCATTTGGGTCCTTTAGCTTAAATGTATATCTCATCATAAACCATTACCTACCTTGAAATTCCACAGTGCAAAAATCAGTTGCTTATAAATAGCATATTTATATGTTAAATATCTGCATCTCATGGACCTTCATTCCTTTTTTATTCTTATTGCCCTGAAGACAATTTCTAAAATGATTTTAGAGATGTTGAGTAGTAAATGAGGTAGTCCTGAGAGAGAGCATAGAGTGAAAGCGGTTTAGTTAGAAATGTCCCAAGCAATCATTTGATTTTATATATGTGCTCCAAGGTAGGTTAAGATAGAACAAGGGAATGGGAACTTCCTCTCTCACCTGTAATTAAAATGATAAGATCTCAGAGCTGTTGAATAAAATCATATGGCAATTAAATGACTAAGAAAAATACAGTATACTCTTTGTGACCAGACAACAATCTATTGCCATTATAATGCAGATTTTGATCTAACATTTCATCTCTCTCCATGTAAAATACTTATAAAATTAAAGAAGATTACCAATTTACATACTAGTTTCATAATTTATACATTTCAGTATATTGATTTGTCAATGGTCAGTACATAACTTTGTATCTTGCTTTCCAACTTACTAAATAGTTCAAAATAAAAGCAAGATTTAGTGAACACTATATTCTTAACATAAAGGTTTGAAATGTATAATTTTCTCTCAATGAAAATAAATAAGGGAAATCTCATATCTATGATCTATGGCCTGAGACGTTTACTATGGTTTTATCTTGAAATAATTTAATGGGTTACTATGTCTACTTCAATGGCTGTCTTGAGGCTTTCTTTGTTTTTTGTTTTTTTTTAATTTTTTATTTTTTATAAACATATATTTTTATCCCCAGGTGTACAGGTCTGTGAATCACCAGGTTTACACACTTCACAGCACTCACCAAAGCACATACCCTCCCCAATGTCCATAATCCCACCCCCTTCTCCCAAACCCCCTCCCCCCAGCAACCCTCAGTTTGTTTTGTGAGATTAAGAGTCACTTATGGTTTGTCTCCCTCCCAATCCCATCTTGTTTCATTTATTCTTCTCCTACCCACTTAAGCCTCCATGTTGCATCACCACTTCCTCATATCAGGGAGATCATATGATAGTTGTCTTTCTCTGCTTGACTTATTTCGCTAAGCATGATACGCTCTAGTTCCATCCATGTTGTTGCAAATGGCAAGATTTCATTTCTTTTGATGGCTGCATAGTATTCCATTGTGTATATATACCACATCTTCTTGATCCATTCATCTGTTGATGGACATCTAGGTTCTTTCCATAGTTTGGCTATTGTGGACATTGCTGCTATAAACATTCGGGTGCATGTGCCCCTTTGGATCACTACATTTGTATCTTTAGGGTAAATACCCAATAGTGCAATTGCTGGGTCATAGGGCAGTTCTATTTTCAACATTCTGAGGAACCTCCATGCTGTTTTCCAGAGTGGCTTCACCAGCTTGCATTCCCACCAACAGTGTAGGAGGGTTCCCCTTTCTCCGCATCCTCGCCAGCATCTGTCATTTCCTGACTTGTTGATTTTAGCCATTCTGACTGGTGTGAGGTGATATCTCATTGTGGTTTTGATTTGTATTTCCCTGATGCCGAGTGATATGGAGCACTTTTTCATGTGTCTGTTCGCCATCTGGATGTCTTCTTTGCAGAAATGTCTGTTCATGTACTCTGCCCATTTCTTGATTGGATTATTTGTTCTTTGGGTGTTGAGTTTGCTAAGTTCTTTATAGATTCTGGACACTAGTCCTTTATCTGATATGTCGTTTGCAAATATCTTCTCCCATTCTGTCAGTTGTCTTTTGATTTTGTTAACTGTTTCCTTTGCTGTGCAAAAGCTTTTGATCTTGATGAAATCCCAATAGTTCATTTTTTCCCTTGCTTCCCTTGCCTTTTGCGTTGTTCCTAGGAAGATGTTGCTGCGGCAGAGGTCGAAGAGGTTGCTGCCCGTGTTCTCCTCAAGGATTTTGATGGATTCCTTTCGCACATTGAGGTCCTTCATCCATTTTGAGTCTATTTTTATGTGGGGTGTAAGGAAATGGTCCAATATCATTTTTCTGCATGTGGCTGTCCAATTTTCCCAGCACCATTTATTGAAGAGGCTGTCTTTTTTCCATTGGACATTCTTTCCTGCTTTGTCGAAGATTAGTTGACCATAGATTTGAGGGTCTATTTCTGGGTTCTCTATTCTGTTCCATTGATCTATGTGTCTGTTTTTGTGCCAATACCATGCTGTCTTGATGATGACAGCTTTGTAATAGAGCTTGAAGTCCGGAATTTTGATGCCACCAACGTTGGCTTTCTTTTTCAATATCCCTTTGGCTATTCGAGGTCTTTTCTGGTTCCATATAAATTTTAGCATTATTTGTTCCATTGCTTTGAAAAAGATGGATGGTACTTTGATAGGAATTGCATTAAATGTGTAGATTGCTTTAGGTAGCATAGACATTTTCACAATATTTATTCTTCCAATCCAGGAGCATGGAACATTTTTCCATTTCTTTGTGTCTTCCTCAATTTCTTTCATGAGTACTTTATAGTTTTCTGAGTATAGATTCTGTGTCTCTTTGGTTAGGTTTATTCCTAGGTATCTTATGGTTTTGGATGCAATTGTAAATGGGATTGACTCCTTAATTTCTCTCTTCTGTCTTGCTGTTGGTGTAGAGAAATGCAACTGATTTCTGTGCATTGATTTTATATCCTGACACTTTACTGAATTCCTCTACAAGTTCTAGCAGTTTTGGAGTGGAGTCTTTTGGGTTTTCCACATATAGTATCATATCATCTGCAAAGAGTGATAATTTGACTTCTTCTTTGCTGATTTGGATGCCTTTAATTTCCTTTTGTTGTCTGATTGCTGAGGCTAGGACCTCTAGTACTATGTTGAATATCAGTGGTGATAATGGACATCCCTGCCGTGTTCCTGACCTTAGCGGAAAAGCTTTCAGTTTTTCTCCATTGAGAATGATATTTGCGGTGGATTTTTCATAGATGGCTTTGATGATATTGAGGTATGTGCCCTCTGTCCCTACACTTTGAAGAGTTTTGATCAGGAAGGGATGCTGTACTTTGTCAAATGCTTTTTCAGCATCTATTGAGAGTATCATATGGTTCTTGTTCTTTCTTTTATTGATGTGTTGTATCACATTGACTGATTTGCGGATGTTGAACCAACCTTGCAGCCCTGGAATAAATCACACTTGGTCGTGGTGAATAATCTTTTTAATGTACTGTTGAATCCTATTGGCTAGTATTTTGTTGAGTATTTTCGCATCTGTGTTCATCAAGGATATCGGTCTATAGCTCTCTTTTTTGGTGGGATTCTTGTCTGGTTTTGGGATCAAGGTGATGCTGGCCTCATAAAATGAGTTTGGAAGTTTTCCTTCCATTTCTATTTTTTGGAACAGTTTCAGGAGAATAGGAATTAGTTCTTCTTTAAATGTTTGGTAGAATTCCCCCGGGAAGCCGTCTGGCCCTGGGCTTTTGTTTGTTTGGAGATTTTTAATGACTGTTTCAATCTCCTTACTGGTTATGGGTCTGTTCAGGCTTTCTATTTCTTCCTGGTTCAGTTGTGGTAGTTTATATGTTTCTAGGAATGCATCCATTTCTTCCAGATTGTCAAATTTATTGCCGTTGTTTGTTTGTTTGTTCAAATAGCTATCATCAGTCAAAAAGGACAGGCAAAGTCAGGCTCATTACAGCCTTACCTGATTTTCTAAAGTAACATCTAAGTCCGATTAACATTACAAACAAACTTTCAAAATTCTTAGCTATTAGCATTAATTGTTGTTAGGAAGATGAAGAGGAAATTGAAGAAGACTATTAAACAGAGGAATGGCAAACTTCATTGGAAGATTTTTTTTTAATTTGTTCCTCTCTTGTAAACTCTACTGTTTATAATATTTTAATTAAGATTTTTTTGAAGCTTAGGTAGATTTGTGAATGTGTGTTTTTCAATATAAATATAAGTGTGCAGATACATCCACATAAACAACTACAGGGCAGAAATATTTTTACATGTGAAAGGTAACCATACACATAAGTGTAAACATATATATAATATAAAAGTATTTTTCACATAAAATACCCTAAATGGATTTTGAGGCTAAAGATATATTCCTTTCGTTCAAAGATTTCATTGAAATCTTCCATGTAAAATTTTCTAAACCCCTGAATTAAATGCAACTTCGTTCTTTTTAACGAGTAGGTTTTCTGTTACACCATCTTACTGACACCACCAGTATATAAATTTGAAGAGGATTTGAATTTTTATTATATTTCCAACTTTGATTATTTCTTTATAAAAAACACTTGGAAGTAGAAACTGAAGGCAAGACTTTACTTTCAACATGTTTTTTGAATTTACGTGGGTTGATCATACTCATTTGTTTTTATGAAGAAACATATCAAGTTTCTTGTTTGCCGTTTTTAATCACAAAGTTTATAGTATAGGGTGTAGTATATTATATCATTTTGTTCACATATTTGTGTGTGTGTGTGTGTGTGTGTGTGTGTGTGCTGTAGCATCCTATACCTTTAGAGAAGATTTTCCAGACTGATATTTGAACAAATTTCAGTCAATGACAAGGAGTGTGCATGGCTTCACATATGCTTGATAAAGGCTAAGCCTATCATTGCTGCTTTATAGCCATTTAACTTCAAAAGGAATCAATTTATATGCAAAGTCATCTTTCCTTAGTTGAGGGACACAAAGTTAAGAGATTCTTATTCTTTTTATTTTTTCTGATGTCACAAAGGTCAGTTCTTAATCTGCCATCCCCAAACATAATATTTTAGTTTTATTTGCCTTGCCTGATCAGTCGTCCAAATGGTAATGCTGGAATCCTCAGTCTATTCTTCTCTGTAATTTGATTGATTTTATATTTTGAATTTTTGTACAGCTCCCAGAAAATGTTTTAGCAATTGAATATTTTAAAAAATATACCCAAAATTCATAAATAAATTATCTGGCTCTTCTGTAACAATGTAATCATTCAATGCACAAGACAAATGTCAAATGTTTGGTTTTATTCTTTTACTCTTTGCTGACTGGAAGGGTAATTGCAAACAAAACAAAACAAAACAAAACCTAACTTTCTTCTAGATATTCCACGTAATATTCTTTTTCTTTTGTCCTCCAGAATGATAACTTTAATATACTTTTTTCCCCTCTTAAAAACAGTAATACACATTTATTTTGGCAAAACCAATGAAGAAAAATGTAATAATCCAATAATAGTATCCAAAGTCCCATCACTCAGAGAACCTCTGAGAACATTTTGATATAGGGATTTACATTTTATCTTTCCATTAAAATATATACAGTTCTCATAAAATGGAAACCATACTGAATTATTTTATATCTATATTCCGCTTTGTTCATTCGACATCATAACATGACAATTAATTCTCCTTAAATGTGTTATAATAGCATATACTATTACCACAGAATTTAATTAACAATTCTTTTATTATTGGATTCTGATGTTATTTTACAATATTAACTTCTTTATAACAAATTCCAGCTCACAAATCTTCATGTGCATATTTTATTAGAACCTTAACTGTATTCTCAGACATTAAATTATTAAGTCCAGGTACATGAACACTTTTAAGGATATCAATATAACATGTCCCATACCCACACATATACTTGTAATAACATAATTTTATCAAGAAATTAGTCATTTGGGGCGCCTGCATGGCTCAGTTGATTAAGTGGCTGCCTTTGGCTCAGGTCATGATTCAGGGTCCTGGGATTGAGCCCTGCATTGGGCTCCCTGCTCAGCAGAGCCTGCTTCTCTCTCTTTCTCTGCCGGCCACTCTGATTCCTTGTGCTCTTTCTTTGTTTGTCAAATAAATAAATTAAATTAAAAAAAAAAAAAGAAGTCAGTCATTCATCACCCTCCACTGAATACTAAAAAGGACAAGGCACAGTGAGTTTAGAAATGAGACCTAAATGAGCTCAAAATGTGTAACAGATTGATCTACAAACTAGCTAAATATGGGAAGTTAATTTGTTTCTAAACTTCTTAGCAAACAATGACAAAAGTGTGTCCTTACTGGTGATGTTACCTGTATTATCAGTGATGGATATTGAACAGTACTTCTGTAGATGGTGATCCTCCTAATGGAGGAGGACTGATAATTTATAATTATTTATAATATGTAAAATAATTCAAAATTCTTATAAACATTTACTATTTATATAAGCATATCTTTACTGGGTGTTTTTGGTTTTTTTAAAGATATTTTATTTATTTATTTATTTATTTGACAGAGAGAGAGAGATTACAAGTAGCCAGAGAGGCAGGCAGAGAGAGAGGGGAAAGCAGGCTTCCCACTGAGCAGAGAGCCTGATGCGGGGCTGGATCCCAGGACCCTGAGATCATGACCTGAGCCAAAGGCAGAGGCTTAACCCACTGAGCCACCCAGGTGCCCTTTTACTGGGTGTTTTTTTAGTGTGAATACAGGGTGCTGGTAACAAGTCAAAATTTACTTCCATAGAATTAATTATACAGAGGGTCAAATGATTTGTTCAAGCTATTCACTTGCTTCTGGTCTCCAAAGGAAAATATGTAAAAAAGTAAATTTTGGAATATAGCACAAATGCAAATGTATTATATTCTTTCAAAAACTTTACTTGCAAAAGTGTATCTCTACTGGGCTTTTGTTAAATAATGAGCGACAGAGTGTTGGAGATTATATATTATGTATCCAATGGGATCTCAGAAAAGAACTTGCTGACAGGGTTTCTGTGTGTTGTGCTGGGGTGTGTGTGTGTGTGTGTGTGTGTGTGGGTGTGTGTGTGTGTGTGAAATTTCGGGAAAGGGGTGATACTAAGAAAACATGTACAACTCAAGAACACCTGAATTATATCCTTTGAACACCCAGAAAGTAATTACATGTACATAAGACAGAAACTAGTAAAGAAAATTTTCTTTTCTTTCTTTCTTTTTTTTAAAGCATCGTTGGGGTTTGGCTTTAAAAGACTCCAGCATGGAAACAGTGACTCAGGTGGCAAGGTTTCCTAAGATAGAGGTGTTGTAGGAGTTTAGAAGCCAGAGAATTAGTTGATCATTTGTGTTTTTCTCATGCTCAACTGACTTGAATCTTCTCTCTTAAAACACAGTTATTTTTTGTCTCCATCAGAAAGGATGAATACCCAACTTTTGTATCAACATGGACAGAACTGGAGATTATGCTGAATGAAATAAGTCAAGCAGAGAGTCAATTATCATATGGTTTCACTTACTTGTGGAGCATAAGGAAAACACAGAGGACATGGAGAGATGGAGAGGAGAAAGGAGTTGGGGGAAATCGGAGGGGGAGAGGAACCATGAGAGACTATGGAGTCTGAGAAACCAACTGAGGGTTTTGGAGGGGAGGGAGTTGGGAGGTTGGGTGAGCCTGGTGGTGGGTATTGTGGAGGGCATGCATTACATGGAGCCCTGGGTGTGATGCAGAAACAATGAATCTTGAACACTGAAAGAATAAAATAAAATAAATTAAGTTAAATTTTAAAAAAAGAAAGAGAAAACAAAACAACAGCAACACTTATTTCTTGTGAATAAAAGAGTAAATGTCATAATTCTTAGACTCACCTGCCCTGCACCCTCTCTATCACTTGCATCTCTAATTTATGTATAGCTTTGATCTCCTAACAGTGCAAGTAGGCCTTCCGTTCCTTCCAAGATTATCAGGTATCTTAGAAACCAATAACAAAAAAAGAAAATCAGACCAGAGTATCAGCAGTATTTCACATGAGCAGAAGTTCTTACCTGACTCTTCCCATGACACAGATTCCAGATGAACAGAGATGTAGTTAAGATTACTTTGTATGAAGTCAAAGGTCAATAAAAGGCCAGTAACTTTGGTGTTATTCTTGATATATGCAATGTTTCAAAATAATAGGTAGGTCTGAAGCTGTTCATCTGCTATGCGTCACAGATGATGTGACAATCACCCACACTCATTATTTAAAAAAAAAAAAAAGCACCTGTTTTTTTGGCATAGAAGAGGATAGGAAAACATAAGATTCTTTTAACTAAAAAAAGGAGGAAAGGATGTTTATATATCTTTTACAGTTATATATATAAATTTACAAATTTGAATACCACTCATGATGATTAATTGGGGGGAAAAATTTCCTTAGAGACTTAATGTTACCTTGAAGAAGAAATTCAAGGTCAAGTATTTTATGATTGCTTCATGCAGGGAAAAAAAAAAGAAAGATGACAGTCTTGTGTATAAGTTTCATTTTCTAAGTCTGATAAATTATTTCCTTCCACATGCTTTCATTATTTAAAATTCTATTTCATCCACCAGAGTGAACTACTCTTTCCTCTTTTGTATCTGTCTTGTGTTTCTCTCACAAGCAGCTGCTAATTAGGAGAGGCTGCGGTCTCAGGGCTCTGTACAAAATCCCATTTCTTAGCATTGGATAAAACAGTGAAACATGAAGGGAACAAAAGGCTTCTAAATTGAAAAAAAATTAAAAATGGATTATAGGGGGAATGTAATATTTTGCTTCCATATAAAATTTTCAAATATTTTATAATTTGTTTACCTTTAAATTCTTTTTTTTCCATCAGTGTAAGCAAAGTGAAAGAGAGATAGTTATAAATTATTGATATAAACACAAGCAACAATCTGGAACTAAAATTTCAGCTAACTTCAACAAACTATACCATGAAATGAGAGAAGGAAATAATTCTACATTTTTTTAATTTAATTTTTTTTATCTTTTAAAAGATTTATTTCATTATTTGAGAGAGAGAGAGAGTGAATGAGAGAGAGAACATGAGCAGGAGCAGAGGGAGAAGGAGAAGCAGGCTCCTCTGCTAAGCAGAGAGCCCAATGTGGCGCTCACAGGACCCTGGGATCATGACCTGAGCCGAAAGATGCTTAAGCAACTGAGCCACACAGGCGCCCCATTTTCTAAATTTTTCTATCTTGCAGCCACTGAATAATTCTTCATATTGTTAGAACAATACAAATGGATAATTTTTTGTAAAATATGAAGAGTGCCCATTAGGAAAATAGCATACAAAATGCAAAAATGAGCTTCAAAATAAATTTTAGTCTAGCAAAATCTGAGACATGGAGAAAGAAAAAGTACAAAATATTTGTAAGAATAAAGTAAGAGTAAATTAAGGTGCATATATTTTGTTTAAGGAGATAATTTCTGGGGTGCCTGGGTAGCTCAGTCAGTTAAGCCCAAGTCTTGATTTCAGTTTGTCATGGTCTCAGGGTCATGAGATAGAGCCCTGTGTCAAGCTCCTTGCTGGACATGGAGCCTGCTTGAGATTCTCTCCCTGTCTCCTTCTAGCCCTCCCCCAGCATCTGTGTGTGCAAACACATGCACACACTCTCTTTCTCTCTCTCAAATAAATAAATACATCTTTTTAAAAAGAAGATAATTTATGTTTGAAAAGTAGTTTAAATAAGGCCAGAGTCACATGTCTTATGTGACAATTATATTTAAGACATGGAAAGTAATGTGAAGGTGTAAGAGGACATATTTGGTATATGAGGACTCAGGAAGCATAGCCCCTGTGGTCTTGTTTGCCCATAAAACAAAGCCAAGGAAAAACAAAACAAAGCAAAATGAAACAAAGCACAACAAAATGAAAGAGAAGATTGTATTTTAGCCCCAAAGTTTTGCAAGAAGCTCTCTCTGGTTTGTCAGAATATACTAATACGTGTTTTTTTTTTTTCCTACTTATGATATTTTATACTCTGAAAGCTTTAATCTTTCTAATTTAATTTAAATTTAAATCTAAAAATTAATTAAAATTAATTAAAATCTAATTTAAGCTTTTATCTGTACAGGTAGCTATTTGCATTCTAAAAATGAAGGAACTCAAGAAGAGAGAGAGAGAGATATAAGGAGGGAGGGTCGATGAGAATACTCCAAGACTACTGATATGTGTGGGAGAAATCTTTCCCAGAGTGTAGTCTTCGAAATTGAACATTAATTTGGTGATGGATCAAATGAACAAGAGAAACGAGGCAAAAGCATTTAGTTTGACATAACATCTAGTTACCTAATTTGTGGCTGGGTTTGCTTAAGTGCCTGCATTTCAAGGAAATATGAGTTTAAGGTAAAGATGAGTTTAAGATGAGCCCATACATGGGGAACACATGGCAAGGCGCACGATTTCTATAATGGCATTACTTAGTTCTGTTAAAATGAAATCTAGTTAAGGTTTATGGAATGCATAAAACTTGCTTCATGCCTTCGCTTTGGCATTACAGGATTCTGTGTTCCTTTTCCATCCCACATTCTCAGCAAACCCCGTCAACATTTGAATCTGAATCTAATTTTGTTTTACTTTTTTTATATTAAACAAATTAGATAATCCATTAAACAAATGGGAGGAAAGAGCATTAATGATATGTTGCACTTGCATGATGAAGTTAATTGGATTAACTAAATTAGCTCTTTTACATTCAGGCCTGCATATGTTTTTAATGTTTAAAGCAAGAAATGATGGGGAGAACTCACATTTCTGGGATTTTCATTCTTCATTGCAAAGCAGAGGTCAGTAATGCATTTATTTCCGAAGCCTCCAGTGAGACCATTAACAAGCTCAAAGTTGAAAGTATGAAAGAGAGAGAGAGAGAGAGAGAGAAGAAGAAGGAAGTAAGAAAAGGAAAAAAACAAAAGAGAGAACAGAATAAAAACAGAAAAGAATCATGGGCATTTCATTAAGTCCTAGTCCTACAAACCAGCCTAATCTCATTTAGAATAGAATTAAAACCATGCAAAAAAAGTATCCTGGACTTCGTGGTTCAGCTTCAAGACACCGTGACTCTCTCAGGTAAGACCTCACTGGGATCTTGGAAAAATTCTAGGTTCAGAGTTCTCTGTACAAGGAAAAGGTTTTGCTTGAGAGTAAGATCCTAATTAGGAAATATTGAACACTTTGCCTTAAGGAGCAGAGACATCTTAAATTCAAGCACCCTGGATCCTAACAACTGTGGTTGTTGTCCAATGACACAACCGAAGTTTCCTAGCCAGATTAATGCTAGAAATTTCAACTTTAGGGGAAAGGTGGTATGTTCTGTTATCAACCGGGAATGCTCAATTACTCCTTTTAGGGTCACAGAGCTCAATGCCTTAAGAAGTGGTACTTTCTTCAGTACAAGGTGTGTTTTATAATAAGTCTGATTCTACAATTTGTATCATAATATTCAGCATTTTTTTTACATTCAGAAGCAAAAATTGATTTTGGAATGTATTCATTCTAATTTTCCAGTAAGTGGCAAACTGTGAATGTCTTTGAGTATATAGTCCTTGATTTGAAGAAATGGTAGTCATTACTAAGTTCTGCCAATTCCCATAACAGCAAATGGGTGAAGATCTTACAGTGTGCAATACTTTCATTTTATTACTATTATGGCAAGATTCAATAAATATTGGTGACAAAGACTTATTCTGACTTTCACCAAGAAAGATAGCATAATTATATTACAAATTATATATAATACAAATTATACCACCTTATTTGGCTAAAAATCCAGAAATTAACATGTCAGTCACAGTTGTAAATAATCAACAAGAGTTTAGAAATTTGCAATTAAGGGGTGCCTGGGTGGCTCAGTGGGTTAAGTCTCTACGTTCAGCTCAGGTCATGATCTCAGGATCCTGGGGATGACCCCCGCATTGGGATCTCTGCTTAGCGGGGATCCTGCTCCCCGTCTCTCTCTGTCTGCTTGTGATCTCTTTCTCTCTCTGTCAAATAAATAAATAAATAAAATAATAATAAATAAAATCTTTTAAAAATTAAAAAAAAGAAATTCACAATTCATCAAGTATACCTCTCTTATAGATAACTGTTGGCTTTTGCTTAATAATTTTCACTTAGTAGATGTGCACGTCCTATTTCACAGTTACATTTACACAGATGATTACTTTTATTTACATAACACATAAGATACGTGTATCTTGAAACAAATGTCTTATCTCAGTCAGTTACATTATTTTTATCCAAACACTGAAATTTATAACAGATTGGGTTTTTTCTTTAACTTTCCAATGTCATACATATAACAGGTTATTTATATATATATTAAGTTGGGTTAATGTTTACACAACAATAGAGTGTGCTGACTAGGTAATAACAGAAGAGAATACCGATTATGCCCATCTTTGTATCCTCAAACTAATCACATGCTGAACTGTGCACAAGGATCAGGAAACTCTTCTTTGAAACTGGAAACACCAATAAGCAGAATTTCATCTATAAGAAAGCCGGCCAAGTGTTTTGTATATAGGCTAAACTAAGGAATATGCTAAGAGAGGTTGTGACCTTCTTAGGTCATGAGTGGACTAGATGGAGCATGTTTCCACATACATGTGGGACAGAAGTCCTGTGAAGCAAAATCAGTGACCTCCTCACCTTAGACTAAAGTGCATGGGTCAGTTACAGTAGCCTTCCTGAACCTCACATGGCAGATTTGTAGAAGATATGAAAGGAAATTTTAGCGGTACAATATTTGAGAACAGTTGATTGAGAAAAGCATAGTGTGGGAAAGGAGTGTCAGCAGAAGTGACATGTGTCCAAACCAAAACCTAGATAGGTTTGTCATGCAAAATGTTGAGAAAATTCCAAAAAGCACAAGGAGGAAAATTATAAAAAATGGAAGAAATTAATAAAATTTTTTATAAGAAATATATATATATGGATAATCAATAGCTTTTCAATATTAAGTCCACCAATAAATCTATGTGGTATCACTATTTACCAATATTCTTTCAGTTAGTGAGGGAATTTCAGTAGTATTTATATGTCTTATACTGTTTTTGAACTTCAATTTTTATAGTTGTTTTATAGTTTAGTTATTGGGAATGGTATACTTTTCATGTTATTTTTGTGTAAATATATTTCGTGTGTTTGAAAGAAAGGTCACAGAGACACTGTGATAAGGATCTGTGAGAAGGCTCCTGTGCTCCTTAGTGAAAGTATCTGCACACCAGCTTGGCCAATCATCATTGAACACTGACAAAGTGTCAACGTTTGCATTTCATGGAGAGTGTGGAAATGGGTTTCCTGTGGACCATGACTATGAGGCAGACCTCGATGCAACTCTGGTTTCCTTGCCCAGACTTGGGGAAGAAATGCTGCTAGCTCAGATTGTGGAGACACCAGAGCATTGAAGGGGGGCAAGCTGCCTCTCCTTGAAAGGGTACCTGTCCCTAGCACCTTTCCCTGCAGCTTCCCCACTAGCTCATTCCATGCTTACCTTGTTGGAGGACGGGCCGGCTGGCACTAACCAAGCGTGTGGGTCCTCAGCGATGTATCTCTGTGTGATCTACCCTTTACATTTTATACTTAACTTTGGGGTACTCCAAAAAAGAAAACAGTGCAGAAGCTAAATTTGGTTTCAGTCCCAAATACAATGTGCAAAGTTAAATTCATGTTATGAAATTTTATTTTTAAATTAATTTTACTTACATAATTAATACATAAACAACTAAACAAACACATATAAATAAACACAAGACTCACTTTAGTGGATGACTAATTCCCTTTTGATGTCCAACCCAATTCCAGTCCCCTTTTTATTGTCTAGAGCTGATCATACATATTAATTTCATGTGATATTTTCAAACATATTTCTATACATATCTGAACTGGCATGAGCTATATGGTATTGTTTTGAGAATCTTTTTAAGGCATATATTATATATTGTGTTATATTTTCCATTTATTTTACGATGTATCTTGGTGAGGTAGCCAAGAAAGTTTATCTGGAGATATCGATAGATAGATATTGAAGATCGATATCTATCGATTGACTATATCTTTATCTTCAACTGTGGGAAAGTATTCCAAAGAATGAATATACTACAATTTTTGAAACCATTCTCTTGGTATGTTGGTTATTTCTAATGTTTTTGGCTATTAGAACCCTTCAGCAGATGTTATTGTTGGTACCCTTTGTGTAGCTGTAGGACTATTTGTAAGATGGATATCTAGAAATTATGTTGTGGGGAGAAATATATTCACACTTCCATATTACTCATCAAAGAGGCTGTACCAATTTATTATTTCATAAATCAAATGTTGATATTATCAAATTTCAAATTTTCCTATTTTCACCAATGAAAAATAATATTTCAGTGTTATTTTAATTTCCAGTGAGATTGAGATCATTTTATATATGAGTTAGTCATTGTGCTTTTTGTGCTTTCTATTCTATATAAATCTTTCCTTATTTTATAGATCAATTTTTTGTACTAATTTATAGAAACTCTTTATGTAATCTGTTTATCATTTGTCTATTATATATTTTTAAATATATGTCCCAAAATCTTTTATTTGTTTTGAATATGTGAAGGCTTTTATTGCACAAATTACTTACTCTAATTAAATTTCTAATTGTTTTCTGTTATAGTTTACTTTTTCTATTTTAAGAATGACTTTCACTAGGGATGCCTTGGGTAGCTCAGTCGGTTAAGCAGTTAACTCTTGATTTCAGCTCAGGTCATGATCTCAAGGTTGTGAGATCAGGCCCTGCATTGGGTTCCATGCTTAGTGTGGAGCCTGCTTGGGATTCTCCTCATTTTCTCCCCAAGTTGCTTACCTGCTCATGATCGCTCTCTTAAAAAAAAAAAATGACTTTCACTATCCCTGAGAGACTATATTTGTGCATTATGTAAATAATCTATGTTTCTCTATTATCTTTTACATACAGTTCATCTACATACATGAATATGGTATTTGTGTACATTTACTCTTTATAAATTGAGACTCGATTTGCCATTTTCCTTAAAAAATCTTATTAAATCTTAATTGCTATTGCACTGAATTTATAGATTAACAATATTTGAGTCTTTGTGTATTGTGTTTTCTCATCTCATACACATGCAGTAGCTCTCTATTCCCATATCCTCCTCAAAGTCTAGTGTATTTCAAGTTAATTTCTATAAGTTATAATATTTGTTTCCCTTATGTATAGATTTTTTTCTTATGTTTTCAAACTAGTCATTTTTTTATTTATGGTAGAGGCCATTCATTTTTCAAGTTTCCTCTTACCTGCCCTTTGGTTGGACTCTTATTGTTTTAAATAGTTCCCTACTTGATTTTCCCAAGGTCAAATCAGTAATTTTAACAACACTTTTCTCCTTTATATTACAATGCTTATATATCTTCTTTTTTTCCTCAAAATAATGTTTTGTTTCCTAGTATCTTAAGGAAAATATGAATACTACCAGGGGTTTTAAACATCTTTGTTTTGTTGTTCAATATTATTTTCATTATTTTTTGCATTCATTTTACAAATTTGTTTGGCTTCATAGTTACACAGAAATTCTAGGCATGAATTCTAGACATGAGAATTTACACTCAATTTGTGTAACATATACTCATGTAACTTTGAAAAAAAATAATGTAAGTCAATGTGTAGAGGTTCCACAATAATTTGGGTTTTTCTTTTTCTCATGTAAAAGTCTCTCATACATTAAATACGTAGAGTGAGAAACACTGGTGTTAGTAGAATAACAGGTTTTAAAAAGTCAAGGGCCTGTATTAGGTAGGTCTGGGTTTGGGTCATGGCTTTGACAAATTTGCTGTTTGTTCTTAATAAAAATAATTCAGTGGAGGAGGGGTTCTCTCTCTCTCTCTCTCTCTCTCTCTCTTTTTTAGCAGGGAAGGGTGAAATAAAGAAAATGTAGGCAGTGTTATACGGTGTGCTTAAATGTGGAATAAACTGGCAGGAGGCCAGTCACAGGTCAGCTATGGTGATTCAGGTATGAGGGGATAAAGACCAAAACTTGGTTTGTGAAAAATAAAAAGGAAGTACAGGTCAGACACTGGAGTCTTAGCATTATGTGTCCAATCTGGTTAAATGTGTGTTATGGAATGTAAGGCAACATGGCTCTGTTTCTTCTCGGAAGCATTGAGTTAAATTTTATAATTCTATCGTTAATTACAGTTGACCATTTTTGCTTGCTTTGTTTCAAGTTTCTACTTAAATTCTGGTTGATGTGTAGTGCAATATTGCTTTCAGGAGTAGAATTTAATGATTTATCACTTACATATGACACCCACTGCTCATCACTAGTGTCCTCCACCACCCATTTAACCCATTCCACCTACTCCCCTCCAGCAACCTTCAGTTTACTCTCTATAGTGAATCATCTCTCATGGTTTGCTTCTCTCTTTTTTTTTCTCTTATTTCCCCTATATCCATTTATTTTGTTTCTTTTTTTTTAAGATTTTATTTATTTACTTATTTGTCAGAGAGAGAGAGTGAGAGAGCACACAAGCAGGCAGAGCAGCAGGCAGAGGTAGAGGCAGAGGGAGAAGCAGGCTCCCCACTGAGCAGGGAGCACAATGTGGGACATGATCCCAGAACCCTGGGATCATGACCTGAGCCGAAGGCAGCAGGTTAACTGACTGAGCCACCCAGGTGTCCCTGTTTTGTTTCTTAAATTCTACATATGATTGAAATCATGTAATAATTGTCTTTCTCTGACTGATTTATTTCATGTAGCATAATACACTAGCTTCAACCATGTTGCAAATGGCAAGATTTCATTATTTTTTTATGGCTGAGTAATACTGCTGACCCTTAAACAACATGGGGATTAAGGGTGCGACACTTTCTCCAGTCAAAATCTGTATATAACTTTTGATTTCCTCAAAATTGTTGACCAGAAGCCTTACTGATAACTTGAACAGTTGCATAACATTTGTTGCATATGTATTATATACTCCTTCTTACAATAAAGTAAGGTAGAGGAAATGGCTATTAAGAAAGCCATAAGGAATAGAAGATACATTTACAGTGTTGTACTGTTTTTATTGAAAAAAATCTGTGGATAAGTTGACTTGTGCCGTTCAAACCCATGCTGTCTGATGGTCAACTGTGATACCATTTGGAAGTCTTCTACTTTGCTATTACAATAATTTTTATTAATCTCTCCTCTACACAACAAAAGAAGATGCAAATAGATGAGAAGAGGAAATCACAATGAAAATAGTACATATGTCTGTTTTGTTCATATTAAGACATGTAAACCAAAATATTTCAAATTGTTAGTCTTTAAAATTAATGTTGGGACTATGTAATAGATTATATAAATATAGAATAAAGTAAATTTCAAATTTTCACCTAATTCTATGTTGCAATAGTACAGTTTATTAGAAAAAAATTAACCTTTAACCATAAATGTTTATGTATTTTAAAATATTTCTGAACCACTCAATATAATTGCATACACATAGTTGGAATGATTGAATGATTTGTGAAATAAAGTTAATGAGTATGTGGGGAAAAGGGAAGTCTCATGCACTGTTCGTGAACAGTTTAAACTGGTACAACCACTATTGAAAATAGTATGGAGGCTCCTCAAAAAATTAAAAATGGTACTACTGTACAATCCATCAATTCCACTTCTGGGTATATAGCTGAAGGAAAAGATATCCCAATCTCAAAGAGTTATCTGTATCCCCATGTTCATTGTAACATTATTTGCAATAGCCAAGACATGAATAAAACTTGTGGCCATTGATGGATGGATAAAGAAAATGTAATCTATACATACAATGGGATATTATACAGCCATTAAAAAACATAAACAAGAAAAATAAAGTCATTTGCAACAATGTAGATGGACCTAAGGGCATTAGACTAAATGGAAAAAGTCAGACACAGAAAAAAAAATACTATGTGATTTACTTATATACAGAATCTAAAAAAAAAAGAAAAGAAAAGAAATAAATCATATTAACAGAACAGATTGGTGATTGCCAGAGGAGGCAGATGGATGGAGGAAAAGTGTTAAAGTGGTCAAAAGGCACAAACTTCCAGTTATAAGATAAATAAGTCTAATATTAAATATTTTAAACTATTAAAAAACCACAAACTTTTTATAGTTTAATATTAAAAGAACCAATTCTAATAAGCATGGAATATTGGACATATGAAATTCATTTTACAAATACTGAAGAATTTAGAATTAAATTTTTAGGAAAAAAGCTGTTATATGACTGTAAAGGGCATATTTAATTTCCAGATTACAAAAATTGTTTGAACTTTCCTTGTTCCTTCTAAAATACCAAATACATTTGTTTTTATAAATTCTCATAATAAAGAAAGTTATCATAGAAGTCAGGATTGTTATACATGTCTTACTTTGGGTATTTAAATTCTTTTCTGTGAATTTTCTTCTAGGAGTGATAAAAAGCATTCATTTCTTAGCATCGTTTGGAAATCTTTTTAAAATGTCCTGGTATATTGTGGACGATGAACCATTAGAATTCTGATAATGATGAAAAGTAAGCTTAGTTTTAAAATTCTATTACTTAATATTTGGTTGTATTTCCTGAACATGCAGAAACTGAAGCGTGTTAGTACAATAATTACAAACATTTCCTTGAAGCCATCTTGTCTGTCCATGTTTCAAACACGCAAGGGAATTGGAAACTGAATGTACAACACTGTTTCTTTTTGATTAGCCCAGAGTGCTAGATTTCAAAGCAACTTTTATGAAACCCACTGGACAAGTTTTTCCTGGTACCAATTCATTTTAATTTTGACTTTTGTAATGAATGATCATGTTCTTGATAGGAACTTGAAGAATAATACTTGAATGCATAGCTTAAGTGTTAACATGAATTAACGATTATAGTATGATGTATGAATTTACATTTAAAATAAATGTGTAGCTATTTAAAGTAGATGATTATTTTTCAATAAAGTGTAATACTCTTATATTATTCAGTTTTGTAAAAATCATTCTGGATTACTCTTCACATCTGCTATGGGTTGAAGTGTGTCCCCTCCAAATTTATATGTTGAAGTCATAATCCCCAGTACCTCAGAATGTAACCATAATTGGAGATAAAGTCTTCAGAGAGGTAATTATGTTACAGTGAGATTATTAGGGTGGACTCTAAATCAGTGTGACTGATGTCCTTATAAGAAGAGGAGATAAGAGAGGTGCTTGGGTGACTCAGTTGGTTAAATGTCCTACTGTTGATTTCGGCTCAGGTCATGACCTCAGGGTCCTGAGATCCAGCTCCACCGGCTCCACACTCAGCAGGGAGTCTACTTGTCCATCTCTCTCTGCTCCTTCCCACATTCACTATTTTTTCTCTCTTCCTCTTTCTCTCTCAAATAAATAAAAACCTTAAAAAATAAGCAGAGGAGATAAGGAAACAGGCATTCACAGAAGGAGACCTTGTGAGGAATCTGGGAGAAGACAGCCACCTACAAGCTAAGGAAAGAGGCCTTTGGACCTGCACATACCTTGATCTTGGACTTGTAGTCTCCAGAATTATGAGAAAATGAATTTCTGCTATTTAAGCCCCTTGGTCTATGAAACTTTGTTATGGAAGCCCTAGCAAACTAATACAACATCATTGTGCCAAAGTATTCGTGACATGGCAAAAATAATTATAGGAAGTTATTTCACTGCTATAACTTTTACAATTGCACCATATAAAGCATCTGGTATCATGGTTTATTTCTCCTCTAGATAAAATGAATCTTTTCTTCCCCTTTACCTAAAGAACATGATTTAGACTTCTAGGATAAAATGTATGTGGTTAGCCATGGCTTCTGAGAAGGTTTCCCACCCCATGAAAAGATAGAAAAAAAAAACAATAATCTGCAAAATCACAACAGGAAAGAATGCAAATCCCAGGATATGGAAAGGATTTGCACCGACCAAAGGGCTAGTTAAAGAGGAAGCAGAAACACAATTAGCTGAGGTGCTGAAATCCCATAAATTAAACTTCTGGCCCTGGAAGTAGGCAGATTTAGATTTAGTAGGCCTCCCTGTCCTATTCCTAAAATCAGATTATACCTTACCTGTCTTTGGGATGACCAAAGCCCCAAGCCCAGTCTTCCCTATCATGGCTAGCTTCTCATATCCAAGGGAAGTCCAAGTCCAGGAATAGAGGAGGGAGGGAGGAAATGGATCTACCCATTGAAGCATCCTGGGATTTTAGAGCATGTGGGTACGTGACGAAGAACAGTTAAGTGGTTGGTCTTAGCCTAGCCCCTAGAAAATATGTCAGCTGTGGAAGCTTCATTGTTTATATTAATTATTATTAATATTATCACTAATAAATAAATAAATAAATACTTGAATCAATAATAATTAATTAAATAATTAAAATGATATTATTATACTAATAGGATTGAAGGGTTCAGTGTGAGGCAGGAAAGAGGGAGACAGGGCTGGAGACCCTCAGTACTGCCCTTCTAGGACAAATAAGGTATGTGTGTATGTATGGGGGGGGCATTGTCTCTCTGGCCTCAGTCTCTTACCTATATCAACAGAGATCTGACAGGAGTTGGATATTTAAGAAAAGAAAAATAATTTTCCCTCTAACTTCTAGATTCTTGGCTGAAACCCTCCTGTAATAAAAACATAAAACAAGTGGATAAAGTAAATTTAATTACATGTGTGCATGAGGGAGCTCCACAAAGATCTGAGACTCAAAGAACTGACCACAGCAGGCCGTTTTTATACTTTTAGACAGTGAAACAATAAATTTGTGAAGAATTGATAAGATGTAAGAGTTTGAACTAGGTGTAGTAAAATGGGGAAGAAGCAACAAGTTTTCTTTATACAGTCTTCTTCGCCTTAAATTCTCTGACTCTGGTATTCAGGACATCTCATTCCCTCCTGGTACATGGATGGTAACTATCACATGGGAGATTTATCTTTTGCTTTCAGGAAAGAAAAACAAAGGGGGTGAGGAAATCCCATATTTAATATGCCAAGATACCATTTTTTTTTTTTTTGGGTGGTGTGTCCTGAAATCCATCTGGTACATATAGGAGTACATTCCTCCATCAGTCAGCATCGAGGAACCACAAGCAGAGAATGGGCATGGATGAAGAACAATGGGCTAAGGTAAAGTTCTCGGATACTGGAGCTTACTAAGGGAAGGGAGGACTGGTATTAAACAAAAAGTACAAGAGGAGTCAAACATGCATTATAGGAACTTTCTGTGGTCATTAAATGAATGTTTACATGGAATTTTGAAGGCATGTGGACACGTTTAAAACTTCATAAAAATGTTAGCATGTACATGTTTAAAAAAATACTTACTCATTGAGGGGCACCTGGGTGGCTCAGTTAGTTAAGCACCTGCCTCTTGATTTTGACTCAGTGTTGTGGTCCCACAGTCGTGAAATTGAGCTCTGCATCAGGCTCCACGCTCGTTGGGAGTCTGCTTGAGATGCTCTCTCTCCCTCAGCCTCTTTCCTGCTCTCTCTCAAATAAATAAATAAACACAATTTTTAAAATATCCTTATAAGTTGTGAATAGCCTCAGCATTTAGAAAAACGTACTTTTGATTATCTTATGCAAACTTTCTTTATCTTTCACCTTCTCTTCAAAGAACATTTTTGAAAATGAAATAGTTTATTTAAAATATGGAAGGATTAAATGATGTTTAAGAGGCTTAAAAATACAATCTGCATTTAATCTAGAGAAAACATTTGGTGTCTACTTTAGCATAATCTTTTACAGCTGCATGTTCTTCATGCTGTGTGACGGACTTTGTCTTTACTGAGATTTAATCTTTTTATTCAACTGTTCTACATAATAACACTTAATATTGGAAAGATAGTCATAGTTTACAAGACATTTATGGATAATTTCTCATTTAATCTTCACATCTGTCTTGAGAAATAGGTAAAGTAGGAATTATCCCGTTTTAGTGATAAAGGAGTCAAACCAAGAAAGATGACTTGAAAGGTCCAAGAATATACAACCACCACTTGGTGGGACCCGATTATTCAGGTCTAGATGTCAAGGACTGTGTTCTTCTCAGCACCCCATAAGCTACTGTGAAATTTGCACCACTCCAGTGTAATCTGCCTAAATGCCTTGGCAGAATCTAGTTGTCCCTTGGAACATAGAGAAGAGAGCCTCACAGTCTAAGGAGAGTGGTTAACTTCTAGTTCCCTCCCCACAAATGGAAAGAACATAGCTTAGGAGTACAAAGTCATTGTGGAACATGGAGGAGGCTTTCAGGAGCCTCTGAAATCCAGGGTGGATCTTCCGCCCTAATCATGTTGTGAAGCATTTCTCCATGCCCATTAACCCATCCACCACAAGAACCATTATCAATAGCTCCCCAATGCAAACACCTCTACCATCTGCGAATTAATTCGAAGTATCCTAAATACAAGTTTGAATGCGTGGTTTCAAACTTGATGGTTACTTCCTTGATCCCCTTCCCTCTGTAAGAAATGAGTAACTCTAGCCCAGGAGAAAGCAGGGGAGGTGACGCGGAATTTGGAGAGACACACTTGGTTTCTTTTCGTATGTAATAACTTAACTTTGGGAAAGTCACTTGTCTTAATGTATGCAATTTTCTCACAATATTTTGAGTTTTTGTAGTTTAGAATTATAGAAAAGTGATGTTCACAATTAAAAAAAATTGCTTTAAGATATTATATGAGTACCAAGCCTCATTAAAATACAAATAAAAACTGAGAATTTTTTTTAAAGCAATTCCTGAATTATGATTAATTATCACATTGTACAGCTAGCCCTAGAAAAATCTACACCTTGTATAGGGATATTTTTTAGATTAAATGTAAACAAGCAAAAATATAATGTATCTGTTATATATTGGGTATAAAATAAACATACATTCCCTTCAAATCTTGGCCTACTTTATTACTCCTGGTGAAAATTATTACCTTGATTAATAACCTTATTCACTGATTCTCATTTGTATATTCCTGTGCCTGTCACACCCATCACCTTTCCCCACCCTACAAGGCTTCTGACTAATCTCTCTGTGGGCTTTTTTCACTGTGTGTTAAAAAGTCCATGTTTATATGAAAACACATTTGTTTGCTGAAGCTTTTTTTTTTAAACAACAGAAGCACCTCATCACCACATGTGTACATACATGGACTTGTAGATATTTGAACTAATAATTAAAATCTGAACATGGAGAACATTCCATGCAGCCGAATAGAGCATGCAGTAGAATCATAAAGGACATAGTCACTGGAAGTAACTCGGGACTACTGAGATTTAGAGAACAAAAAGGTTATAGTAAGAAGTATGTTTGGAGGCCCAGGCACAGGAAAGGCATTGAAGAGGACGTTTTAAGTAAATTTGAACTTCATTCTATAGTCTCCAAAGATTGATCATTTATTTATTTATATATTTGCTTATATAAATTTGCATTTCCCATGTTACCAAAGACACAGCTCCAGACCTGGGGGCTCACTAGTAAATGAATCAGACAAGGTTCTCTGCCCTCATGGATCTTCATTCTATGGGCACCAGGCCTCTGAGTTTGCCTAGCTGTCCTCTCTCACTGGAACATCAAATAAAGCCAAGGGGAACCCATACCCATGGTTTTTTTTTTTGTTGTTTATTTGTTTTGTTTCTTCCTTTAGTTCAAAATTTTAATTCCAGCATAGTTAACATAGAGCATCACATGGGTTTCAGGTATATAATGTGATTCAACACTCAGTGCTCATCAAGACAAGTTTACTCTTTAATGCCCATCACCTATCTCACCGTCCCTCCACCCACCTTCCCACTGGTCACCATTAGCTTGTTCTTTATTGTTTTTTTTAACTTTTTTTTTTTTAAGATTTTATTTATTTGTCAGAGAGAGAGAGAGCGAGAGAGCGCAAGCACAGGCAGAGAGAGTGGCAGGCAGAGGCAGAGGGAGAAGCAGGCTCCCTGCGGAGCAAGGAGCCCGATGTGGGACTCGATCCCAGGACGCTGGGATCATGACCTGAGCCGAAGACAGCTGCTTAACCAACTGAGCCACCCAGGCGTCCCTTGTTCTTTATTGTTAAAAATCACTTTCTTTGTCTCTATCTCTTTATTTTTTCTTTGTTCATTTGTTTTGTTTCTTAAATTCCACATAATTATCTTTCTCTGGATGACTTATTGCACCTGTATTATACTCTCTAGCCCCATCTATGATGTTGCAAATGGCAAGATTTCATTCATTTTTATGGCTGAATAATATTCCACTATATATATCTAGATATCACTTTGTTATCCATTCATCTGTGGGTGAAGAGTTGGGCTGCTGTTTTTTTGGCTATTATAAATGATGCTGCAATAAACATAGGGGTGCATGGGTCCCTTTGAATTATCAGTTAGTATTTAGTTTTAATATTTGTTGGGTAAATATCTAGTAGTAAGATTACTGGATCACAAGATAGTTCCATACTTAACTTTTTTTTTTTTCAAAGATTTTATTTATTTATTTGTCATAGAGAGAGAAGCGAGAGCAAGCACAGGCAGACAGAGTGGCAGGCAGAGGCAGAGGAAGAAGGAGAAGCAGGCTCCCCGCCAAGCAAGGAGCCCGATGTGGGACTCGATCCCAGGACGCCGGGATCATGACCTGAGCTGAAGGCAGCCGCTTAACCAACTGAGCCACCCAGGCGTCCCCATACTTAACTTTTTAAGGAATCTCTACACTGTTTTCCACAGTGTTGCACCAGTTTGAATTCCTACCCACAGTGTACAAGTGTTCTTTTGTTTCCACATCCTGGTCAACACCTGTTGCTTCTTGTGCCTTTCATTTTTTGCCATTCTGACAGGTGTCAGACATTAACAGATAATAAGCATTGTTGTTTAATTTGCATTTCCCTGATGATGAGTGATGTTGAGTAAATTTACTCAACAGACACTGTTGGCCATCTGGATGTCATCTTCGGAGAAATGTCTATTCATGTCTTCTGCCCATTTTAAAATTGGATTATTTACTTTGGGGGTATAAACTTGTATAAGTTCTTTATATATTTTAGACATTCACCCTTTATCTGATATGTCATTCAAATATCTTCCCCCCTTCACTAGGTTGCCTTCTAGCTTTGTTGACTGTTTCCTTCACTCTGCAGAAACTTTTTATTTTGATGAAATCCCAATAGTTTGTTTTTGCTTTTGTTTCCCTTGCACTGGGAGTCGTAACTAGTAAAAAGTTACTATGGTCGAGGTCAAAAGGTTACTGCCCATGTTCTCCTCTAGGATTTTGATGGCTTCCTACTTCATAAATGTCTTTCATCCATTTTGGATTTATTTTTGTGTATAGTATTAAGAAAGTGGTCCAGTTTCATTCTTCTGCATGTTGTTGCCCAGTTTTCCCAATACCATTTATTGAAGAGACTGTCTTTTTCTATGGCATATTCTTTCCTGATTCATTAAAGACTAATTGACCATATAACTCTGGGTTTTCTATTCTGTTCTATTGACGTGTATATCTACTTCTTGTGACAGTACCATACTGTTTTTTTGTTTTTTTTTTAGATTACTATAACATGTTTATTGAATATATTGGGCTTACATTTATGAAAATGTGAACACAGTTTTCCTGTGCTAGATTTTTTTTTTTCAGCATAACGGTATTCATTATTTTTTCACCACACCCAGTGCTCCATGCAATCTGTGCCCTCTATAGTACCCACCACCTGGTACCCCAACCTCACACACCCCCGCCACTTCAAACCCCTCAGATTGTTTTTCAGAATCCATAGTCTCTCATGGTTCACCTCCCCTTCCAATTTCCCCCAACTCCCTTCTCCTCTCTAACTCCCCATGTCCTCCATGCTATTTGTTGTGCTCCACGAATAAGTGAAACCATATGATAATTGACTCTGCTTGACTTATTTCACTCAGCATAATCTCTTCCAGTCCTGTCCATGTTGCTACAAAAGTTGGGTATTCATCCTTTCTGATGGAGGCATAATACTCCATAGTATATATGGACCACATCTTCCTTATCCATTTATCTGGTGAAGGACATCTTAGTTCTTTCCACAGTTTGGCAACCGTGACCATTGTTGCTATAAACATTGGGGTACAGATGGCCCTTCTTTTCACTACATCTGTATCTTTGGGGTAAATACCCAGGAGTGTAATGGCAGGGTCATAGGGAAGTTCTATTTTTAATTTCTTGAGGAATTTCCACACTGTTCTCCAAAGAGGCTGCACCAACTTGAATTCCCACCAACAGTGTAAGAGGGTTCCCCTTTCTCCACATCCCCTCCAACACATGTTGTTTCCTGTCTTGTTAATTTTGGCCATTCTAACTGGTATAAGGTGATATCTCAACGTGGTTTTAATTTGAATCTCTCTGAGTGTTGTGATGATGAACATTTTTTCATGTGTCTGATAGCCATTTGTATGTCTTCATTGGAGAAGTGTCTGTTCATATATTCTGCCCATTTTTTTTTATATGATTGTCTGTTGTGTGTGTGTTGAGTTTGAGGAGTTCTTTATAGATCTTGGATATCAACCTTTTGTCTGTACTGTCATTTGCAAATATCTTCTCCCATTCCGTGGGTTGCCTCTTTGTTTTTTTCACTGTTTCCTTTGCTGTGCAGAAGCTTTTGATTTTGATGAAGTCCCAAAAGTTTATTTTCGCTTTTGTTTCCTTTGCCTTTGGAGACATATCTTGAAAAAAAGTTGCTGTGGCTGATATCAAAGAGATTACTGCCTATTTTCTCCTCTAGGATTCTGATGGATTCCTGTCTCACGTTGAGGTCTTTTATCCATTTTGAGTTTATCTTTCATTCTTTTATATATAGCTGTCTAGTTTTCCCAGCACCATTTATTGAAGAGACTATCTTTTTTCCACTGTATATTTTTTCCTGTTTTGTCAAAGATTAGTTGACCATAGAGTTGAGGATCCATATCTGGGATCTCTACTCTGTTCCACTGGTCTATGTGTCTGTTTTTGTGCCAGTACCATGCTGTCTTGGTGATCACAGCTTTGTAATAAAGCTTGAAATCAGGTAACGTGATGCCCCCCCCCATTTTATTTTTGTTTTTCAACATTTCCTTAGAGATTCAGGGTTTCTTCTGATTCCATACAAATTTTTGGATTATTTGCTCCAGCTCTTTGAAGAATACTGGTAGAATTTTGATCAGAATGGCATTAAAAGTATAGATTGCTCTAGGCAGTATAGACATTTTAACAATGCTTATTCTTCCGATCCAAGAGCATGGAATGGTCTTCCATCTTTTTTGTGTCTTCTTAAATTTCTTTCACGAGTGTTCTGTAGCTCCTTGAGTATAGATCCTTTACCTCTCTGGTTAGGTTTATTCCCAGGTATCTTATGGTTCTTGGTGCTATAGTAAATGGAATCGATTCTCTAATTTCCCTTTCTGTATTTTCACTGTTAATGTATAAGAAAGCCACTGATTTCTGTACATTGACTTTGTATCCTGCCACGTTGTTGAATTGCTGTATGAGTTCTAGTAGTTTGGGGGTGGAGTCTTTTGGGTTTTCCATATAAAGAATCATGTCATCTGAGAAGAGAGAGAGTTTGACTTCTTCATTGCCAATTTGGATACCTTTTATTTCTCTTTGTTGTCTGATTGCTGTTGCTAGGACTTCTAATAATATGTTGAACAAGAGTGGTGAAAGTGGGCATCCTTGTTTTGTTCCTGATCTAAACGGGAAGGACACAAGCTTTTTCCCATTGAGGATGATATTTGCTGTGGGTCTTTCAGATAGATTTTATGAAGTTCAGGAATGTTCCCTCTATCCCTATACTTGGAAGTGTTTTAATCAGGAACAGATGCTGGATTTTGTCAAATGCTTTTTCTGCATCAATTGAGAGGACCATGTGGTTCTTCTCTTTTCTCATATTAGTTTGTTCTATCACATTGATTGATTTGCGAATGTTGAACCATCCTTGTAGCCCAGGGATGAATCCCATCTAGTCATGGTGGATAATCTTTTTAATGCGCTTTTGGATCCTGTTTGCTAGGATCTTGTTGAGAATCTTAGAATCCATATTCATCAGTGATATTGGTCTGAAATTCTCCTTTTTGGTAGGGTCTTTGCCTGGTTTGGGGATCAGGGTAATGCTGGCTTCATAGAAAGAGTCTGGAAGTTTTCCTTCTGCTTCAATTTTTTGAAACAGCTTCAGGAGAATAGGTGTTATTTCTTCTTTGAAAGTTTGGTAGAATTCCCCAGGGAATGTCAGATCCTGGGCTCTTGTTTTTTGGGAGGTTTTGATCACTGCTTCAATCTCATTACTAGATATCGGTCTATTCAGGTTGTCGATTTCTTCCTGGTTCAATTTTGAGAGTTTATAGTTTTCCAGGAATGCATCCATTTCATCTAAGTTGCTAAGCTTATTGGCATATAACTGTTGATAACTTCTGATGATTGTTTCTACTTCCTTGGTGTTAGTTGTGATCTCTCCCTTTTCATTCATAATTTTATTAATTTGGGATTTCTCTCTTTTCTTTTGGATGAGTGTGGCCAATGGTTTATCGATCTTATTGATTCTTTCAAAAAACCAGCTTCTAGTTTCATTGATACGTTCTACTGTATCTCTGGTTTCTACCTCATTGATCTCAGTTCTAATCTTGATTATTTCCCTTCTTATGTGTGGAGTTGGTTTGATTTGTTGTTGATTCTCCAGTTCTTTAAGGTGTAAAGACAGCTGCTGTGTTCTGGATTTTTCAATTTTTTTCAGGAAGGCTTGGGTGGCTATGTATTTCCCCCTTAGGATGGCCTTTGCTGTATCCCATAGGTTTTGGATCGAAGTGCCTTCATTCTCATTGGTTTCCATGAATTGTTTCAGTTCTTCTTTGATCTTCTGGTTGATCCAAGCATTCTTAAGCAAGGTGGTCTTTAGCTTCCAGGTGTTTGAGTTCCTTGGGAACTTTTCCTTGTGATTGAGCTCCAGTTTCAAAGCATTGTAATCTGAGAATATGCAGGGAATAATCTCAGTCTTTTGGTATCGGTTGAGTCCTGATTTGTGACCCAGTATGTGGTCTGTTCTTGAGAAGGTTCCATGTGCACCTGAGAAGAATGTGTATTTTATGGTTTTAGGGTGGAATGTTCTGTATATATCTATGAGGTCCATCTGGTCCAATGTGTCATTCAATGCTCTTGCTTCTTTATTGATTTTCTGCTTCGATGATCTGTCTATTTCTGAGAGAGGTGTGTTAAGATCTCCTACTATTAGTGTATTCGTATCAATATGACTCTTTATCTTGATTAGCAGTTTTCTTATGTAACTGGCTGCTCCCATATTGGGGACATAGATATTTACAATTGTTAGATCATCTTGGTGGATTATGTAGTGTCCTTCTGTATCTCTGACTACAGTCTTTAGTTTAAAATCTAATTTATCTGATATGAAAATCGCTACCCCAGCCTTCTTTTGAGGCCCATTGGCATGAAAAATGCTTCTCCATCCCTTCACTTTCTGTCTGGGTGTATCTTTAGGTTCAAAATACGTCTCTTGTAGACAACATATGGATGAGTCCTGTCGTTTTATCCAATCTGCAACCCTGTGCCGTTTTATGGGTGCATTTAGGCCATTCACATTGAGAGTGATTATTGATAGGTACATTTTTATTGACATCGTGTTACCTTTGAAGTTTTTTTTTCTGTAGATTGTCTCTATATTTCTGGTCAATGCTATTCTTAGGATTTTTCCTCTTTTATAGAACCCCCCTTAATATTTCCTGCAGTGTTGGCTTGGTGGTTGCATAGTCTTTTAAGTCTTGCCGGTCTTGGAAACTCTTTATCTCTCCATCCATTTTGAATGTCAGTCTTGCTGGATAAAGTATTCTTGGCTGCATGGTCTTCTCAGTTAGTGCCCTGAATATATCTTTTCAGCCTTTTCTGGCTTTCCAGGTCTCTGTGGACAGGTCTGACGTTATTCTGATGGGTTTCCCTCTGTAAGTAAGGAGCTTCTTTGTCCTAGCGGCTTTTAAGAGATTATACCTACAATTATGATTCCTCAATTTGACTATCAGGTGTCGTGATGTTTTTTGGAATGTATAATCTTGGGTGGAGACCATTCAGCCTCTAGTACACGAATGCTGGTTCCATTTGTGAGATTGGGAAAATTTTCATGAAGAACTTGTTCCACTATATCTTCTAGACTTCTTTCTTTCTCCTCCCCTTCAGGGATTCCAAGAATTCTGACATTGGAACGTTTTATGGCATCACTTATTTCCCCAATCCTGTTTTTGTGGTATCTAAGCTGTTTGTTCCAGGATTCCTCCTGATCCTTTCTCTATATCTGTTTGTCCTCCAGATCACTAATTCTATCTTCTGTTTCAGTTACCCAACTTTGAGAGAATTTAGATTAGATTGGAACTCATTGAGAGCATTGTGAGGCTCATCCCTGGTAGCTTTCAGCTCTTCCCTAACATTAAAAACCTAATCTCTGGTTGTTTTCAGTTCGGCCCTAATCAATTCCATTTGGTCATCCATGGCTTTCTCCAACCTAGCTATTGCTTGGATAATTGTTAGCCTGAATTCTCTTTCCAACATATTGTCTATGTTGATAGCCATTAGCTCTGTTGCAGAAGGTCCATCCTCTGTATTTTTCTTCTGTTGGGCATTCCTCCTCCTAGTCATTTTGGTGAGAGATGACTGAATGGATGTAGCTGGATGTATTGACCATGGTGCTGTCAAGGTGCACCCTAGAACACTTCTGAACAATCAGGATTCCCCACCCAAATGAGAGACAAAAGAAAAGAAAAAAAAAAGGGGGGAGAGAGAGAGAGACAGGAAAGAAAGGGAAGATGAAAGAGAAGGTTCAGCCCAAAAGGGCCCCAAGGTAAGATTTATGAAGTAGACAAACAAAAAGTATATGACAAGAGAAAAGTATATGACAAGAGAAAAAGTATAAAGTATATGACAAGAGAAAAAAATATAAAAGTATATGACAGGAGAAAAAATATGTATATATATATGCAAATAAAGGAAGAACCTCGTCAAAAAGAACCCCAAGTGTAAAATTTATATAGTATCAGGACAAACACAAAAACACAGAAAAGTGGTGGAAGAGAAAGATGGGAGAGTGGTTATAAATTCTCAGTGTGTGAGAGGAAGGTTGTTTTGATTCTTCCTGAATGTTTCTTGATATCTTTGTTAAATGACTCAACTTTCCTAAGATAAAGGGGGATTAAAAATTGGTTTACCTATAGGGGTAGTATTGATTGGGGAAAGGAGATTACTTTGAAGTTTAACTCTATATGAATATTAGAAAATAAAAATAAAAAGGAATAAACTAGACTAAACTAAAATAAAATTTAAAAAAATTAATTAAAAAAATAGAAATGCAAAAGAAAAACATAGGTGTATGTATCAAAAAGTTCAAGTTAGAAGGTTATTATGGAATTTGATGTACTGGACAGCTCACTGTGATGGTAAATAGGTTAAAAAAATTACCTATATATAAAAAAAAAAAGAACCAGAATAGTGGGAACGAGTAAAAAATAAAAGTTTCCTATGAAGTAGTGGTGGTCTTCTCTTGTCGTCCTTTTTTTTTTTTTCCCTTGGTTTGTTTTCTGGGGGAGGGGCCTGCCACGTGGGTTTTCAGTCAGTGATGTTCCCTGAGTTAAGACCTCCAGCCCCTCTCAAGGGTGCGGGCTCTGAGGAAACTGATTTTTTTCAGACTTTTGTTCTCTGGCGGTTTTTATGTTTGTTCACTTTGTATTTCTCTCACCTTGACCATTTTTGATGGTTTTTGTAGTTTTAGAGGAAAACAAGCTGCACCCTGACCTCCCACTCAGAGAGAAGCCTCAGTCTGGCTGCAGAGCCCAAATAAGTTCCCCCTTGGCCGCTGGCAGAGCAGGTTCTGAGTCACGGTCCCTGGGGATGCAGGATCTTTTGCTTGTACCCAAAGCCATGGCAGTAGTGGCTATCTGGGCAGCTCCAGACTGCCAGGGAGGTTCCAAGCAGCAATTGCACACTGAGATTTTCCAGCTGGCCCAGGCTGGGAGTGCCTGGTCTTTCTGGGTATACAAGCACCAGGCTTGCGTGCACCTCTTTCAGGGGAGGCTGTGGGTCATGCGTGGGTCTCAGGCTCTGAGAACGGGGCACAGGTCTGAAAGCACCAGGCTGGGCCTTCGCGCGCCTCTCTGGGGGGAGAGTTTGGTGCATGCGTCTTAGGCTCTGAAACAATGGTGCATATCAAAAGGCGCTGGCTGGGCCTTTGTACCTCTCTCAGGGGAGGATGAGGGGCATGAGCATCTCAGGCTCTATAGCAGGGCTCTCGCATTCTGCTGTCTGGCGTGGCTCCCATCCCCTCTCAGGCGCTGGACCCCACGCATTCTCGGGTGCACTGGCAGCTTAGGGACCAAGAACTGGTTTCTCCGCCACACTCTCTCTGGCTCAGCGCGGGGAGGCTGTCCTGGGACCGGGGATTTAAGCCCCTGTCCCTAGCCACCCAGATTCCCACAGTTTCCCCCTGAGATCTTTTGCTCTTTTGGAGTGCTTTCAACCAGTCTCCAAGTTAATGCTGGTCCCCAGACGCAGGGTACTCTCGCTCGTATTGAGGGTATTACTTTCCAACCCATTGCCTCTGGTGGCTCCCTCCCCTTTTTGTCTATTTTTCGATATCAGTCCTCCTGCCCACTGGCGTCTTCTGCCCCTGTAGAGATCCAGACGTGTATAATTCTGATCTCAGACTGATTTCAGGGGTGATCGGAGTTCTTTCGTAGGTAATCAGCTCACTTTAGGGTACAGGTTGAAAAGGTGCCTCCTCCTACTTCCCCGCCATCTTGTCCCCCCAGTACCATACTGTTTTGATCACTAAAGCTTTGTAATATATCTTGACATCTGGAATTGTGATACCTCCAGCTTTACTTTTGTTTTTCAAGACTGCTTTTGTTGTTTGGGGTCTTTCATGGATCCTATACAAACTTTAGGATTATTTGTTCTAGTTCTGTGAAAAAATTCTTTTGGTATTTTGTTAGGGATTACATTAAATATGTAGATTGCCCTGGGTAGTATAGACATTTAACAACATGTGTTCTTCCAGTCCATGAGTGTGAAATGTGTCTATTTGTTTCATCTTCAGACTTTTTTTTTTTTTTTTTTTTTGGTCAGTGTTATAGTTTTCAGGGCACAGGTCTTTTACCTCTTTGGTTAACTTTATTCTTAGGTATCTTATTATTTTTGAAGCAATTGTAAGTGGAATTATTTCCTTAATTTTTTTTTTTTTTCTGTTGCTTCATTATTGGTGTAGAGAAGTGCAACAGATTTCTGAATACTGATTACTGGTTTTTGGTTTGTGATTAGCATTATAACATCTTCTGCATATAGCAGATGTAAGTTGATGGTCATCTGAGTGTGAACCCATTCTTACTCTTCCCTCCCTTGTGTTTTAGATATATGTTGTCATATTTTACAACTTTCTTTTTTATGAATCCCAAGATGGATTTTTTGATTTTTTTGAGACATACTTATTTTTATTGCTTTTGTGTTTCCGAACTTTTGTACTCTCATTTATGGTCTCCTTTCCACTCAGGCAGGGTCCCCTTTAATATTTCTTATAGGACTGTTTTAGTTGTCATTAACCCCTTTGGTTTTTTATTTGACTGGAAAACTCCTTTTCTGTTCTTACATTCTGAATGACAACCTTAGTGGATAGAGTATTATGATTTTTCTATTTGGGCATTTTGAATGTATCAAGGTATTCCTTTCTGGCCTTCCAAATTTCTGCTGAAAAACCTATCGATATCTTTACGGGTTTTCCTTTATATGTAACTGTCTTCTCTCTTGTTGCATATAAAATTTTTACTTTATCTTACTTTTTGCCATTTGAGTTACTATGTGTCCTGGTGTGGACCTCCTTGGGTTGATTTTGTTGGGGAATTTCTGCACCTCCTGGATCTGAAAAACTGTTTACTTCCCGGATTGTGGATATTTTCAGTTATTACTTTTTCAAATAAATTTTCTGCCCCTTTTCCTATCTTTTCTTCCTTTGGGATCCCTATAATGTTAATGTTATTATGCTTGACAGAGTCATTGAGTTCCTGAAGTATATTCTCATTTTGCATATATATATATATTTTTCTCACTTGCTCAGCTTGGTTAATTTGTATTATGATGTCTTCCAGATCATTAATTCATTCTAATGTTTCCTTTAGACTGCTAGTTATACCATTGAGTATATTTTTAATTTTACTTAGTTTGTTCTTCATCTCTGATTGGTTTATTATTCTTTTTCAAATCTCTGTTGAGGGTATCACTGATATCCTCCACTCTTTTCTCAAGTCCAACGAGTATCTTTATTATCATTACTTAAAAGTCTCTATCAGGCATATTGCTGTTCTCCATTAGCTTAGGTTTTTTTTTGCTGTGATTTTGTTCTGTTCTTTCATTTGGGGCATACTCCTCTGTTTCCTTGTTTTGCCTGTCTGTTTCTGTGTGTCAGTAAATCAGCTATATCTCTTGCTCTTGAAAGCAGTGAGTGAAGCGTCCATTCTTAGGGTGGTGCTGGTCCTTTTCTACAAGGGATGTGCAGTTGCTGCTGAAACTGGCCCAGTTGGGGCTAGTTCACAAAGCAGTGAAGTACAAGGGTGCAATAATCCTTTTTTACAGGGAATGCATAACTCTGCAGAGTCTGGTGGCTCTCCAGTTGAGTGTGAATGGGGAGTACAATTTTAAAAAGGTGAGTGTGTCCTCCACTGGAGTTCAGGAGATGCAGTTTTGGCAGGGTTGTACTGGTCTTCTGGGGGTTGGGACTTGCAGTGCTGCAATGATTGGAGCAATGATCCAAATGAGAAAAAAAAAAAAAAGTGGAATTCAACTAAAACCATGTTGTGAGCTTCTAGAGGAGGAGTCAGACAAAACACATAGAGGCATGTTAGAGTATAAGAACCTATACTAACTAAAGACTGATTTGGTACAGAAAGAGGAAAACAAGAAGACCAAGGTGTCTGAAGTAACACTTTGTTTTGTGTGGTTATTCAAATACCTTAACAGATTAAGGTAAGACAATAAGAACAGCCAACAGAAAGGGAAAGTTTTTTAACATATCAAGATAGAAATATTTTTGTGTAACAAAAATTTTTGAATATATGAAATGGACAATATTTGTCAAGTTTGAGTCTTGTAAAAGACAGTTTCATTTGAACAACCTAATTAATATTTGCATTTTTGTTTTGAAAGAACCTTAAGCTTGATTCTCCTCTGTGCCTAGTTTTCCACTGTTTCACTAAAAAAGGACACAATACCAAATATAAATTAGATACAATTTATTTGAGAAATATTTATACAACTGTGTTTTTTTTTTTTTTTTAAAGATTTTTATTTATTTATTTGACAGAGAGAAATCACAAGTAGTCGGAGAGGCAGGCAGAGAGAGAGAGAGGAGAAAGCAGGCTCCCTGCTGAGCAGAGAGCCCGATGCGGGACTCGATCCCAGGACCCTGAGATCATGACCTGAGCCGAAGGCAGCGGCCCAATCCACTGAGCCACCCAGGCGCCCCACAACTGTGTTTAAATTAGAAAATTTCCATGTAATAAGAACTCATCCATGAGATTATCATTGTCCTGATAATAAAACAAGACAAAGGCATCGCGGAGGAAAAACAAACAAAAATCAACCAAACAAACCATGTTTTTCCACTAAAGCTCCAAAAAAGAAACAAAACAAAACAAAACCCCAAATATGTAGAACAGCACTTTTTAGAAATTTAGATACAAAAATCCCTTTAAAAAACTAATAAATCAAATCCAGCAACATATAAAACAGATTATACATCATAATGAAGTGGAATGTATGCCAGGAGTACAATGTTGGTTTAACATTAAAAAATCAATTGATGTGCAACACCATTTCACTAGATTATAGGGTATATTAAGCATGTCTTTTTATTGTTCTGTTTTTTGGTGCTTAGCTATCTGGGGCCTTACTGACTCTGAAGGGACTGCTCCCAGGGTTAGCCAATTCCTAGAAATAACAACTAGCCCTCAAGTCTGCCTCTCATATGCAAGCTATCCAATCCAAAGCATACCTCCACCCCACCACTTCCTTTATTTGGTTATCTAGTACCTGGCCCTAATCACCCCAGGGCCAGGTACTAGATATCTAGAGACCTTCCCTATATCTCAGAGCCCACTGAAATTACTCAAATTAGGCAATCATAAACCAGATCACCTTGCCTAGACCATTCCTTCCAGTATACACCACAATAAAGGCTATTGCCAACGTTTTTCCCTCACTCCTGCCTCATTACTGAGCTTGGTGCTACCTTGTGTGGCCTAGCATACATGCCAGGCTTCCTGTTTTAGGACACTGTGAGCACACTTATTCCTTTATAACAGCCATTCCCTTATCTGCTTATTTTACCATACCTGTGTGCAAAAATCCCATTTACCCTCAAATGAAGGGCAAAACCACATGATTATTTCAATAGACACAGAAAAAACATTTGACAAAATCTAGCACTGTTTTCATGAAAAAAAGCACACAACAAACTAGGTGTAGAAGGGGACTTCCCCAACCTAATAATGAATATCTACAAAAAGCCCACAGTTAACATTATATTTAATGGTGAAAGATTAAATGCTTAATTCTAAGCTCAGGAGCGAGATACGGATGTCCACTTTTGCTGTTTCTCTTCATCACTGTGCTGGAGGTTCTAGATAGGATAATTACTCAGGAAAAAGAAGCAAAAGCCATCCTGATTAGAAAAGAAGAGTAAAACTATATCTATTTGAACATAATAAGATCTTGTACATAGAAAATTCTACAGAATTCACTAAAAAACACAACAAAACAAAACCCTATTAGAACAAGGAAGTAAGTAAAGCAAGGTTGCAAGATAGAAGATCAATATACAAAAATCTATTTCCTTCTATAGATGAGTAAAGTATTCTTTTGCTGTTTTAACAAGTTTCCATAGATTTTGTGGCTTTAAAAAAAAAAAAAGGTGTTATCTTTCAGTCCAGTAAGTCAGAAGTTTGGTATGTATCTCAATGGGCTAAATTCCAGGTGTCAGCAGAACTGAGAATTCATTCCCTTGTCTTTTTCAAACCTGTATGCTGCATACGTTCTTTGACTCCCAGGACGGTCCTTGCATCAGCGCACCCTCTGCTTCCAACACCATGTGTCCTCTTCTCCTTCTGAGAGCTTGAGGGAGAATGGGAGTGATTACTTATGACTGTGGGGTTTCTTTCTGGAGTGATGAAAATGTTCTCAAGGTGATTCTGATGATGGTTGTGGGATTCTGTGAATGCACTAAAATCAATTGAATTTTAGACTTGAAATGGGTGACTAGTACTGTATGTGAATTATATTTCAGTAAAGCTGCTAATAAAGATATAGAAAAAATAAGAACAATGGTATGAACAACATCTTGATATGAGAACTTATTAATATTAATATTAATTCCAACAATATAGTGTTTTCAGAAAACTGGGCATTTTACTTACAGAGTTATTATTTATTTATAAATATTTCAAGTTCATAGTAAAAACTATAGGAACAAACATAAGAAGATGAGGGAATACTTGAAAATAATTGAGAAAAAATTACCAGGAAGTTATAATAGTGCAAATTTTAGAGTTCAGTTTTTTTATTTTCCATTAAGTTAGGATAATTTTTTATAATAAAGCTGAGATGAGAAGAGCTTATGTAAATTACATAGATACAATTTCTTGAAATGAAGTGTAAATCTGTTTACTTTGATTATTTTAAGCGTAATTTCACATCTAAATGAATGAGTATTTGAATCATCTTATGTGGTAGTGTGCTTAAACAAAATGTGCAGAAGATGGCAAAAAGAGCTACATTATCTAAAGCACTTATAAAAAAGGAAGAGTTCAGCCTCATGAAGTGATGAAATATTTTAATTGTGGTTTTAAAATTTGGCATTTAAACCTGTTAAGGTCTAGGGCAGCACTCCAGCCACCGGCAAGAGTATGAATGTTATTCTGGTTTATAAGTGAGTTACGAGCAACAGGATGAATGAGTGTGACATTCCAAATGCCTGAGTATAAAGTTTGTCATAGAGACACTAAGGGAAATTAAGAGGGTAGTAAATTCGGAGCATAGTAAAATAAATATTTCTTTATGCGACAGACAGTCACCTATGGAATTCATGGTCATGGTAAGATGGCTAAATAAATATTGAGTCTCGGTAATTTTACGAGCAATAATAAAGGTTTATGTTAACTAGTATATTGATAAAAATGTTGGCAAGCAGATTGTATCAAGTAAGCTGTGTTAAGATCTAAAGAGAAGCCAATGTATTCAGGAAAAGAGATTTGGTCCTGAAAGATATTTGAATGTGGAATTTGAAAATAAGATGCACATTCAGCTATACTAACCAACAAGATTATTCATTGTTCATTTATCTGTTTCATATCCAAAATGTTCCAGCTTAAAAGGGGTTATTTCTTTTGTGTCATTCTTTGGTACTTAAGGGTGATTCCCTCACTTGAAAACCACATGGAGAGGACTTGACTTAATGACTGTTGCACCACAGAGCAAAAGGCTCCTTATTGATAGGAGAAGAGTGAGGATAAATGCAATTCTGGGAAATATATTTATTTTTTTTATTTTTTAAAGATTCTATTTAGTTATTTGAGAGAGAGAGAGCATGAGAGGAAGAGAAAGAGGGAAAAGGAGACGCTCAAGCAGGCTCCAGACTGAGCACAGAGCCCGATGTGGTGTTTGATCCCAGGACCCCGAGATCACAACCTGAACAGAAACCAAGAGTCAGTTACTCAAGCAATAGTGTCACCCAGGTGCCCCTGGGAAAGATATTTAAAGGAGGTTATGATAGAACCTTTAAGGTATAATAACAAAGACAAGTATCTCCACTTGATGTTTTGCTTAAATCTTGACTTAGAAAGTCTAGACTAACCTAGTAGAAGACAATAACTTTTTAACTTATTTTATCTGAATGCTCATTAAAATATTTATAAAATTGATAGGAATAATTATTGTCATTACTCTAAAGATAATCCTTAATGACAATACCAGAACCTGATGTATAAATATTTTAAGCCAATGTCCAGCTGGGATACTCACTGACTAGCACTGATGGCAATGGAATACTAAATTAGTAGCTACCAATTATATCTTTGTCTCTCTGAAACTGAACACTAATTCCTCAAATCATAAGAGCTAACATTTATTTAATACTTGCTTTGTGTCAGGCACTGTTATTTGAATTAAATAGAAGGAACACATTTGATTCTATGAGATCAGTGACATGGTGTTTCTGACAGACGAGGTAACAGGGACAAACAGGAAAATGAACCCAAAACTTTGCAACCTGATAATTCAAAGAGCTTAAATTCAAACCCTAAAAACTAGTGTCTCTATTTTCAATCACTCCTCTGTGCTGCCTTTCCGCACACTGCTCCTTTTTCTCCACATTCTCTCAGAAAGCAATGTTTCTCCGCATCTAACTTGACCAGAAGTTAGGGCGTGGCACCCCGTTTTCAGGTATGAGAGGCATTCTTTTAAACTGTTGTTTTTCTTCTATTTTTTGATGTCTCTCTCTATCCCACAGGGTTCATATGTCCTGGTCTGTCTATTCCCTCTGTCATCTTCTCTGTGTCCTTTTTATTATGGACCTTGATTCACATTTTTTTTGTTTTATCTTTTTTTTTGGTTATAGGCTGATTTGATCATCTATTTTATCAACTACTTCTAATTTGAATATTAACTTTTCTTTTTCCTTCAATTGTGTGTTTAGTTTACCATTGCTTTCCCTTAACTCACTCCTTACCTTTCTTCCTGGCATGTCCCTCACCTGTTGTCATATGATGTCCAGCTTTTGTTTCTAACGCTGCCAAGCAGCCCCTGCCATCTGGTCATTGGTATGTCCCCTTCAGCCGGGTGTACCTCTGCTTCTTCGGGGCAGGTCTCAGCGTTTCCGGTGCTGCTCGCAGTATGGTGCTGGGATCTACCAGTTCATTGATCACCTGCTGAAATGAGTACTAAGTGACTTAGGGTATAAAGAAATGTGAGGAATCATCTGGTGTTGTCCATCACCCATCTATATATAGAAAGAATGCTACTTAAACGTGTTATTTTTTCAGGCTTCCATAACATCTTGGAGCAAGCAGAATGATCTTGGAATGCTTTCTGGCTTGTCCAGCAATAAAATGAATATGCTGAGAATAATCCCTCACATTGTCCCGTGGGGCCAGGCTGCCAGACCTCCAGGGGCTGGGCAGCTGATGGGAACTCTTTCTGCAGCAGTCATGGCTCCTGTTCATGCCAGTCTACGACACCACCCAAGATTCTTCACTTGAGTATTTTTTTTCTTGCTGGGACAGCAGGAATACTGTGGAATTGATCCCCAGGTTAACATACCCAACCAATGACCAATGGGAGTTGATGGGAGAATCACTCCAGTTCCTACTGCCACGGGGGATACGCTGGAGCTTGCTTGGTGCTGCTGCTTGGGTCCCCAGCGGGGCAGAGCCCTGGGTGCATACACAGGAATGCACTCATCAGTGCAGTCTTTGGCTTCTTTCCCTTCCCTTACCAATTCCCCACTCTCCCATTTGTACTTTCTGACATTTCCAATATTAGTTAACTCCTGTTATATAACAAACAATCCCCCAAATTAATGGCTTTATGCAATTTCTTTTATCTCTGTATTTGCTGGGCTTGACTGGGCAGTTTTCTGTGACATGTGACACCAGTTGGGCTCACTCACAGCTGTCTGCAGCTGAGACCTCAGCTGGCGTTGGAATGCCCAGCTTTCTTCTGTCCCAAGTTTGCTGCCTCTGCTGGGGTGGCCAGAACACCTGGGTTCACGATCTCTCATCTTAGAGTAGCTCAACCTAAGCTTCACTGGACACCCATGGGATGAAAACAGAGGCTGCCTCTTAAAGTGTGGGTTTATAAGTTTCCCTATGCTACCTCTACCACTTTATATTGGTTAACGCAGGTAAACAAATCCAGCCCCAAATCAAAGAGAACAGAAGTATGCCCTATCTTTTGGTGATAGGTGTATCATGTTTGCACAGGTGTGCAAGGGTTTGGGGATAGCCATGTTGCTTATCCTTGATCATGATGCCTTACCTCCCAAAGAAACTACTTGGGTTTAAATCCTTGTCTAAAGGGTCTGCTTCTGGGAGCATCCAGCTTGAGGCAACAGTCCTACTCTGGTGGCGTCTAAACTCAGAATGCTTCAGGCACAGATGTTTATTTCATCCATGTATGTTTCTTCCCATGATTGTCCTAGGTGGAATGCAGCACTAGACCTGCATGTCTGAGGTCTGTCTACTGCAGCGCACCAACACAATGCCGATAGCCCCATCCTGGACTGTATATACCCTTCCATAGATTTCTCTCCACACAAGCTTTGGTTCTTCTGTCTGGGAATTCTAGGCTGTGTCAAATGATGGCATTCGTGTTTCCTGAGCCAGTTGTTGGATTGAGTGGTGCTGAACATAGGGTTGATAACACAGTCCTGATGGGTTACGCCAGTGTATGGGGCAGCACCCTTGGGGGCTATGGAAGGTCACAATGGAGGCACAGTCCATGGTCATCTGAGAATGATGGTTCATTGGTGGCCACTCAGCTCTGACGACACACTGTGGAGCCCCCACATTCCTGAGTAAATAGTCCTCAGAAATCCCAGAGTATTGGATTTATTGTAACCCAGAGTGATAAGATTACAGCTTACCTGTGTGGTAAGGATCTGGGAAAAGCAGAGAAAAAGCAACGGCTCAGCCTTATTCTCCCATAGAGTAGTAGACCTCTGGTGTTCTCCTGAGAGTTTGCCCAGGGTGCCCAGAGCTGGGTCTCCTTGACCTCCCTGTCCAGGCCTGCCTATCAACTGGAACAAATCCTGGTGACAGAAGTGGGAGGGGGCAGTGACCTGAGCTGGGAAATGCATAGTTAAACTCTGCCTGCTGCTAACCTAGAGGTCAGACTGAGATGGAAGGGGATGCCAATGAGCTGAATTCTCTGAGAGAACACGGCTGTTGGCAAGCTGTTACAGATATGAATCACCTTGCCCACTAAGGGTCACAATCCCAGAAGCTGGATTATGGGAGACACAAGAAAGGAAAGGGGAGATTAGTCCAAAGGTCACTGAGCAGCTCCAGCATGGATTAGCCAGCTCCTCTTTTTTTTCAGCCAACAGGAATCTTCTGGCATATTCCAGAGATAAGTGTATGGCTGCTGTGCTGTGACTGAGAAGGAACTCTCAGGTCAGACCTATACTCCATTTCTGGAGATTTTGGACTGTCTGATTTTGGTTTTTTGTGCTCATCAGCACCATTTGGTGCTCTGAGTGGTCCCTTTGCCCTGGTAGAACTCTTGTGTCCATTGGGGGTGCTGATGAGAATGGGGGGAAAGGGTCCCTGGGACAGGGCTGATAATATCCTTTAAACTTCCATCAAGTGGCCTCTTTTTTAACATTACATGGGTTCTCTGGAGTTTTGGCATGGGTGAAAGTGGTCCAGTCACATGCCCTGATCTCGGCTTCTATGTGCCCCACATAGGGTGGGACTCAGACACCTCAGCGTGGACTAGAGAGTCCTGAAGGGTGGGAGTAAGGACCCATGTGCCTTCCCAACGGGACTGAACTCAGTGTAGTCCTACCTTTAACCGTCACTGGGGCCACATTCTCATGAGGTAGAGCCGTCATGTGACCATTGCCGTAAGGACCCATGTGCCTTCCCAACGGGACTGAACTCAGTGTAGTCCTACCTTTAACAGTCACTGGGGCCACATTCTCATGAGGTAGAGCCGTCATGTGACCATTGCCAGCAGGAGCTGCCTGGGTTTAGACTGGGCACCACCCCACACTGGTAATTGCATTCTCAGATGCAAAACCAGTTAGAACCTGCTTGCTTCATTGAGGAAACAGATGTGGGATGAGGCCAATAATCCAGTTTCTTCTTAGTTTACATAAGATAATAAGATGATTTTCAGTATTTGTGGCTCTGAAGAAAGTCTTAGGTTTGCGGAACCCCTGCGGTCATGGGATGGACTTGGAGAAATTTTTTTTTGTTTGTTTTGTTTTGTTTTTCAGGTAACTTTGAGTTACCTGAAAAAAGAAATGAATGAGGCAGGCCCCTCTTTCTAGAACTTCCTTTGCCACTTGGAGGTATCTAAAATCCACAGTTTTCTCCCTGAGCCCAGAGTGTCTCAATCTCTTTGCAGCCACCATCAGGCTTGTACCTCCAGGAGGAAGAAGCAACTGGGGACATGTGTCCCTCTGATGGAGTACAGACCCATGCTGTGAGCATCTCTCCATGGAACTCAGAGAGAACAGGGCCATGTACTTATAGATGTTCAGCCTCTGTCTTTTGTTTCAGGCTGTCACAAGTTCGTCCCAGTTCTGTCACTGTCATAGAATGTAGCACTGCTCAACTTCAAGATAAAAATCTCCTGTTCACCACCTAGTTCACTTATAAGAAATAAAACCCATATACCAAATATAGGAAGGACTCTGATGTTTCCAAAAAATGCGGAGCATGAAAACCTACATCTAATATGTGCATGGCCTCTGCCCCTTATGTATAGACTACACGTCTTAGGGTTGAATAAATTACCACCAGTTTCTCTTCCTGATCAACTGGTTGTTGGAAGGGGTGGTACTTCCAAACTGTTGGGTGTCTGCTTGTTCTTTGAGTGGTTTAGGAATTAGGTTGCTGAGCTATGAACAGAGTGCAAGGTAGTGCTTTATTTTCCTGCGTTCTACTTCTTCCTTCCTACAATGTTGTTATTGTCTTTCGCACTGTGAGACTCCTAGGCCTGCAGTTATTGTTCTTAAAATCTTTTATTTTCCTGCAATGTAGTTAGGGGGAAAAAAAAAGAATCTGCCACACTGGAAGATTCTGGCCTATATCTTCATTTTCCATAGCAGTTTTGATTGTGCACTCCTCCTCTTACTGGGTAGGGTGGTCTCCATTGACGGTGGAACTGGGGTGCAGAGAATGGGAATGATGTGGGACTCCTTAGGGAAAATGCAGTTTCCCTAATGAAGCTTTTCTGACATTAGTGAAAATAACGTGTAATATTTTCCCCCAATGAGGTCATGAACTACCTGAATTGTACTGAATTGTGCCCATGGCCCCTTAGGGTGAGAGGCCCCATCTCTCAGCAGAGCATGGGGATCTGAGCAGGAGTACGGGGGTGGAGGGTCCTCTAGGGTGACTAACCAGGAGAAGTTGGTTGTGGGAAGTTTGAGGGAGGACTGTAACTGGGGTAACTGTGTGCTCTGATGAGATTCCAAAGAACAAGTTACACTGAAGAGAAAATTTGGCCATGCACCTGTTAATTCCAAGGTGTAAATGACCACCCTGGGTGCTTCGGGGCTTGTGAAGGTGAATGCCCCCTCCTCTGCCACTGCTCTCTGCTTGTCATTGTCACCCCACCTCTGCTTTCTCTCTCTCTCTCTCCCTTTTTCTTTGGGGCTCTTGCCTTGTCCTACACTCCATTTTTGATGTTCCCTTGGGGCACATTTGAAAAGTTCCTCTCTTCGTGTGAATGTAATACAGAGGCTTTTATAATTACAGTGTAGGAATAGTGGCTACTGTGGGTCATCACAGCCTTCCTTTTTCCTCTTGGGTCAGCCCAGCCAAGGAGAAAATCCTGGAAAGAAATTTGCTTTGCCATTTGTAATGTGGAAAAGAATTGAAAAAATGAGAGGTAGAATTCAAAGATTTGGAATAATAATAATAATAATATTTGGTTACTTCATAATAAACCTAGAAGTTTTTTCAAGAGGATCTATGTCAGAATTAATTCAAATTGCAATCAGAGATAATATAAACTCTAGCATGTCTATATCTATTCTTCAGAAGGGAGCCCGGATGGCTCAGTCAGGTGAGCTTCTGACTCTTGGTTTCCGCTCAGGTCATCATCTCAGGGTCCTGGAGTTGAGCCCACACTGGGCTCTTCATTCAATGGGGGTGGGGGGCGTTTACTTGAGGATTTTTTCTCTATCTCTCTAATCCTCTTTCTCTGTCTCTCTCTTAAATAAATAAGTAAATAAATCTTAGAAAATATTTTTCAGAGAATTTGGTGTGGCATATCTTTTCACTGACATTAACAAGCCATTTTGCACTAGAGGCATTTCCACACCTTTTCATTCACACCCAAATCATAATTTTATTAAAAAATATGTTTATGTGTTGAACAAGTTGTAATATTAGCAATGATTTTCTTACAGTGGTATGGATTCAGAGGGGGATGGGCAAAACAGGTGGTGGGGATTAAGGAAGCATCTGTCACAAGCTCTGGGTCTTGTATAAAAGTGTTGTATCAGTGTATCATGTGCCTGCAATCAACTTTATACTGTATGTTAACTAACAAATTCAAGTAAAAACTTAAAAACATAAAATGGTATAGGTTCTGGATAATATCAGCTTTGTATCACAAGGCATCAATGGCATTGCTTAGAATCAAAATATACCTTGTTGTTTTGACTAAAAGAGTAACCCAAACCCATTACTGATTTACACAAACTCTCAAATGAGCAAATACTGTTTGGATTATTACATGTTTTAAAATCCAACTGCCTTTGGGGTGCCTGGGTGGCTCAGCGGGTTAAAGCCTCTGCCTTCGGCTCAGGTCATGATCCCAGGGTCCTGGGATTGAGCTCAGAGAGCTCGGGCTCTCTGCTCAGCAGGGAAGCCTGCTTCCTCCTCTCTCTCTGCCTGCCTCTCTGCCTACTGTGATCTCTGCCTGTCAAATAAATAAATAAAATCTTTAAAAAAAAATCCAACTGCCTTTTACCTATAAATGTTTTTTTGTGAATCTGTTGGATAAATTCAAATTATCAAACATTTTCTTATGTTCAAAGAATATTTAGCTGAGAACTGCATTTTATAAAGGTTTAGTTTTTAGATAAGCACATGTTGAAAGGCTGGTCTAAAAATATAATTGATATTAATGACAAACAGCATTCAACGCTGTCACTAACTCACAAAAAATAGTATCACGAAGGTATTTTCCAAATAGATTATTTTAACTCGGACTCATTTTTGAGAAATAGTGATGATAAAAACTAAAGATACAGGTTCTTAGGAATGCATCATCAATATGTCTTTGAGTCTGAGCTCTCCAATTCTAGAAAGACGGGACAGATATATTTTTACTTATTCTGTTCAGCTAGGTACCCATAAAAATTGTGGACTCTATGTAAAATAAGGTTTAAGAATATTCTGAAAGGTTGAGACTAACAAGAGACCTCAGCAACCAAGGACTGACATGAGGGTGAGCCCCTAGTTGTACTGTTTGTCTCTAGATGGTAGGCAAGGTAGCAAAGGGCGCAGCTGAATAGCTCTCCCAAAACCTGCTCTCTCCAGCCAAAGGACAGTGAATGCAAAACTGTTAGACAATAACAGCTCTCCTCCAGCCAAAAACTCAGATGAAGAATGTCCTCACCCTCACCCAGACAACAAAGACTTGCTCAGTGGGGAGAAGAGACTGCCATCCTTGGAAGTGGTTTTCCTCAACCTCTCCACCATTCTAGTGCCAGAGGGGGCCTACAGAGATCAAGAGTGGAATTCTAGGGGCACATGGGTGGCTCAGTGGGTTAAGCCTCTGTCTTTGGCCCAGGTCATGATCCCAGGGTCTTGGGATTGAGCTCCACATCAGGCTCTCTGCTCAGCAGGGAGCCTGCTTCCTCCTCTCTCTCTCTCTGCGGGCTTCTCTGCCTACTTGTGATCTCTGTCTGTCAAATAAATAAATAAATAAATAAATAAAATATTTTAAAAAATAAATGTTTAAAAAAAAAAAAAAGAGTGGAATTCTAGCCAGGACAATAAGGCAAGGGAAAAAAAAAAAGTCATGTTGTTTGGAAAGGGAGAAATAGAACTGTCCTTCTTTGCTGATGACACAATTGTCTACATAGGAAATACAAGAGATCTATAAAATTGCTCCCAGAACTAATAATTGAGTTCAACAAGGTCATGGGATACAAGAGTAGCAACATTTCTATAGAGTAGAAGTGAACACATGGATTCTGAGGTTAAAAACATAATGCTATTTATGATGGTGTAAAACATATACTAGGTGTAAATCTAACAAAACGTGTACTCAGATAGCATGTCGAGTGCTACAAAATACTGAAGAAAGATTTTTTTTAAAGATCTAAATAAATGGGCGGCCATTCCATAATCATGTATCGGAAGACTGATCAAGTATATACATCAATTCACCAAAAATAGATACAGATTTAACACTATTTCTACCCAAATGTCAGAAACAACATTTGTAAGAGGAGACAAGGTTTTTATGAAATTTATATGGAAAAACAAAAGAAGTAGAGTAGCTAAAACAATTTTGAGAAAAGCTGAATAAAGTGGGAGAAATCAATCTACCCAAGTTGAAAATGTATAAAATAGCTACAGTAATCAAGGTGATGCGGTGTTGTCAGAGAGAAAGGCACTTAGATCAATGACACAGAATGGAGAATCCAAGTAAATATAACGAAACTAGTTTGACGAAAGTCCAAAAGCAATTCAATAGGCATAAGTACCTTTCTTAACTTACTGGACTGGTGTGTCTGGACAGAAACAAACAAACAAAAACAGAAACAAAAACCAACCAAAAAAACCCAATGCTACAACTTAAATTAATACAAAATAGTTATTGTATAAACTTATTATAGAAAAATTAACTCAAAATGGATCGCAGATTTAAGTCTAAAGTGGAAAACTACAACACTTTTAGGTGAAAAAATTATAGGATGACGTTTTCAGGACAATCTCTATATGACACAATTCTTAGACCCTAAGCATGATTCATAAAAGGAAAATTGAAAAGTTGGATTTCATTAAAATTAACAACTTTTGCTCTGTCAGAGACCCTGTTTAGAGTATGAAAAGACAAATTACCAAAAGGGAAAGATATTTGCAAATTATATGTCCAACAGAGGGCTAGTATTTCAAAAATAAAAAGAACTCTCTAAACACAACAGTAAAAAAATAAAACGTTCCAATTAAAAAACAGGCAAAATCCATGAACAGACACGTCAATGATCAAGGTGTAGAGACAAATAAGCACAAGAAATGTTCAACATTGTTAGGCATCAGGGAAATGTAAATCAGACCCACAATGAAATATTTCTACAAACCTCTCAGCCAAAAAACAACAGCAACAACAACAAAAAAGACAATGACCACAGTAATCCTGATGAGCATTAGCAGAAACTTCTTGCTCATGTATTACATTGGGAATGTAAAATGGTACAGCCACACTGGGAAACAGGTTGGCAGTTTCTAGAAAACGAAACATACATGTACCATATGACCTAATCTTAGAAATGAAATTTGTATTGACACAAAAACTGTACACTAATGTTTCTAACAGTTTTGTTTGTAATAGGAAAAAAACCCTCCAAAAATAAACAAGCAAACAAACTGTAAAAACAACTGGAAACCATCTAGGTGTCCTTCAAAACAAATTATGGTGAGGCATGTTATAAATAAAACTCACCACTGGAAAGGAGCAAACTTCTGATGCACTCAGCAGCCTGGAGGAATCTCCAGAAAATTATTCTGCGTGAAAATATCCAATCGCAAGAGGTTACATTCCAATTATACAATATTCTTCAAAGGACATACCATTGAGAGGGAGAAGAGACTAATGGTTGCCAGGTGTTCCACGGGGATGTGGTGTAGTTGGAAGACGGCAGCATGGCCGATATCTGGATGTCCAGATGCTGACTGTATTCAAGTCAGTGGTCTGGTCTGAATACTAGACTCTAGTTTTGGAAGATGTTGCCACTGGGGGAAACTAGGTGAAGGGCACATAAGATCTCTCCTGTCATTTCCAATATGTGCTGTAAATCTATAATTATCTCAAAATAAGAAAAAGATAATTTAAACACTCTCCCTAATATATTTCTGTATGAGGCTAAATTCTCCTCATATATTTCAACCAAAATACCATATGGCAAATGATTGATTATGGAAGCTCAAATGAGAATCCAAGTGACTTCTCTTTAGCCAGGTATTAGAAAAATTGCAAAAATTGGGGCTCCTGGGTGGTTCAGTGGGTTAAAGCCTCTGCCTTAGGCTCAGGTCATGATCTCAGGATCCTGGGATCGAGCCCCGCATTTGGGGTCTCTGCTCAGTGGGAATCCTGCTTCTCCCTCTGTCTCTGCCTGCCTCTCTACTTGTGATCTCTCTCTGTCAAATAAATAAATAAAATCTTAAAAAAAATTGCAAAGCTGTAAATCAATGCCCCTGTACTCAGTATGTATACTTTTTTTGAAATATGTTTGGTTTTCTTAAAAACTGTACTTTCATGGTGACATGTAACTTTATAGCTGTTATTTTTCAATGTTATAAATATTTGGAAAATCTCTGTTTCTGTTTCCAATTATGATAGACAGGTAGAAGTAATGATAGGTAAAACCCACATGAACAATGGTGGGAAAAGGTCAGAAAGACCATAAATTTGAGAATTTCTAAATTAGACAGCGGGCAATGTTCACCAAACACAGTCAAACTACAGTTTATTTTGTCTGTATAGACATATTAAAATATATGAAAATATGTTCTCTCCTAGATGTAATCCAATAAGAAAGAGTGGTTCAAAGTTTAAATGTTGATGTAGTATTTAATTTCAACACAGGGACCCAAAGATTTCTAAATAGAAATTATAAAATGCCTTGTTTCAAAATGTCATTTTAATCTTTGTCCTGTTTTCTGATCAGTAACTGAAGACCCTGTAAGCGCTTATTTAATTCACCTCAGCATTTAAGAGTTGACGGGCTTCAATGGCAACCGATTGCCCAGTAGGCAGCAGGGAATTTCATGTTGCTCAGTGTCAGATCTCTCTGATGAGGACTTAAATATTGAGATTTTATTTATTTATCATGCGGGAAGATGCCATTTCACTCCTGAAGCCACCTGACAGGGAGATTAGAATTATTCTTTCCTGGACGCAGTTTTCTCTTTGCACATTCCTGTGAGTGTTAAAAAGCTGTCCTCATCTGTGATTTTTCTATTCAGATTTTTCCCCTCTCCAGAAATAAATTCATTTACAAAACCAAGATTCAGGTACCAGTACTTTGTAAACAAGGGTTTAAAGCAAAAGTTTCATTTTGTCACAGATCACCTTTAAGAGCAAACTCAGCTGAAGCGGCAAAGGTATGACAAGTAGGACTCGTTCCCGATGATCTGTGTGGAGAGCACTGCTGTCAGGCCCCTTCCTCGTGCTGGTGTATCCCTCTGGATTTAAGGAGTGCTGGGTACTTGTGTAAAGGTTGCTGTGCTTGTACCCCATCCTTCTCATTCCCCCTCCCTTCCAGGGCTAAGCACCCTTTACTCCAGTGACCGGAACTGCTGGGAACTTGGGGCTGCGTTGCCCCTCCAGGTGATTATTCTTCTGTGAACAAAACTGCCATCGCCAGGGTCACGCTCCATTTCCAGGGGCAGCCAGTCTCTAATAATGGATCAGTGGTAAATGGATAAGGGCCTGGGCCCCTCATCCAGTAGAAGCTCTAAAGGGACAAGCATCTGGCTCCAGAGCTCCCTGTGGGATGGCTAAGCCCATGGTTGTGATGTCATATCTCAATATCTTCCTCTGCCTATCCTCCTCCTGCGCTGGTGCAGACAAATCTCCCTACAGTGCCAGTTTCCCAAGCCGCCGGCCCTCGGCACCTGTCCAGCCCATAGAGGCTATTCTTCCAGGCTTAAATTCCAACTTCCTCCAGCTTATGTTCTGCAAATAAATGCCACTTCTACTGGGGAGAAAACAGTGATCGTTGGATAAGAGTTCTTACAACTTTCCTCTCCCAGGACGCATTTAACCACTGTCAACTTCTACTTAAGTTGGTTGTCTTACTTCCACCATGAGAGGAGAATCTGTCCTCCTTGCCAATGCCAAATTTCTGTCTCTGTTAGATTCAGAAAGGAACATGATAGATTCTGGAAGGAACATACCACAGATGATCACAAATGATTTAAGAAATATTTATATATTTTATCATAAAAGTAAGAGGCACAAAAATTAGCTTTATCCCTTTTCCTTTGATTTTCCCCAATCACTCTTCCTCAAGCTGGTCCCCCTGGAGCAGGGCCCTGGGTATTCAGAACCAAGCTTTGTAACTGGCTTTTCATTCTCCTTCATCCTTCGTGGGCCATAACTGATTTAGGGAAGGGCCTCAACAAATGTTAAAACTGGGAAAAGTTGGGTGAGGAACAACATAGTTACATAGCTTCAAAGTATTAACCCTCCAATACGTGTTAATGATAGCATAGTTATTAATAGTATTACAGTGGAAAATCTAACATCACCTTAACCGAAGTGGTCAAAACTAATGTGGCCCGAAATCAGAGAAAAGTACCTCTTGATAGGTTTCCCTGAGTATGATACATATCACTTCTATGGTCTTCCTTCTAGAAGGGCACAACCGAGACTAGTCATGAAGCAACATCAGATAAATTTGAATTGAGGCATATCCTACATAGGAATTGGCCTATAGTCTTCAAACATGTCCACCTTTTTAAAGACAAGGAAAAGCACAGGAAGTATTACAGATTAAAGGAGACAAGGGAGACATGAATGGGGTGGGATAATCATGAACTCATGGAAAACAACCGCTTTTCCCAATTTTGCTTTAATAGTAATATGGAAAATAAGTCCCCAATTACCTATGTTTTTGTCCTTTCTAACTGTCCTCCATTGTACAGCCATTTTGCTTTCATTGACATGCTTAATACCAGCCTCAGCTTTATTAATTATAATAACTGAAACTATTGCTTTGTCCCTTTTCAGCGTCAATTTTCTCCATATGCGCTGTGGTGTCATATCACTTTTTGTAACTTTGCAGGAAGTTTCATTTTTGTTGCTTTGTTTTTTGTTTTGTGTCTTTTTGTTTTTGCTTGTTTTTTGTTTTGCTTGTCTTTTGTTTTTGCTTGTTTGTGTCTTTTATTTTTTTCCCTTAGGAAGGTTCTTTAGCTTGTATGTTCTGAGTTTACCATATCTTTGCCTTCTGATGACTTTTTTCCTCAAGTAATATTTATCTGGTTTTAGAATTATAAAGCCACAACAATTTTCAAATCTCTGTGCAGGGATTTTAGTGCGATTTTTGTTAGACATATTATTTCTTAAGTTTAATTTTATTCACTCATACATTCAATAGACAAGTATTTATATTTATTGGGTGTCTACTATTGCCAGCCAGTATGCTCTGGCAATATGGGAGAGAACAAAACTGAAACTACATTTTCTAATAAGGTGTTCTTTTAAAGTTTTTTTTTTTTTTATTTTCATTCTTGAAATTGACAATTTTCACCAAGTTTTGTGTTTTATGATTAGTATACTTTTATTAATATTCACCATTCTTTTTCAAGTGTGAATAGCTTTTTCCTACTCTGTAAAGGTTGTACTTTTTCCATCTTTTAAAATTATATTTTATACAGATTAGCACTGCTTTATTTTCAGATATTTTCTGCCATTCTGCAGGTTTTCTTTTCAATTTCTTTATAATACCCAACAGCTTTTAATTTTTATGAAGTCCAACTTATCTATATTTTTCTTTTATTGTTCATTCATTTGATATCAAATTTAAGAATCCATTGACAAACCTGAGATCAAGATTTATTCTTATATTTTCTTTTAATAGATTTATAATCCTAGCTCTTAGATAGTGATCAATTTTGTGTTAATTTTTGTACATGAAGTGGAATTAAGAGATGTAAGGGGGGTGCCTGGGTGACTCAGCTGTTACGCATCTTTCTTCGGCTCAGGTCATGATTCCAGGATCCTGGGATGGAGCCCCGTATTAGGCTCCCTGCTCAGCAAGAAGCCTGCTTTTCCTCTCCTTGCTTATGTTCCCTCTCTTGCTGTGTTTCTCTGTCAAAAAAGTAAAATCTTTAAAAAAAAAAAAAAGGGTTCAGTTTCATCCTTTTGTATTCTATCTCCCACTGAATAGTCCTGGCACCCTTATGGAAAATCAGTTGACCATATATATGTGGTTTTATTTCTGCACTGTTCTATTTGAATGCCAGGCAATGCCTACCAATTGTTTCTTTTGTAGAAATTGGTAGCTCATTTATATGGAATTATAAGGGTTCTCAAATAGACAAAACAATATTGAAAAAGATAAAGCAGATGCCTAGAACTGAGAAAATATTTGAAAATCATGTAACTGATAAGGATTAGTATTAAAATAATTAAAGAACTTTTACAGCTCAACAACAAAAAGACAATTCTACTTAAGAAAGGACAAATGACTTGAATAAACATTCTGTAAAGAAAATATCCAAATGACTCACAAGCACAACAAAGGATGTTTAGCATCATTGATGAATAAGGAATTGCAAATCAAAACCAAAATCAGGCACCACCTCAACTTATTAAGATGGCTATAATCAAAAGAGTGTAAAATAGTAATAGTGACAAGAACGTGAAGAAATAAGAACCTTATGTATTGTTGTTGAGAATGCAAAATGGCTCAGTCACTAAGGAAGAGGCGGACAATTGTTCAAAAACTTAGATGTAGAATCACCTTATAACTCAGCAATTCCTCTCCAGGGTATATACCAATGAGAAATGAAAACTTCTGACCATACAGACACAAATAAATATACATATACACAAATGTTTAGAGCGGCATTAGCCGTAACAGCCAAACAGTTCTAGACATCCATGCACAGATGGATGGATCAACAAATTGTGTATACAAATGCAATGAAAAAGTATTCAGCCACAGAAAGGAATAAAGAACCGACTGATGCTACCACTTGGATAATCGTGGAAAACATTAAGCAAAGTGAAAGAAGATTTACCTAAAAGGTCCAATATTACATGATTCTGTTTATATAAGATATCCAGGGTAGGCAAACCCACAAAGACAAAAATCACATTATATTTTGCCAAGCAGTGGGGGGAGAGAGGACTGTGTGATCATTTAATGGATACAAGATATTTCTCCAGAGTGATGAAAGCATTTGAAACTCAAGAGAAGAGTCAATGCACTAAATGCCACTGAATTATAAATTTTAAAATGGTTAATTTTATGCTTTGTCAATTTTGTGTCACATTACAAAAAGTGTTAAGAGACCAAAAAAAATTTCAAAATTTTTCTTCTAATTTCCTTTGCTAAGTATATATGCTGACATATTGAACATGATTAGTTTTCAAAGACAAGCTAATTTCTTTCAATGTAATGACTATCATTACAAGAAAAAACTTTGCTATTAATAGTAATATAATTTTCAATCATTATTATTTTTTATTTTCAAATCACTTTAAAAGCAGCAAATTAGTTTGTTAACATAATTTCTTTCTCAAATAAGAGCTTTACTCTGTACAAATATTTCTGGTTGCTATGGCCTATCAATATCTGTAAATAGTTTTAATATGTGAGAAGCTTTAATGATGCAAAAGTAATAGTAAATTTTTCTCCTAAATGTTTACAATATAAAGTAAAATTAGAGACACCAAACTTTTAAAGTAATTTTAAATCAATGAAATCCTGATATAGAAGTGACCATTAATTACATCTAAAGATATTTTTGCCCACTAATAACCACAGTGAATATGTCAAGTAATATAAAATCATCTAATTGAATTATTCTTCTGAATCTGCCATACAATGTGGGAAGGCACTTGGAAGAGTGCAAAACAAAAATTAAAAAAATATATATGTTCATATTTTTTAGAGGATAAGAAAATTCATCTCTCTCAGCTCTGACTAGAGTTACTTCAAATATACACTGCCTAACAGAATATTCCTTTTGACAGAATTCTACTTACTCGGTCCTTTGCAATTCAGGGATTCTCCTGGTACTGAATCAAAGAGAAGGAACATAATGTACTCCTGTTACTTGCTATGGACGATTGGGAACTTAGCAGCTATGGGAAATTTCAGAAGGGAAGCTATTGTAGATGATCTCCTTTGTGGACTTATTTTGAACTGTGATTTTACTTAGAGTACATACATTATCTCCGATACAAATAAAACAAAGATATTCAAAATAATGAGGTGGAGTTTGAGTTATATTATTTACCTTTATTTCTTAAAAATAAGGTCAGGAAAAGTAGCTCTTTTCAAGGTTATTTTTGGAAACTTATTTACAAGTATATATGAGAGAACACTACTATAAAAATAAGAAATAAAGTATGCTATGGTCCTAAATGATTTAAAGTTTTTCTAGCAAAAGTGTGTACATTTTATAATTATCTTTTTTGGGAGGTTGGGAAAGTCCCTTCTTTATAGTGTTGGAAGTCTTTTGACCTTGAAAATAAAGTCACCTTATTGAAAGTAATTTAATCAACAGACATTGAAGCACTTGAAAATGAATTTCATCCTTTAATTTGTGAAACATTTCCCTTTTGCTATTAAATCTTATCATATGACATTTGCACAAAAATCAATTGTAGTGTTTTAGAGGTGACTTTGAACAAGTTTCATTTGAATAACTGTGTATCAGTATGTAATCCACAACCGTTATCTTCATCGAAACTTGTGTGTATTGAGAAAAAAAAAAACATATTGTTCTTAATTCTGAAAACAAATGTATCTTTTTTTTTTTTTTAGAAAGGACATCTGAAAAATTTAATAAAATTGCTCATACAAGTATTCCAGGATAATGACATATGGTACAAGTATTTTTACATAATCAGTCCTAAAATAGGATTAGCTAGTCATGTGTAACCAACAGATGTGTGCTTACAACAAACATACTTTGGGAACTATTGCCTCTCTGTTAGATGTGCACAGATTAAATATTTCTAGACACTTGGCTTGAATTCATAATGACAGTCAAGATTACAAACTTGGTAAATGGAATGTTTTTGAAGAACTTAATCTCTGTTAAATGTCAAACTTGCCTTTTTATACTTTTAGCAGATATATTCCTACTTAGTACAATATTTAAGTGGTTAAATAGAATTAAATAAGAACTAAGGTTCCAATGTAAAATTTGTTGTCAGGATCATAACCCTCTGCTTATTGGGAAGTGTTATCAATGTCTCCTCAGTTGTCAACTTTGACCTTAATCTAGCAGCAGTGGCAAATCCGACAGATACTTGAAACAAGCAATTGCTTGACAAATATTAGAGAAACATTTTGATTTGACAGAAAGGAACAAAAGACATTTTCCTTAATAATGTGAGCTGTCAGTGAACACAGGGTAATACTGACCCCCGAGGATTCATTATTCATTCGAGAAGGTTTAGGGCAGTTTCTGGGTTCTGGCAGAAGCTATACTTTTATAAGCCAACCACTTGGATTTAAATAATAGAACTGGTGTATTTGCTAGAAAAAATAAAAACTAGCATTGCCACATATAAAATGTTAGGTGAGTTGCTGATTGATGGATATTTCATGATGGCCCATACACACAAACTATGTCTGTGCGAAGTTACCAGTTTTACCTAATACAACAAATGAGCCGTGGCTACTTCTTTTCAAAGAGGCTAACCATCCTACCACTGCCCCTCACTGCCTCACCATGGGTAGCTGAGCACACAGGTAAAGCCCAGATGCCAAAGGCAAGGCAGTTTCCTGTGCTCTAGTCTTATATACAGATTGGTGGATCATAATCTAAATATTTCCTCCTTCATGAAGAAAAAACAGAATTACCTGACACTGTAAATAAGGGTCTTGACAGAAGTTAACTTCTATCCCAGTTTCATCTGAGGAACAAGAAAAGAAAGAAAGTTAGACTGAGCAAGATTCTAGCCACTGTATTGAAGAAATATCATTAGTCCTTTAATGAGAACGAACTAAAGGCACACATTTCAGTCTACTTTGAATCCTTTACAATTTGACTTATGAGTCTTTATAATAAATTGTCTGGAGTATTCATCACAGGATGTTCAGTCATTCTTTATTTGTTTTTATAGAATTCTAGTTTAAAGAACCCTCCTATGTTGTGTCAGTATATATGGATAGATACTGGACTAATATCCTATCTATCTATCTATCTATCTATCTAGATACATATATATATATTAATATATCATAATAGATGAAGTAGAATCACATTGTGCAAAATCAGGAAGTACCATTTCATTATTAATCATTTATGGTGGTCCCTGAGCCCAGTGACATTCTCATTTCACTGTGTATGTCAAGATGTCAAATTTGTTTATTTGTTTATTTCTCCACTTACTTGTGCTTTTTTGTTTTTGCTTTTTAGATTTATTTATTTATCTTGGGGAGTGCAGGGAGAAGGGCAGAGGGGAAGGGAGAGAAATCCTCAAGCAGACTCCCTGCTGAGCACAGACCACCCCTGTCCCCTGCAACGCGGGGCATGATCCCAGGACTCTGAGATCATGACCTGAGCTGAAACCATGAGTTGGATGCTTAACTGACCGAGCCACCCAGGTGCGCCTATCCACTTACTTGTTTTGATCAAACCTCTAATGAGTGGAGGGAAATACAGTAATTCCCTGCCCCCTTACCCAAGGTTTTACTTTCCAAAGTTTCAGTTACCCCTGCTCAAAAGTGGTCCAGAAGCATATTAGGTCATCAAGTCAGAAGTACTCTAACACTATGTCACGACCCCTAAATCAGTCACCTCTCTTCACCTCATCATACAGACATTTTATCACAAGAAGGTGAATACAGCACAAGATATTTTGACAGAGATCACATAGTCACCTTTTATAACAGTATATCATTGTTAACTGTTCTATTTTATTATTAGCCATCGTTAGTCTCTGACTGTGCCTAATTTATAAATTAAATTTCATCATAGATATGTATGTATAGGAAAAAACAGTATATAGGATTTGGTAGTATCCATGGTTTCAGGCATCCACTAGGGGTCTTGGACTGTATCCCCCACAGATAGGGGGAGGCTACTGTATCAGTGAGTACTTTCTTGTGTCTAAAAGTACCCTTCAATACACAGAATTGACTAAAATGAATATTATTTTTATCATACCATAAAGATAGCACTTATGTAGAGAGAAAAATGGATGATTCAAACAGTAGTTCTATATTGAAAGGCTGTTTAGAAAAAATTAAGCAAAAATAGTCAAGGGACTCCATGTTTCAAAATATAGAAAAGGAGTTAAAAGCATTTAGCAGTGAACCATACACAATGATGTAAGGTGCCAATAAATACTTTTGTGGGTTTGAAGCTAAAAAAGGCTTGCCTAAGAATATCAATAGCAAAACCATATATATTGTATGTCAGAAATTGCCATTAGCATGACATGGTCATGTGACAGCCTTGGGAGAATGCAGCAGGTATACAAAGATGGTGTCTTTAATATGATTCTCACGAACCACTGAAGAAGACAAATACCGCAACAAAACACAGGCAGGGACATTAGCAAGTTGTGCTCTAAAGAAGCACATTGGCTGGTAAATTGTTTTCAAGTAAGTATTCAAATTTCGTAGTAACTAAAGAAAATCCTTGAAGCTTTGCGAATTTTTCCGCAGTTACATTGTAACATGTACAAAAATCTTCTCATAAGTCACTTCTAAGAATTCATCTTAATGGGGGCACCTGGGTGGCTCAGTTGGTTAAAGCCTCTCCCTTCAGCTCAGGTCATGATCCCAGGATCCTGGGATCGAGCTCTGCATCAGGCTCTCTGCTCAGTAGGGAACCTGTTTCCTCCTCTCTCTCTGCCTGCCTCTCTGCCTGCTTGTGATCTCTGTCAAATAAATAAATAAAATCTTTTAAAAAAAGGAATTCATCTTCATATACTCTTGTAGGTATTTGTGGCTTAGTAAATCTGTGTACATCCAGATAATAGAAAAATTAGAATTACTGGAAACATGCATAAGATTATAATGGTAGTTGTTTTACAATGATAATAGCTGTTTGCATCTGGGACTAACAATAATATTTATCTTTTTTCTTTATCTATATCTAAGAATTTATCACAATAACCTGGATTATGAACGCAAGCTTCCATGTGAAAGTTTCAACTTTTTACAATACACTATTAATATAAAGTGTGTTCACTCATTCATGCACACATACTCACATTTAGATAAATATTATAAAGAGAAAGAGAGCTACCTGGGTGGCTCAGTTGGTTAATTGTTCCACTCTTGGTTTTGGCTCAGGTCTAGATCTCATGGCTCTGTGCTCACTAGGGAGTCAGCTTGAAGACCGTCTCTCTCTACCCCTGCCTCTCTAAAATAATGAACACAAACAAATACATCTTAAAAAAAAAAAAAAACAAACAAAAAAAGAAAGTCTGAAATATACAACACAGTTTTAGATGGGGATATTTTTGAGCCCATGAGTTGGGATGTTTTTTCAACATTTCTTTCTACTTTAAGTACTTTCTGAAATTCATACAATAAACCTTTATACCCAAAAATGTTATCGTTCCCCAAAAAAAGTGTCTACTTTTTTTAATGTTGCATTTAACATGCACACTATTAGGTTAGGTTTGAAAAACAGACCATAATTCTTTCTGTACAATATAATCAAATTTATATATAACTTAATATGAAGATTAAAATATAGCATAATTAGGGATGCCTGGGAGGCGCAGACAGTTAAATGGATGCCTTCAGATCAGGTCATGATCTCCTGGGATCAGCTCTGAGGCAGGATCCTTGCTCAGTGGGGAGTCTTCTCCCAGGACCTCTGCCCCTCCCCCCTATTTGTTCTCTCTTATCAAATACATAAATAAAATCTTTTTAAAAAGAAAAAAATATAACATAATTTTAAAAGATTAACTTCTTTATATTCTTTAATTTTCCACATTACTAACTTAAAATTAAGAAGATGCTATGAAATGAAATCCATCAGAAAAGTTTTTTTAATTACTTAGAGTTAAAAACTCAATGTAAATAGTCTATATTTTATCTGAGGTCCATAAAATATCTCACTGTCACCACATTAATTTGAAAGTAGATACATAAAGGATTTTGTGATGCTTTGGAAGCATTGCCAGATATTGATTTTTAGGGTCACATGATGACAAATCTTGCTGACATGATTTTTACTCTTTTATGACAAGAAGATCATTATTCAGATCCTTGACATTTAGAATTACTAACATTTATTGGACGGTCCACTACATATAGTGTTTCAGGGATTTGTTGAAAATATAAAGCAATGGAAACCAAACAGCATATTAGATCTGACAGTTTTACTTAATGGAAATAAAGCAAATAAATTTCAAACAAAATGTGACTCATGGCAACATACAGACTGGTCTGCCTTAGTTTACTCTAATTCTGTGATGTGTATAGTGCTAATGGAATAACCAGTTCCCAACTTAGTCACAAGGTCTTTGGTAGATTACAGCATTCTTGTGTCATTGGACAAATGAAATGATTAGGATTAAAATATTTATAGTAGTCATTATTCAGTCTTGACGATTTGGAGCAGGATTGCATATAGGTTCACTTGGAATAGCAATAAAGACTTCTTTTTCCCTGAAATTCTGAAGCAGAGATCTAATGATATGAAACTAAAAGAATACACTAAACTTTATTTTTTTGTAATTTTTTCTTAAACAATAGTGTTTTTTTTCGTTCTGCATTATTTTTTTCTGAGTTAACATAGATCAATTGTGGTGAGAAGTATATAAAACTTTAAAACAACAACGACAACTTTCCTTGCTTTCTTTGTTTTATTTCAGACTATATGATTTATTTATGTAATGATATTTTGTTTAGAAGATTTGATGATAACATATTCTTTGAAAAACATTTGACATGGATCATACAATTCTCGTAAGCTTTATGTAATTATCAGCAAAAGAAAGAAAGCAAAATTGTTATTTTTGAACTTTGAAACAAATATTTTTCTGTTCAGATTTTTTAGGGTTTTTAACAATTATTCATGCTTTTATTTAAAGTTAAGCTATTGGTAAATCTGCCAGTTTTTCTCATTAAAAAACCTCATTGGAAAGTCATTCAAATTTTTTCCATTTGGCATATATGTATTAAGATGTGTTGGTGAAGCATGAGGAAAAATAAGTTAAAATTATTTATATAAAGAGTATTATTTCCTGTGGGTTTGACTGTATGAGGAAGCAGGCTTTCTGTATAGACCGGTTTGGTTTATGTGACAATCATAACTGCTGGGAAGAGGGAGAGGAGGCAAGGCGTGTGGGGGAGGGGAGATTTGAGACCTTCCAACTTCACTGTGGTAATGAAACGCTGTGCTAATATTCAGCTCTTAAGAGATCAATACTTGTTTGAGTCAGCCAAATCTCAAACTTCTTATTTCAAAAACAGTTTCCTCTATTCAGTACCTGACTATTATTTAGTGGAAAATGTGGATTTTAAAAATAATTTTACCAAGATAGCTGGTTAATCAGGTGGGGAAAAATATGCCATTTCAATATTAGAATTTAGAATAAACTACAGATCAATTTTATTAACTTTAAAGAGTATTTGCTGATATAGGAAAATAGTTAATTTTTACATATTTATTCTATAATTACCACCTTAATGGACTCTTATCTATGGTTTTTTTTTAACTTTATTTTTTGGTATTTGGCTATGCAATCGTATCATGAGTAAAAAATGAAAAAAAAATGCTCCTCTGTTTTCAATTAAATTAAGTTCAATTAAATTTCAATCTCTTCTTTTTTTGTCATATTGCTTTGCTAGAACTCCCAGAAAAACATTAAAAAATATAAACAAATCCAGACATGCTTTCCTTAACCTTTATTTTAGGGAAAATCTTTGGGGGAATTTTGGAGTTAAATGTAAGGCCAACAGTAGTTTTAAATTTATGTTTTATAATTAAAGAACTAATTATTGGAAACTAAGTGTGCTTTGGTCAGAAATTGATTTGGACTTTTAGTTGTATATCAAAATTTTGAATAGTTAATTCTGTTCTATTCTTAACAAAACGCTTTTTTTTTTTCTAAGCTAAATTATAGAGATTTCTATAACCAACATAGGTTTCAAACTCATGACCCCAAGAATAAGAGTCCCATATTCTACTGACTAAGCCAGCTAAGCATGTCTTAACAAAATGCTTTCATTTCTGATTTTAACATTAGTTTGTATTCACTGGAGAACATAAAATATTACAAAAAAGTTAGGAGGAAGCAATACTACTTATAAGCTCACTTAAAAACAAATTGACATGATAATGTATGGATTTTAATTCTTTTCTATGAAATGTCCACCTACATAAGACTTTCTAAAAATGGGATTTTAATATTCAAGTTTTTTACACACTGCTGTTTTAATAACACTGTATATTATAGATCCATAGCCATACAAGTGAGATATACACTTACATCATAATTTAATTACTAAATAGTAATTTAGTAATAGTAATTCATTTATGTGGCTATAATCTGTTTATTTTTTAAGTCCCACATTTAAATATTTACGTGGTTTAACATCTGGCTTTGGTTCCTAGAAAATGTATTTATATTTCCTTTTCATGTTGTCTGTCTTTCTCCAGACAAGGCTGCAAGTGTGCATATGTACATACACACACAGAGTGAAAAGGAGATCCCCAAAGTTTAGAAAGAACACAAATAAGGGTAATAGTTTGATTGTCTACCCCACAGTGACCAGGGTGGTGGATAGAGGGGGCAGAGCCTAAGATTAACTATCCCCATAAACTGCAGGAAAAAAAACTCATGAATTCATGAGTCTCTCATAATAGACAATAATAGTTGAATTTGACCTAGAGCAAATGAGTATATTTAGCAATAATAAAATATAATTAATCACCCTAATGCCTGAGTTTCATTTCCACCTATATACATCTAAAAGACATAGGGTTGCCTTTTAAAATTATGGCTACAATCCCTCTATTTTTTGTACAGTAAAAAATATTGGCATGATCATAGATCTTAAATTCAACCTATTTGAACTAAACTTATTAGAAAAAGTATCAAAGGATTCAATAAGTTCTAGAACACAATATATATATTACGATCATCGTGTTGTGTAATTACTACTACATAACTAAAACAAATAAAAAAAAGCTGGATGATTAGGATCGGGGAGAAAAGGAAACAAGAAGAACTTTGTCACCAGGGGCGCCTGGGTGGCTCAGTCTGTTAAGTGTCTTCCTTCAGCTCAGGTCATGATCCCAGGGTCCTGGGATCGAGTCTCACACTGAGTTCTTTGCTCAGCGGGGAGCCTGCTTCTCTCTCTGCCTCTGCCTGATTATGCTCTCTTTCTCTCTGACAAATAAATAAATAAAATCTTAAAAAAAAAAACCAAAACCCAAAACTTTCCCACCAGATATTTGTTAAAACCAGTCTTAGATCATAGTGGTAAATGTAAAGAAATAATGGAAAATAAAATAACAAGACCATTAAAGAATAAAATTTGCGGATGAGCACAAAGCTATCAAAGAAAAATTAATTCCATGGTGCTATCATTGGATAGGAAGGAAGATAAAACAACGTGAGGCTGAGCTTATGATAATATAAACAGAAGAAAAAGTAAGGTTATGTAAAGAAAGAGAAATTCAACCGTTTATTATATAGACTGTTCTAGATTCCCTATAGCATTCAGGTGGATTCTACCCCTGATCAAGGACCCAACAATGAGCAAAACAGACAATAGACACAAAGTCTTCCCCACAGAACTTACAGTCTGGGTGAAGGAAATACACAGTTAGCACATATCCCACAACATATGCAGTGATAAGGCTACAGAGAGAAAAAAGCAAGGGAAAGGGTAGGGAGAGGTATTGGGCAGTGTATGAAGAGAAGGAGTGGCTACTTTTCACAGGATGGTCAGAGAAGTCTTCTGCTAAGGTGATGGCTGGGTAGGAATCTGAGGAAAGTAAGGGTCATGCTGACAGAGTTCAAGCAAAATGCAAAGAGCCTGGGATGGAAGAATGCTTGAAGTGTTTGAGACACAGTTGGGAGACCAGTGTGGCTAAATAGGAGTAGCCAATGGAGACAGGTTGGGAAATGTATCAGAGAGGTTGTGGCCCTTGAAAACCACTGGGTGTGGCAGATAAACAATGAATTTTGGAACACTGAAAATAAAATAAAATAAAATAAAATTAAGAAAAATAAAGGAAAAAAGAAAGAAAGAAAGAAAGAAACCCACTGGTGGTATCTCTGACATTCCTCCTCCTCACAGTGATTCCTAGCTTTAGCTACACACTGGAATCCTGTGCAGAGTTCATCAAACCACAGATGTCTTGGTCTCGCTTTCAGAAATGGGTCTTAGGTGTAGGTTGGACATTAAAAATAAAAGAAAAAGTCCCCAGATGATTATAATTTGCAGCCAATGAAGGATCACTGGTTGAAGGTAAGGAAAATGAAAGGGATCCAATAAAGTGAAGCATGGTGAAGTAAAAGAAAAATCAAGGGAGAGTGATGTTCTGGAAGTCAAGATAAGAAAGTGACTTGAAAAAGGAGAAAAATTCGTGTTTTGACAAGTGCTGACTTTCTTGGGTCCACAAAATAAAACCTGATTCACCTATTGGAACTGACATTTTAGGGATCATTAGAGATTCTAAGAGTTGTTTGAGTTATGGTGATGAAGTCTTGATTGGCATGGCTTCAAGGGACAAAATGAGGACAGAGAAAATGAACATGCTCAGTATATATAACTATTTCAGAGACTTTTCCTGTGGAGCTCAGCAGAAGAATGTACCATTTCTAAAGCAGGATTTGTGCTGGAGAAATGCTTATTGGAGATGAGGTCATGCTTTCTAATAGAAATAATTTAGTAGAGAAAAAAATCTGATAATTAAATGAGTTAATAATTGTAAAGCATTTTAGAACATTGCCTAGCTCATAGTAAATGCAATATAAATGTTTGTTTAATGGATGAAATATTCAAGAGAATGGATTGGTGGGGGATCTTAGCAGAGGAAAATCAGTGAGAAGCCTGAGACAGGTGACTTAGCTCAATGATGGGGAACTGTCTTTAAATGGTTGTTCAGTCTTCCTACTTGGTAGAGTGTTAGTTATGTGATTAGATTTGATGGAAAGAGTGTAGAGAAGTAATATTCAAAGTTTCTTAATCTAAGTGAAATAAAAAGCAATGTCATCTGTTGAAAGTAACGGGGTAGGAAGTTGAGTTTGGGGAGCCTAGAAACTGAGACAGAGAATGATTTGAGGTTCTGGTCTGGAAGTTAATGTGAGACCACCCAACAAGGTGCATACCTCTGTCTATTAGTTACTGATCTGTATGTTTTGTTTTTTGCAAATATATATATGGTGTTCTTCCCAGTTTCATCCTAATAAAGTATGTAACACTTCCCAATTTCATCCTAATAAAGTATGTAACACTTCAAGTTAACTTGTGTACACTTCATAATAAAAATGGATACCACTGTATCAAATGTAGATAATTGAGAACCTGTTTCCAGTATTTTGATATAAAAATATGTATAAAACTGATAATTTTATACATATTTCATATTTTCACTAGAATTTGAGAGCTTGTTGGGTCAAAGGATAAATGCATGTATCATTTTGCTCATTTGTTTTTATTGATATTTGTACTATAAAAGAAAATTAAGCACACTGTTTTAGAAACTCTCATAGAACTGAAGACAGGTATTTCCACAAATATACGATCATTAACTTCCTATATGTTCTCAGCCCTACCCAGCACTATTAACTTTCTCTGTCTCCCTTTAGACCTACTCTTCCCACTCCTTCCTGTCCCTCACTGGTCACACAGCATATTCTCCAGATGGGAAGTTCTTGCTACGGTACCTACAACCCACCTCCATCTCTAATCCCCTTTTCTTCTTTTTAAATTTAATAGGAGAGTCTGGTCTTTATTACCCCTTCTGCCTTATTGGAAACCACTCATTATTGATTATCTCTTCAGTATGTAGTAAACATGGTTCAGTGGAGTAAGTCTCATTAACATTTAAGTTTCTTGAGATTTTTACTTCTTAAATATACTCTCCATTTTTTACTTCTATGATCCCACATTCTTAGTGTTATCTTACCACTTCTTTGGGTCTGAAAGCTTCTCTTCCTCTGCTAGACCATTATTCTTAGAACTGACTCTCCTCTCTTTTCATTCTATGATTTCTCCCAGGGCAAATATATCTGTATCTGCCGCCTTATCATAAACACTCACTGTTAGTACCTAAGGCTGAAAATTCATGTTCCTAGCTCTGATGGCCTTCTTTTCACTCTACACACCTATATTTGTTGCTAAAGACCACTGCCCAAATCTTGGCCCCATTTTTCTATTTTCCAGGAGCTAAGAATGTTTTCTTTAATCTTTTTAACGAATTCCAGATATACAAAAAGCAAGTAAGTGAATAAACAGAAGAATATGTACTACGGACTATATGTGACCTGCAGAACCCCAAATATTTACTACTCTGTCCTTTACAGAAAAAATGTGTTAACTACTATTTTAGAAGATTCAAAGTCCTGTGAAATCCCATGAACTAAGACAGAATTCATAGTCTGGATATTCCACATTCTTAAACAATTTTTCTTCATCGAATGACGTCATTATTCACTGAAGCAGACTCATTTAAAACCTAGTGCTTATGCTTGTACACCTTTACCTCCCATATCCAGTCTGTTATTATGCTTTATATTCTAAAGCATTCTGAAGTCAATCTACTAACATTTATTTCAATATTATCATCCCAGTCCAATATATTATCATCTTGTACCTACCTACCCTCTCCTTTGTCCAGCCCACTCCTCCAACTGCCCTTCATACTCTTACTAGAATCACCTTTCCTTAGTGAATTGCTAATCATTCAACTCCTAATTAATATTCTTCAGTGATTTCTGAATGATTTTAGGATTATAAAGATTTATTACATTGTCCCGTAGGGTTCTGCGTGGTCTGATTCTCGTCCTATTCAAGCCTTACTCTGTATCACCCTGTCTTTCCCTTTCCCAGTCCAGTCACACTAGCTTTCTTTCTACAGTTTAGGGAGGCCAGCTCCCTCAGAATACAGGGCATTTCTACAGGTGGTTCCCTATGCTTGGTACCTTTATTTGTTTATTAAATCCAACCCTACTTCTCCACTAAACTGTACCTCAACATCACTTCTTTGGAGAAGATGTCCTTTATACATTATTTATGGCAGGTTCCATTTTAATATGTTCTCCTACAATAACCCTTTGTGTGATATTTGGCTAATACATCTTCTCCGCTCATGATGATAAGGATCATGAGAGGATATCTTTCTGTTGCTTGCTATTGTGTTTCCTGAACTTAAAACTGTGCCCGTTAACTATAGCACTGGAAATAAACATGTCATCAATGAATGGATTGAGACTCTATTATAAAAATTTGTTCTATAAAATCAGTGGAGAAATGACATATTAATTCAAGGAACAATTATATATACAATGGACCATTTTTAAAACTTATTTAGTTATTTACTTAAAAATTACTTTTAAAACCTTTACCCACATTATTAATAAAAACAAGTGCAGGAAGATAAGTTATTTTATGTGAAGGAAGCAATACATTTACGGAAAGACTTTTTAAGCAAAATTCCAAAGGTTGAAATGAAAAAGGAAAAAATGAAGAGATTGACTGCATTAAGGAATTAAAAAAGCCAACACATACCCACATTCAAAAATTCTCCATGGGAAAGATTATAACCAATGTTAAAAACGGAAATTAGAAAAATAATCTATAAAACAGATTGTTTCTAGTCTGCAATCGTGTGAAATTCACTCCATTGCCATTGTTTGTCACATACATTTCAGGTGAAATCCCAGTAAATATGTATTGCTATGTTTATTTGTATAGCTTTGTGCCTATCCAGCATTCATTTGGACCCATTTATAATACATTTATCAATGACTTGTTAAGAATCAATAATGACTGATAAACAGTAGTAGTCATTAATGTGACACAAATTTAAGGCTACTTCCTCTCACTCCAGCTCCCACTGGAGTGCATTATTATTATTATTATTATTTCTGAGAGAAAGCACTGGCTGCAGACAGAAAAAGAAAAATTGTACTCCACTCAGTCTACCAAGACGCCTTATGTGAATGGAATGCTTCAAGAGACACCTTATGGGGCCTTCGTGTTTTACTTCCTAAGAGACTCTTCTTTTCCTGTCAAGTAATGATCCCATCTTTTGGCTTTGGATCATTAAATTTTCTGTGTTCTGTATCTTAAATTCACTAAAGAATTTCTTTTCTTCCCCCTCCTTGTGTGTAAAGGACTCTATATTGATTGGTTGAAAAGTGAAAACTCCCATCATTCCTTTAAACATTTATCATGCAATTTAAACATGAATTGATGGTTCAGTATTCTATAAGAAAACACACTTTTTGAACATGAAATAACTGCATTATGAAGATGATGAAATACGTTATTCTGCTATCATAAATATAAGCAGATTTAGCATTAAGACAGTTTTTGAGAATAATCTTTCCTTGTGCAATAATATTTTTTTAAATGAATGATGGGGCTATATATATATATATTTAGTGATTGGCACTTCAATTTTATTATTATTATACTTATTTTTAGCATTTTACTTTTTAAAATTTTTAAAATCAAATCAAAACTGAATATAGTACCAAATACCATAAGGAAAGTCATGAGCATTGAAATAAATTTCTTGGAGTGTTTCCAAAATCTCAGATGATATTGAGACTTTGGAGATCTATGTTACAGCCTCTTCTTACCTGTGATTATTAAAACAAAAACAAAAACAAAACAAAACAAAAACAAAAACAAAAAAACTCAGGCCCTCTTGAACTGAGTCCATGTTTTGTTGGCTAGATTAGGTTTAGGAAACATGTCATAAGAGTCAAAACTTATCATCATTTCATTAAATTTATAATGTAACTGTAACTTGAAAACTATGGAATTGAATAAAATAGTCCAGAGGCAGATAGATGGACAAATCAGACCCAGCACAAAATTATGAAGCTTATTAGGAAAGATGCTTATTAAGAAGGAGAATCATCTTAGTATATTTGTTCTGTCCCCCACTTTAGGAAAATCAGCTACATGCATGATGAACCTAAACCACCTCACTTTTCTCTCAAGCCCATCATCGTATCTTCGAAAGGAAGGACATGAACACATGAAGGAAGACATGATGTCACTGATTAAGATCTGCAGAAAACTGAATTTTTGTTAAAGGAAAATACAGCCTCAAATTTCAACCTTTGGGGCACTCCGGAATTAAAAGTGTATTGGCCCAAAGGAGAAAATGGCTGACCTCAGCCTTCTCCATACCAGTAATCAATGCCAAAAATTGCTGGAACTGTATCTACAGAATTCTAATAAGAAAAATATATGGCCCAAGAAATATATCTTTTGGGGGTGCCGGGGTGGCTCAGTGGGTTAAGGCCTCTGCCTTCGGCTCGGGTCATGATCCCAGGATCCTGGGATCGAGCCCCATGTCGGGCTCTCTGCTCTGCGGGGAGCCTGCTTCCTCCACTCTCTCTCTCTGCCTGCCTCTCTGCCTACTTGTGGTTTCTCTCTCTCTGTCAAATAAATAAAATCTTTAAAAAAAAAAAAAAAAAAAGAAGGAGAATCAGCTCCTCTCATACCTTTCTTTCCTCTATTTCAATAAAAGCTTTATGGTTAAGAACCCCCACCTCATCAGAAATTTTATATGACTCAATGTAACAATAAAACAGTAATAAAAATTACATTCTAATTACTGCAAAAAACCCAGAGCAAACAGTCAGGGAAATGGCTCCTATTATTGCCTAATTTAAACCACAGAGCTTCAGTAGTTTCTGTGGTTCTAAGTTCAAATCCCAGTTCAGTGCATCATGGGAACATTAACAGGTTAAGGACTGTTGGGGTTGATTCCATGTTAAAACATGTTAACCCCCTAGGGCCTGCCTGGGCCTACTTAGCCATAGTGACTCCATGTTGCCTAGGTAGACATTTTGTTGTCTAGAGCAGTTACTGCTCTCCGTTCCAGGTAACTGTTACTAAAACACACACCTAAAACAAGGCCAGTTCCAGGTAACTATTACTAAAACACATACCTAAAACAAGGCCATTTTGTTGTTTAATAAACACCTCAACAGTTACTAGTATTGGTTCTAGGTAACGGTTACTAAAACACACAGGTAGGAGACATCTAATCAGTCAAAGCCACATATGCAGATGTCTGCGATTGTGCCCTATAAAAACTAGCCTGTAAGACCAAGGGGCGTCGCTCTCTTCCGAGGCGGCCCTGGCCAGTCAGTCTGACTTCTAATGCTTGGCATAGAATAAAGCTTTACATAACTTTTACTTTGTCTCAGCCTCGTTTCCCTGGCCGGTCAGTCTAACTTCTAATGCTTGGCATAGAATAAGGCTTTGCGTAACTTTGTCTCAGTCTCATTCCTTTGATAACAGACCCAACAAGGACCTAGTATTTTTGTTTCATCGACTCCATTTATGGACTGGCCAGCTCCACTTTAGCACTGTCTGTTACCAAGGATCTCTTCCCAGTCTGTCTTAAGTTAGCAATCTCCCTTGTAAACTTAAAGGGATAGGTCAACAATCTATTTGACAATTTTTCACTGTTATAAATGGCAATTTCATGTAGTTCAACCTAATAATGAGAATGCAGACAACAGAGGAATTTCTTTCTCATTTTTAAGGTTTTGTTTATTTTAGAGAGAAAGAGGGAACATGGAAAAGGGGAGAAGAGGAAGGAGAGGGAGAATCTCAAGCAGACTCCACACTGAGTGCCCAGCCTGATGCTGGGCTGCATCTCAGGAGCCCGAGACCAAGAACTGGACATTTAACTGGCTGAGCCACCCAGGTGATCCAGGTGAAATTTTTTCTTAAATGTTGTTATTCTGATAGATAGAAATACATCCATTAGACCAATCCACATAGGATACTGGGCTTTCCTTGAATTTCCTTATCTTTCCAAATGACTGGGTTTATAAAGCGCTGATACAAAATTTGAGGTAAAAAGAGCCTTGGAAAATATATACTTTACAAAATGCTTCTGTGTCAAATATCTCTTTTAATTTTTGTAAAAAAAACCCTAGGACCTCAGTATTATCTTCTGCATTTTCTAGCTGAACTAAGATTCAACTTTATTCAGATTTCTTTGTCCATGCTCACACCTGCTGAACTGTACTGCTATCATGTGCAAACCCATTGAGATAGACTTCTAATCTTAACTTCATTTCCTAGATGAAAAACAAACAAACAAAACTAAAATCAAAAGAGGTTATACCCTTAACCCAGGTCACATTTTCTACTCTGCTCCAGTTCTCTTCACAGCTGGGTCTAAAATAGATTAAAATGTCAGAGCAGTGTTCTTTCCCATAAATACATATTTAGCTCAAAATAGTCTTCTATTTATTCTTTCAATCACATCAGATGATAGTATCTTAATTATATGCAATTTTGTGGTTCCTATTTGTCAACTAGGGCTCTTTAATGTTACAAGGAGTCAAAAGCAATAAGAACAATGAAAAAGGTTTAAATAAACAAAAAAAAAAAAAATTGAATTGAGTCCCTCATCAAATTTTGAAGTCCATAGAAAGGACAAGCTCTGGGTTGTCTTGATTTAGTGGTTACAAGTTGACAAAGACCTAATTTCTTTCTCTTTCCAAGTATGGAAGATTTTTTGTTTGTTTTTGTTTTGTTTTGTTTTGTTTTGTTTTGTTTTTCTTTCTAAGGCTGTATTCTCACATATGCTAACAATAAGAGGCTTTAAATTCATGACTTCCATTAGCTCTTTCTGACGATCAAGGAATATTATTTCACTAGAGTCTCAACAAGTCTTCTTTCATGGTTCACTTTAATTGGGTCGATGCTAATTGCTGATCAATTCTTATAGCCCCAGTACTCTGTATGTTAAATGGCTTAGTCCTGATTAGGTTAGTTCAGATTCTAACTAAAGGCCTTACTGTGATCTGATGGAAGCAATCAACGTTCAGCTAAGGAACTGGGTCAATGCTATTTCCATCCCCACCCACCAAAAAAAAAAAACAAAAAACAGCAACAACAAAGAGTGCTTAACACTCTTAACAGAAGGATTGTTGTTGAGATGTAAAATGCCAACAAAGCCATGGCCCAGGAAATTCACAATGTGACAGTGACCCTTCTGGAATCTTTGTGTTATTGTTCTTATGTTTCAACCTTTTATTTTATTTATTTTTCAAGATTTTATTTATTTATTTATTTATTTATTTATTTATTTATTTATCAGAGAAAGAGAGAGAGAGAGAGAGTATAAGCAGGGAGGAGGGGCTGAGACAGGGAGAAGCAGGGAGAATCAGTCTCCCTGCCCAAGCAGGGAGTCTAATGGACTGGATCCCAGGATGCTGGGATCATGACCTGAGCAGAAGGTAGACACTCAACTGACTGAGCTACCCAGGCACCCTTTATGTTTTAAGCTTTTAACTGTGAAATATAATTTACACACTGAAAAGTCCCTTAAATATAAATGTATGACATCATTAGTCATTGTAAGTAGAACATTGGTATAACCTTTATCTAGGTCAAATAAAAACACACTGTCAGACCTGAAGACGCTTCCCATGGGCACCATCATAACCACAAAGTCCTTTCGACTTCCCTGAAGGTTACCATTATTACACGTTATGGTAACCTTGTCCTTGCTTTACTTAACACTTCTACTGCCTACCACCTTAGTGTGACTATAACTTAGATTTTCCCATTTGTAGCACTTTGCAGAAATCAAGTTGTACAGTGTGGGGACCTGCTCTGAAAGTTTGTAAAATTTCTTTATGCTGTTGTGGGTGTGTTTGCATTCCAGTGAGTAAAGTTATCACATTTGATCTTTATGTTTTACTCTTAATGAACATTCATGTTAGCTACCATGAACATTCTTTTTTTTTTTTTTTTTTTTTTAACTTTTTATTTTTTATAAACATATATTTTTATCCCCAGGGGTACAGGTCTGTGAATCACCAGGTTTACACACTTCACAGCACTCACCAAAGCACATACCCTCCCCAATGTCCATAATCCCACCCCCTTCTCCCAAACCGCCTCCCCCCAGCAACCCTCAGTTTGTTTTGTGAGATTAAGAGTCACTTATGGTTTGTCTCCCTCCCAATCCCATCTTGTTTCATTGATTCTTCTCCTACCCACTTAAGCCTCCATGTTGCATCACCATTTCCTCATATCAGGGAGATCATATGATAGTTGTCTTTCTCTGCTTGACTTATTTCGCTAAGCATGATACGCTCTAGTTCCATCCATGTTGTCGCAAATGGCAAGACTTCATTTCTTTTGATGGCTGCATAGTATTCCATTGTGTATATATGCCACATCTTCTTGATCCATTCATCTGTGGATGGACATCTAGGTTCTTTCCATAGTTTGGCTATTGTGGACATTGCTGCTATAAACATTCGGGTGCATGTGCCCCTTTGGATCACGACGTTTGTATATTTAGGGTAAATACCCAATAGTGCAATTGCTGGGTCATAGGGCAGTTCTATTTTCAACATTCTGAGGAACCTCCATGCTGTTTTCCAGAGTGGCTGCACCAGCTTGCATTCCCACCAACAGTGTAGGAGGGTTCCCCTTTCTCCACATCCTCGCCAGCATCTGTCATTTCCTGACTTGTTGATTTTAGCCATTCTGACTGGTGTGAGGTGATATCTCATTGTGGTTTTGATTTGTATTTCCCTGATGCCGAGTGATATGGAGCACTTTTTCATGTGTCTGTTGGCCATCTGGATGTCTTCTTTGCAGAAATGTCTGTTCATGTCCTCTGCCCATTTCTTGATTGGGTTATTTGTTCTTTGGGTGTTGAGTTTGCTAAGTTCTTTATAGATTCTGGACACTAGTCCTTTATCTGATATGTCGTTTGCAAATATCTTCTCCCATTCTGTCAGTTGTCTTTTGATTTTGTTAACTGTTTCCTTTGCTGTGCAAAAGCTTTTGATCTTGATGAAATCCCAATAGTTCATTTTTGCCCTTGCTTCCCTTGCCTTTGGCGTTGTTCCTAGGAAGATGTTGCTGCGGCAGAGGTCGAAGAGGTTGCTGCCTGTGTTCTCCTCAAGGATTTTGATGGATTCCTTTCGCACATTGAGGTCCTTCATCCATTTTGAGTCTATTTTTGTGTGTGGTGTAAGGAAATGGTCCAATTTCATTTTTCTACATGTGGCTATCCAATTTTCCCAGCACCATTTATTGAAGAGGCTGTCTTTTTTCCATTGGACATTCTTTCCTGCTTTGTCGAAGATGAGTTGACCATAGATTTGAGGGTCTATTTCTGGGCTCTCTATTCTGTTCCATTGATCTATGTGTCTGTTTTTGTGCCAGTACCATGCTGTCTTGATGATGACAGCTTTGTAATAGAGCTTGAAGTCCGGAATTGTGATGCCACCAACGTTGGCTTTCTTTTTCAATATCCCTTTGGCTATTCGAGGTCTTTTCTGGTTCCATATAAATTTTAGCATTATTTGTTCCATTGCTTTGAAAAAGATGGATGGTACTTTGATAGGAATTGCATTAAATGTGTAGATTACTTTAGGTAGCATAGACATTTTCACAATATTTATTCTTCCAATCCAGGAGCATGGAACATTTTTCCATTTCTTTGTGTCTTCCTCAATTTCTTTCATGAGTACTTTATAGTTTTCTGAGTATAGATTCTGTGTCTCTTTGGTTAGGTTTATTCCTAGGTATCTTATGGTTTTGGATGCAATTGTAAATGGGATGGACTCCTTAATATCTCTTTCTTCTGTCTTGCTGTTGGTGTAGAGAAATGCAACTGATTTCTGTGCATTGATTTTATATCCTGACACTTTACTGAATTTCTGTATAAGTTCTAGCAGTTTTGGAGTGGAGTCTTTTGGGTTTTCCACATATAGTATCATATCATCTGCGAAGAGTGATAATTTGACTTCTTCTTTGCCGATTTGGATGCCTTTAATTTCCTTTTGTTGTCTGATTGCTGAGGCTAGGACCTCTAGTACTATGTTGAATAGCAGTGGTGATAATGGACATCCCTGCCGTGTTCCTGACCTTAGCGGAAAAGCTTTCAGTTTTTCTCCATTGAGAATGATATTTGTGGTGGGTTTTTCATAGATGGCTTTGATGATATTGAGGTATGTGCCCTCTATCCCTACACTTTGAAGAGTTTTGATCAGGAAGGGATGCTGTACTTTGTCAAATGCTTTTTCAGCATCTATTGAAAGTATCATATGGTTCTTGTTCTTTCTTTTATTGATGTGTTGTATCACATTGACTGATTTGCGGATGTTGAACCAACCTTGCAGCCCTGGAATAAATCCCACTTGGTCGTGGTGAATAATCTTTTTAATGTACTGTTGAATCCTATTGGCTAGTATTTTGTTGAGTATTTTCGCATCTGTGTTCATCAAGGATATCGGTCTATAGCTCTCTTTTTTGGTGGGATCCTTGTCTGGTTTTGGGATCAAGGTGATGCTGGCCTCATAAAATGAGTTTGGAAGTTTTCCTTCCATTTCTATTTTTTGGAACAGTTTCAGGAGAATAGGAATTAGTTCTTCTTGAAATGTTTGGTAGAATTCCCCCGGGAAGCCGTCTGGCCCTGGTCTTTTGTTTGTTTGGAGATTTTTAATGACTGTTTCAATCTCCTTACTGGTTATGGGTCTGTTCAGGCTTTCTATTTCTTCCTGGTTCAGTTGTGGTAGTTTATATGTTTCTAGGAATGCATCCATTTCTTCCAGATTTTCAAATTTATTGCCGTAGAGTTGCTCTTAGTATGTTCTTATAATAGTTTGTATTTCTTTGGTGTTAGTTGTGATCTCTCCTCTTTCATTCATGATTTTATTTATTTGGGTCCTTTCTCTTTTCTTTTTGATAAGTCGGGCCAGGGGTTTATCAATTTTATTAATTCTTTCAAAGAACCAGCTCCTACTTTTGTTGATTTTTTCTATTGTTTTTTTGGTTTCTATTTCATTGATTTCTGCTCTGATCTTTATGATTTCTCTTCTCCTGCTGGGCTTAGGGTTTCTTTCTTGTTCTTTCTCCAGCTCCTTTAGGTGTAGGGTTAGGTTGTGTACCTGAGACCTTTCTTGTTTCTTGAGAAAGGCTTGTACCGCTATACTTTCTCCCCACTCACGATTTTGGATCTCTTCTAATTTAGTTAAAGCATATTTTTCTGGGGTTGTTGCCACCCTTTTAGTATTTTACTTGCCCCTTCATTTACTCTTATCTGGCCAAAATGACAAGACGTAAAAATTCAATGCAAAAAAAAGAACAAGAGGCAGTACCGAAGGCTAGGGACCTAATCAATACAGACATCGGTAATATGTCAGATCTAGAGTTCAGAATGACAATTCTCAAGGTTCTAGCCGGGCTCGAAAAAGGCATGGAAGATATTAGAGAAACCCTCTCGAGAGATATAAAAGCCCTTTCTGGAGAAATAAAAGAACTAAAATCTAACCAAGTTGAAATCAAAAAAGCTATTAATGAGGTGCAATCAAAAATGGAGGCTCTCACTGCTAGGATAAATGAGGCAGAAGAAAGAATTAGTGATATAGAAGACCAAATGACAGAGAATAAAGAAGCTGAGCAAAAGAGGGACAAACAGCTACTGGACCACGAGGGGAGAATTCGAGAATTAAGTGACACCATAAGACGAAACAACATTAGAATAATTGGGATTCCGGAAGAAGAAGAAAGAGAGAGGGGAGCAGAAGGTATACTGGAGAGAATTATTGGGGAGAATTTCCCCAATATGGCAAAGGGAACGAGCATCAAAATTCAGGAGGTTCAGAGAACGCCCCTCAAAATCAATAAGAATAGGCCCACACCCCGTCACCTAATAGTAAAATTTACAAGTCTCAGTGACAAAGAGAAAATCCTGAAAGCAGCCCGGGAAAAGAAGTCTGTAACATACAATGGTAAAAATATTATATTGGCAGCTGACTTATCCACAGAGACCTGGCAGGCCAGAAAGAGCTGGCATGATATTTTTAGAGCACTAAACGAGAAAAACATGCAGCCCAGAATACTATATCCAGCTAGGCTATCATTGAAAATAGAAGGAGAGATTAAAAGCTTCCAGGACAAACAACAACTGAAAGAATTTGCAAATACCAAACCAGCTCTACAGGAAATATTGAAAGGGGTCCTCTAAGCAAAGAGAGAGCCTACAAGTGGTAGATCAGAAAGGAACAGAGACCATATACAATAACAGTCACCTTACAGGCAATACAATGGCACTAAATTCATATCTCTCAATAGTTACCCTGAATGTGAATGGGCTAAATGCCCCTGTCAAAAGACACAGGCTATCAGAATGGATACAAAAACAAAACCCATCTAAATGTTGCCTCCAAGAAACTCATTTTAAGCCCGAAGACACCTCCAGATTTAAAGTGAGGGGGTGGAAAAGAATTTACCATGCTAATGGACATCAGAAGAAAGCAGGAGTGGCAATCCTTATATCAGATCAATTAGATTTAAAGCGAAAGACTATAATAAGAGATGAGGAAGGACACTATATCATACTCAAAGGGTCTGTCCAACAAGAAGATCTAACAATTTTAAATATCTATGCCCCCAACGTGGGAGCAGCCAACTATATAAACCAATTAATAACAAAATCAGGGGCGCCTGGGTGGCTCAGTGGGTTAAAGCCTCTGCCTTCGGCTCAGGTCATGATCCCAGGGTCCTGGGATCGAGCCCCGCATCGGGCTCTCTGCTCAGCAGGGAGCCTGCTTCCTCCTCTCTCTCTGCCTGCCTCTCTGCCTACTTGTGATCTCTGTCTGTCAAATAAATAAATAAAATCTTAAAAAAAAAATATTAATAACAAAATCAAAGAAACACATCAACAACAATACAATAATAGTAGGGGACTTTAACACTCCCCTCACTGAAATGGGCAGGTCATCCAAGCAAAAGATCAGCAAGGAAATAAAGGCTTTAAACGACACACTGGACCAGATGGACATCACAGATATATTCAGAATATTTCATCCCAAAGCAACAGAATACACATTCTTCTCTAGTGCACATGGAACATTCTCCAGAATAGATCACATCCTCGGTCCTAAATCAGGACTCAACCGGTATCAAAAGATTGGGATCATTCCCTGCATATTTTCAGACCACAATGCTCTAAAGCTAGAACTCAACCACAAAAGGAAGTTTGGAAAGAACCCAAATACATGGAGACTAAACAGTATCCTTCTAAAGAATGAATGGGTCAACCGGGAAATTAAAGAAGAATTGAAAAAAATCATGGAAACAAATGATAATGAAAATACAACGGTTCAAAATCTGTGGGACACAATAAATACCATGAACATTCTTGAATGTGTCCCATGGGACACACTTGACTTCATTTCTGTCAGATATATGCCTCTAGATTTGGGTAATGAAAAATATATCTGTTTAGCCTATTAGATACCGCCAAAGGGTTTCCCAAAGTAATCTAACCATTTTATTGTCCTGCTAGCAATTATGGAGTTTCTCTTCTTCCACACCCATTGCTAAATCGTGATACTCTTGGGTGAATTTCAGCTGTTCTGGTTGTAGCTTTACTGTGTATATTCCTGGTTAAAAAAAGATCTGTTGGTCTTTTCTCTGTTCTTTTCTGTTAAATGACTGTTAAGTACTTTGCATGATCTTTTTCTCAATTAGATTATCTGATTTCTTTTGTACCTTGAGGTTTCATATATTCTGATATGAGTTACTTGACGATTTATTTTTTGTATTGCAAATATCTTCTCCTGCTCTTTCATTTTCACTTTCTTGATGCTTCCTTTGACAAAGAGTTCTTAATAATGTAGTCAAGGGGTGCCTGGGTGGCTCAGTGGGGTAAGCTGCTGCCTTCGGCTCAGGTCATGATCTCAGGGTCCTGGGATTGAGCCCTACATCGGGCTCTCTGCTCAGCAGGGAGCCTGCTTCCTCTTCTCTCTCTGCCTGCCTCTCTGCCTACTTGTCATCTCTCTCTGTCAAATAAACAAATAAAATCTTTAAAAAAACATAATGTAGTCAAATCTACCAGTCTTTTAATTTATACTTACTGATTTTTGTGTTCTATGAAACCACCTATGATAGATCAAAAACTATCTCTCTAAATTATTTAAGTTTTATTGCTTTATTTTTTTTCTTTGACATACATAGTTACAACAAACAGAATTGTTACTTGTGTATGTATGGTATGCAATATTATTTTATATATCATTTTCTATTTATCTTTACATATTATCTCCAATGCCACAGCATCAGTTTATGGGGGGAAATCTGTTTCGGCTATTTTAGATAATGCTGCAATAAATATGCAGGTTCTCTTCAAACTAGTGATTTTGTTTCTTTGGGGAATATACTGAAAAGTGGAATTGGATCATATTGAAGTTCTGTTTTTAATTATTTGAGCAAAGTTCATGTTTTCCATAATGACATAACAGTTTATATTCCCACTAAGAGAGCACAAAGGTTCCTTTTCTCCACAACCTCACCAACACTTGTCTGTCATCTTTTTGACAATAGCTATTCTATCAGGTGGGAAGTGACTTCTTATTTTGGTTTTGATTTGCATTTCCCTGATGACTAGTGATGTCCAGCACATTCCCATGTACCTGCTGGCCATTTAAATATCTGCTTTGAAATAATGCTTACTCAAGTTCATTGCAGCATTATTTATAATAGCCAAGACATGGAAACAACCTAAGTATCCACTGATGGATGAACTGATGAAGAAAATGTGGTATGTATACAGACCACGGAATATTATTCAGACATAAAATGTAGGGACATCCTGCCAATTGTGACAACATGGATGGAACCTGAAGGCACTTTGAGTCAGACAAAGAGAGATCAAATAATGTATGATCTCACTTATATGTGAAGTCTAAAAAACAAAAACAAGAAGAACTCCTACAAAGAGAGAGCAGACTGGTGGTTGCCAGAGTGGGGGGAATTGGAGGAAGATGGAATGGGTCAAGGTGGCTGAAAGGCTCAAACTTCCACAGTGTGCCTGGGTGACTGAGTCAGTTAAATGTTAAACTTCTTGATTTTGGCTCAGATCATGATCTCGGGGTTGTGAGATGAAGCCCCTAAGGGACCCACCGTAGGTGGGGAGCCTCCTTGGGATTTTCTCTCTCCCTCCCTCCCCACCCCTGCTCCTGCTCTCCTGCTCTTTCTCTCTTTCTGGATGGGGGCGGGGAAGTGGGACGGGGTGGGCTGTGAAGCACAAAGTTCCATTCCTAAGATAATTAAGTCCTGGGACTTTAATGCACACTGTGGTGACTATAGTTAACATTACTGTGTTATGTGTTTGAAAGTTGTTAAGAGATTAGATCTTAAAAGACATCATTGTGAAAGAAAAAACTTGCAACCCTGTGAGGTGATAGAAGGATGTCAGCTAAGTTTACTGTGGTAACTATATTTATAGCTATATATACAATGTTATATGTTGAATTATTGTTATATGTTGAGTTATTTCTATAAAACTGAAAGAGGGACACCTGGGGGAATCAGTCAGTTAAATGTCTGCCTTTGGCTCAGGTCATGATCTCAGGGTTCTGGGATTGAGACCCCCAGCAGGGATTCTGCTTCCCCCTTCCTTGTCCCTTCCCCCAACTTGTGTTCTCCCACTCTCTCTCAGATAAATAAATGTTTAAAAAAACCGAAGAAACCCCGTTTTCCAATCTGCAATGCTAACAGTTCATAAATGTATATTCATATATGTGTGGATCTGTTTAGAGATCCTCAATTCTGTCCTGTTCATTTGTTTTTCCCTGGTTTGACACTTGGCCACTTTAAAGAATACAATTGTATAATATGATTTGATATTGGGAACACTGAGTCTTCCCATCTAAGTTTCTATCAAAGGTAACTTAGGTCTTCTCGGCCCATAGTGTTTTCACTGTGGTTTGTAATCAGCTCATAAGATTCTACCATAAAACTAAAAAAAAAAAAAAAAAGAGTCTATCATAAAACCTCTAATGATTGAAGATACATTGAATCTATAGGTCATTTTGGGGAGTATTTTCTTCACTATAATACTTGGAATTTCACTGCATGAATGTGATTTATTTTTCTTTTTTCTTGGGTCTTCTTTAATCTGAAAGAATTAAGTGTTATTTGGTAGTTTCCTTCATATTTTATACCCAACTTAAAAAACTCTTAGTACGGTTTTGATGTGTTTAAGCTATTGAAATAGTATACTTCTTGAATTCTCATTTTTGCATTTTGCTGCTAGCATATCCGTATGATTTATAAATTGTCCCTCTATCCGGTAGTTTTGCAAAACTCACTAATTTCGTTCACTCATCTGTAGATGATTTTATCAGTGCATCAGATGTGCCTCCTTAGGAATTTCATATATATTTTTTTTCCCCCCTGTGGAAAAAATCAGAGATGATTGCCTGATTTCTTCCCTTTCAACATTCATTCATCTACCCCTTCCCTCACTCACTAATTCATTGTTTTATTGTACTGGCAAAATCCTCAAACACAACTAGAGCTCAAGTATTGTAGCCAAACATCCTTGCCTTGTTCTGTGTCTCAAATGAAAAATTTTCAACATTTCACCATTAAGGAGGATAACGGTTTGAGGTATTACTATGTATGTTGTTCACATTAAGAATATTCCTTTCTGTTCCCAAGTTGCTAAGATGTTTTACTATGAGCGGATGTTTATTTTTTACCAAATATGTTTTATGCTTCTATCAGATAGTCATAAGATTGTTCTTTTCATTTTTTTTTTATGTGAAGAATTACACTTCTTGATTTATTACCTTTAGGTAGATATCCTCTTTATTGGATTTTTCCTCCCCCCAGAAGTAATAATCAAAATAGTAAACAACTGGCACAGCAGAGGTACCAATAAATCAGAATGGACAAAGTCTATACACATGTAGGGCAGGACTAGTAGGTCAGCACACCTCCACCTGTTAAGTACCATAACCTGTACCTGGGCCTGTGGTCACACCTCCTTGTTTATGACTGATTCCGTTTCTATCTTTGCTTTTTTTTTTTTTTTTTGAATATACTACCTTTTTTTTTTAAAAAAAAGATGTTATTTATTTATTTGAGAGAGAGAATGAAAGAGAGAGAGAGCCTGACAGGGCAGGGGGGGGGGTGGTCAGAGGGAGAAGCAGGCTGTCTGCTGGGCAGGGAGCCTAATGTAGGACTCAATCCTGGGACTTCAGGATCATGACCTAAACTGAAGGCCATACCTTAACCAATTGAGCCACCCAGGCACCCTGCATCTACTACTTTTAATCCCACCTTTCATGCCAGCATGCCAGGTATAGGCTGCTGAACTCGCTCGCTCACACTAATTTTTTTTTCTTTTTTGCTAATATTTGTTTAGAATTTTTGCACTTAAGTTTATAATGGTGGACTTTCATTTTTTAAAATATATACTTCCCTTTTAAAATTTTTGTGAAGCAAAGTGAAGATAATATGAACTGAGTATTTAATTGCTTTTTTATTATTAGAGGTGATTGTGTAATTTGCAGATACTTTGTCTTTGAGTGTTTGGTAGAACTTTTTTTTTTTTTTAATTTTTTATAAACATATATTTTTATCCCCAGGGGTACAGGTCTGTGAATCACCAGGTTTACACACTTCACAGCACTCACCAAAGCACATACCCTCCCCAATGTCCATAATCCCACCCCCTTCTCCCAAACCCCCTCCCCCCAGCAACCCTCATAGCCAAACTATGTTTGGTAGAACTTTTAAGGGAAGCCACCGGAAACTAGAAATTATGTGTGTGTGTGTGTGTGTGTGTGTGTGGGTGTGTGTATGCAGGTATATATGTGTGTAAAGGTTTTTGATGAACCTGAATAATTCAAATGAACAATTTTAAGCAAATGCAAGGTTGCTAAGTTTTTGCAAGTCAGTCTTGGTCTTGATAAATTACATTTTTAAAGAAATTTGTATATTTTATAAATATTTTAATTCATTGGAATAAACACATAAGTTTGTTCATATTGTCATCTTATTTATAATGGCTGCATGATCTGAAATGATGTATTCTTATTCATTTCAGACATTGTTTATTTGCATTTCATTCCACTTTCTTTGGGTTTTTTTCCTCCCCTAACATTTTGAGATTTTTGTAGCTTGTTTCTTATTCTAATATATGTATATAAGGTTATAAATATCCCTCTAAATGCTATTTAGCTGTGCCACTCTTTTTGATAGTGACATCTCTCTTAGTATTCATTTTAATTTTCTTTGACCTGAGGGTTATTTAGAGCTATACATTTTAATTTTAAAACACCTTTATTTCTTTATGTTATTTATTCTAATTTAATTAAATTGTGATCCAAGAAGTTAATGCTATGGTTTTAATCTTTTCAATATTTTGAAACTAGTTTTATTCTCTAATAAAATATTCAGATATTTTGCATGTGCTTGAATAGAATGTATATTTTATATTTATAGGTTCATTTGTGGGTTCATAAACATCTATACATTTTTATTAGGGGGAGTTGACTGCATTGCTTAAATTTTATATATTTCAGCACTATTTTTGACAGTTTACTTAATCAGGTGCTAAAAGAGGGAATATAAATTGCTGATATAATTCTGGATTTGTTTTTACCTGCTTGTATTTGGTCAATTTTATGTTTTATATAGTTTAAGGCCACGTTTTTAGGTGCATACTACTTCAGATTTGCAAAATACTTCTGCTGAATCCATTATGATAAATAAAACAATTCCATTCTTAATCTCTGATATGCTTTCAGATTAATTTATTTTTTGAATGAATATTTGTATTTTCCTGTAGTTGGAGTTTAAATGATGTATATCTTTCATTATTCTTTGACTTTCAAACTTCCCACTACCTTATGATTTAGGCATATTTCATTAAAATAGCATAGAGCAGCTTATTTTATTTTATTTTATTTAGTCTAACACCTTCCTTTTCATTAGAACTTTGAGCCCACTTTACATTCAATGTAAATATTTAGATAAATATTTTTTTTAATCTACCATTTTGCTCTCCATCTCTTCTTACCTCTTCCGGGTTCCTGTTTTCTCTCTTTTCTTTCTTCTTCTTTTTTTAATTAACTTCTTTTGGTTAATTTTTTTTCTTTCCTTTTTAAAAATTTAAAATCAATTTAATTAATATTTACTGTACTGTCGTTTCAGGAGTAGAATTTAGTGATTCCTCACGTATACCACCCAGTGTTCATTATTACATCACGTGCCCTCCTTCACGCTCATCCCCCACTTACCCCTCCCCCCACCCACCTCTCCTCCTGGAACCCTTAGTTAGTTTCCTATAGTTAAGTGTTTCTTATGGTTTGTCTTCCTCTCTGATTTTGTCTTATCCTATTTTTCTTCCCTTCCCCTATGTTCATCTGTTTTGTTTCTTAAATTCCAGATGTGAATGAAATCATATGCTATTTGTCTTTCTTTGACTGACTTATTTTGCTTAACATAATGCACTCTAGTTTTATCCATGTCATTGCAAAAAGTAAGATTTCCTTCTTTCTGGTGGCTGAGTAATATTCCATCCTTATCCATTCAACTTTATCCATTTTTATGGATATGAAATCTTTATCCATTCAACTGTCGGTGGACATCTGGCTCTTTCCCTGTTCTGGCTATGGTGGACATTGCTGCTAGAAACATTGGTGTGCATATGCCCTTTTGGATCACTATGTTTGTGTCCTCTGGTTAAAAACCTAGTAGTGTGATTGCTGTATCAAGGGTAGTTCTCTTTTTAAGTTTTTGAGGAATCTCCATACTGTTTTCCACACTGGCTGTGCCAGTTTGCATTCCCAGGTTTAAGAAGGTTCCTCTTTCTCCACATCCTTGCCAACAACTGTTGTTTCCTGACTTGTTAATTTTAGCCACTCTGAGTCATGTGTATCTCATTGTAGTTTTGGTTTGTGTTTCCCTGATGCTAGTGATGTTGATCTTTTGGCCAATTTTTGTATTTTGAAGTCTCCTCTTATAGTTTGTGAGAAAGAAAGAAGCCTCTCCCTTTATTTTAGGATGCAATAGCTAAAGGACGGGACCTTCAGTGATACCATCCCCTCTCTACACCCTACCCCTCCCTTCCCGGGGTGAGCTCCCTGCCCAGCCCTGTTCTGGATAACTGAAGGAAGCCGCAGGCCAGGAGGCAACATGGGGAGATCCCCCTCCACCTCAGAAAGCAGGGAATGGGCCTAAAAATTGTCTTCTTCTCTTAGCCCACCTTGCAGGGGCCAGGGGAAGGTCTGCACCCTCTTTCCTTCCTAAGTGAGTGACGTCGTTTAGTAAACCTGTCTTCATTTTGGAAAATATTTGTGAATAAGTAGTTTTATGTGAAAAAATAAAAAAAAAGAGATATAGATTTACAGTTGACCCTAGATCAACATTAGGGTAGGAAATGTTGACCCCCATGTGTTCAAAAATCTGTCTATAACTTTTTACTCCCCAAAACTTAACTACTAATAGCTTACTGTGGACCAGAAGCCCTTATCAATAGCATAAATGGTCAATTAATACATATTTTTTGTTATGTGTATTATATACTGTGTTCTAACAATAAAGTAAGCTACAGAAAGAAATATTAAGAAAATCGCAAGGAAGAGAAAATACATTTGCTGTACTATATTCATTTATAAAAATATTGCATATGAGTGGACGCACACAGTTCAAACCTACATTTTTCAGGGTCAACTGTATGTACATCTATATCTATATTTATGGCTGTCATCCAATATATATCTACATACTGTATATACAGACATAGATATGCACATAAACCCACATGTATCTATAAATACACATATTTATGTATGCATACATATATTTCCTCACAAGACATTTTACCTTCATTTTTAAGTATTTAATCAGTTACAATTTATATATATTTATATGTGCATTTACATTTTTTAATTATAATCATATTTTTCTATTTTGATTATACTTGTATTACTGAATTTCTTGCCTTTAATCCAAAATTATATTTTTCTCCCTTAAAAAATTATGTTTTGGGGGGCACCTGGGTGGCTCTGTGGGTTAAAGCCTCTGCCTTCGGCTCAGGTCATGAGCCCAGGGTCCTGGGATCGAGCCCCACATCTGCTTTCTGCTCAGCAGAGAGCCTGCTTCCTTTCCTCTCTCTCTGCCTGCCTCTCTGCCTGCTTGTGATCTCTGTCAAATAAATAAATAAAATCTTTTAAAAATTATGTTTTTGTATATCTTTTAGTATAAATGCAGTGATTAATATTTTCCTAGTGTTTTTTTTTTCCTGAAAATGTTTATATTTTACTTTCATTCTAGAAGTCTATTTTGTCCATGGTATTTATTTCTAGGTTGGCAATTATCTTCTTCACGTTTTAAAGATATTGTTAACTGTATTTTGGCGTCAACTATTTCTGTGGGAAGTCATTTTTGGTAATGATTGTTCCTTTTAAGCTCTTCTATACTTTACCTTTGGCTTCTTTAAAGATTTTTTTCTTAGTAATTTATGTCTTACAGTTATACTATAAGTGTCTCTAGATGTGCTTTTTTATATATTTTAATCATGCTGGACTACTTAGGGGTACTTGAATCTCTAGAACAGTATCTTGTGACCAGTTTCAAATGTTGTTTCTCATGTCTACAATAGCAAAATATGGAAAGAGTCAAGACATCCATCAACAGACAAATGGATAAAGAACATGTGGTATGCATGTGTGTATATATATATATATACACACATATGAATATATGTATATTATGTATACATATACCTACATATATACATACACAATGGACTATCAGAAAGAATGAAATCTTGCCATTTGCAACAACATGGATAGAGCTACAGGGTATGATGCTAAGCAGAGTAAGTCAGTCAGAGAATGACAAATAGCATATGAAATACTCATATGTGGAATGTTAAGAAACAAAACAGATGGATACAGGGGAAGAAGAAAAAATAACATAAAATAAAATCAGAGAGGAAGGCAAACCATGAAAGACTCTTAACTATAAGGAAACAAACTGAAGGTTTGTTGCTGGAGGAAAGGAGAGTGGGGGATGGAGTAGCCGGGTGATGGGCATTGAGCACGGCACGGATATGATGAGCACTGGGTGTTATATGCAACCGAAGAATCACTAAATTCTACCCCTGAAACTAAAAATGCAGTATATGTTAATTAAATTGAATTTAAATAAAAACCTAAACAAACAAAACCAAAACAAAAAATAAATGCTCCTTCTCCCCTCATTCTCTCTGGCCTCCCAGTGAGACTCAGTCCAACTAAACAAAAGTCAGTTTTTCTCACCTTTTTCCTTTTCTTGGTTCTTTTACAATAAATCATCTGTTTTTCCCTTGTAGTCCTTTAGTCTAAATAGTTTTTTTTTTTGGATCTAGTTATTAATTTTCAGTTACATTTTCTAATCTGCAGTCAACCCTACATTCTGAAATCATAGTATAAATTATTGCAAATTTTTTGTAGACTTTTTATATATAGATTTGCCTGTTCTGTGCTCTTTTCCAATAAATTACTTGAATTTTTTTCTATATTTGAACTTATAGTAGCAATAATTTTAATATAAAAATGTACAAGTAACATAGTTTGCCCAATTATTTAAAATTATGTTCTTCATGACTCCAGTATTAGAGGCTTTCTTGGTCTAATTCTATGGCAGAGCCATTTCTGTTGATTGGCATTTGTCTCACTCTTGTTTTGGTTATTTTTAATTGTGCGCCATTTATATAAGTTGCTTATACAAATTGCTTGTAGAAGTAACTTTAAGGCCTAGGTTGATGGTATAGAAAATAATCTTTGAAAGGGAAATTCTGCATTTCTTCTAGGTTTATGGTTATCAAAACATTAAGTAAAACTTTATTTCAGTTTTAGGCATTGATTCAGCTTTTCTCAGTTAGATGATTTGAAGTTTGAATATAGTCTTGGCAAGTGCTTGCTTCACTTTTATCTCTTCCTTATCATACTATTCAAACCTTTGGCATTTTACCTCAAAATATACAAACACTCATCTCCTTCTGCTAGCAGACCCCAAAATGTACATTCATATCTCTAGTACTTTATGCCAACACACATTCACAGTTCCTCATTGCTTTCACGAAAAAATAGCCTTTCCAGATGCTGAGCTCACCATTCTGAAGGTTTGCTTTCTCTTGTTTCTTGACTCAGTAGTTCATCCCTAATTTGTTAACTGTCTGATGCTTTTGATTCTTCTGTGCACGTCTTATTTTTATTTTTCAGGTATATTAACCTGAACCAAAAAAGTGTGTGTGTGTGCGCAGAAGATATATACTATAGAAATTGACTCACGTGATTACGGAAGTGAGAAATCACAAATCTTCAGTTGGCAAACTGGAGACCCAGGAGAGCTGATGGAGTAAGTTTCAGTCCAAGTCTGAGTCCCAAGACAGAAGAGGACTGACATCCCAACTCTAAAACAGGCAGAGAGAAAGAGAAAGAATTCTTTACTTGAAGGAGAGAGACACAGTGAGAGAGGGAACACAAACAGGGTGAGTGGGAGAGGGAGAAGGAGGCTTCCCATCCAGCATGTGGAGCTTGACCCCAGAACCCTGGGATCATGACCTGACCTAAAGGCAGATGCTTAACGCTTAATGACGGAGTCAACCAGGTGCCCCAGAGAGAAAGAATTCCTTACTAACCTTTTATTCTATTCTGGCCACCAAAGCATTAGATGAGGCCCATCCTCCTGCTTTACTTGATCTACTGATTCAAATGTTAATCTCATCCAGAAGCACTCTCATAGACACACCCAAAAAAATGTTTAGTGAAATATCTGGGCATTCCATGGTCCAGCCACATTGCCACATACAGTTAACCACCACACCAAGGTTTCCAAGTTGTCCTGAGAGGGAGTTTGTCTAAATTACCTCATCTGTCATTACTAGAGTTGGAAGTCTTTACAGAATCCTTTAAAAATATGGATACACTCTGGGGTGCCTCAGTGGCTCAGTCATTAAAGGCTGGACTCTTGATTTCAGCTCAGGTCATGAGCTCAGGGTCCTGGAATGAAGCCCCACATGGGGGTATGGTGTACCCTGCTGAGTGGGGAGTCGGCTTCTCCCTTTTCATCTCTCCCTCTGCCTTCTCATGCTCTCTCTCACTCACGCTCTTAAATAAATAAATAAATAAAATATCAATATGCTCTGTTTTCAGGAATTTGTTTTATGGACTGAGACACACTGATACAGCCATGGCAATCTCCAACTATCCAGCATAAATGAAATAAAAATGTCATTATCTTCTACCCTTTAAATGCTCCATAAAATAAACATCTTTTTTCTCTTTCAAAGCTCTCCTGAGACAAAAGAATTCTCAAACTATGATCTATAAATCTTGTTTGTAACATTTCTGCTTAAACAGATCATTATTACTTCATAATCTTTGAAGGCTGACAGTCAGGCAGAGCTCTATGTAAAAGAAGTATATTTCAGTACATATTTTTTTCCTTAAAAATACACTATGCTCTTAAGTTTCATTTACCTAATAATGTTTCTAACAAATATAGGCGATTTTGATGTACTCTATTCAGAGGTAACATTGTCCTTTAACGACTAATCTTAAAAAATAATTTGTACTTTGATCTCGGAGGCAGGAGTCCTTGATCTTGACCTATCGGTTATTATGAAAATCCACTGTTTTTATCACTTGCCACCTAAATCCTTTTTACTCTCTGTTCTTTGCCTATGCACTCAGAAACTTTGAAAAGTAAGTCAAATTTAGAGTCATGAAATTATAGTTAAAGTTTATCGCTAATGATGAGAAGGTAAATAGACATCTAATTTGCATTCTTTAAATATTAATGTGTAGTGGAACTAAGTTCTATAACTTTAAAATGAATAATAAATCGACTTTCACATAATATTTTAGTCAACCTCTGTAAAATATCTCATCATGTAATTATAAATTGTTAGCCATGTAACACTCATTATAATTTACAATGGGAATACTTCTTCCCTGAGTGTCACTTTAAGGCTTTAGAGAAAAAAAGTATACTATCAAGAAATAAATTTTTCCATATATTTGAAATATGTACACAAATATTTATAATATGGATATTTACTGTATTCCCAGATAGACACACATCTTCAATAGAAAACACATATTTTAAATAATACTCTGCAGAGTATTTTCCCTGCAGTATGCTTTATCATAAGCAAAGTAGCTTATCTGACATTGAGAATCACTACCATTTTGTATGTGTGGGTCCTATCCCTCACTTTTTTAGCACTGGTAAAGAAAAAGAAAAAAAAAAAGATTTGGACTATTGTTCTATAATTGCAGTTACACTTCTGAGGACTTAAGTCCCAAAGTTTGAGTTGATCAAGAGGTGTTTCATTTAAAATCAGATCACAATCTGACTTGAGCGTACAAAGTCACAAATACATATATGGGTACATATTTTCTTGAATCATTTCAACAGGAAGTGAGAAATGAAACAGTGTTGCGAGGTTGCGTGCATCGGTTGCAAGCAGCATCTATTCTTATGACCTGGTTGACCTTCTGTGCAGAAGCAAGTGTGTAGGCTGAGGAGACTGGGTGGCACACCACCTCACCTGGCTGACCAGAAGAACCCTGTGGTAATTGCTACACTGACTCTGTAGCCTCCAGCTACATTTACCTCAATGGAAATCTTTTCTGAAAGTGTTGGTTCACCCTGAAATTTCATCACAGAAATCAAACTGATCTAAGCTTTACCATTTGGAACAGGCTACTTTGGTTCTCATATTGCGTTTCTAATTAAATTACTGATGGTGATTTATAAAGACACTAAGAACTTTAGTGGGAGACTTCTTTATGTAGTAAATGCCACTTTTATTCTATGGGAAACACTGCTTTAATTCTTAGTGGGACAAAAAAGACCATACAAATGTCAAGATGTTACCCTGAGGTAAAACATTTGTTTCCATTTCTTCCAGATTACTGCCTCGTGGATCTTTCACATAGAAAATCGGTACCCGTGCATTATGTACCCACTTACCATTTGTGGAATTTTTGTGTACATTTTGAAGATATTTCTGAGTATGCACTATGTATCTGTATTTTTTTAAATTTTTTTAAGAGTTTATTTATTTATTTGACAGACAGAGATCACGAGTAGGCAGAGAGGCAGGCAGAGAGAGAGAGAAGGAAGCAGGCTCCCTGCTGAGCAGAGAGCCCAATGTGGGGCTCGATCCCAGGACGCTGGGATCATGACCTGAGCGGAAGGCAGAGGCTTTAACCCACTGAGCCACCCAGTTGCCCAGTATCTGTATTTTTATTCTCTAAGGATTATTCATTGTTTCCACTCATCTTTAGGTAACCAGTAACTGATTGCTAAGTAGTCAACTGGCATTTCATTAGTTTTAATTAAAATGATTTGATAAAACCATGAAAAAGTGCCGCATGAAATTCTTTCATAAAGATGGCTCCATGATTTCAACTGAAAATTAGAACATTCTTAACAACCATTCCCATCACCCACCCTCACTCCCTCCTAAACAGTAAATTAGCTATCCAGTGTAGCTGTGCCCAGAAACCAGATATATCTCTATGAAGCAGAAGCTTAGGGCTGGAGTTAGAGGCCACCTGGACACTGGGACTGACATAGGAATTGCAAGAACAGTTCACCTCTTTGGAAACAATGGGTTGCAAAATGGGGAAGAGAATCAGAAATCCCTGTGTAAAGGAGGAAGCTGGAGCAGGTCCCTCAGTCTGTGAAAGAAGGCTGGAAATGATGGTGACCACACTTTGGCTCACCCTTGGATGAGAAACCGCTATCGTGAAGGTGGTATAACACAGGGAAGATTTACACAGCCCTCAGATTGACAGGCCAATTCAGGGGGTGACAGGTCTCTGTTACCATCATATTATCTGGTGCTTTACTGGTGGCTCTGAAAGTCTGGATAAAGGTAATGCAAAACTCCAAGAAATGAAGACATGAACAAAACAAGAAAAGAGAAGTTCCACTCAAGGTTATAACCAATTAAAATTTAGAGACAAACTCATATTATATGAAAGTCAAATACACACACACATATATATATGTGTGTGTATATATATACACATTAGTTATATACATTAGTTATGTATATTATGTAAGTAGATATATATATATACATTAGTTATTTATATTAGGTAATATTTCATATAGAAACCATATCTACAATCTATTTTAGTTTATTTTTTTAAAGATTTTATTTATTTATTTGACAGACAGAGATCACAAGTAGGCAGAGAGGCAGGCAGAGAGAGAGGAGGAAGCAGGCTCCCTGCTGAGCAGAGAGACTTGATCCCAGGACCCTGAGATCATGACCTGAGCCGAAGGCAGAGGTTTAACCCACTGAGCCACCCAGGCACCCCTCTATATCTATTTTCTATGCAAAATCCAAACCAAGAGAAATTGTTCCCTAGGAAAAACAACTAATGGACATAGAATATGACTCTAAAATCATGTTTACAGTCTTTAAGAAAATCAAGGCAAGCGCAACTTCCCTTAAAAAAGAAAAAAGAAAAAAAAGACAACGGAATGGCAAAAACAGCATAGTTTAAAAATCTTTCCAGATCCCTACACACTATGTTAGGCCAGACACCTTCACTATGCACTCTAAAATCATGTTTACAGTCTTTAAGAAAATCAAGGCAAGAGCAACTTCCCTTAAAAAAGAAAAAAAAAAAAAAAAAAAAAGACAACGGAATGGCAAAAACAGCATAGTTTAAAAATCTTTCCAGATCCCTACGCACTATGTTAGGCCAGACAGACACCTTCACTATGCACAGGATAGTAAAGTCAAAGACCCAGGAATGCGGCCTACAACAGTATGCTCTGATAGGGTAGCCTTGCGATCCCCAAATCACAAGAAGGTAGAGACAAACCTGGGATAACATGAATCATTTCTGCAACTATGAGCCAAGAAGTGGATGGAAAGTAAAGTGACTTCTAATGTTCCTGTGAGCCAGAAGACATAACATCCAGTGACAGTTAATGTACAAAAGGGAAACATGAAAAGATGAGGAAGGCAGAGAAACTGGCCGTGAAATACGCAGGCTCCCGTGTGCAGGTGAGTGAAGGATTCTATAGACAGTTGGTGCTGGGGCAGTCTGGGCTCTAAACTGATCGAGTTAAAATTCCACAAGGAAAAGCCCATGGGGAGGTGAAATTTCTGTGAGTGGAATCCATATAAAAGGGACAGAAATAGTATGGGCAAAAGAGAAAAAATGGATCCAGACAAAAGTTGGGAGAGAAAACTGTGTTCGAATATTTCAAAAAAGTTTGAAGTCATATTTTTGGTAACTGTATTGTGACAATAAAAGGAAATTCCAGAATCTAGAACTATAAGGTGGTGAAGCCAGAAAAATTGCCGAGATCCATGTCATTTTCTAAGAATAGAGGAAGTCACCTCACTTAAATGTGAACAAGTGAAAATATTATATTTGGATCCCACAAAAGTTTCATCTAAAATATATGAAGAAGAGAGACTATAAGAGTTCTAAAAAAATGACAATGCTTTACCGGAAAGACAAGACTTCAAAGCAGATGCAAACTTGTAACCTAATATGTCAGAATGAGTTAGAATAAATTATACAAACAGTAACATGTATGAAAACAAAGCCAATCTTAGAAATACTCAGAAATGAGAAGATTGAAGAAAAGAGAGGTTTGAAAAACAACTAAGGAAGAATTGCTAATGAAATAAGTAAAAACCATTTTTGAATAAAGATTTAACTAGATGGAACAAGAGTGAATTAACACGAGGATAATGCCTTAAACAAATACTACACTATATGTTAACTAACTTGAATTTAAATTAAAAAAAAAATCCCTTCCAATGTGATATTCACACTTATGTGCACAGAAGTCTTCAAAATATCTTGATTTAAAAATACATATATTTTCTTCTGTATCAATGGTTATTTGCCCTTGCAATAGCAATGCAAGATAGCATGTGAGTGAAGGGGCACACTAAGAAAAGAAGGAAAGCAATGGAATGGGACAAGAGGCAAAAATTATAATCCAAGGAAAGTTTGCTGACATAGAGATGACTTGGAATTAAGCGTGTATTGAAAGAACACATGTCATACTTGGGAAAATCAACTCTGAGTCGCCAATGCTGAAGCGTATTTTGGTAAAATTTTTGAATTCTAAGGTAAAAGGGAGAACTCAAATCATCTCAGGAAAAAGTCTAAATTGCTTTTGATTTGAGTGACCAGATAATTTATTATCTGGAGAGTAAGAGGAATGAACACACAGGGCAATTGTTGTAAAGCAGGAATGTCCTGGAAGAAAGGAACATTTGATCCTCCTGTACAGAAAAAAAAGAAAATGGAATCGACATCAGCCTTTTTGACAGCTATAGTTCATTCCCCAAGAATATAGCGTAGTGAATTTAAGCTCATCAAGGAAATAAAATAATAACTAAAGATTTCATATCCAGTCAGATTGACTTCAAAATGTCAAAATAAACATGAAGTGAGCAAGTAGTTTTCCCTTGACTCACTTCTGATATACCAAAAGATCTTTACAGAAGAGACAAAACAAATAGTTCACATAGACTATAAAAAAAGAAAAACACGAAGCATTTGATCAGATAAACATGAATTTTGCAGTTTAAGTCACCAATTCCAAAGATTTTCAGATAGCTAACAAAGTGAAGTCTGACATTTCACCATGTATAAGAGACACGCAACTCATAAAACAATACTTAGAAAGCTTAAGTATAAAAGCATGACAAATACAAACCAAGACTAGGTAAATGAATAGGAAAGCAGGAGTCTCACACTTGATGGTAGAATTCAGACCGGAAGACCTGAAAAAGCAAAGGTAACTTTATAAAGCTTAAAGGTGGGGCGCCTTGGTGACTCAGTGGGTTAAAGCTTCTGCCTTCAGATCAGGTCATGATCCAGGGTCCTCCGGTCGAGCCTCGCAAAAATCTTATAAAGCTGAAAGGTATGGTTCACAACGAAACCATGACAATTCCTATCTTAGTTATTACCGCTCTCATATCTTCCCTGCAACACCGTTCTTCGTGGAGAGAATACGGAGCTACACATGGTAGGAGGAATAGAATCGAACTCACAATAGAAGAAATTAACACGTCTCTCAGTCCAATACAGATCAAGGAATATAGATCTAAACAACGGAATGGACAATGCAGGTTTTATAAATACATATCAAAACTGCAATACAAATAGAGAATATCTGTCCTAAGTTTACAGGAATGATTAGCCTAGTTTTGACTGCAAAGAAAACCTTAATGAATTCTAAAGGATGCAAATCTTCCAAAGACCATTCTCTGACCAACATACAGTACCATAATCAATTTTAAATAAAAGGCCTTTTTCTTAGAAATTAAGGGGTGAGGACTATTAAATCTATTGTGGGAGAGCTCCCACCTCTCGGGTGCGCTGCAGGCTGTGCTGCCAGGCCCCTGTCACCGGGTGTCCACCGCGAGACGCAGAGACGAGAGAGCGTCCGAGGGTCCGTGCAGTGCCTGGGGGAGTGGGAAGAGGAGATGCTGTGAGCCCTGCGCCCTCCCGCCAGCGCCCCAGCCTGGCCCGAAGCAGCAGGAGGGGCACTGCGCGAAGGCTCAGTGGATGGAGGTGTCCCTGAAGGGTTACCCACACTTCAAAGCACTTCTAGGGCTCGTGTCCACGCAGATGGTGATGATCGACTGGAAAATGTTCAGTATCCCTAGCAACTCTGCGCTGCTCCTTCTGCCCGCAGCACAAACGGCCAAGTTCACATGGTCCACACAGAGCTTTTCAGTGTCCCGCTTGTGGGGTAAGAGACAGGGTATTCAGGACCTAAAAAAAAAAAAAAAAAGCACATGCTTTTGGGTTCAGGAATTAACCCATTTCAGTGTGACCGCTAAGGGGAAAACTTCTCCTTGGAAAACACAGCTTTGAAAGCAACTGCTCTGTTCAAATGCCGGTAATTGGCCAGGTCTTCTCCACCCAGAACTGTGAAAGCACTTTCCCCTTGGGGTCTCTTGGTGGGCTGGCAGAGAAAGAAGAAAAAGAGCCAGAGCAGCCAAAGACCTGTGTTTTTGCCAAGTCAATCAGAGATGACACCCCGGAAACCTAATCAGAGCTGTCTTCTATAAGCATTGAGTGATTTCCTGATTTGGCTTCATTTTTGGTTTTTGGAAAGTGCCTCTGCTTGGTCTTAAATTTAATTTAAATTAAACTAAAAATTATAAACAACAAAAAAAAAGTTTGGGAGAGAGTTTTTCATGGCTGAGAGACTGTTTCTGTAAGTTCACAATAACATATTGTTGAACCGTAATTGAAACTAGGAGACTTCAGGAGAAGCAGGGGACTTAATCCATACATCAGTTTCTTATTCCATTGTTAAAAGTAGGCTGAGGAGATCCGTGGATAAAGAGGAATTCAGATGATTATTGACCTTCCTGAGATGGAAGAGTTGAACACAACTAGTTACTGCACAGAATTCGACAGATGGTCTAAATAGATGTTTACTCCCATACACAGGGCATTGTACAGTATTTTGTAATGCCTGAAGGTTTTGGAAATACTTATGATAAACTTTCTTAAAAATTATTAGGGGAGGTCGCCTGGGTGGCTCAGTGGGTTAAGCTGCTGCCTTCGGCTCAGGTCATGATCTCGGGGTCCTGGGATCAAGTCCCACAGCAGGCTCTCTGCTCAGCAGGGAGCCTGTTTCCCTCTCTCTCTCTGCCTGCCTCTCTGTCTACTTGTGACCTCTCTCTCTGTCAAATAAATAAATAAAATCTTTAAAAAAAATTATTAGGGGAGGTACTTCTGAAACCCAACCCATTCTTTTTCTTTCTTTCTTTCGTTTTTTTAACTTTGTCATTTCTGTTATTTTTCATGGCAAAAACTGGCTATTGGGATAGGCATTTCCTCCACTGTTTTAGGACCACTCCAAATAATCTTTCTTCTGTGAAAGAAGGCAGAGAATCATGATCAAGAATAGTCAGTCTGCGCATGAAATATGACAGTGAGAGGAAAATGAAGTACATATATCCTGCTTTACAAGAACTCTTGCAATACTGATTTTCTTTTTTTTTTTTTTTTAAGATTTTATTTATTTGACAGAGAGAGAGAAATCACAAGCGGCAGGCAGAAAGAGACAGAGGAGGAAGCAGGCTCCCCGCGGAGCAGAGATCCCGATGTGGGGCTGGATCCTAGGACCCTGGGATCATGACCCTAGCCGAAGACAGAGGCCTTAACCCACTGAGCCACCCAGGCGCCCCCAATACTGATTTTCTGACTGAGACTGTGGTTTACCTGGTCTTTGGATGGTAATGCCTAACTAATTAGGTCATTGCCCAAATCATTCTTCTCTTGCCCCATGAACAATACTTTCTCTTACATATACTGGCATGTCATATGAAGGAAAAATTTTGGATCTTTTCTATATTTTATGTATAGTTTTATGTATTGTTGGAGATGTTTTAATTGTGCTGACTTAGACAAAATAATCCTCTGTTAAGGCTAAAACCCAAACAAACACAAATCCAAAATATATTCTAGGGGGAATAGAATTCAATTATCACAGAAGAAATAGAGAAAATGTTTTACGAGCTTCTTCATAAAACCCAGCATGATCCAGTTGCTTTCACAGGGAAGTGTTTTATACAGATTTTCCTCATGTCTGTGGTAGATGCATTGTTGGAAAAATGAACTGGTTTCTCTTCAACATGCTATTAGTCCTGGACAGTACCTAACATTATTATTAAACTTTTTTTTTTTACACTGAAAAAATTTAACTTTTCTGATTTCTGATTTTGTGAATTTGTTGAAACTTTGATTCTCTAAGTGGCCATGTCTCTACAGTAAAATTTGGAAATTACTCTATTCTTCAGTGTCCCAGTGACTGAAAAGTATAAATAGGTTTAGTGTATGGATGTGAGGTTCTAGGTGGCCCATGATATTTGAGAAAATGTTTCCCATAGAAGAATTTTCATGCATCCTGCATAACAGTAAAATGTCTCCAGAATATTCATGTATGTAAAAAACTCCCATAATTATCCCATTTTTGATATCAATAAATGATATTTTGAAGCATTTATTATACAATAGATATGTTATTGGGGAGATATATTTTTGCTTGGAACTTTTCTAAGAATTTACTATTTTGGAAAATTGTGTCAATAACTGAGTATTTGAACCACCAACTCAAGAAATCCACGTTAGACTTCATTTTCTGTTGTCACATTTGTGATTATTCTATATATAACTATATTTTTGAAAACTTCTTTCATAAAGTTTAAGATTGACATTCTATGAATAATTAAATTTATTTTTATATCTTTATGCACAGTTCTTCCTATGCCAAAACACTAGTTTTAATGAAGCAAGGAAACTGTCAAGATTAAGTAAATATTTTGCCCACATTTATCAAAAAATGTTGAAAAGGCTTATCTTGCTTCTGACATACAGAGGGAAACTATTGAATATTATCTTTTAAATGTTTAAAAGTCTTCTAATCAGCAAGACAAAAGCATTAGTTTTATGTAAAAAAATAGCAAAAAGTAATAACCCTGATAAACCATGGAATACTGGAGGAAAATTAACCTTACTAAATGTGAAAAGGGTTATTAATACACTAATAAAAAATTCAAGTGAAGTTATATCTCTGTCCAATCAAGCAATGATACTGTTTTTAAGAAGAATCAATGAGATGTTATTTTACAAATAACCATGTAACAGTCTATAGTACAACAAATTTTTATTACAACTCAGTGAAATCATCTTATGTTACAAATGAAATTTAACTAATAGCATATATAAGTTGTCTGAGGAATGAAAAATTCACAGAGGAAATGCTATTTTAACATAATTATTTATGATGGATACAATGGGGTTGCTAGTATACACAGTCCTTAAAAATTATTTCTTAGAAAAATAATTCCTTTTACAAATGTCATTGTTTCTATAACAGAGGAAAGCAAAGTTATAATTGGTGAACAACATGAATTTACAGAACTTTGGGAGATAATATCAAATATTTTACTTACTTATGTCACGAAAGATCTTAGTACTTGACAAATCATGTAATGACATGACATGAATGCTATCCATCCTTTAAATGACAGATTATTTGGTAAAGTCCAGCGACAATGAGGAAGATGTTAAAAGCTTTTACATAGAAGTAAGATGGTCTATAAAGGAAATTGCTTAAATATATAATGTTTATTATATTATAACAATGACATTTTATGCCCTTAGTTAAAAATTAAGGATGCTATTTTCACTTCTAGTTAGAATGTAGTAAAATGTTAATAATTGCCACTTTTAACAAAAGAGAAAGAAAGATTAATGGATAAAATAAAGTCATACATTTTTTATGACACTATTGAAATGCTGTGGGTGCAAGAAAGGTTTGGTTGATTAAATACAGAGAAGCACAAATCCTTCACATGTTAGCAGAGAACCATGGCATCAACGATAGATTTGGTATGCAGAAAAGTGGGTTTGTCATCCACTGGAGATTGGAAGATTTGCAGGACCGAGAAGACATAGATCAAGCTTTGAGTGGCAGCATAAGCTAGAGGGATAGGTGGATATCTAGAGCGCCCCAAAAAGGAAAATAAATAGCTTAAACACAATGTTTCCCTGCCACTCTCTTGTCAGACTGTAACCAAGGAGGCAGTAGTGAAGAGGTAGTAAATCAAAGAGAATTTATATAATGTGTATTCTCCATGTGCTTGGATTCTGGGATCCTGACAAAATTGAATACAAAGTTGAAGAAAAACTATCTGAAACTGGAACAATTCCCTCTCGGCTCCAACTGTAGAAGATCAAAAATTTAGCCTTTTGGTGATGCTGGCATAGAATGTAAAGACTTCGTTCAGTTTAAATGTACTCAATAAAAGTGTGGCCAGTTCCAGATCAGATCAATCATGGAGGAATCAAAATAGTCAACTCCTTATCATAACTGCCAGCTACAGAAAAAGGCTTGTGATTTCTGTGAACACAATAAGTAAATTCAAAAATATATTCCATTCTGCACTTTTTAAATCTTTAAATAAAACCTGGAATAAAAAAATTAAAATAAATAGAAAGAAGATAAGAAATAAATAAAATAAAATAGAAAGAAAATAAACACAAAATAAACAGAAAGAAAACTAGCAAATTCTGAGTGTTTAGTCATTGGAATTAATGCAAATAAAAGGATTTTAAAACAAGTATTATTTTTTTTTTAAAAAATAGGAAGGAATAGGTGAAGAAATACAGAATTTTATAAGAGAAATGAAAACTCTAAAAAGGATCAAATAGAAGTCAAAAATAATAAAATACCTACAACTGCATCAGAACTGTTGGCGCCTTAGAGATATGGCAGAAATTGCCTGATGGACATTAAGGAGTGCACTTGCGATGAGCACTGGGTGTTATAGTATGTGTAGGTGTTGAATCACTAAATTTTACTCCTTAAACAAATACTACACTATATATGTTAACTAACTTGAATTTAAATTTTTAAAAAAAAATCCCTTCCAATGTGATATTCACACTTATGTGCACAGAAGTCTTCAAAATATCTTGATTTAAAAATACATATATTTTCTTCTGTATCAATGGTTATTTGCCCTTCTTGCATATTTCTTATCTTGTATTTTTGTGCTTTGGTAATATATTGTTAAAAATTAGGGGCGCCTAGGTGGCTCAGTGGGTTAAAGCCTCTGCCTTTGGCTCAGGTCATGGTCCCAGAATCCCCACACTGGGCTCCACACTGGGCTCTCCACTCAGCGGGGTACCTGCTTCCTCCTTTCTCTCTCTCTGCCTGCCTCTCTGCCTACTTGTGATCTCTATCTGTCTAATAAATAAAAAAAAAATCTTAAAAAAAAAAAAGGGGGAGGTGAACCATAAAAGACTATGGACTCGGAAAAACAATCTGAGGGGTTTGAAGCGGTGGGGGGTGGGAGGTTGGGGGAACCAGGTGGTGGGTATTAGAGAGGGCACGGATTGCATGGAGCACTAGGTGTGGTGCAAAAACAATGAATACTGTTATGTTGAAAATAAATAAAAAAACATATAAATTTAAAAAATTAACCAAGTTAGGCAGTGACTTATATATTTAAACATATTTTTCAAACACCAGGATTTTGATTCATTTGTTATTAGGTTTACTCTTTTTCTATTATCTGTCACTTTGGTTTTCCCTTTTACTATTTTCTATCTTGTGCCTTTTTCTGGTGTACTTTGTTGGTCCTTTTCTAGGTTTTTGTACTGGGAGCTTAATTCACTTATATTCATCTACTTTTTTTTTCTTTTACTTGCAAAAGTGTATAGTGGCATCAAATTTCCTCTGGTCAATGCTTTTAATATATCCTATAGGTTCTGACTTATTTATTTTCCATTATCATTTTTTATTAGAAATTCAATCATTTTTGGGGCACCTGGGTGGCTCAGTGGGTTGAGCCACTGCCTTCGGCTCAGGTCATGATCTCAGGGTGCTGGGATCGAGTCCCGCATCTGGCTCTCTGCTCAGCAGGGAGCCTGCTTCCCTCTCTCTCTCTCTGCCTGCCTCTCCGACTACTTGTGATTTCTCTCTGTCAAATAAATAAATAAAATCTTTAAAAAAAAAAAAAAGAAATTCAATCATTTTTGTACAAACATTGTTTAATAGAGGGTGACCATTGATAATTTTAAGCAAAAATTATAAATATGTGCTATGGTTTACTTGGAAGTAAACCATCTAAGATTGTAGCACAAATAATGGGAGGACATATAAATGGAATTATAATATTTTAAGATTTATTCAGTCTACAAAGAGTGATATGATATTAAGTCACAGCAGATTGTGATAATTTAAGGGTGGTTGTACAATTTCTACAGTACTAATACATAAGCAAACAAAAAACCCAAAGCTAAAAAGTAATACAGTATATAAAAAGAATATGAAAGTAAGCATTTGAATAATCAAAACAAAGCTGTAAAGGAGAAAATAAATAAAATAAATGGTATACAAACCACAAATACAACCACATATATAATTGCATTACATATAGTTGGACTGAACAACTAAAAAGCAATTAAAAGTCTAATTAAGAAGGTAGAGATTAAAAAAAAAAGAAGGTAGAGATTGTCAATCTGGGTGTCAAAAAAAAAAAGGAAGTTTTTTTTTTAAATTTTTTCAATTTATTTATTTTCAGAAAAACAGTATTCATTATTTTTTCACCACACCCAGTGCTCCATGCAATTCATGCCCTCTATAATACCCACCACCTGATACCCCAACCTCCCACACCCCTGCCACTTCAAACCCCTCAGATTGTTTTTCAGAGTCCATAGTCTCTCATGATTCACCTCCCCTTCCAATTTACCCCAACTCCCTTCTCCTCTATAACACCCCTTGTCCTCCATGATATTTGTTATGCTCCACAAATAAGTGAAACCATATTGACTCTCTCTGCTTGACTGATTTCACTCAGCATAATCTCTTCCAGTCCCGTCCATGTTGCTACAAAAGTTGGGTATTCATCCTTTCTGATGGAGGCATAACTCCTCAAACTTAACACACACGAAACAGGCAAACATATCAAAAAATGGGAAGAAGATATGAACAGACATTTCTCCAATCAAGACATACAAATGGCTATCAGACACATGAAAAAATGTTGATCATCATTAGCCCTCAGGGAGATTCAAATTAAAACCACCTTGAGATATCACCTTACACCAGTTAGAATGGCCAAAATTAACAAAACAGGAAACAACATGTGTTGGAGGGGATGTGGAGAAAGGGGAACCCTCTTACACTGTTGGTGGGAATGCAAGTTGGTGCAGCCTCTTTGGAGAACAGTGTGGAGATTGCTCAAGAAATTAAAAATAGAACTTCCCTTTGACCCTGCAATTGCACTCCTGGGTATTTACCCCAAGGATACAGATGTCGTGAAAAGAAGGGCCATCTATACCCCAATGTTTATAGCAGCAATGGCTATGGTCGCCAAACTATGGAAAGAACCAAGATGACCTTCAACGGATGAATGGATAAGGAAGATGTGGTCCATATACACTATGGAGTATTATGCCTCCATCAGAAAAAAAAGGAAGTATTAAGTAATATTATTTAAAGGAGAAAGACCTGATACATGAGGACACAGGCTGAAAGTGAAAGTTAAATGATTGAAAAATATAGACCAAGCATAAAAAAAGCTGGTGTACTAATATCAGAAATAATCATTTCAAGATACAGAGGAGCACTTTATAATGATGAAAGGGTTGATATATCAAACAAACATAATTCTAAATAAGTATGTACCTAGGAGACTCACTTCACATTAAATGAAACCAAATCACATCCTTTTATAATTATTTACAAAGATACTACTTATTACAACATTTCTTAGTTACATATTTGGTTGAAAACAGTTTCAGTACAGTTGTTTAGTTAATGCAGAAACAAAAAAATCTATTTGGGGTCCTTATGGAATATTTAGAACTAATATTAAGTTACCATCAATGAATATAAGAATCTCTTTCATTTTATTAGTAACTGTTAAATCAAAATTATGCTATTTTCAGCATATAAATTTTTATAGTTATTGAGGTGGAATGAAAAAATCCGTTTTGAAAATTAAATGTTATTATTATTTTTTTAATCTTAGGGTTGCCTATTGCTCTTCACGTTTATCCTGGTATCATCCATAAGGTTTCATATTAAATTGTATATCACCTCTTTTCTCCCCTATCACCTATTTAAAATATCACCCCCAAGATTAAATGTATCTGGATATGTGTTATAGGTTCACAAAATATTAAAAAAAAAATCCTCATATTTTGTTACAATCACACCTCAAAATATGTTAAAGAAATTTATTTTGATATCATATATATATAAAAGATTTTATTTATTTATTTGGCAGACAGAGATCATAAGCAGGCAGAGAGGTAGGTGGAGAGAGAGGAGGAAGCAGGCTCCCTGCCAAGCAGAGAGCCCGATGTGGGGCTCAATCCCAGGACCCTGAGATCATGACCTGAGCGGAAGGCAGAAGGTTTAACCCACTGAGCCACCCAGGCGCCCTTTGATATTATATTTTAAATAAGGTCTAGATCATATGCAAGAACATTTTGTACTCTCATTTTTGAAACTAATTAAGTTCTTACTTAAGTTAAGGTTATTTATCTCTTATCATATGCAAAAATGAATGGCTTATTCTTACCTATTCTCAAACTAATTTTGATTCTAATATCTAATATTCATTTGTTTGTTTATTATTTATTGAGAATGCATGCCTATGAAAGGGGCAGGGGGAGGTACAAAGGGTGAGAAGGAATTTTGGAGAACAGGCTCCAGGCCCAGTGCAGAACCCACTGTGGGGCTGGATCTCATGACCCTGAGAGCATGACCTGAGATAAAACCAAGAGTTGGGTGCTGAACTGACTGAGCCCCTCAGGTGCCCTTCTAACATCTAATTTAAAATCTGTCTGCTCTTTCATTTCTCTTTAATTTTTTCAAAAATTTGATGTATGGTCATTTTACTTCACTTAAATCTAAACTTACTCATAATAGATATAAACTTCTGACTATAATTTCTTCTAGTTTTGAAATAAATATTTTTTCCCGTAAAGTATTTCCTATAAGACCTTACATTATAATAAGGCCACTGTAAGTTATTTTAGAAATTTATGTGTAAATAGTTTATTAGTAAATTCTATTTAAATTTCAAAGATAAATGTTATGGTGTATTGAGTCTAATAAAGTTGACCTTTAATTTAGACTTTCTATCTAGCAAAACTTATGGCTGAGTTGTCATAGTTCTAAATTTTATTCTCATAAATTTCCTAAATATAGTTCTCTAATCCTCTACTATCACATATTTCAGTTTCTTTTTTTCTCCTTCTATATATTTTAATTAATTTATTTTTAACTCTTATTGAAGTATATTATGACTCATCGTTAAACAGTTTCATGTGAACAACATAATGATTCCACAATTTTATACATTACTCAGAACTACATTAAATAAGTGTAGTCACCATCTGTTATGAAATGACATTATGACTATCTTATTGATCATATTCCCTGTATTGTACTTTTCAGCTTCAGGACTTATTTATTTTGTAACTAGAAATTTGTACTGCTTACGCCCTGTATCTATGTCACCTATCTCCTGACCCACCTTACTTTAGTAGCCATCATTTTATTTTCTGTATTTTTGAGTTTTTTTCTCTCTTTTTCTTTGTTCATTGTTTCTTTTTAAAATCTCACACATGAGTGAAATCATAGTATTTGTCCTTTTCTACTTTATTTTATTTAGTATTATTCCCTCTAGATCCATCCATGTTGTTGCAAATGGCAAGATTTTGCTCTTTTTTATGGATGAGAAATATCCTAAGGAATATATATATATATTCATATATAAGTATGATAAAGAATATAGAATGGATAAAGAAGATATATATCTTTATCCATTCATCTATTGATGGACACATGGGTCACTTCCATATCTTGATGACTATAAATAATGTTGCAACATTCATGAGGGTGAATTTATCTTTTCAAATTGATGTTTTTGTTTTCTTTATGTGAATACCCGGTAGTAGAATTACTATATCATATGGTATTTATCTAACTCTCTACTATCACATATTTCAGCCTATGTATTTAATATAGTGGAAGGGAGTAGATGAAAAGCCACAACATCTCTTTCTTGTCTGATTGATTAGAAGAGCGGGAGTGTCCCTTGGTAAAGAACAATCAGACGTGTGGTTGGCTGCTGGGAGACTTGTTTCTGCCACCTATCCTGTTAAAGTTTGCAGTAGATGATAGACCAACAGACACTTTTTGTGAAATCAGAGTCGTGATAATTAACTCTTCATTCCAGATAATTACAATACCAAGTAGTAAATCTGAGGATAGTGTTTTAGAGATACCCTGGATTTCCTTGACCATTACCGTAATGGGGGGTGGGCAACCATGCCACTGAGAAGAGTCTAAAATTAGTTGAGAGAAAGAGTTGATGCTAAAATGTGGTCTTGACCAGAAGATATAGAAAACAGCAAGAAGCTTATTAGATGGAGTTCACCTGAATGTCAACAGAAACTCAGGTGAAGAAGAACTAGCTACTTCTTAAATGCAGTTGGGCTAGGCAAAGATCAGAAGGCACAACTGTACATGGCACAGTTGTTCATTGTGTGAGATAAAACTACAAGATGACCATCAACCAGATGCATTCTTTGATTCAATGTTACTACACAGGACTCCCAGAGCTGAGATGTCTTCTGGAGAAAAGAAAAGCAAGAAATGAGAAATACCTAATAATGGAATTAAACATGGAGTAACTCTAAAAACTCTTTTACTATAATTTGCTATTATGCAGAAATCAAGAGTCAAACTAAAACTTCAGTAAGGTTTTAGAAGAAAACAGTTATGTAATTTTTGTATTCCCAAAATTCTAGTCTAGGTATTAATTCTTATATTAAAATAAAAATAATCTCACCGGCATATGTGCTCCTTTCTAGGTTAAAGTAGACTCCTTTTAAAATCAATTTCATTGGGGCGCATGCGTGGCTCAGTGGGGTAAGCCTCTACCTTCAACTCAGGTCATGATTCCAGGGTCCCGGGATTGAGCCCCACATCAGGCTTTCTGCTCAGCAGGGAGCCTGCTTCCCCCCCTCTCCCTGCCTGCCTCTCTGCCTACTTGTGATCTCTCTCTGTCAAATAAACAAATAAAATCTTTAAAAAAAATCAGTTTCATTGGATAACACAGCAACTTGCTAGTGAGCATCTCAAGAGATCAGAGAACTCTCCAGAAGAGGCATGATAAAGGAAGGCCAAAAAGTTATGTAAAGACTAATAAAGGGCCAGGAACTCTAATCTTTAATTTGTGCTACTCTTCTTAAAACTGAGTTGTCATTGCACAGAGAGTCAAATCTGATGGGAAACGGGTCAACAAATATTATTTCATAAGCATTTGACATATTACATGTATTTGCTGTATTTCATAGCAAATCACTCCTCACTTATGGTACTTTTAATCTAATTTTTCGAAGTTTTGCTCAACAATATGTCTTGTAGGAATATTCTGAAATGTTGACTAAGACAGCTAATTTTTTCTTATCAGGTTGCACATGTAAATCTCATGCATTTAAATATATAAATATGTAATATACAAGTTGAAACTAGCAAATACAATTAATAGAGCTAATGGTAGTGTACATTATGTGAAAAGGAAAACTAATTTCACGTTCACCTCCCTAGATGAAAGCCTGAGATAGGAAGGTCATCTTCTCAAATTCCTGTTCACTTTTCTTGTGCTCTAGTTCCTCGATTATATATGATATAATAATAATGATGGATTTAAAAATCTTATCTGAAAAAGGCTTTTTACATCTCTTTGTGAACTATCACTCACGACACTATGAAAAAATTAAAGTACATAGGAATCACCCAGGGATCTTGTTACAAGGTAGATTTCTGGTTTCCAGCCGTAGAGATTCTAATTCAGTGGACCACATACTGCTAATGTTGCTGTCATGTGGACGAGCCCTTGAAGAATACTGGTCTAGTTCACAGACTAGATTTTTTTTTTAAAGGTTTTATTTATTTATTTGACAGAGAGAGATCACAAGTAGGCAGAGAGGGCAGAGAGAGAGGAAGGGAAGAAGGGCCCCTGCTGAGTAGAAAGCCTGATGTGGGACTCAATCCCAGGACCCTGGGCCAAAGGCAGAGGCTTTAAGCCACTGAGCCACCCAGGCGCCCCAACAGACTACATTTTATTCCTAAAATGATTCTCTCTACCTCTGATGGAACATGAACTTGGATTCCACTTTTGCTCATAGTTTTTGTAACCTCTAAGAACTGACTTCGTAAATTATGTCTCTCTTTAAAACTCTCCTTCTTGGGCGCCTGGGTGGCTCAGTGGGTTAAGCCTCTGCCTTCGGCTCAGGTCATGATCTCAGGGTCCTGGGATCAAGTCCCGTATCGGGCTCTCTGCTTGGCAGGGAGCCTGCTTCCTCCTCTCTCTCTGCCTACTTGTGATCTCTCTCTGTCAAATAAATAAATTAAATCTTTAAAAAACAAAACAAAAACAAAAACCCTCTCCCTCTTTTAGATCTTTCCTCTCAGACTGAAAGTGTCTTATTGTTTAACAACAATAACAATATCCCATTTCTCATTCCTCCTTCCTTTCTTGCTGCTGCTTCCCTCTGACGGCCCCATCCTACGTTTCTCAACCAATCTTCATACAGACATAGTCTGCTCGTTGACCTCCTCCCTCTCATTGCCTGATACCTCAAGACACTAAATTTGCCATAATTCACTCTGCAGTGCAATAACTGACGAAATCATTTGATGCTCAACACCTTGCCAAATGCAATGGGGTCTTGCTGTTCTTATCTTACTATTCCTAAGTTTGACTAAGTTATTGTTTATACTATGGGCCACTCACTTGTTGAAACTCTATTCTTTTGATGCTATTATTAGCTTCTCTCACAGTCCTTGTTACCCTTTAAGTTCCCACTTTTCTGCCTTTTCCACAAAATTCTCCACCTCCTCCTTTGTGGATAACACTTCAAATTCTTCAGCATTCTGTCTTTAGCTCATTCTTTTCCCAATTTAATGTTGTCTGACTTTCGCTTCTGTCCTGACATCCTTCCTGAGTTTTGGACTCTGATGCAGAAATGTTACTCTAGATTTCCATAAAAAGCTTAAGCATATTTAATAATTTCCTTTCTATCCCCTGTTCTTCCAGTCTCAAGGTATAGATCCATTTCATCCTAATTCTAACCATAAAAGCCAGATACATGGCATTTGGCTTCCCATCATCCCCATGTCTGGCCTCTCTTAGTTCTTTAATGCTTCCCTCTTCAGTCCTGTTCTCACCGGCTCTATGTTTACTGTTGAGTGGGCATCATCTCTCATTTGGACAATACTGTGCCTTTCTAATTGCATTCTCTGCCTCTTCTCTTGACTTCTCAGTTTTACCTAACACATCATAGACAGGTGAATTATCTAAAATAGGAAGCATGATCACTTACTAACATTCATCAAGGATCCATCTACCTTATATATATATTAGTCTGGCAAATGTTGAAATGACAGTATTTCTCTAGGTGCATTTGTGAAAACATCTTACTTTGCCCCCTACCTATGAGTAAGAGTGAACAAACGTTGTATTTTACCACTAACCCTCTGCTTACTTAGAATACACTTTGCTTCATTTCTTCTTATTAAAATTTTTGGTAGAGAAAAACTTACCAAATTATGTAACAGAAACATACACCAACTTTATTCTTTAGATTTTTTAAAAAATGGAGCTGTGTTAGATTTTTAAATTAGGTAGTGTTCATTTGGGGCACCTTGGGTGGCTCAGTCATTAAGCATCTGCCTTTGGCTCTGGTCATAATCCCAGGGTCCTGGGATAGAGCCCTGCATTGGGCTCCCTGCTTGGCAGGAAGCCTGCTTCTCCATCTCCCACTCTCCCTGCTTGTGTTCTCTCTCTCACTGTGTCTCTCTCGATCAAATGAATAAATAAAATCTTAAAAAAAAAAGAATAATTAGATAGTGTTCATTCCAGTTCTGCTTCTTACTTCCATTGTGATAGTAAGTAATTGTTAACCTTTGCCTGCCTGGTTTTATACCTTTAAAATGAACATGATCATTGTGAAATTTCAGAATGATGTAAGAATTAAATAAAGTATATTTTGTAAAGTACTTGGAAAAGGTGCTTGACACATGGAAGATGCTCAGTAAAAGTTGGCTTTAATTATTTTTTGTTTTAATTAATATTATTAATAATAATTTTATCAAAATTATATTTTCTTATTCATAAAATGGGCTCTCTCACTTTTTTGCTTCATCTTTTATGTATTTCCATAATGTTTTTACCATTTTTTTCCTAAAATTATTTTTCTAAATAGACTTTTTTGATAGAAAAGGTAAAACATCTTACTGGCATGTTTATTTTCCTAAGTGGCGACTGCTTTTACGATGCCGTTGGTATTCCCATTTTTAAATTTATCCAGCAAATCAGCATGCTCTACAATTTGTAGAGTCCTTTGCATTTTCTGGATAGATAAAGTAAAATTTTAAAGCAAGGAAAAATTAGCTTTTCTTTTCAAATCTTTGTTACTTTATTTTCTTACTTCATTGCTTATCTTGAATTTTTAATAAAATAAGGTGACAAGATGCTGTCCTTGGCCAAACTTCAGTCAGGTTGTTTTTGACAAGGTGTTGACCGTTCGCTGTCCTTGTTTGACATGCAAAGCTTAGTTTTAGCAAGAACCCTGCTGCTCCTTGAGATACAATCTACCTCCCTCTTAAGTGATTAGTCTCAGTATCTAGTCAAATTCCTTAACCTTCCTTCCTTATACTTGGTCATCCCGGCCCTCCTCAGCAAGAATTCCCTCCAACATTTGATGTCTCCTCCTTTTAGTAATTTTCCATACACTGAACCACTCCCCCATTCCTACCTATAAATCCTCAGCTGTCTTATTGTATTCAAAATTGAGCCCTGTTCTATACAGGGGTCTCTTTTCCCATACTGAAAGTTTCTGAATAAAATCAGTGTTTATCCTTTTAAGAAGAGTCTGGAGCTGGTTCTGTTTGGTAATAGAACTCTAAGTATTATGATGCTTATGACTGGTTTCCACCTAAATTTCACTGGAATACTTCTAAAACGGAATACTAAGTGTGAAGTTTACTGTAGGTTTTTGTAAAAAATATTTTTCATTTAAAGTTTTTTACTTTTTTTTCCTCTGCTCAGAACTTTTATCACTGGTATGCATTAAATATCTCAGATTATTTCATAACTAATGTTTGTTATTTTTATTTTTTATGTATTTTCTTGCATTCTCCTAATAATGTTTTTTCAAAATGGATTTTAACCATTAAATCCATTAATGGGGTGATTCAAATGAATAGATTTATAATGTTGAAATACTGTCTGCACACCTGGGGCCAAATTTGCCTAGTAATTTTTTTTTGCATGTTTAAATTTGCTATCTTTTTTTTGTTTAAGGATTTTTGTATCTATGCTTATAAATTAGATTGAGCCATACTTGTCTATTTTTTGTCTCTATTTGTCTTATTTTGGTATTGATGTTATAATACCTTCATAAAATGAAATAGATAATTGCATTCCTTTTCAATTCTCTGAATCATTTTGCAATTATTTCTTCCTCATCTTTCTTGAGGTTGGCAGAACTTATTAATAAAACCACATCTGTAACTAGATCTTTTTGGTGAAAAAGTAGAGGTGACAGCAATTTAATTTCTCTATTTCATTGTTTTATTTAAACATTCTACTTATTTAAAAATACTTTTTAAAAATAAAGACTTTTAATTTGTAAATTTCTAAAGATTCTTTTCATAACAAAATAAGTTCAAAATGATGAAAAATAGAATATTGGCATAATTTTTTCAAAGTATTCTTTAATAATTAACAGTATTCTAGATATAGTCATGCCCCAGTTTTCTTTATTATAGTGTTTGGTTGGGCTTTTCTATTCTTATTTAATTATTTCAGTCTGCACTTTGTCCTGTGGCTGCTCCTGCTGTTTTTGCTGTTGTCTTTTGAACCAGTTTTGGTTTGTAGAGGATGAGAAACATTGCAGTTTTCTACTTTGTATCCATTCCCCTTCAACATTTCCAAGGGAGCCCGAATTTGTCCGGTTGTCTATTCTTTTCCATGCAGTGGGACTCAGAGACACTGACCTTAGACTCATCTACAAGGATGGACCTTGTATGACGAAAGTCAATTCTATCTTCCCAGAGAGAGATTAATTCTAAAATAAGTATGTGAACAGTTGGCCCAAAGTGATGCCAGTTGATATTTGAAAGAAGTTTGAGCACATTCTTTTTTGTTTGTTTGTGTGAGCTCGTAAAAGCTATGTTTTTCTTCTTTAGGATTTGTCCTGCACAAATGAAAGGGTTCTGGGAATACTGTGGCATCTACCTGTCTAAAGATAAAGCCAAAACATGGATGGGAAGAACCAAGAGAACTGGAGAAAAGGCCCCGAAGTCACTATAAGAAGCAGCCTTGAATTCCATTTCAACTCCGCCTTTATGTGCAAGTGTGATGATTAATATTATTTCTCAATGTGGTGTTTGGTCAAACACCAGAAGCTGCTGAGAAGTATTTTTTAGATATGACTAACATTTCAAACATTTTACTTTAGCCGAAAGAGATTACTTTCCATAATGTGGATGGACTTTATCTAATTAACAAAAGGCTTTAAGAGCAAAGACTGAGGTTTCTCAGAGAAGAAAGAATTCTACTTCTAGACTGCCATGCAGAAACTCTGCATGAGTTTCCAGTCTTTGAATTTAGGACTGAAATCAACTTCTACCTGAATCCTCAGGCTGTCAGCTTGCTCAAGATTCAGACTTGCCACCAGCCCCTACAACTGTATGAGTCACTTCTTTAAATATCTTGCTCTTCTTCTCTCTCTTGTTTCTAATATATATATATAATCTATAACCACATCTATATTATAGAAAGAGAGAAGAATACATAAACTGTAGCATTATTACTGGATTTAAAGGATATTTTTATGCTAAGACCATTATTTAGAGTTTTAGGTCTTTGGTTTCAGTGAAGCTTTATTAGCCACTACAGATATTGAAAAACAATATATAGGAAAGCATGTCCAGAATAATGGGGTTAGTTACCTCTGAAAATTTTCTCTTCTATAAAAGCATGAGAACACTGGTAAAAAATATTAAAATTAACTTTTACAGAATTCTGTAAATTAACCAAAACCTGGCAATAATCCAAGGAATATTTATTCAAGAAAAATAACTGAATCTCAGTAAGATTGAGTTTTGTGAAATGTTAAATTGCCCTTTCCTCCTTCTGCTGTCCCTAACTCCAAGGAAGCCTTACAAACCAACAGTCTTGTAATAATGGTAGCCATGAAAACCAACAGCCAATACCTGTTGGAGAGAGGAGAATAGGTTTGGAGCTTTCCCAACCGCCCAAATAATTGTTATTATTTCATATATCTGGCAGTTACTTGAAATACATCACACCAGGCTTATTTGTATTAGAAGTGATTTGGAGTTTGTTCAATTCTCTTTCGTGGCATGTTTGGAAAAAAATCAGTGTCGACTGGTTTAACATTGCAGCTGCCTCAGGTGGTGATGTAGCTGCGGCCAACAAGAAACACACTGAAAAACTTAAAAGGAAAAGCTGTGGCATGAGGTAAACATAAAGGGCTTTGAAAAGTTTTGACATATTCTTGGGAATATAGAAAACCACATTCATGCTCAGGACTGGGCACATGCTGAAAAGAGATCTGAGACTGTCCTAATCTCGTTCCTCTGGCTGATCTTGAGGCTGTATGCAATGGGGACGTGAAGAACAAGGCAGTGTTGTAATGTATCTGTCAGAGCATTAAATGCATGCCACACAAGACTTCAGTCCTATTATTCTAAAAAAATCAATATCTGATCATTAGTTGATCACTGACCTAACTGAAGAGTCTCCAGTGGCTATACATGACGAAGAGTATAGACTTTGCAGAATTAGTATGAGAAAATCACTAGATAAACAAGCCACAATAACAACAACATGAAAAAAAAGCAACAATAGCAACAACAATAAACTCTGAGAAGAGGAGAATCTGATTTCCAGATTTATCCAACTTAGAAAAATATATAAAATATGCAAAGAAGCAGCAAAGTATGGTCAACACACACACAAAAAATAAGTCATTGCATATGGTCCCTAAGTAAAAACATTGAACTCACTAGCAAGAATTGTAAGTTAGCTATTTTAAACATGTTTTAACAACTAAATAACTAAAAGAACCATGGCTATAGAATGAATGGAAAGTATTGAACGATATCTCACTAATAGAGGATACTGATACAAATGCAAATTGTAAAAATAAACCAAACAAATATTCTGGAGTTGAAGAGTACAATATATGAGATACAGTGTCTTCTGAATAGCAGAAGAGTTGGTGAACTTGAAGGAAGGTTAATTGAGATTATCTGCTCTGAAGACCAGAAGATAAAAAATGAAGAAAAAAACTTAAAAAAATAAAGCTTGGAAATCTACAACACACCGTTGAACATATCCAAATACAAATTGTGGGAGTTCCAGAAGGGCGATAGAGAAAGAATACTTGAGGAAATTGTGGCCAAAAGTTCTCAAATGTGATGAACACTGTTACTCTACTCATACAAAAAAACTAAAAATATATTTCCAAGTAGAACAAATTTAAAGAGATTCAGTCCTAGACACTGATAAAACCATCAAAAGCCAAAAATCAAGTAGAGAATCTTGAAAACAACAAGGACAATGAGACTCTTTCTATACAAGGATCCCTAGTAGGATTAACAGATGATTTATCATAAGAACCCATGGAGGGAGGGATGCCTGGTGTCTCAGTCGTTAAACATGTGACTTCCACTCAGATCATGATTGCAGAGTCCTGGGATCAAACCCCACATCAGTCTTTCTGTTCATCTGGGAGCCTGTTTCTCTTCTCCCTTGGCCTGCCCCTCTGTCTGCCAATCTGCCTACTTGTGCTCTCTCTATCATAAAAATAAATAAAATATTTTTTTTAAAGAAGAAGCCATGGAGGGGAAAACAAAAACAAAAACAGTAGGGTGGCATATTTAAAGAGCTGAAAGAAAATGACCAGCAATGAAAAATTTAATATCCAGCAAATCTGTGCTTCAAAGATGAAGTAGAAGATATAACAATCCCAGATAAACAAAAACTGAGAGGAATTGTCTCAGATTTGGCTTATAAGAAATAATATAGGGAGTTTTTCAAGCTGAAATAAAAGAACATTAGATAGTAATTTAAACCCATATAAAGAAATAATAACACCAGGGGGTGGTGAACATGTGGAGATTTAGGGGGAGATACTTGCCTAGAGAAGGCACGGAAGCTCTGTGCTCTAGAGCGATGCATCTATCTGGCTGTTCCTGAGTTATATCTTCTGTACAGTAAATCAGTGATCTAAAATATGGCTACATATGTCCTTCTGCAGGAGAACTTCATAATGAAAGGAAGAACCCAGATTCTCAGTATAGTGAGCTCACTGAAAAGTACATTAAAGATGGAAAGATGGTGCCAGTTGAGATAACCATCAGTTTAAGAGGGAAATGGATCAGACAATGGCTGCCAATGCTCAGAAGTATAAATTCTTAATTGATAAGATTCCAAGAAATCAAGACAACCTCCAAGGTTAGAAGAAGACCATGGATGGGAAGGCAGATATGTCTTTCATTCTGTTTTTTGACTGTAATAATGAAATCTGTATTGAAATACGTTTTGAGAGGGGAAAGAGGTAGAAGTGATGACAACAGAGAGCTTGGAAAAAAGCCCTATCTTTAGTCAACAAAGCTGATTATTGACTCTTATGAAGAAATGAGGAAAGTCAAGAGAATAGATGCCTCTAAATCTGTTGATAAAGTTTTTCATGTAATTGTGAAGATTTTTGACAAAGAAGGCTAACTATAAACATGAAAGCATCCTCAAAATCATGCTTGAATATTGCTTTGATAGCTGTGTCACCACCCCCTTTTAAAGCAAATTTAGATCTTTCATAATTACATCTCAATTAATGGCTGGAAAGAATGTAATAAGATAAATTAAATTTTTTTCCCAGTTTTTTTTGGGGGGGGGGCTATACGAGTAGACAGTGAATTCAGGTCTAACTTTCTATTAGCTATGGTGCTCACAAAACAAAGAAAGATATCAGCTAGTTCTTGGTTTTCACTTAGAAAGCATATCCTCCTTACAGTTTGTGCCTTCTGTGAGTGAAGCTTTTTAGTATGTGTGTATATCCCTTTAATAATTACAACATGTTAGGATTAGGGATTACCCACTTCCCCATTTTCTTGCAGGTTTTAAATTTCCAAACTGTTAAGTGAATTTGTGACCAAATTCCAAAGGAACTTTTTGTATAGTTGGTTCTTGCTGAATGTGTTTGGTAAACAAACTCATAAAATGAATTTCTAGAAGTGCTTTAGTACTTATCATATAACTAACCATTTCCTATAGAAAGGTAAGAAAACTCAGGTTTTGTTTTATTACAACTTATACAAAGTCATTGGGGGTTCAGAAGAACCTGGCAGGTTTGTCAGTTTTATTCTGACATAAATTTGAGGGTAAGGGGCAAGATCACATCTAACAACATGTGTTCCTGTGTTCTCTTATGTAATGTTATTAATGATTAAACTGATCTTAAAATTCCCAGCAGTGGAATTTGAAATGAATGTACTAGCCAATGATTTGGTTAGCATTTTAGTAACATTCATTCAAAGTGTTTTTGTTTGTTTTCTAGACTAAATGCAGAGTTGGTATGAAATAAAAACATCTAATTATTAATTTTCCACTGTGTTTTATTTTTTTTGAATACTTTTTTCAGTTATTTGTTTCAAGATATTTAAAAATAATTGCACTTTGGTCAGAAAAATAATGAGTATACCTTATAAATGCTAGAAAAAAAAAAAGAAATAATAACACCATAAAGGTAACTACAAAAAATAGTTTAAATGCATTTTTGTTTATGATGGTCTCTTCTGCCAATTTAAGAGACAGCTGCATAAAACAATAAATATAAAACTATGTTGATGGATTTATTATGTATAAATATGTAATTTTTATAACAATAACAGCACAAGGGGAAAAAGAGGGGACGGGGCTACATAGGAAAAGATTATTTAATAATGAAATAAAATTGTATTAATCTAAACTATGTAAATTTAAAGTAAGTTGTTTACTGTAACCTCAAGGTCAACCACTAAGAAAAAACTAAAAATTACATTGTAAAACAAATGGCAAAAAGATTAAAATGGTACACTAGAAAGTATTTGACACAATAAAAAATAGTAATGGAGGAATAAAGAACAACAACAAAACCCAATAAGATACATACAAAGTAAATAACAGTGGCAGACATGAATACTGCCTTATCAGTAATTACATTAAATATAAATCAATGAATCCTTCCAATCAAAAGGCAGATAGATTAAAAAATAAACATGACTCAATTATATGTTGCCTGCAAGATTACACATTTTATGTTCAAAGATACAAATCGGTTAAAAATAAGAGAATAGAAAAGATATAGCATGCAAACAAAAACAAAAGAGAGCTAGAATAGTTATATTAAGAAGAGAAAATAGACTTTAAGATTAAAATCTGTTGCTAGGAAAAAAAGGATAGATTATGATGATAAAAATGTCAATCCTTGGGGTGCTTAGGTGACTCAGTGGGTTAAAGCCTCTGCCTTGGGCTTAGGTCCTGATCCCAGTACCCTGGGATCCAGCCCTGCATAGGACTTTCAGCTCAGCAGGGAGCCTGCTTACCCCTCTCTCTGCCTGCCTCTCTGCCTACTTGTGATCTCTGTCTGTCCAAAAAAAAAATCAATCTATGGGGTGCCTGGGTGGCTCAGTGGGTTAAAGCCTTATGCTCAGGTCATGGTCCCACAGTCCTTGGATTGAGCCCTTCATCAGGCTCTCTGCTCAGCAGGAAGCCTGCTTCCCCACCACATTCCACCTCCCCTGTGCCTACTTGTGATCTCTGTCAAGTAAATAAATAAAATCTTTAAAAAAAAGTCAATCCATAGGAAAGACATAATAATTATAAATATATATGTATCTAACAATCAAGACCCAAAATATACAGAATGAAAACTGATAGAAATGATGGGAAAAAGAAACAATTTAACAGTAATAGTTAAGAATTAAATTTCCCACTTTCAATAATGGTTAAAACAGTTAGACACCAATCAACAAGAAAGATCTGAACAACCATATAAATCATTTAGTCCTAACAAATATCCGTAGAACACTCCACCCCAAAATAGCAGACTATACATTTTTTTTCAATCTTATGTAGAACCTTACCAAGTATAGATTATATATTAGGCCACAAAACAAGTCTCAATAAATTTAAAGTGATTAAAATCATATAGAGTATCTTACCATGATCAAATAAAAGTAGGAACTAAAAACATTTGAAAAATGAGAAATTTAGAGGAGGAGTCAAGATGGCGGAGAAGTAGCAGGCTGAGACTACTTCAGCTAGCCGGAGATCAGCTAGATAGCTTATCTAAAGATTGCAAACACCTGAAAATCCATCGGCAGATCGAAGAGAAGAACAGCAATTCTGGAAACAGAAAAACAACCACTTTCTGAAAGGTAGGACCGGCGGAGAAGTGAATCCAAAGCGATGGGAAGATAGACCCCGGGGGGAGGGGCCGGCTCCCGGCAAGCGGCGGAGCAACCCCGCACAAAATCAGGACTTTTAAAAGTCTGTTCCGCTGAGGGACATCGCTCCAGAGGCTAAACCAGGGCAAAGCCCACGCGGGGTCAGCGTGGCCTCAGGTCCCGCAGGGTCACAGAAGGATCGGGGGTGTCTGAGTGTCGCAGAGCTTGCAGGTATTGGAACGGGAAAGCCGGCTACAGAGACAGAGCCGACAGTAAGCTCGCAGCAGCTCGAGGTGACCTTGAACCGGTCGCAGGCTCGGTGAGCTCGGAGCGCGGCCGGAGGTCAGGCAGACGGGAGTAACTGGGCGCTGTTCTCTGAGGACGCACTGAGGAGTGGGGCCCTGGGCTCTCGGCTCATCTGGGCCGGAGACCAGGAGGCCACCATTTGTATTCCAGTCCTCCGGAACTCTATGGAAAGCGCTCAGGGAACAAAAGCTCCTGAGAGCAAAACCGAGCGGATTATTCACCCCGGCCCCGGGTAAGGGCGGTATAATTCCACTTGGGGCAAAGACACTTGAGAATCACTACAACAAGCCCCTCCCCCAGAAGATCAACAAGAAATCCAGCCGAGACCAAGTTCACCTACCAAGGAGTGCGGTTTCAATACCAAGGAGAGCAGCAGAATTCCAGAGGAGGAGAAAGCCAAGCACGGAACTCATGGCTTTTTCCCTGTGATTTTTTTTAGTCTTGCAGTTAATTTAATTTTTTTCTTTTTCATTTTTTGTTTTTTTTTTTTCTCGCCTTCGGGTAAAAATTTTTTGTCTTTTTTTAACTGTTACCTTTTTCTTTTTTAATGATTTTTTACTAGTTTTTCTAATATATATATATATATTTAATTTTTCTTAGGTGTTTTCTTTTTTTTAAATTCTTTTATTTCTTTTTTTTTTCTTTTTTCTTCTTTCTTCCTTTTTGAACCTCTTTTTATCCCCTTTCTCCCCCCTCACGATTTGGGATCTCTTCTAATTTGGTTAAAGCATATTTTCCTGGGGTTGTTGCCACCCTTTTAGTATTTTACTTGCCCCTTCATATACTCTTATCTGGACAAAATGACAAGACGGAAAAATTCAACACAAAAAAAAGAACAAGAGGCAGTACTGAAGGCTAGGGACCTAATCAATACAGACATTGGTAATATGTCAGATCTAGAGTTCAGAATGACAATTCTCAAGGCTCTAGCCGGGCTCGAAAAAGGCATGGAAGATATTAGAGAAACCCTCTCGAGAGATATAAAAGCCCTTTCTGGAGAAATAAAAGAACTAAAATCTAACCAAGTTGAAATCAAAAAAGCTATTAATGAGGTGCAATCAAAAATGGAGGCTCTCACTGCTAGGATAAATGAGGCAGAAGAAAGAATTAGTGATATAGAAGACCAAATGACAGAGAATAAAGAAGCTAAGCAAAAGAGGGACAAACAGCTACTGGACCACGAGGGGAGAATTCGAGAGATAAGTGACACCATAAGACGAAACAACATTAGAATAATTGGGATTCCAGAAGAAAAAGAAAGAGAGAGGGGAGCAGAAGGTATACTGGAGAGAATTATTGGGGAGAATTTCCCTAATATGGCAAAGGGAACGAGCATCAAAATTCAGGAGGTTCAGAGAACGCCCCTCAAAATCAATAAGAATAGGCCCACACCCCGTCACCTAATAGTAAAATGCAAAAGACTCAGTAACAAAGAGAAAATCCTGAAAGCAGCCCGGGAAAAGAAGTCTGTAACATACAATGGTTAAAATATTAGATTGGCAGCTGACTTATCCACAGAGACCTGGCAGGCCAGAAAGAGCTGGCATGATATTTTCAGAGCACTAAATGAGAAAAACATGCAGCCAAGAATACTATATCCAGCTAGGCTATCATTGAAAATAGAAGGAGAGATTAAAAGCTTCCAGGACAAACAAAAACTGAAAGAATTTGCAAATACGAAACCAGTTCTACAGGAAATATTGAAAGGGGTCCTCTAAGCAAAGAGAGAGCCTACAAGTGGTAGATCACAAAGGAACAGAGACCATATACAGTAACAGTCACCTTATAGGCAATACAATGGCACTAAATTCATATCTCTCAATAGTTACCCTGAATGTTAATGGGCTAAATGCCCCTGTCAAAAGACCCAGGGTATCAGAATGGATAAAAAAAAACAAAACCCATCTAAATGTTGCCTCCAAGAAACTCATTTTAAGCCCGAAGACACCTCCAGATTTAAAGTGAGGGGGTGGAAAAGAATTTACCATGCTAATGGACATCAGAAGAAAGCAGGAGTGGCAATCCTTATATCAGATCAATTAGATTTTAAGCCAAAGACTATAATAAGAGATGAGGAAGGACACTATATCATACTCAAAGGGTCTGTCCAACAAGAAGATTTAACAATTTTAAATATCTATGCCCCCAACGTGGGAGCAGCCAACTATATAAACCAATTAATAACAAAATCAAAGAAACACATCAACAATAATACAATAATAGTAGGGGACTTTAACACTCCCGTCACTGAAATAGACAGGTCATCCAAGCAAAAGATCAGCAAGGAAATAAAGGCCTTAAACGACACACTGGACCAGATGGACATCACAGATATATTCAGAATATTTCATCCCCAAGCAACAGAATACACATTCTTCTCAAGTGCACATGGAACATTCTCCAGAATAGATCATATCCTCGGTCCTAAATCAGGACTCAACCGGTATCAAAAGATTGGGATCATTCCCTGCATATTTTCAGACCACAATGCTCTAAAGCTAGAACTCAACCACAAAAGGAAGTTTGGAAAGAACCCAAATACATGGAGACTAAACAGCATCCTTCTAAAGAATGAATGGGTCAACCGGGAAATTAAAGAAGAATTGAAAAAAATCATGGAAAAAAATGATAATGAAAATACAACAGTTCAAAATCTGTGGGACACAACAAAGGCAGTCCTGAGAGGAAAATATATAGCGGTACAGGCCTTTCTCAAGAAACAAGAAAGGTCTCAGGTACACAACCTAACCCTACACCTAAAGGAGCTGGAGAAAGAACAAGAAAGAAACCCTAAGCCCAGCAGGAGAAGAGAAATAATAAAGATCAGAGCAGAAATCAATGAAATAGAAACCAAAAAAAACAATAGAACAAATCAACGAAACTAGGAGCTGGTTCTTTGAAAGAATTAATAAAATTGATAAACCCCTGGCCCAACTTATCAAAAAGAAAAGAGAAAGGACCCAAATAAATAAAATCATGAATGAAAGAGGGGAGATCACAACTAACACCAAAGAAATACAAACTATTATAAGAACATACTATGAGCAACTCTATGCCAATAAATTTGACAATCTGGAAGAAATGGATGCATTCCTAGAAACATATAAACTACCACAACTGAACCAGGATGAAATAGAAAGCCTGAACAGACCCATAACCATTAAGGGGATTGAAACAGTCATTAAAAATCTCCAAACAAACAAAAGCCCATGGCCAGACGGCTTCCCGGGGGAATTCTACCAAACATTTAAAGAAGAATTAATTCCTATTCTCCTGAAACTGTTCCAAAAAATAGAAATGGAAGGAAATCTTCCAAACTCATTTTATGAGGCCAGCATCACCTTGATCCCAAAACCAGACAAGGATCCCACCAAAAAAGAGAGCTATAGACCAATATCCTTGATGAACACAGATGTGAAAATACTCAACAAAATACTAGCCAATAGGATTCAACAGTACATTAAAAAGATTATTCACCATGACCAAGTGGGAATTATTCCAGGGCTACAAGGGTGGTTCAACATCCGCAAATCAGTCAATGTGATACAACACATCAATAAGAGAAAGAACAAGAACCATATGATACTCTCAATAGATGCTGAAAAAGCATTTGAAAAAGTACAGCATCCCTTCCTGATCAAAACTCTTCAAGGTGTAGGGATAGAGGGCACATACCTCAATATCATCAAAGCCATCTATGAAAAACCCACTGCAATATCATTCTCAATGGAGAAAAACTGAAAGCTTTTCCGCTAAGGTCAGGAACACGGCAGGGATGTCCATTATCACCACTGCTATTCAACATAGTACTAGAGGTCCTAGCCTCAGCAATCAGACAACAAAAGGAAATTAAAGGCATCCAAATCGGCAAAGAAGAAGTCAAATTATCCCTCTTCGCAGATGATATGATATTATATGTGGAAAACCCAAAAGACTCCACTCCAAAACTGCTAGAACTTATACAGGAATTCAGTAAAGTGTCAGGATATAAAATCAATGCACAGAAATCAGTTGCATTTCTCTACACCAACAGCAAGACAGAAGAAAGAGAAATTAAGGAGTCCATACCATTTACAATTGCATCCAAAACCATAAGATACCTAGGAATAAACCTAACCAAAGAGACACAGAATCTATACTCAGAAAACTCTAAAGTACTCATGAAAGAAATTGAGGAAGACACAAAGAAATGGAAAAATGTTCCATGCTCCTGGATTGGAAGAATAAATATTGTGAAAATGTCTATGCTACCTAAAGCAATCTACACATTTAATGCAATTCCTATCAAAGTACCATCCATCTTTTTCAAAGCAATGGAACAAATAATGCTAAAATTTATATGGAACCAGAAAAGACCTTGAATAGCCAAAGGGATATTGAAAAAGAAAGCCAACGTTGGTGGCATCACAATTCCGGACTTCAAGCTCTATTACAAAGCTGTCATCATCAAGACAGCATGGTACTGGCACAAAAACAGACACATAGATCAATGGAACAGAATAGAGAGCCCAGAAATAGACCCTCAACTCTATGGCCCACTCATCTTCGACAAAGCAGGAAAGAATGTCCAATGGAAAAAAGACAGCCTCTTCAATAAATGGTGCTGGGTAAATTGAACAGCCACATGCAGAAAAATGAAATTGGACCATTTCCTTACACCACACACAAAAATAGACTCAAAATGGATGAAGGACCTCAATGTGCGAAAGGAATCCATCAAAATCCTTGAGGAGAACTCAGGCTGCAACCTCTTCGACCTCAGCCGCAGCAACATCTTCCTAGGAACAACGCAAAAGGCAAGGGAAGCAAGGGCAAAAATGAACTATTGGGATTTCATCAAGATCAAAAGCTTTTGCACAGCAAAGAAAACAGTTAACAAAATCAAAAGACAACTGGCAGAATGGGAGAAGATATTTGCAAACAACATATCAGATAAAGGACTAGGGTCCAGAATCTATAAAGAACTTAGCAAACTCAACACCCAAAGAACAAATAATCCAATCAAGAAATGGGCAGAGGACATGAGCAGACATTTCTGCAAAGAAGACATCCAGATGGCCAACAGACACATGAAAAAGTGCTCCATATCACTAGGCATCAGGGAAATACAAATCAAAACCACAATGAGATATCACCTCACACCAGTCAGAATGGCTAAAATCAACAAGTCAGGAAATGACAGATGCTGGCGAGGATGCGGAGAAAGGGGAACCCTCTTACACTGTTGGTGGGAATGCAAGCTGGTGCAGCAACTCTGGAAAACAGCATGGAGGTTCCTCAAAATGTTGAAATTAGAACTGCCCTATGACCCAGCAATTGCACTATTGGGTATTTACCCTAAACATACAAACGTAGTGATCCAAAGGGGCACGTGCACCTGAATGTTTATAGCAGCAATGTCCACAATAGCCAAACTATGGAAAGAACCTAGATGTCCATCAACAGATGAATGGATCAAGAAGATGTGATATATATACACAATGGAATACTATGCAGCCATCAAAAGAAATGAAATCTTGCCATTTGTGACAACATGGATGGAACTAGAGCGTATCATGCTTAGCGAAATAAGTCAAGCAGAGAAAGACAACTATCATATGATCTCCCTGATATGAGGAAGTGGTGATGCGACATGGGGGCTTAAGTGGGTAGGAGAAGAATCAATGAAACAAGATGGGATTGGGAGGGAGACAAACCATAAGTGACTCTTAATCTCACAAAACAAACTGAGGGTTCCTGGGGGGAGGGGATTTGGGAGAAGGGGGTGGGATTATGGACATTGGGGAGGGTATGTGCTTTGGTGAGTGCTGTGAAGTGTGTAAACCTGGTCATTCACAGACCTGTACCCCTGGGGATAAAAATATATGTTTATAAAAAATAAAAAATTAATAAAAAAAAGAGAAATTTAAAGATACATGGAAATGTAAAAATACAGCCCTAAATAACTAATGGGTCAAAGAATAAGTCGCATAAGGAGTTAGAAATGTATTTTGAGATAATTGGAAATGAAAACAAGATATACCAAAATTTATGTGATGAGCTAGTGCAGTGTGAAGAGAGAAATGTGTAGCAGACCTATATTTTGAAAACTCTAGACATCAATAGCCCAACATTCTACTTTCAAAAACTAAAGGAAAGGAACTAACAAAAAATAAAGCAAGCAGAAGAAAGGTAGCAATAAAGATTAGAATGGAAATAAAGTAAAATAAAATAATTGGAAAATGTACTATATCAACAAATATGGCAAAACTTTACTTAGACTGTACCAAGAAAAAATGAGAAGACTGAAATCATTAAAATCAGGAATAAAATATAGAACATTATTACACACCTTACAGGAAAATAAAAACAGAATGAAATAGAATACTCTGAATAATTATATTTCAATAAATCATATGACCCAGATAAAACAGACAAATTGCCAAGTATACATAAACAACCATAACTGAGTCAAAAGGGAATAGAAAAATCTGAATAGACTGAACACAACTAAAGAGGTTTAATTAATTATTAATTTTTCAAAATGTCAAAAGTAATTACCATGTCCAGATGGCTTCATTGATTAGTTCTACTAAATGTTTAAAGAAAAGGTATTACTAATCCTTTATGAAATTGTCCCAAAGATAGAATAAGAAAGAACACTACCTAATTCTTCCTATAAGGCAATATTACTCTCATAGAAGAGCCCAGAAAAGGCCATAGAGAAAAACAAAACTATCTACCAATAACTCCTGTGAATATTCACACCCCCCCACACACAAAAATAGCAAATTGAACCCAGGACTATGTAAAAAATGATTTTAAATCATGATCCAGGTGAGCTTTATACCAGGAATGAAAAATTATTTCAACAGAGGAAAGTTAACCTACATAATAGACCATATTAATGGAATTAAGAGGAAAAAAATCTTGATCATCTTAATGTAGAAAAAACATTTGAGAACTGCCAAGACCCTTCATGATAGAACATTCCACAAACTAGGAAACGAGGAGAACTTCCTAAACCTGATAATGTATATCCATAAAAACCACACAGCTAATGTCATGCATAATGGTGAAATATTGAATGCTTGTCCCCTAAATTTAGGATCAAAGAGAAGAATGTCTGATCCTCCTATTTATATTCAACATTATACCAAAGATAATAACCAGGGCACTTATGCAAAAAGAAATAAAAGACATTAAAATTTGGAAAGGAAGTAAAACTATCTCTATTTGCAGATGAGCTGATCATGTATTTATAATACCTTAGGGATAACACTAACATTATTAGAATTCATACATTCATTAAGGTTGCAAAATACATTATTGATATAAAAAAAAGTTGTATTTCTATGTTTTAGCAATAAACAGTCCAAAAATAAAATTAAGTCATTTCATTTACAGTAGTGTCTAAAAGGATAAAATATTTAGGAATAAATCTTAGTGTTATGAACTGAAAACTACAAGACATTGTTGAAAGAAATTAAAGTAAATCTGAATAAAGGGAAAGATATCCACATTTATTGATCAAAAAACTTCAAACTGTTAAGGATGGCGATACTGCCCAAATTGATCTACAGATTCAGTATACCCTTATCAAAATCCAATTGCCATTTTTGTAGAAAATGATAAGTTGATCCTAAAATTCATATGGAGTTGCCAGAGGTCAAGAGTAGTAAAAACAAAGTTGAAAAAGAAGAACAAAGTTGAGTCATTAATACTTACGACTTAAAAATTTACTATGAAGCCAGATAATTAAAACAGTATGATACTAGTATAAAGATAGACATATAAATCAATGAAATAAAATTGAGATTTCAAAAGGAAACTCCTACATTTATAATCAATTAATTTTTGAAGAGTTTCTAGAAAAAAAAAATGGGAAAGATCTTTTCCAAAACTGGTGTTGGGACAACTGTATATTTATGAGAAAGAATGAAGATGGAGCCCTACTTGAAATGACATACAAAAATGAACTCAAAATGGATCACTGACTTAAATGTAAGAACTAAAATAAAATCTTTAGATGAAAATACAGGAGTAAATCTTTTAGACTTGGATTAGGCAATTTTGTCTTGGATATGATGCCAAAATTACAAGTGACAAAACAAAATAGGGAGAAACTGAACTTTACCAAAATTAACAATTTTGTGTTTCAAAAGATACCATTGGTGAAGTGCACATTAACCCCTGGAAAAGGGGGGGTGGTATTTGTTAGTCATATATATGAGATAAAAAACGTATTCAGAATCTATAAATAACACAGCAGTGTTTATAACACAGCAATGAAAAGACAAACAACCCAACTAAAATAAATGGACCAAATACCTGAAAAGACATTTACCCAAAAAAGATCTTTTTAAAAATCCAGTAATAAATGTGGATGTCAATGAACCTTTTTGTATGCCTAAAACTACCTTAATATTTTTATTCTTCAATACTTATTTTATTTAGTGTAGATCTCTAGACTGTTACTTGACCCTATTATTTGAAAAATGTTATTCCAGAAACTTCCAACATCCGTATATACTGATGTGAATACAGTGTGGCTCAGTCAGTTAAGCATCTAACTCCTGATTTCAGCTCAGGTCCTGGTCTCAGCAGGGGGTGAGTGGGCAGGAGGGGGTAGTCCTGAGATGGAACTGGGAGTCAGGCTCAGTGCTCAGCAGGGAGTCTGTTTGAGATTCTCTCTGCCTCCCCCTCTTTCCCTCTCCCGCTCCTCTTGTGTGAAGTCCTCATTGTGAAGTTTGTTCCTATTTAAGTGACCTATAATACTGCTTCAGGATTTTTTTTTTTAAGATTTTATTTATTTATTTGGCAGAGAGAAATCACAAGTAGGCAGAGAGGCAGGCAGAGAGAGAGAGAGGGAAGCGGGCTCTCTGGGACCCGATTCCAGGACCCTGAGATCATGACCCGAGCCGAAGGCAGCGACTTAAACCACTGACCCACCCAGGCGCCCCCGCTTCAGGATTTTTAATAAATTTCATTTTGCTTGCTATTGTTCATTGTCACTAGATGAGTCCAGGTATGAATTTGATTGTATTTACCTTTTTCAGAATATAAAATGTTTTTTTCTACCTTAGAATATACGTCTTCCCTCAATTAAAAAAAAAAATCCTGGTTTTTATTTTCAATGTTGTCTCCTCAAATGTCCTAATTTTGTTTAAAACAAAACAAAAAACTAGAGTTTTATCTCCTTAACCTGCACGGTTTATTCAGTTTGAATGACTAATTCCCCCCATACGGTTGTAAAAATTCCAACCACTGAGCTCTTTCTGTTTTTCATATATCTCTGAGAGTTTGGCTTCAATTCCTACTTTTTTCCACTCTTGGTTTATGATATATTTTAGTTTTTATCTGACAACTGAAAATTTGCTTCATTTCTTTAATATTCACATATTTGTATTACTGTGTGTGTATAAATTATTGCATTTTATACTAAATATCAGTGCAACTGTTGTGTAAGAACTGTGGAGAGGACAAATTTCCACATGATCTCTATCCACCATATTGATTTTTCATTGTTTCCCCCCGAGTACTTCTATGCACCTTTCAAGACTCAGTTATCTTTTGATTTCACCATAATAGCCATCTCTGGGGAAACAGACTATTTCTGAGCTCCTCCTATGTGTTCCCATGAGTCATTATGTGTACATCTAATAGTATATTATATCTACACCACAATCTATTACTTTAGCTTGTCTGCACTGCCAAGTTACATTTTGCCAAGCATTAAAAATAAATTTCAAGTATTCTTAAATGTTCTCTTTACTGAACACAAAGAACCCCATCTGATTTATATATATTTTAAGTTCCTAAAATAACTAATACTAAATAGGTAACAAGTAATATTGCAGAGATTCTATTGTAGAGAAAAATTAAGATGTTAAAATTATAATGCCATATCTCCACAATAATCTTTGTTTTCCTGTAGGCAATCAATCTCTCAGGGGTGTAGGTAAAAGATCGCTCATGAAGGATGGCCTCAGCTTCCAGACCAATTTAACTTCAAAGCTTCTGATATTGGTTATTGCTCAGGGGTTGTGATTTTTTTCTCTATCACAACCACAGTTGGTCTAAAGGTAATAATTTCCTGGGCAGGAATCCAATTTTGTAACTATCTCTGTCAGCATGCCGATTTTGTATTGTGCCTTATAAGACTCAGTAGGATCCATCAACATAAGCTCAGATAGTTCTACCACAATACTTAAATGTGTTCTTAAACTAAGGCATTAGAGACAAAGTTAACAACTGGAAATACCTACAGTAAATTTCTGAGATAAGCATTTTGAAATTTACTGGCAAAGATAATTATTTGTATATGTCATGCAGGTTTGGTTTTTATTTTACCTGCAGAATGTCTTCACAAAGGACCATTACTCTCTTTTCTACTCTACTGATATTCTTATCAATTTCATTTCACTCTCTAGGTAGGATTCTTCCCTTGGTTTCATGGTCATTAATAAGGATGAATAAAGTATAGTAGGTAGATTTAAAAAGAATTTCCAAGTTTAAGAAGGTGGTATATTTAAATACCCATATATAATCAAAGGGAGTGAAAAGAAGATAAAATGGTCGAAAAGAATAAGGTGAAAGACTTCAGTAAGGTATTAATACTGAAGAAATCTGGCTTGGGTCCCAAAAAGACCAGTGATGAAAGCCTACATAATCACAAATACTTATGGAATCACAAAATGTGAACTCAATAATAGGTAGCATCAGTAATATTTAGAAATATTTATTTCCAAAGATTTAAATGTTTTAGTTTCTGTTGAACACATATTTACCTTGCTACAGCAGGAGGTTTTATGCTATGTCTAAGCAGAGACACATGGATAATCTTAAGGAAACATTTCATGGATAAGATGGAATGAAATTCTATTTTCTTACACACTGGAGATGGATCTATACATCTTATTTTTATCCTTTTCTTATTTCTGGGTCAAATATTAATATAAAACATTGCACATTAATGAGGTTAAACAGGTATCATTTACACCACAATTTAAAAAATTTAAAATGATGAGAAAACTGAATGTTATGTTAGAAATTTACAAGCAAAGGTTTGATTTAAGCTGCTTATAAATTTTTGAAATAAACATAACATACTAATTTGATTGTTTATATGTCCATTTTTCTTTTTCTTGTTAAAAGAGTATAGGTGATATAAACTGTGGGTGTAAGTGCATATTTGCCAGATGCTATAATTCAAGATTTTGCTCTACAGTGAAGCTCAAGGAAAATAGACTCTCTTTGACTGAAGTGAACAACATACACATCAAATCTTCAGTCTTGGATGTTTTTTATAATTTCATAAGCCATATTTGGATGTTGTGGCTGACCATGAAATGAAATTTAAAAAATTAAATTATTTTTTAAATAAAGTTAGTATAGTATAGTAACCATTAACCATATAGCAACCATTAACAATTTATTAAACTTGAATTTTAGGGTAAGCAATTACAATTTTATTTCCAAATGCAAGTATTTGAAGATAGAGTACATTTGATCCATATTATAAGGCAAACATTGAAAGGAAAAAAAATCGACAAATCAGTTTTCATGGTCAAACTGACCTAATGTATAGTTGATACAATTCATGAGTTCCTCTCAAATGAGAAAGATGTCAAGTATGTAGACTCTTTATCAGTCTAGAGATATAAGTTGTTAATAATAAAGGAAACTTCCATTTTCTACATACCATCTAATGATAAAACTAACATATATTTCTCATATCTTCACATTTCTTAAACGTAATTCAAATAACTTGACTAAAAGTAGGTATACCCAGACCAAATAAAACATATATTCAACTTTTCTTCCATCTCAGGTCTTTTTGAATGGGAAGACTTGAGGTCTCTGAAACATTTCTTTACCACAGAACATGGGATTAGGAGTCTAAGAAGACCCAGCTGGCTGGAGTTCATGAGACAAAGGACTAAAGATAAGAGAGCTACATGAAAGGCTCTCTGGAGATCTGTGGAGGGTCATTTTTGGACATTATTTAGGTAAGACTGATCAATGTGTGAGGAAACCACTTCCAAGGCTGGGGAGAGACCAGCTGAAAAGATAATCTGACAGTCTTATAATCTGTCTATAAGACTGTCTGAAGTTCACATAGGGCCCCCAAAAGTGTAAGCATCACTGGGAAAAACTTAATGTAAGCAGTGGGACACACTCTAGAGCCATTAATATTTATCATTTGTAGGTATTGATAGAGATCAAAGAATTATAACTACTTGATGAAAACAAGTAGTATGAAAACTAGAAAAAAGATTAAACACACGCAATGTGCTAAATGAAGAAACAGAAGAATAAATTAAAATAAAAAAAATTATATCTAGAGAGGCAAAGCAAAAAAGAAATGAAGAAGTTATCACATCTATAAAACAAGAACAGGCTGTTACAAGAAATAATAATCAATCTTTCAAAATATGTATGTAATTGCTAAAAAAAATCAGTGAAATAGTTGAATAGCACAAGATGCATGCTTGAAAACTGGTAACACAGGAAATATAATGTGAAGAAACAGTTTCAAAAATAATTGAAAAGAGTTTTATTGATTTATGTGCATCAAATACCCCTGTTTAAAAAAAAATGAGAAAATTCTGGTATAATGATAAAGACATACAGCTGTTGCTTTTTACCTAAAGCTAATGTGAAATAAAATAAAATTACTGATTAAACTAGAAAACATTTAAAATTGCAAACAAAGTGTGCAAAACTGCTAAAAGCAGTGGAAATTGAAGAGGAAGTTCTGTAAAAGCAATCAGGAGAAAACATTGTGGCAGCCAGTAAGGAATGCTTCTTGGAAGCAAGGTACGCAGAGAGGTAGCATCTAAATTGCTCATTTATAATAAGAGAGTGAGGTCCAATATCTGGCGGCAGAAGTTCCCATGAGACCAGTTTGGTTCCAAAGAGCATAGGAAATAGAGCTAAATGACTCACAGCCAAGTCATATTTGCAAAAGTGTGTTAGTAGCTGTGCCCAAGTGGAAGAATTGAAGATTCACAATGTGGCTGTAGCTGCCTCTCTGCATTTAGCATATCTAAATACATTCTTATACTAACTAGCTCTTTTGCACTGACTAGGTGTGGGCCATGTGAAAATTTAACTTCTATTTTTGTATTATGAACTCTTAGAATGCCACCTTCCCAGCATGGTCACATCCTCAACAGACAAGATGAAGGGCCAGAAGCAGAAAAGTGGCATTAGTCTATGTAAACAAGAGAGAAGATCTACTATAAATAATCTGTTCTGTGGTAAGTATGTAGTACTAGACTGAGTATCCAGAAACACAGTAGGACATTAGTAGACATTAGAACACAGAAGAATTGGTGGTAACCCAGATATGGTGGACAGTGTAATTGCATCCCAACAACCTTCAATAACCTTTGAGGAGTGCAATGTGATTTAGATGGATTGACCCCTTCCCTAGCCTCCTCTTTCCATCCTCATACACAGTCATTGGTGTAGGGAGAAGTGTCCAACCCACATTTAAGACCATCAGCATGTAGTCTGGACATCCTGAATGTTTCAGGATTGGCATATGCCTTTTGTTTGGAGTCGAGCTAGGGGTTTTTGTGCAGGTATTGAACATAGGATCCCAGGAATTGTTGGCATTCATTTATAGCCATGTAAGGCAATCTTGAAATAAAACTGCTAATTTAGAAGGCAGAACAGAAAGATAGAAAAGAAGTCATTCCTCAGTTATGTCACTGATCTGATGTACAAAATCTAATCTGACTGGCATTACAGGAGTCAGAACTTATTCCATTTAGCTTTACATTGGTTTCCTGTGACTGAAGATCAGAGGTATCTTGCCAGAGCAGTTTCCCAGATGTACAGCCAGCCTAGAGGTTGGTGGTTTCTGAGTCTAGTTGGAATAGAAATACTAAATGATAACCTAAAATGATGACTCAGTCACTGATATTGGCATCTATAAGGGTGATGTGACTTTAAATTACATCCAATTCTGGTCTTCATGCTGGAGGTAAACAAAGAAAGGAAATTGTTGATGTACCAATGGCTACATAATTTAAGATTGTCTTAGAACTAAATGGTGAGCAGCTTCAAAGTGAGAGAGGAGAAAAAAAATAAGATTTAAAAAAAAAATAGCAACTACGGTCTTTGGTTGAGGTTATGTCTCTATTCCAAAATGAGAAAGCTGAGTGCTAGAGATTTTGTTTAACTTTCTCAGGGTTATTTACTGGAAAAGTAGATCAAGGATTTAAATTCATGTCTACCAATCCCAAAAGATAACACTTCGCCTTCTGCATAATTAGTTCTCTAAAACCAGGAATGTTGAAGCACTCATGGGCAAACATATTTCAAGGCTGCATAGAACCAATCCTCTGACCAATTATCTACCCCTTCTTTTTCCAACTGTGAGAATCTATGTTTCTGTAGAAGATTTCAACATGTTCTCTGAAATAGCCTGTTGTCAAATACTTCCTGATTCCTCTCATAGTTTTCTTTACTGAAATACAAGGAAGAAAGCAGAGGTAGGAGGGTGTGATTGCTAAGGTAGATGGGCCAGTTTGGAGTGTTCTGGTACCTTGTTGTCATTGACACAAACACTATTCTCATGTTTTGTTGGTGGTGTTCCTTTTCTTCTTTGCCTTTTCTTGGACCCTTTCTATCTACCTTCCTCTATACATGCTATGAACACCAGATATTGTCAAATCTGATTTTCTTGTTTGGTAGTTGAGTTTTTTGTTTATTAGAACTGCTGCCAGCACAGCAAAATTCAGTGTAATCTTTCACATCTGAATCGCCCATATGCAATTTGGACAGCATGTGGATTATGCTTAGTGTAGACTGTGACATGAATTCAGTTTCTTTGAAGTTAATTGTCAGCTCTTACAGCTATAGTGACTGCAGAATAGTCAGCAAAATGCCGCAATCACCATCATTAAGAAATTTTGAATGACTGCCTGTAGATGCAGCATAAAGCTTATTGATGTGGGGGAAAAAAGATCATTTCAGAATACTGAACATTTATCATGGTACTATTGCCAAGTTCCTAATTATATCTTAAGGCATGGCTTTGTGAAAGAAACTGCGTAGAACTGAATCTACTGTCAAATGCCACTGATGTTGGTAACAAGAACTGACAGAGCAGCATTAAAGGCAACGTGCACACCCCCATTTATTGTTGTTACTAATAATGCAATAAACTTGATTATTAAGTAACTCACAGACAAAATGACTAAAGAGAGAGCAGAGAAATTTTGAATTGCAGTAACCAACTAGGAAGGAAACTGTCAGTATGGGGATAAGAGTTCTGTCCATTACATAATGGCAACACTGTCTACAGACATAGCAGTGAGTAGAGAGAGGCTGAGCTGAAGGCAAGGTTCTTGTCAGAGCTACAGCACCTGTTCAGAAAACACAGCAGTAATTGTGAGGCCCAGTAAAAGCAAAAGAATTAGGTGACAATACTGTAAGTTTTACAAATAAAAACCTTGTTCTATAAAAATTTCAAATCATAGAGAACAAAATGCACTTCCTTAACTTATAAATGCCATAAATTTTATGTGCATGCTGGTAGTCAAATACACGACGGGCTTGTGTCCTATGGTTTTGGTTATTTCCTGACACTTCCCACAAGTAATATATACTAAACCCAGTGGTTGGTATTTGTCGAGGATTTCCTTCATCTCATCTATACGTGTACTTTTTGATCTTTTGACCCTATTACTGAGTTTGATATGGTAATGAGCTGAGAAATTTTTGTGTCTATATGTAAATTCCATTTTTTTTTAACTAGCAGTGTTCTATTTTCAGTGCTTATTCAGAGCTCAATAGTATCAGTTCATTTCATTTAAATATCTCAAACTATTTGTGAGTTAAATGTTGCTATCCACCTAATTGCCAGGTGAGAATAATAACAATCAGGTTAACAATTTATGAAAACATAGAAGAATAATGAGTGGGAGATCTGTAAACTTAAGCCTACATCTACTATATGCAAAGTTTATGACCTGCCTCAAATCTGCATGCAGCCTTCCAGCAAGAGAGCCTTCAAATTCTTCCTTCTAGACACACACACACACACACACACACACACACACAAAAGTATCAGTGCACAGAATTTCGAGGAAGGAGATATAAGAATCAAATAATTTACATTTTTATCATTTGACTTTACTTTGTAAATTAACTGATAAAATTGCAGGGCCATCTATAAAAGTAAGAAATACTAATATCTTTAATCTTGACAAATATAATAGGAAAATTCTGTAATCCTATAATAAATACTTATCTTCTTATTATATATTTTTCTCCTTTTGACAAAAGTTGATATTGCCCTGTTTTAGGAGGTGGTGGTCTATGACAAAATACTGCAATTTAAGGAAAGGAAAATCTGGGCTGAGGCAGGAAAGCTTACTTTTGAAATTATATCTCACAAAGCAAGTATGAATAAAATTGCACTAAAACCCAGAGTAAAAAATGTGAAGAACAAATGTCAAACTGTAGGAATAAAATTAGCTATATAGTGGATAACTTGAGAAATTCTCAGAATGGGAACTGAGACATGCAGAGAATTAAAGAAAAAAATAACTAAAAACAGATTCAGTTTCCAGTTTAAGGGTCCAATGTGGGGCCCAGACTCCAAAACTTCTGCTTTCTCATAAATTAACTGCTATCATTCCATTATTTTAATTTGCTGCTGGCTCTTTCCTGTCATCAAGTAAACCCGTAGACTTTATTTGAATTTAAAATGTAACCAAAACGATCTCTATGGAGCACATCACCAATGCTTGTCAATGACCTAGACTCCCCCCCCACCGACTGACGACTCTTCAATTCACGACATCTTTGGCATTGCTGAACACCTTTGCTAAAGATCCATTACCTTGATGTCCTTAATTAAAAGCAACATTTTTAAGGTTGTATTATGCTTGGCTTCCCTACGGCACTTGACATTCTGAGACATTCAGTTGTTTTAAATTTTTTTTTAATTTGTTGAAGTATGGTTGATAGTGATTTAACAATGGCATACATCAGGCTGAGTATAGCTAACATCTGTCACCACACAAAGTCATTACAATGTTACTGACTCTATTCCTATGCTGTTCTCTTTATCCCTTTATTTTACAACTGGAAGGGTGTACCGTACCTCTTGATCCATTTCACTTATTCTACCCATCCCTCAGCCTCTTCTGCCTGGCAACCACTAGTGTGTTCTCTGTACTTATGAGTCAGTTTCTTTTTTATTGTTCTTGTAGTTTTTGTTCATTCCTTTTGTTTTTCAGATTCCACACATAAGCAAAACCATACGGCATTTGTCTTTCTCTGTCTGATTTATTTTGCCTAGCATAATGTGCTCTAGGTCTGTCCTTGTTGTCACAACTGGCAAGATTTTATTCTTTTCATGGCTGAGTAATATTTCGTTGTGTATACATACCATATTCTATCAATGAACACTTAACTTCCTAAAGTTAGTGGTTTGAAATGTGTAGTGTCTCTCACAATTCTATAGGTTTACTACCTATAGATTATTTGTGTTCTTTCCACAGTAAAATACATACAACTGCTTCCAACATTCACAGATTCTCACTTCACTGCAGCCTCAGGTGCAGGTGACAGGTGGTGACAGATTGGGATCGGGGTGGAACATCCAAGATGGCTGACTCATAGTACACAGTAGGTGCTGGTCCCCACTGGGAGTTAAGCTAAGGGTCCTATCAGGGCACCTGGGTTTCCATTCACTTGAACAAACCATGTGGCTTAGACCTCTCATTTCATGACTGGGTTCCAAAGGGAGCATTCCAAGAAGTGAAGAGGGAATTTGCGGATTTCCTGAAGTCTCTGACTTGGAAGCTATATTTCATCAGCCTCACTGTCAATTGAAAGACCACTAATATTTCAAGATGTATTTTAATTATCCATTATCTGGGAAGCCTTTTTAATTCATCTATTAGATAATGGCTTTCTTTTCATTTTAATTAAATTATAACGTTCTTCATGACCAGCCTAGTACTTGTATAATATATTCATTTCTATCTTCACTGGAATGCAAACAAGCTGAGAAAAAGACTGCTTTATCCATATATATATATTTTACCAAGTGCCTATCATTGTGTCTTTTTATTAGTCCTCAATAAATAATAATTTAATATTTGATGCTTTAAATGTTGAAAATAAACATGACTTCAACATAGGTTTATAAAATTTAGTGAGAAATAAATTAACTTGATAAAAATAAACATTTTCTAAAAAAACATTTATATACTTTTAAATAGGTTTAGATTTACAGGAAAATTATGAAGATGGCACAGAGAATTCCACTATTACTGACATAGGTTTACTTAGTACTAACATCTTATATTAATAGGGTACATTTGTTACAGTTAAGAACAATATCAATGCATTATTAATGAAAGTCTATGCTTTATTCAGATTATCCTACTTTTGACCCAATGTCCATTTTGTGCTACAGGATCCCATCCAAGATGGGATTATAGATGTAAGCTTATAGATGTAAGCTTCTCTTGGTTATGACAGTTTCTCAGACTATCCTTGTTTTCGAGGATCTGGATAGTTTAGAAGCACTGATCAGGTATTTGTAGAGTGCCCTTCTAATTGTGATTCACCGATTATTTGCTTCATGACCAGCCGTGGGTTTGTGTGTTTTTGGGTGGAGGATCACAGAGATATGGTGCCATCTCTTTCACGTTTTATCAAGCATACATACTGACGACATGACTCATCACTATTGATGTTAATCTTGCTCATCTGACTGAGGTAGAATTTTTCAGGTTTCTCCTATGGAATCTTTCCCTCTCTTTCCACACTATTCTCCATGGGTCACTACATGTATTATGCTCTGCTTCTTTGTGGTAGAATATCTACATCAATTATTTTCAATTATTCTGCATAGAGGTCTGTCCATTGTCTCCAATTTAGGTATTTATTTAATTAATTGTGTTTATCAGCATGGACTCATAGATAAATTGTAATACTATTTTAATTACTTTTTTGCACAAATTGTTTCAGTCTGAGCATTTATTAGGAGCTTGGTTCTTGTCACCCTTTGACATACCTCCATTATTGTGGATTTTGGTTTTAAATAACTTCCTTACTTTCAGGCACTACAAGATGCTTCAGTCTCATTTTGTATATTTCCTCCCTTAATCTTGGAGTCAGTCATTTCTCCAAGGAGTGGTAATTCCTTTTTATGTAACAATGGCATAGAAATCAAATCTGGGTGCTAAATGTTGCTACTGGATGTCTCCGGCCCTCTAGCTCATAGAGAAAAGTTATATATACAAACCCTTCTGTACCAGCATGTCTATAAGTATTTCTATATTTAAGTATATGTATCTATATGAAGCTGAACATGAGTTCATACAGATGTCTCCAACTCTAATCCATTGCCATAATACCACTGTACAATCCTCCACTGGCTTATATGTGATATCCAGCTTTAATGGTGAGAAACCTGGCTCACACCATTGCCACCCATTTAGTTAATTGTTCAATTCCAGTATATGTGTGTGGTGGTCTCAGTTGTTAACCTGTACCTTGTCAGAAACAATTTTATCAACTAGAGTAAAGTATGCTTTATAATTTCTATTTACAAAATTATGTATGATTTCTTTTGCCTTTAGTCTTCTAACCCTTAATGTCCAAAGATAGTTAGGTCAGTACCTGCTCTCCCTTCCCTGTTCAGTGTGAGTGTTTCATATATATGTAAGACATGTAGATCATTTTGTCATTTTCTGCATTCCATCTTGGGATCCCTTAACTCCTGACTTCTTAAAAATTAGCATATAATAAAAATTAGCATATAATAGATTAATTGTTATCCTGTAAAGATCCATGAGTTTTTGACAAATACTCAATATGCTATGTTCGCCATTACAGTCTCATACAGAGTGGTTTCACTGCCCTAAGAATTCCCTGCCCTTCACCTATTCTACCCTCTCACCACAGCAATAGTTGGTCAGGCAGTTAACTGCAATCCAACAGTTCACAGTCTCTCAGACTGTCTTCTTTAACCTGGTAATACACATTTAAGTTTCATCTATGTCTTTTGTAGCTTGATAGCTCATCTATTTTTATCTCTGAATAATAATTCATTGTACACTGTTTCATAGTTGTTTATCTCTTTATAGGTTGAAGGACGTCTTGGTTGCTTCTAGTCTTTAGACATCATGAATAAAGCTGCTATCAACATTTACATGCAGGTTTCTACACAGACATACATTTCAAATCTGCAGATTAAATACCTAGAAACACAGTTGCTGGATCATATGGTAAGACTAAGTTTTTTCATTGTAAGAAACTGCAGTATTGGCAAGATGACTTTAATATTTGTTTTAACTACAGGTATTTTTATTATAAATTATAATAAAATATATTATATTATAAATAAAATAGAAATATACTCTATGAATATGTTCTATGGCTATAATATAAAACTTATATAAATCAGATAAATACAAAGAAGAAAATAAAGGTCACCCATAATCCATCATGTATAGTCAATCAGAGTTTCATTGAATATTCTTTTTATGCACATTTTTAACTTTTTCTAAAAGTAACACACATGGTATTTTTGGCTCTTTAAACTTTGTGTTGACTCACACAAATCTAATGCTTCCCACTAATAACAACCAAGGAACAAAAATTCCCAATATTAGGGCTAGGGGAAAAAAATCCCCTAATATTAGGGCTAGAGGTGACCCTTCAATTTAATCTATAGTACATAATAAATTTGTAGAAAATGATTAAGTTTTTCTGTCTTTATCTCTTCATGATATGCATGGTAGGGTAACATTTTATAATTTCCATTTATCAAGTTATAATGAAATTATGTCAAATCACAAATTGCCTCAAATTAAAAACTCAAATGATCTTCTTTAATATCATCTTAATGGAATTAATATTTTTTCCATTTTTCAAGGACTTTTTATAAAAAAAAAATCTATTTTTATGCTTAGCGAAATAAGTCAAGCAGAGAAAGACAACTATCATATGATCTCCCTGATATGAGGAAGTGGTGATGCAACATGGAGGCTTAAGTGGGTAGGAGAAGAATAAATGAAACAAGATGGGATTGGGAGGGAGACAAACCATAAGTGACTCTTAATCTCACAAAACAAACTGAGGGTTGCTGGGGGGAGGGGGTTTGGGAGAAGGGGGTGGGATTATGGACATTGGGGAGGGTATGTGCTTTGGTGAGTGCTGTGAAGTGTGTAAACCTGGTGATTCACAGACCTGTACCCCTGGGGATAAAAATATATGTTTATAAAAAATAAAAAGTTAGGGGGAGGAGTCAAGATGGCGGAGAAGTAGCAAGCTGAGACTGCTTCAGCTAGCCGGAGATCAGCTAGATAGCTTATCTAAAGATTGCAAACACCTGAAAATCCATCGGCAGATCGAAGAGAAGAAGAACAGCAATTCTGGAAACAGAAAAACAACCACTTTCTGAAAGGTAGGACCGGCGGAGAAGTGAATCCAAAGCGACGGGAAGATAGACCGCGGGGGGAGGGGCCGGCTCCCGGCAAGCAGCGGAGCAACCGCGCACAAAATCAGGACTTTTAAAAGTCTGTTCCGCTGAGGGACATCGCTCCAGAGGCTAAACCGGGGCAAAGCCCACGCGGGGTCAGCGTGGCCTCAGGTCCCGCAGGGTCACAGAAGGATCGGGGGTGTCTGAGTGTCACAGAGCTTGCGGGTATTGGAACGGGAAAGCCGGCTACAGAAACAGAGCCGACAGTAAGCTCACAGCTCGGTGTTACCTTGAACCGATCGCAGGTTCGGTGAGCTCGGAGCGCGGCCGGAGGTCAGGCAGACGGGAGTAACTGGGCGCTGTTCTCTAGGGCGCACTGAGGAGTGGGGCCCTGGGCTCTCGGCTCCTCCGGGCCGGAGACCAGGAGGCCGCCATTTGTGTTCCCGTCCTCCGGAACTCTACGGAAAGCGCTCAGGGAACAAAAGCTCCTGAAAGCAAACCCGAGCGAATTACTCACCCCGGCCCCGGGTAAGGGAGGTGTAATTCCGCCTGGGGCAAAGACACTTGAGAATCACTACAACAGGCCCCTCCCCCAGAAGATCAACAAGAAATCCAGCCGAGACCAAGTTCACCTACCAAGGAGTGCAGTTTCAATACCAAGGAGAGCAGCAGAATTCCAGAGGAGGAGAAAGCCAAGCACGGAACTCATGACTTTTTTCCTGTGATTTTTTTCAGTCTTGCAGTTAATTTAATTTTTTCTTTTTCATTTTTTTTTTTTTTTTTTCTTCTCGCCTTCGGGTAAAACTTTTTTTTCTTTTTTTTAACTGTTACCTTTTTCTTTTTTAATGATTTTTTACTAGTTTATCTAATATATATATTTTTTCTTTTTTACATTTTTCCCAGGTGTTTTCTTTTTAAAAAAAAAAAAAATTTTTTTTCTTTTCCTTTTTCTTTTTTTTTTCTTTCTTTCTTTTTGAACCTCTTTTTATCCCCTTTCTCCCCACTCACGATTTTGGATCTCTTCTAATTTGGTTAAAGCATATTTTCCTGGGGTTGTTGCCACCCTTTTAGTATTTTACTTGCCCCTTCATTTACTCTTATCTGGCCAAAATGACAAGACGTAAAAACTCAACGCAAAAAAAAGAACAAGAGGCAGTACCGAAGGCTAGGGACCTAATCAATACAGACATTAGTAATATGTCAGATCTAGAGTTCAGAATGACAATTCTCAAGGTTCTAGCCGGGCTCGAAAAAGGCATGGAAGATATTAGAGAAACCCTCTCGAGAGATATAAAAGCCCTTTCTGGAGAAATAAAACAACTAAAATCTAACCAAGTTGAAATCCAAAAAGCTATTAATGAGGTGCAATCAAAAATGGAGGCTCTAACTGCTAGGATAAATGAGGCAGAAGAAAGAATTAGTGATATAGAAGACCAAATGACAGAGAATAAAGAAGCTGAGCAAAAGAGGGACAAACAGCTACTGGACCACGAGGGGAGAATTCGAGAATTAAGTGACACCATAAGACGAAACAACATTAGAATAATTGGGATTCCAGAAGAAGAAGAAAGAGAGAGGGGAGCAGAAGGTATACTGGAGAAAATTATTGGGGAGAATTTCCCCAATATGGCAAAGGGAACGAGCATCAAAATTCAGGAGGTTCAGAGAACGCCCCTCAAAATCAATAAGAATAGGCCCACACCCCGTCACCTAATAGTAAAACTTACAAGTCTCAGTGACAAAGAGAAAATTCTGAAAGCAGCCCGGGAAAAGAAGACTGTAACATACAATGGTAAAAATATTAGATTGGCAGCTGACTTATCCACAGAGACCTGGCAGGCCAGAAAGAGCTGGCATGATATTTTTAGAGCACTAAACGAGAAAAACATGCAGCCCAGAATACTATATCCAGCTAGGCTAAAATTGAAAAAAGAAGGAGAGATTAAAAGCTTCCAGGACAAACAAAAACTGAAAGAATTTGCAAATACCAAACCAGCTCTACAGGAAATATTGAAAGGGGTCCTCTAAGCAAAGAGAGAGCCTACAAGTGGTAGATCAGAAAGGAACAGAGACCATATACAATAACAGTAACCTTACAGGCAATACAATGGCCCTAAATTCATATCTCTCAATAGTTACCCTGAATGTGAATGGGCTAAATGCCCCTGTCAAAAGACACAGGATATCAGAATGGATAAAAAAACAAAACCCATCTATATGTTGCCTCCAAGAAACTCATTTTAAGCCCGAAGACACCTCCAGACTTAAAGTGAGGGGGTGGAAAAGAATTTACCACGCTAATGGACATCAGAAGAAAGCAGGAGTGGCAATCCTTATATCAGATCAATTAGATTTTAAGCCAAAGACTATAATAAGAGATGAGGAAGGACACTATATCATACTCAAAGGGTCTGTCCAACAAGAAGATTTAACAATTTTAAATATCTATGCCCCCAACGTGGGAGCAGCCAACTATATAAACCAATTAATAACAAAATCAAAGAAACACATCAACAACAATACAATAATAGTAGGGGACTTTAACACTCCCCTCACTGAAATGGACAGGTCATCCAAGCAAAAGATCAGCAAGGAAATAAAGGCCTTAAACGACACACTGGACCAGATGGACATCACAGATATATTCAGAACATTTCATCCCAAAGCAACAGAATACACATTCTTCTCTAGTGCACATGGAACATTCTCCAGAATAGATCACATCCTCGGTCCTAAATCAGGACTCAACCGGTATCAAAAGATTGGGATCGTTCCCTGCATATTTTCAGACCACAATGCTCTAAAGCTAGAACTCAACCACAAAAGGAAGTTTGGAAAGAACCAAAATACATGGAGACTAAACAGTATCCTTCTAAAGAATGAATGGGTCAACCGGGAAATTAAAGAAGAATTGAAAAAAATCATGGAAACAAATGATAATGAAAATACAACGGTTCAAAATCTGTGGGACACAATAAAGGCAGTCCTGAGAGGAAAATATATAGCGGTACAAGCCTTTCTCAAGAAACAAGAAACGTTTCAGGTACACAACCTAACCCTACACCTAAAGGAGCTGGAGAAAGAACAAGAAAGAAACCCTAAGCCCAGCAGGAGAAGAGAAATCATAAAGATCAGAGCAGAAATCAATGAAATAGAAACCAAAAAAACAATAGAACAAATCAACGAAAGTAGGAGCTGGTTCTTTGAAAGAATTAATAAAATTGATAAACCCCTGGCCCGACTTATCAAAAAGAAAAGAGAAAGGACCCAAATAAATAAAATCATGAATGAAAGAGGAGAGATCACAACTAACACCAAAGAAATACAAACTATTATAAGAACATACTATGAGCAACTCTACGGCAATAAATTTGACAATCTGGAAGAAATGGATGCATTCCTAGAAACATATAAACTACCACAACTGAACCAGGAAGAAATAGAAAGCCTGAACAGACCCATAACCAGTAAGGAGATTTAAACAGTCATTAAAAATCTCCAAACAAACAAAAGCCCAGGGCCAGATGGCTTCCCGGGGGAATTCTACCAAATATTTAAAGAAGAACTAATTCCTATTCTCCTGAAACTGTTCCAAAAAATAGAAATGGAAGGAAAACTTCCAAACTCATTTAATGAGGCCAGCATCACCTTGATCCCAAAACCAGATAAGGATCCCACCAAAAAAGAGAGCTATAGACCAATATCCTTGATGAACACAGATGCGAAAATACTCAACAAAATACTAGCCAATAGGATTCAACAGTACATTAAAAAGATTATTCACCACGACCAAGTGGGATTTATTCCAGGGCTGCAAGGTTGGTTCAACATCCGCAAATCAGTCAATGTGATACAACACATCAATAAAAGAAAGAACAAGAACCATATGATACTCTCAATAGATGCTGAAAAAGCATTTGACAAAGTACAGCATCCCTTCCTGATCAAAACTCTTCAAAGTGTAGGGATAGAGGGCACATACCTCAATATCATCAAAGCCATCTATGAAAAACCCACCGCAAATATCATTCTCAATGGAGAAAAACTGAAAGCTTTTCCACTAAGGTCAGGAACACGGCAGGGATGTCCATTATCACCACTGCTATTCAACATAGTACTAGAGGTCCTAGCCTCAGCAATCAGACAACAAAAGGAAATTAAAGGCATCCAAATCCGCAAAGAAGAAGTCAAATTATCACTCTTCGCAGATGATATGATACTATATGTGGAAAACCCAAAAGACTCCACTCCAAAACTGCTAGAACTTATACAGGAATTCAGTAAAGTGTCAGGATATAAAATCAATGCACAGAAATCAGTTGCATTTCTCTACACCAACAGCAAGACAGAAGAAAGAGATATTAAGGAGTCAATCCCATTTACAATTGCATCCAAAACCATAAGATACCTAGGAATAAACCTAACCAAAGAGACACAGAATCTATACTCAGAAAACTATAAAGTACTCATGAAAGAAATTGAGGAAGACACAAAGAAATGGAAAAATGTTCCATGCTCCTGGATTGGAAGAATAAATATTGTGAAAATGTCTATGCTACCTAAAGCAATCTACACATTTAATGCAATTCCTATCAAAGTACCATCCATCTTTTTCAAAGCAATGGAACAAATAATGCTAAAATTTATATGGAACCAGAAAAGACCTCGAATAGCCAAAGGGATATTGAAAAAGAAAGCCAACGTTGGTGGCATCACAATTCCGGACTTCAAGCTCTATTACAAAGCTGTCATCATCAAGACAGCATGGTACTGGCACAAAAACAGACACATAGATCAATGGAACAGAATAGAGAGCCCAGAAATAGACCCTCAAATCTATGGTCAACTCATCTTCGACAAAGCAGGAAAGAATGTCCAATGGAAAAAAGACAGCCTCTTCAATAAATGGTGCTGGGAAAATTGGACAGCCACATGCAGAAAAATGATTTTGGACCATTTCCTTACACCACACACAAAAATAGACTCAAAATGGATGAAGGACCTCAATGTGCGAAAGGAATCCATCAAAATCCTTGAGAAAACAGGCAGCAACCTCTTCGACCTCTGCCGCAGCAACATCTTCCTAGGAACAACGCAAAAGGCAAGGGAAGCAAGGGAAAAAATGAACTACTGGGATTTCATCAAGATCAAAAGCTTTTGCACAGCAAAGGAAACAGTTAACAAAATCAAAAGACAACTGACAGAATGGGAGAAGATATTTGCAAACGACATATCAGATAAAGGACTAGTGTCCAGAATCTATAAAGAACTTAGCAAACTCAACACCCAAAGAACAAATAATCCAATCAAGAAATGGGCAGAGGACATGAACAGACATTTCTGCAAAGAAGACATCCAGATGGCCAACAGACACATGAAAAAGTGCTCCACATCACTCGGCATCAGGGAAATACAAATCAAAACCACAATGAGATATCACCTCACGCCAGTCAGAATGGCTAAAATCAACAAGTCAGGAAATGACAGATGCTGGCGAGGATGTGGAGAAAGGGGAACCCTCCTACACTGTTGGTGGGAATGCAAGCTGGTGCAGCCACTCTGGAAAACAGCGTGGAGGTTCCTCAGAATGTTGAAAATAGAACTGCCCTATGACCCAGCAATTGCACTATTGTGTATTTACCCTAAAGATACAAATGTAGTGATCCAAAGGGGCACATGCACCCGAATGTTTATAGCAGCAATGTCCACAATAGCCAAACTATGGAAAGAACCTAGATGTCCATCAACAGATGAATGGATCAAGAAGATGTGGTATATATACACAATGGAATACTATGCAGCCATCAAAAGAAATGAAATCTTGCCATTTGCAACAACATGGATGGAACTAGAGCGTATCATGCTTAGCGAAATAAGTCAAGCAGAGAAAGACAACTATCATATGATCTCCCTGATATGAGGAAGTGGTGATGCAACATGGAGGCTTAAGTGGGTAGAAGAAGAAAAAATGAAACAAAATGGGATTGGGAGGGAGACTAAACATAAGTGACTCTTAATCTCACAAAACAAACTGAGGGTTGCTGGGGAGAGGGGGTTTGGGAGAAGGGAGTGGGATTATGGACATTGGGGAGGGTATGTGCTTTGGTGAGTGCTGTGAAGTGTGTAAACCTGGTGATTCACAGACCTGTACCCCTGGGGATAAAAATATATGTATATAAAAAATAAAAAGTTAAAAAAAAAAAAAAGTTAAAAAAAAAAAAAGATGCCTTTCAACGGATGAATGGATGAGGAAGATGTGGTCCATATACACTATGGAGTATTATGCCTCCATCAGAAAGGATGAATACCCAACTTTTATAGCAACATGGACAGGACTGGAAGAGATTATGCTGAGTGAAATAAGTCAAGCAGAGAGAGTCAATTATCATATGGTTTCACTTATTTGTGGAGCATAACAAAAAGCATGGAGGACATGGGGAGTTAGAGAGGAGAAGGGAGTTGGGGTAAATTGGAAGGGGAGGTGAATCATGAGAGACTATGGACTCTGAAAAACAATCTGAGGGGTTTGAAGTGGCGGAGGGGTGGGAGGTCGGGGTACCAGGTGGTGGGTATTATAGAGGGCATGGATTTCATGGAGCACTGGGTGTGGTGAAAAAATAATGATGCTGTTATGCTGAAAATAAATAAATGAAAAAAAAAAACCCACATTGAGATATCACGTTACACCAGTCAGAATGGCCAAAATTAGCAAGACAGGAAACAACATGTGTTGGAGAGGATGTGGAGAAAGGGGAACCCTTTTACACTGTTGGTGGGAATACAAGTTGGTGCAGCCTCTTTGGAGAACAGTGTGGAGATTCCTCAAGAAATTAAAAATAGAGCTTCCCTATGACCCTGCAATTGCACTCCTGGGTATTTACCCAAAAGATACAGATGGAGTGAAAAGAAGGGCCATCTGTACCCCAATGTTTATAGCAGCAATGGCCACGGTCGCCAAACTATGGAAAGAACCAAGATGCCCTTCAACGGATGAATGGATAAAGAAGATGTGGTCCATATACATTATGGAGTATTATGCCTCCATCAGAAAGGACGAATACCCAACTTTTGTAGCAACATGGACGGGACTTGAAGAGATTATGCTGAGTGAAATAAGTCAAGCAGAGAGAGTCAATTATCATATGGTTTCACTTATTTGTGGAGCATAACAAATAGCATGGAGGACAAGGGGTGTTGGAGAGGAGAAGGGAGTTTGGGTAAATTGGAAGAGGAGGTGAATCATGAGAGACTATGGACTCTGACAAACAAACTGAGGGGTTTGAAGTGGCAGGGGGGTGGGAGGTTCGGGTACCAGGTAGTGGGTATTATAGAGGGCACGGATTGCATGGATCAGTGGGTGTGGTGAAAAAATAATGAATACAGTTTTTCTGAAAATAAATTAATTTAATAATAATTTAAAAAAAATCTATTTTTATAAACTAAATATTGTATTATATAACTTTTAGATAAGACTGTGTGTACACTAAAGATATTTTAGATAAATTATAAGGAGTGGGATGGCTGAGAAAAACAAACTACATCAATAGTATATGAAAAAAATCTAAAAAGAGTGCTACTTGTTTTTACAAATGGATGCTCCTTGAAGGCTTCATTTTATTTATTTATTTATTTTTAAAGATTTTATTTATTTATTTGACAGACAACGATCACAAGCAGACAGAGAGGCAGGTGGGGGGGGGGGAGAAGCAGGCTCCCTGCTGAGCAGCGAGCCTGATGTGGGGCTCCATCCCAGTACTCTGGGATCATGGCCTGAGCTGAAGGCAGAGGCTTTAACCCCCTGAGCCACTCAGGCACCCCTTGATGATTTTATTTTAATAGTTAGTAGTCTATAATATGTTTTCTAATGTTATTTCCATTGTAGTTCATTTATGCTAATGTGCTTATGTTGCTTTTCATAATTTCCTATAATTTGTTTCTAAATTAACAAACAAGATTAACTTCTACTTTTTTAAAAAAATATTTTTTTTCAAAGAAAAGCAACAAAATAACACAACAATTTAGAAGGCAGAGGTATTTATGAAAATTAAAGAAATTAGAAGTAATTTAATGTTAACATCACTGAAGTTATTATAAGAACCACAGAATAAGCAAACATTGATAATCACACACTATCATAGTTTAATTTTTAGGGAACTGGACAATGATACTAAATAATATTGTGTGGTTAGTCAGAGGAAAGTTAGATCATAATGAGGAAAAACAATAACTTCAAAATACCTTCTCTACCTTAAAGTGGTTCATTGGTGTTATTATAAAAAATAAACAATTCAATAAAATATTGCACAAAGATAAAATCTCATAGTAGATATAAATGGTCAAATAGTTTTTGTCTGAAAGATACACCTTAAATATACAGCAATGAAGTGTATTGAAGAATCCAAGTTTAGACAGTTATTACATATTCTGTATTCCAAATGTCCTGAATATTTCCAGTACTAATATGTTAAATTAAAAATACTACTGCTTTTAAAAATCAGGCTGGGGTGCCTGGTGACCAACGCTTAGGTCACGACGCTTAGGTCATGATCTCATGGTGCTGGGATCAAGCCCCATGACAGGTTCTGTGCTCAGCAGAGAGTCTGTTTGAGATTCTCTCTCCCTCTCCCTCCCTCTCACTCTATCCCCCCCCCCCCTGCTCATGAGCATGCTCTCTCTCTCTCTCTCTCTCTAAAAGTAAATAAATAAATAAATCTTTAAAAATATTATTATGACTTAAAAAGAATGCTGGCCAAGAGAGATGTTGGCTGTTCACTTTGGAAATGGCATATTTGATAGATCCATCATCATTATTAACAACAGTTGAATGGGAAAAATTTGACAACAGGGATGCATGCTACTAAGTGAAGGAAAAGGTTAAAATTGTAACACATCTCATCGTTTTTGAATATGCAAAGTATATATTCTCTCTCTCTCTTTTTTAAAAGATTTTATTTATTTATTTGACAGAGAGAGATCACAAGTAGGCAGAGAGGCAGGCAGAGAGAGAAGGGGAAGCAGGGTCCTTGCTGAGCAGAGAGCCTGATACAGGGCTCCATCCCAGGACCCTGAGATCATTACCTGAGCCACAGACAGAGGCTTAATCCACTGAGCCACCCAGGGCCCCTTACATTCTCTTTTAACACCCAGAGAAGTATCATAATTCATTTTCACTTTCAAGTAATATTTTAAAATTATGGTCTTCAAGAGAAAATATCAGAATCACCTATGTTACTGGCAAAGCATATAATATATGAACCCAATTACAAACATGTAGTACAAAATAAACAATTTATGAGCCCAGTTATTTACCAAATTGCAGTTTGTGGGGGTAAGCTATGGATATTAGTGCTTTCAATGAGCTCAACATATTTTATGAGTTCCACGGTTTGCTAAAGTATGTTTTCTTAGTTATAAATTAAAAAATAAAGTTGTCAAGCATGACATATTGACACCTGTGGGCCAATCATTTGATCGTATGCAAGAAAAGGGATTAGTGAGAGGTGAGTCTGACATCTGAACTGTTTTCCCCTAAACAGGTGACATTTGAGCTGATTCCCCATGTTTAATGGTATTTGAGATGATAAAGTAAATAGAACTTTCGTCAGGCTTATGGGTTCCAGGACCTGCCAAGGTTGAAAAGTCCCAATAGACCTCCTAGGATTTCATTTAGGGACACCATGGGCTAAACAGAGAAACCCACAGAGATATTATAGCAGTTTCTCTTGTTATGTTGATTCACCTTCGGACTACTTGTCCACTGTTAGCACGAAGAATTTCTGAAGTAGAATAGCAAAGAGAAATTACATAAACAGAATTATATGTCTGAACATTAAAAAATCAAATACCTAGGAACTAGTCCAACTAAAGTTATGCAAGACCTTATATGGGAAATAATAAAACATTATCAAGAGAAAAAAATAAATGCTTAAGAAATGGAAGTATATAACATGTCCATTAATCATAAGTATCTATATTTTAAATAATCCAGTTATCCTCTGTGATCTAAAAATTCGGTGTAATCATAATAAAAATGCTTAGCAAGCCGTTTTGTGGAAATTTGCAAGCTGCTTCTGAAGACATTTGGAAATACAAAGGGCCAAGAATAGTGAAGACAATGATCAAGGATGAAATGGAAGACTTCCATTACCACAAAATCAGCATGTACAATAAAGTCATAATAACTAAAATGGTGTGATATCAGTACCAAAATAAACCACAAAACACAATAAAGAATCCAGAAACCAACCCTCCAAATTGGGTGGAATGAGTTTTATGACAATGGTGACAAATCAAGTGAATTTACAAGAGCAAGATCAGAAGCATTTGTAATTTGCTCCCCAGCAGAAGCTTGTGAAATCCCAAAGCACGTGTTCCCTCCTAACCCATCGCTGTACACTGGGATCCACTTTCACGTGTACACCCTCAGAGCACTGGAGAAAATATTTCCCCTTTGGAACATCCATGAGGAAATGAATGATTCTGCACCTGCCTTACATGATACATAAAAACTATACAGGGCTGAGTGTGGATCTCAATGTGAAATGCGAAATGAAGCTTAAAGGCGATAGCAGGTTGGTCTTACTGATGGTGGGGTGGGAAAAGATTTCCTCAGAGTATACAAAAGGCACTTACTGTAAGGAAAAACCTGAAAAACTGGATGACATTCATCAAGAGAGATGATCTGCTCTTCATAAGAATTCATCATTAAGAAATTAAAAATTATTCCACCAACTGGAATAGATTTTACCATTTGTATGGTACATATAACCAACAAAGAAGTCATACCCAGAATATATCAAGAAAAATAAGTCAATATGGAAAAAAAGACAAACAAAGGAACATGAGCAAATAACTTAAAAAGTCACTTCACAAAAGTGGCAAGAAGTCATTATCTTTCATCAAGAAAATGTAAATTAAATCTTCCGTATTTGTACACAGCAAAATGGCTAAAATTATAAATACCAATAATACCAAATGTTGGTAAGAATATAAAACAAATGGAATGCTCACAGATTGCTGGTTGGAATGTAAACTGTACCAGCACATTGGAAAACTGTTTTCTATTGTCTAGATGAACATATGTTTTTATCTAAAGAGTATACTTCTTAATACATTCTCAACAGAATGTATATATATGTGCACAAAGATATTCATAATAGTATTACATACCATAGTTCCAAACTGGAAGAAAATGATATTTTCTAATGGATAAAAATGTTTAATTCATTCCTCAAGTAGACTACTCCCCAGCAAAGAGAATGAACAAGCTATAGATACCTGTAAAACATGATGAATCTGAAAAATTTTCAACAAAAACAGAAAGACAAAATTATCAATATTTGTTGAAACTCATAATCAATTATTTGCATCATAATCAATTATTTTTGGATGAATAATACAAAATAATTTAGAGTTGTTCTTTTTCCCTTACTGTAACTTGGCTTTTTCATGGTCAAAATCAATGATGAGTGAGTTCACCAAGGACACTCTGGGATCTACATTTTGTATATTATATGACTGAAGATACTAACATGGCATTGGCTAGCATTTTTATGTATTTAATAATTTTTCTGGCTGCTCACTTCTAAGCTATGGCTGATTATGTTTGAAGTAAAAAAGTTAAGGTAAATTTAATAAATTTAGAAACAAATTATAAGCACTTATGAAAAGTGACATATGCATATTGACATAAATGCATGGCAAAGCAAAGATTTACCACAGAAAATTAACTATCATAATGATCCAAGAGGAATAGTATTTGTAAAAACAAATTAACATTGTCTTCCCTTTTAAAAAATTCATATGCTGCAATTTTTCTCAGTTGTTCCATTTCACATAGTTTATCCAAAAGACAAAGAATAATCTTTAGTGAAGAGGCAGCTTTAACTAAACAATATTCATTTTAACAATATGTAAAATAGTAAAATAATTTTTATAATACAGAAGATCTTAAAGAATGGAATAGCTATATAAGAACATCTTATTTTTAATTAATCAATTTGGAAAAATATATGTTATTAATTTTAGGTAATTTTTTGTAATTTTTAAAACAGAAAATTTCCTTATAATACACAGGAAAAAAACCTTATTTGCTCTTTAGAAAAACATGAAGACATCAACATTTCATTATTTTCTTTTTTTAAAAAATATTTTATTTGTTTATTTGACAGAGATCACAAGTAGACAGGGAGGCAGGCGGAGGGGGGTGGGTTAGCAGGCTCCCCGCTGAGCAGAGAACCCAATGTGGGGCTTGATCTTGGGACCCTGGGATTGTCCCCTGAGCTGAAGGCAGAGGGTTTAACCCACTGAGCCACCCAGCCACCCCAAAACTTTGTTATTTTCTAATAGAGACACTAGAGACGAAACTAAGGAGTCACTCTGGCTACAAAATATTAGTTATGGTAGCTTTTGCTTTTATCATTGTTATTTTGTGAAACATACTAAAATTATATTTCTTAACTTTAAATATGAGAACAAAATTTGGAGTGCAGAAATGTCACGAGTATTCCCCAAAAATAATTCAAAGTGTCGATAAAAATAGGGAGTTCAAACAATTCACCAATCACAATTTAGTTGTGATTATCTGAGTCACAAAATTATGAATTTTTGTCTCTTTTACCTTTGTTCATAGTTTCCAATTTTTCTACAATAAGTAGAATAAGAGAAATACAAAAATACATACTGCAAAAATAAATATTCAACTAATTCGACCCATCACACAGCTTCTTTTGTTGAATATTTAATCTCATGTTTAATTCATGTTGCAATTTAACATCAACCATTCAACAATTATTTATTAAGAGCTAATAAAATAGACACAGTTATAGTGACTTGGGAATAGTTATGAATAAAATATTGTTCCTTTCTCAATTTGTTTACTATGTCACACAGAAATGAATTTAATATAAATCTCAAGTATGTTGCCAGGTATGAAAAATGTTTTAATGCAATTAATGAAGTGAAAGTCATGATTTTTGATGGAAGAATAAAAGCTGTATCTTCCCAGAGAATGAGGCGGTAAACCAAACCTTGAAAAATGAGTGTTCTTTCCACTGATGAGTGTGGGTAGAAATCTATCCAAGCTGAGATAAGAATAATTTATTTTTCTGTTATTATAGTTAAAAGAGTTTTACTTAATATATCTGTGATCTTTTTGATGGAATAAAGGTGAGGGGATTTTATTTTCCACTCTTGCCACTATAGGGTAAAGTTCAATTCACCCTCCTTAAATCTGGTTTACTTGGTCTTCTTTCACCAATGGACTACAGTTAAAGCCAGAGCTGATTGAGCCTTTAGTAGATTTGCAGCTCCTAGCTCCACTTTTTGCAATGTGTCCTTTTGCAACCTAGCTATCCAGTGAAGAGCTAACCCACATCAAAGTCATATGCAGGAAACAAACCAATGCACATGACATGTGCCCATTTAAGTACATAGGTATACACTAATCTATCATTTTAGAAATCTAAGTAATGGTTAAATTTGGGAGGAAGAAAGACAAGACACCTTGGATCTTCTGGAGAGCTGCTGAACTTTTATGACTTTATCCAGGTGTTATATACATGGGTGATTCTTTTGGATACATAATGAGCTGTGCAATTGCAATTGTAAACTTCTCTATATGTGTTTTATATTCAGTAAATGTTTGTAGAAAATGGATCTTTTTTCATTCCCATGCATAAAATTTTTGAAGGATTAGTCTCTTCAAAATAAATACATTTGTAATATAGTTATCTGCAGGTATGTAATTATCAATAGCATTCTGAGTGCAAATTGGATTGGAGAAATTTAATTGATGATTGAATTTATCTTGGGCAAAGGGAGAAAGGAATTAACATCGAGAGCCTGTGGTGTAGCAGGCATTTTACTTGAAATACTAAATGTGTCTTTTTGTTTATTTTTTATAATGATTTTAGAAGTCCTTTGGAGATGAAAAGTCAGCTTATTATGACACATTCTGAGATTGTATGCAAAGAACAGTATTTTGTGCTTTAGTGGTAGTATAGTTGTGGGTTATACGAACGTCAAGGCTGTGCCCTAGCAGTGTGATGCTGAATTAAACTGCAAATGGATGTCACAGGTTGGAGAAGGTGAAGGAAATGCAAGCTCAGTGCAGGCTGCATTGTTCATGTGTTAAGAGTGAAGTCATCGCACTGTTCCCTGTAGCTGACCTATAGATAAATGTGAACTAACCGCCAAGTTCACAACAAGAGAAGAATAATGTCATGGTTACATAAGAAGATGCTACTGTATTTTTAAGCTAACATGGCTTTATGGGTGTTTTTTTTCCTGTCCAGGGACCCTGTCTTCTGTTGTTACTTCCTCTATTTTTAACCACTCGACCACTCAGTCTTGGTATTCTTTATGGGTATCAGTAATCCCACTCCACCTTTAATTCTAAACTTGTTTGTCGCACATTGTGTTGCGTGAGGGCTGTCTGCATTTTTCCTATAGCATACAAGTAAAGATGCCTGAGGTATTCTTGGGGTCTTCTGTTCTAGAAGCCCACTGTGGAGATAGAGGAGGTGCCCCGTCCCTCTACGTAGTACATTCAGATTAGTGGAATTATGGGACACAAGAGTTTTCTCATCTGGAGATCAAAGGAAGTCAGTGTGAATAGGATACTGGGGATGCTAAAAGGCAATATATGCAGGTCAGGTGGTGCTACAAACTTCCAATGTCAAAATCTTCACAAAAATCTTCACAAAAGGATGATCAGTTAAGGATCACAAAAGGCTGATCTGTTTGAATGAGGTTCATGTCTGATCTTCAGAATATTCCACAGACCCTTTCCAAACACTTGAGACTGAACCCAGTTTGTAAACATGGTGGTCTTATAATCTGCTGACAGCCATTTCATCTCGCTCAGGAGCATGTCAGGAACCTCAGTGAAGACAATAGCTGTAGTGATTGTAGCTGAATTAAATTACATTACGACCTAGCTATCCAGTGAAGAACTAAGCCACATCAAAGTCAAGTGCAGGACACAAACAAATGCATATAGTTAATTACATTGAATTAAATTGTACAGAGAAATAAACAGTAACACATTAAATCGTACAGAGAAGTAAACAGGACGTTCTTCTCTTTTAATTTTATTTATTTATTTGAGAGAAAGAGCATGTGCAGACGCGCTCATGCATGAGAGAGAGTGAGAGAAAACGGGAGAGCAAGCAGGAGATGGGGAGAGGGCCAGAGGAAGAAGGAGAAGCAGACTCCCCACCAAGCAGGGAGCCAGATATAGGACTCTATCCCAGGACCCTGGGATCATGACCTGAGCTAAAGGCAGACACATAATTGACTGAGCCCCCCAAGGCCCCCAACAGGACATTCTTTAACTTCATATTCTACAGGTAAGTACAGTTCATTTTATCTTTATTTCTGTTCTTAGTTCTGAGAAGCAGGACTTGATTAGTTACCTTGACAGATCTGGGGATCATACAAATAAACCCTTAGAGCAGCATGAGAACTGACCCTATAAAGTCTTGCACAGCCAAGAGAAATATGCAAAACCAATCACACTATTGATTCAATCACTAATTCAGAACATAGTATCAACAGGTGACAACAAAATTTGGAGCATGAAAGAGAAAATACGATGAATGAACAATAAAACTGACCTCAGAATAAGCAGACAATTTAGAAAAAAAAAAAATTAAAACAATTTTCTACCCAGTACTCTCAGATTTTGAAGTACTTTGTATCCTTATCAAAGAAATATGATGTGATAAAATTGGAATAGAGAGAATGAAAATATTAAAAGTATCAATGCCAATATATTTTAAAACTAATTAAATGGGTCAAATAGAGGAACTAATTTAAAAGGTGCTATGGAAAGCAGAGTAAAATAATCAAGAGATAGAAAATATAAACCCACAAATTGGGATAGAAGCTAGGAAATGAAGAGTTTGCCTATAAGCAGTGCAGAGGAAGAATTTAAAAAAGACACACATATATATGAGTATTGATTCACATTGGAGGAAACACTGCAGAGAGAAGTACAGAACTTAATTGAGATCTGCCCTCTCCTTCTCCCTTTGCTCCTCCCACTTCTGTGCTCTCTTTCTTAAATAAATAAATAAAATCTTAAAAAGGAAGAATCAGATGTTGTGCCTGATTTTTTCTTTCAACATTTTAAATATTTCACTCATTTCTTGTTTGTTTTTTGAGGAAAGGTCCACTATAATAACCTTTACTCTTTTTCCTCTCTCTATGTGAGGCAATCTATTTTTTTTTTTTTTAAACTCTGGCTTCTTTCAAGATTTTCTCCAACTTTAGTTTTCTGTAGTTTAAACATGATATGCCTAGGTATGTTTGTGTGTGTGTGTGTGTGTGTGTGTGTGTGTGTGTGTGTGTGTTAGTATTTAGCTGCTTGGTATTCTCTGAACTTCTTGGATCTGTTATTTGGCATCTGTCATTAATCTTGAAATGTACTTGGATGGTAATGCTTTCAAATATTTCTTCTGCTCTGTTCTATTTCTGGTATTTCAATTATACATCTGATAAAACACTTAAAATGGTACAGTGGGTCTTTGGGTTTTCTGTGTTTGTGGATTATTATTATTATTATTATTATTATTTCCTCTCCTTGCATCTCAGTTTGGGAAATTTCCATTAATATATAATCAAGTTCAAAGATTTTTTTCTTCAATCATATCCATTCTACTAATGAGCATACCAAAAGTATCCTTCATTATTTTTCAATGTTTTTTACACCTAGAACTTCCCTTTTTTTTCCCTTAGTTTCCAACTTTCTGCTTATAATATACATGCTCTTGCATATTGTATGTTTTTTCTGTTAGAGCCCTTAGCCTATTAATTCTAGTTATTTTAAGTTTCCTGTTAGTAATTCCGGCATCTGAGTCTGATCCTGGTGATTGTTTTGTCTTTCCAAATGGTATATTTTTTTCTTGGCATTTGGGGTAGCTGGTATTTTTTTCTTTCAATTGGAAACCAGACATGTTTTGTTAGGTGACAGGAACCGAGGTAACTATACCTTTAGTGTGAGGATTTATGTTACTCTGGGTGGGAGTTGAGCTATGTGTCAAGTACACTACAGCTACAGGTGGTAGAGGTTTTAAATTTGTCTAAGGGTCTTGCTTTTCATTTCTCCTTTACTTTGGTTTTCTCCAAGAGCTCTTCCTTAGAGTCAGTGTCTTGCAGCCTTTTTAGCTATCACTCATTGTTATTCTATTGGATCCCTGTAGTGTGGCGATTATGGTGTGAGAAAGTGGGAGCCTTCAATAATCTTCCAATTAAATCTTAGTGTTTTAGACAAACTGTGGGTTGGGTCTTTGACTTCCACAAGAGAGTCTCCCTTGGTACAGCTTTCCATCTATCCCAACTTATGACCCTAAGGCCTCACACACACACACACACACACACACACACACACACCAGGTATAAAGACTTAGATAAAATGAGAAGACAGACAGAATTTGTCCCAAATGAAAGAACAGAACAAGGTCACGGCCAGAAATCTAAGCAAAACATATGTAAGTAATATAGCTGATAGACAATTTAAAGTAATGATTATAAGAACACTCGATGGACTTGAGAAAAGAATAGAAGAAATCCGTGAGACTCTTAACACAGAGATAAAGGATAACTTAGCAGAGATAAAACATTCATAAGCAAAATGAGAAATACACTTGATGTGTGTTTCCAGCAGAATGGAACAAGTGGAAGAATGAATTAATGACCTAGAAGACAGATTAATATAAAGTAATGAAGCTGAACAAAAGACAGAGAGAGGAATTATGCAAAATGAGAATAGACTTAAAGTCATCAGTGATGCCATCAAATATAATAACATTCATATTATAGGGATTTCAGATGAAGAGAGAGAGAAAGGGGACAGAAATTTGATGAAGAATTTATAGCTGAAAACATTCCTAATCTGGAAAACAAAAACAAAAACAAAACAAAAACAGCTATCCAGATCCAGGAGGCACATAGAATCCCCAACAAAGTCAATAAAAGCAGATCTGTACCAAGAAATGTTGTAATTAAAATGGCAAAATGTAGTGATAAAGAAAAAAATCTTAAAAGCAGTAAGATAAAAGAAGACAGTTATATACAGAGGAAACTCCATAAGGCTATCATGAAATTTTTCAGAAGAAACTTAGCAAGCCAGTTACATATTCATGATATATCCAGGGGCATGATGTATTCAAAGTGCTGAAAGGAAAAGAATCTGCAATCAAGAATGCTCTATCCAGCAAATCTGTCATTCAGAAGAGAAGGAGAGATAATGAGTTTCTCAGACAAACAAAACCAAAGGAGTTTATGACCACTAAATTAGCCCTGTTAAAGGGTATAATTTGAGTGGAAAGGAAATACCAAAAGAGACAGTATGAAAGTATAAAACAAAAGCAGTTAAAATGAATATTGCTATAAAAAGATCAGCCAAGCACAAAATAAAAGAATGTAAAATATGACATTATATATCTAAGACAGTGAGAGTTAAGAATGTGTTCAAACTCAACCAACCATCGACTTCATATAGACTGCTACAGCTGAGAATGTTATATATAAACCAAATGGTAACCATAAATCAAAAAATACTAATGCAGTAAAGCTTGAAATCAGACAATGTGATGCCTTCAGTTTTGTTTTTCTTTTTCAACATTTCCTTAGCAATGAGGGGTCTCTTCTGGTTCCATACAAATTTTAGAATTGTTTGTTCCAGCTCTTTGAAAAATGCCCGTGGAATATTGATTGGGATGGCATTGGAAGTATAGACTGCTTTAGGCAATATAGACATTTTAACAATGGTTATTATTCTGATCCATGAGCATGGAATGGTCTTCCATCTTTTTGTGTCTTCTTCAATTTCTTTAATAAGTGTTCTGTAGTTCCTTGAGTACAGATCCTTTACCTCTTTAGTTAGGTTTAGTCCCAGATATCTTAGAATTTTTGGTGCTATAGTAAATGGAATCTATTCTCTGATTTCCTCTTCTACATTTTCATTGTTAATGTATAAGAAAGTAACTGATTTCTGTACATTGATTTTGTATCCTGCCACATTACTGAATTGCTTTATAAGTTCTAGTAATTTGGGGGTTGAGACTTTTGAGTTTTCCATATAAAGTATCATGTCATCTGCAAAGAGAGAGTTTGACTTCTTCATTGCCAATTTGAACACCTTTTATTTATTTTTGTTTTCTGATTGCTGTTTCTAGGACTTCTAGTACTATGTTGAACAAGAGTGGTGAGAGTGGGCATCCTTGTCATGTTCCTGATCTCAAAAGGAAGGCTTTCAGCTTTTCCCTTTTGAGGATGATATTCACTTTGGGTTTTTCATAGATAAATTTTATGAAGTTGAGGAATGTTCCCTCTATCCCTATACTTTGAATCATTTTAATCAGGAACGGATGCTGTATCTTGTTAAATGTTTTTTCTTCATCAGTTGAGAGGACCATGTGCTTCTTCTTTCTTCTCTTACTGATTTGTTCTATCACACTGATTAATTTGTGAATGTTGAACCACCCTTGCATCCCATGGATAAATCCCACCTGGCCATGGTGGATAATCTTTTTAATGTACTTTGGATTCTATTAGCTAAGATCTTGCTGAGAATCTTAGCATCCATATTCATGAGGGATATTGGTCTGAAAGTTGTGATCACCAAGACAGCATGGTACTGGCACAAAAACAAACACTCAGACCTATGGAACAGAGTAGAGAGCCCAGATATGGACCCTCAACTCTATAGCCAAATAATCTTTGGCAAAGCAGGAAAAATATACAGTGGAAAAAAGACAGTCTCTTCAATAAATGGTGCTGGGAAAACTGGACAGCTACATGTAGAAGAATGAAACTCAATCATTCTCTTACACCATATACAAAGAAAACTGGAAATGGATAAAAAAACCTCAGTGGGAGGCAAGAATCTGTCAAAATCCTAGAGGAGAACTTAGGCAGTAATCTCTTTGACATCGGCCATAGCAACTTCTTTCAAGATATGTCTCCAAAGGGAAAGGAAACAAAAGTGAAAATGAACTTTTGGGACTGCATCAAGATCAAAAGCTTCTGCACAGCAAAGGAAACAGTCAACAAAACAAAGAGGTAAGCCATGGAATGGGAGAAGGTATTTGCAAATGACAGTACAGACAAAAGGTTGATATTCAAAATCTATAAAGAACTCCTCAAACTCAACACACACAAAACAGATAATCATATCAAAAAATGGGTAGAAGACATGAGCAGACATGTCTCCAAAGAAGACATACAAATGGCTAATGGGAACATGAAAAAATGTTCAACATTATTAGCCATCAGGGAGATGTTTTTCAAATCTGTGGTCTTTCAAATAAAAACCACATTGAGATATCACTTTATACCAGTTATAATGGCCAAAATTAACAAGACAGTAAACATGTGTTGGAGAGGATGTGGAGAAAGGGAAACTCTCCTACACTGTTGGTGGGAATGCAAGTTGGTGCAGCCACTTTTGAAAACAGTGTGGAGATTCCTTAATATATTAAAAATAGAGCTTCTCTATGACCCTGTGATTGCACTAATGGGTATTTACCCCAATGATAATGATGTAGTGAAAAGAAGGGCCACCTGTACCTTAAAATTCATAGCAACAATTACCACAGTTGCCAAACTGTGGAAAGAACCAAGATATCCTTCCGTGGTCAAATGCATAAAGAAGATATGGTTCATATATACAATGGACTATTATGCCTCCATCAAAATGGATGAATATACAACTTTTGTATCAACATGGATGGGACTGGAGGAGATTATGCTGAGTGAAATAAGTCAAGCAGAGAGAGTCATTTATATGGTTTCACTTACTTGTGGAGCATAAGGAATAACATGGAGGACATGGGGAGAAAGAGAGGAGAAGGGAGTTGGGGGAAATCAGAGGGAGGGACAAACCATGAGAGACTGTGGACTCTGAGAAACACACCGAGGGTTTTGGAGGGGAGGGGAGTGTGGGTTTGGGTGAGCCTGGTGGTGCATATTATGGAGGGCACATATTACATGGAGCACGGGTGTGGTGCATAAACAATAAATGCTGGAACATTGAAAAGAAATAAAATAAAATAAAATAAAATAAAATAAAAAAAGAAGAAAATTTAAATCACTAGACACAGAGCTAAATGGCTATGGAAAGGCAAAGGGATTTTGAGTGTTAGGAGAATGTAAAGGGAAAGATTTCTAATAGATTTATATCTAGATTGTGATACTGAAGTCAGTTGCCTTTAGGGGCCAGACAGATAATATCAGTTAAGTGAGTTATGGACAAGCTTTGTTTGCACATTAGAGATGCAGCAATAGAATTAAAACTTCACCTAACCATATGAATGAATCTCACAGTCTACATAAAAGAAGGCAAACATACAAGAATATATTCTGGATAATTCCATTTTCATACAGTTCAGACGAAGCACATCGATGGCATTTGAAGTTAGGATAGCAACTCTTCTGGTTGCATAAATGAGTTCAATTTATGAATTGAGCTATATACGGAAATGACTTGTGTCCTTTTATGTATATATGTTTTACATCAATAGAAAGTTTAAAAAGTAACAAAAAAATACCAATGCAAGGAATAGAGAAGGAAATCCAAATATACCACTGAGAAAACCCAGCAAAACATGAGAGAAAGAGAAGAGTCATAGAAAAGTCAGCAATAGCCACAAAACAAGTAATAAAACAACAGTAAATACATTATCTATCAGTAATTACTTTGAATGTAAGTGGACTAAATATTGCAGTCAAAAGACAGCACAGAATGGATAAGAGAACTAGATCTATATGCTGCCTATAGGAAACTAATTTTAGACCTTAAAACACCTACAGTTGAAAGTGAGGAGAGAAATAAATACTTACCATGCAAATGGATGCCAAAAGAGCTGGAGTAACAATACTTATGTCAGATCAAATAGACTTTAAAACAGAGACTGTAATAAGATACATAGAAGTTAATTATATAATAATAAAGGGAACAATCCAATGAGAAGATATAACAATTGTAAATATTTATTCTTTCCAAGTGGGAGCACCCAAATATATAAAAGATAATAACAAACATAAAGGAAGTAATCGATGGTAATGCTATAACAGTAGGGGACTTTAACACCTCACTTCCATAAATGGACAGAACATCTACTCAGAAAATCAACAAGGGAGCAATGGCTTTGAATGACACATTAGAACAGATGGTATTTAACAGGTATATTCAGAATATTCCATCCTAAAACAGCAGAATACACAATTTTTTCAGATGCTCATGAAACATTCTCTAGAATGTGTCACATAATAGGCCACAAAACCAGTCTCAACAAGTTCAAAAAGATCGAAGTCATACCATGCACCTTTTCTCACCACAAAACTGTGAAATTAGAAATCAACCACAAGAAGAAAATCTGGAAGGAGCACAAACATATGGAGGTTAAATAGCATGCTACTAAACAATGAATGGGTCAACCAGAAAATAAGAGAAGAAATCTAGAAGTATGTGGAAACAAAGAAAAAGGAAAACACAACAGTTATAAGAGGGAACTTTATAGCCATACACGTCTACCTCAAGGAGCAATAAAGCTCTCAAATAAACAATGTAACCTCATATTCGAAAGAGATAAAAAAAGTACAACAAAAAACCCCCAAACTAGCAGAAGGAAGGAAATAATAAATATTAGAGAAGGAATAAATGATATAGAAACTAAAAACAAAACAAAACAGTTGAATCCATCAGTGAAACCAGGAGCTGGTTCTTTGAAAAGATAAATAAAATTCACAAATCTTGAGGCAGACTCAACAAAAAACAAAGAGAAAACACTTAAATAAATAAAATTACAAGAAAGAGGAGAAAAATCAACTAATAAAATAGAATACAAACAATTATAAGAGCATATTATGAAAACCTATATTCCAACAAATTGGACAACCTAGGGGAAATGGATAAATTTCTAGACACATAACCTACCAAAACTGAAACAGGAAGAAATGGAAAATTTGAATAAACCAATTACCATCAAGAAGATTGATTCAACAACTAAGAAACTCCCAACAAACAAAAGTCCAGGACCAGACTGTTTCACAGGTGAATTCTATCAAACATTTAAAGAAGAGTTAATACCTATTCTTCTCAAACTATTCCAAAGAAGAGAAGAGAAAGGAAAACTTCTACATTTGTTCTGTGGGGCCAACAATGCCCTGATACTGAAACCAGATAGACACCAAGGCCCCCAAAAAAGTACTACAGTCCAGTATCTTTGATGATCTTAGATGCAGAAATACTTGACAAAGTACTAGCAAACGGAATCGAACAATACACTAGAAAAATCATTCACCATGACCAAATGGCATTTATTCCCAAGATGTAAAGCGTGGGTCAGTGTTCGCAAATCAGTGTGATAACAATACATCAATAGAACGAAGGACAAGAATCAAAAGATCATTTCAATAGATGCAGAAAAAGCATTTGATCAAGTACGACATCTATTCATGAACAAAGTAGGTTTTTAGAGGAAGCATTCCAACAAATGTACCTCAACATACTATAGCCATATAGGAGAAGCTCACAACAAACATCTTAGTTAATGTGGAATAACAGAGAGCTTTCCCGGCAAGGTCAGGAGCACGACAGAGGTATCCACTCTCACCACTTTTATTCAACATAGTACAATACAACATAGTCCTAGCCACAGTTATCAGACAACAAAAAGATTTAAAGGTATCCAAATTAGGAAGAAGTGAAACTTTTGCAATTTGCTGATGACATGATACTACATAGAGAAAATCCTAAAGACTCCAGGATGGCAAGGACATGGAGAAAAAGGAACTTTTGTGCATTGTTGGTGAGAATGCAAGCTGGTGCAGCCACTGTGGAAAACAGAATGGAAATTTGTGAAAAAAAATAAAAATATAACTACCCGATGATCTAATAATCACAGTCCTGGGTATAACCGCCCACCCTCCCCAAATAATGCTAAGTGAAATAAGTCAGAGAAAGACAAGTACCATATGTTTTTCATCTGTATGTGGAATTTTAGAAACAAATAAGCAAAGGAAAAAGAAGAGGGAGACAGATAAGCCAAGAAACAGTCTCTAGGGATGCCTGGGTGGCTCAGTGGGTTAAGCCTCTGCCTTCAGCTCAGGTCATGATCAGGATCCTTGGATCAAGCCCCACATCGGGCTCTCTGCTCATCAGGGAGCCTGCTTCCCCCTCCCTCTGCCTACTTGCAATCTCTGTCTGTCAAGTAAATAAATAAAATCTAAAAAAAAAAAAAAGATACAGTCTCTAAACTATAAACAACACACTGATGGTACCAGAGGTAAAGTGGGAGGGGGTATGGGTGAACTAGGTGATGGGGATTAAGGGCATTTGTCGTGATGAGCACCAGGTGATGTATGAAAATGTTGAATCACTGTATTGTAGACCTGAAACTAAGATTACAGTGTATATTAACTAACTGGAAGTAAGAGAAAACAAAAGAAAGAAGGAACCAAAGGAAAAGGAAGAAAGGAGGAAAGAAAGAAAAACTCCTGAGGCACTTCGTCATCTTGGAAATAATCTAATTAATATAATTATCATTAATCAAATGGAATGTTTTGTGCCAAATATATTCTGAGATGACTATATTTTTTCCCATGATAAATAAAGTAATAGAATGAAATGAAGATAAATAGGATGGAGGGTACATCTATGTCTATATTTATATCTAACTACATATAAAATCACAAAGATGTCATATGTCATAATTCATCACCAATAAAATGGAATGTTAACTGTTGAGCCTAATTTAAAAATAAGTGTTTCTTTTATGTAAAATTTTATTAATGCAAAGTTAGTGCACTTAAAAACAATTCAACTTATAAAAAAATTATTGCATAGATCTTAGGTTAAAATTAGGGTCGGTGTGATGAAATTAAATCCTTTTATATAAGACTGAGAAAAGGCTCAGTTATTTAATTCAGCCAGAAAAAGAGCAAATATACCTTGAAAAAAAATTATCAGAGACACTCCAGCTAACAAGAAGTTAAGACGGCACTATTTTCTTCTTTTATGTAAGACACATTTTTCGAGTTAGCCTACACACCTCTGTATGATGTGGGTACTACATCTCGAGTATTTTAGAGTGCCACCTAAACCCTGAGCTCTCTTTTCATGTGCTATTGTAGGAAGCAGAGAACACAGTTAGGGAGAGGTGTGTCTCTGTGGAAACATGAAAAGGGAGGTGCAGGGATGAGCGTTTACCTAGAAGAGAGCCTTGAACTCGGAGCTGGTAAGAGAAAAGAGCAGATCGCCTGATCCCATGCTGGCTCCTTATGGTGCATTTTTATTGTTCAGCATCAGCATGGGGCACAAGGACAGCTCCTGTGTGTGGGATGGAAGTAGCCACAGTGATGCCTGACAGATTCTGTCAGTGGATGAAATCATGTATACCAACGAGCTCTTCACCCACAAGGAAGTCCTCGCACAATACTGGGGGAAATGAGCAGAGCTGAGGGAAGTCCACATGTGTCCGGGAAAGCCAGCGTCTGGTTGGGCCTCTACTCCCTGTAAACATAATGACATAAAAAATAGCCTGGAGATACATGAAATGACATACTGCAGAAGAGGGGAAAGACTGATTTTCTCATTATTGAAAAGTAAAGCAGATCCAACAATAATTTAATTCCAGGCCTCATAAAATAATTTTAGTAAGCTATTTGATTCCTTTAACATTTTAGAAGAAGGCATAGCCCCATGTAATTAGACCAAAAAATATAAGGAGAGAATAAATAACCCAAGATAAAAGGAAAGTATAATACCCACCTGGTGGTGGGCATTAAGGAGGGCAGGAATGCATAAACAATGAATCTTGGAACACTAAAAAGGTAAAATAAAGGGAACCCTCCTCCACTGTTGGTGGGAATGCAAGCTGGTGCAGCCACTCTGGAAAACAGCATGGAGGTTCCTCAAAATGTTGAAAATAGAACTGCCCTATGACCCAGCAATTGCACTATTGGGTATTTACCCTAAAGATACAAACGTAGTGATCCAAAGGGGCACATGCACCCAAATGTTTATAGCAGCAATGTCCACAATAGCCAAACTATGGAAAGAACCTAGATGTCCATCAACAGATGAATGGATCAAGAAGATGTGGTATATATACACAATGGAATATTATGCAGCCATCAAAAGAAATCAAATCTTGCCATTTGCAACAACATGGATGGAACTAGATCGTATCATGCTTAGTGAAATAAGTCAAGCAGAGAAAGACAACTATCATATGATCTCCCTGATATGAGGAAGTGGTGATGCAACATGGGGGCTTAAGTGGGTAAGGAGAAGAATCAATGAAACAAGATGGGATTGGGAGGGAGACAAACCATAAGTGACTCTTAATCTCACAAAACAAACTGAGGGTTGCTGGGGGGAGGGGGTTTGGGAGAAGGGGGTGGGATTATGGACATTGGGGAGGGTATGTGCTTTGGTGAGTGCTGTGAAGTGTGTAAACCTGGTGATTCACAGACCTGTACCCCTGGGGATAAAAATATATGTTTATAAAAAATAAAAAAATAATTTAAAAAAAGGTAAAATAAAGTTTAAGAAAAAAAAGAAAAGTTAAAAAAATAGAAAAGAAAAGTATAGTCTGGTGAACGAAAATCAAGTGTGAGGCAAACACGGAAAGCTCAGGTTAATGGTTACATAGAAGCAAGATAAAAATCCTCACTGTAGCTGGTGTATGTATTCGGAGATTTGATGCAAAAAAAACGATAACACTGGAATAGATCACTAATTTGAAAAAAAATCTGGAAAATCAGAGAAAAGTTAAAACAACTTAAAATAATGAGAGGGAAAAAAAAAATGGCATACAGATACTGAGTCCAGAAAGCAGGGATCCAATTAAGAACTTTATATTATGGAGATAAAAGCCTGAATACTTGCAAGGAAAACAACTAAAGAAGAATGAACTTAAAGTTACCCATGGAATAGGAGGAAAAAAACCTGGGTAATGTTGAGAAATCTTCCAGATTGTAATTTTGATGTCTTATTTTAACTTATATCATTTTTCAACATATTTTAAGGTTTTATTTAAAGTTGAGGGTATTCTTGAAATTGTATATTAGGTAAAACTAGGGAAATTTTTCCTACAGATTAATTTTTAAAAACTTTATTAAATTTTTTTTTACTGAATAAGAAATAGATGCTGGCAGCGTGATTTGTGCTGGCCTCTGCTAGTTGGTTCTCCACCTTTCACAGTGAAACCATTGACTTTAGCGGGGCTGTGGGTTTGGCTCTGGCTAATGAAATGTTCATGAGCCAGCTTTCCTGTCTGAGGAATCATACAGCAAGTGTCTGAGAGAGGCAGAAACCTGCTGTGCACCCTCTCTGCAAAGGTAGCATGAGAGAGGATACCTCGTCTTTGTTCTCAGCCCCTTAGATTCATGGCTGTTTCTTGCCACAACATAACTTACCCTGACTATGCACTCTTCATGAAGAAAACATGAAAAAAAAAAAGAAAAAAAAAAACCTCCAGTAGTCCCCAGGAGGGAAATCTCCAATCCCATCTCCCAGCAGTAAGCTTCATAAATATTTTGGTATATTTCTTTGCTTGTCTTCATTTGCATATATACATATATATTTAGCTGTGAATTAAATCTGGTAACTGGTAACTTGTCTTCGCAAGCCCATGATTTTCATGTTTGTTGAACATACCATCACATGGGTGTAAATTACTTGTGTTAAATAAAGAGTTTCTGTTGGTTGTTTTTAAATTTTTCAGCGTTTCATCAAGAAATTAAACCTATTGCCATATGAAGTTCTCGAGGGTGGGCAGAGTATTCTGTTCCAGAAACAGAGTGCTGGCTCTTGCTGTCTCTGCCCCACTGCGGCCTTCTTGGGGCTGACAGCTACCTGAATTCTGATGGTGACCTCTTTCCAGCATTGGCTGTAATGACTGGCCCTGATGTCTTATTGTTAAGATCACTTTTTTCCTACAACCGATACCCACCCCAGGCTATCTCCCAAGCCAAGTTTTTATCTCCTATAGGTGCAACAAATAGGAACTTCTGGCGCTTTTCCAACCCACACCAAATACAAGAGTAGCTCCTGTTTACTGCTCAGAGTCTCTGCCTAACGCTCCTCCAAATTATTACAGGGACATGAGACGAAGTACCAACCTATCTCCCAAGAGCCTGAAATAGAATGCCATCTTAATGCCTGTCCAAATTTTTATTTCTCTTCAAGACGAGCCCAAGAGGGGGTTTGCCTTCACTATGGCCTTGCTTGCTTTCTCTCCCTCCATCTACATTACTCTCTTTTTGTCGGAACCATAGTGTCATGTGTGCTGCCCAGGACTGCCACTTCTCTCTCCCTTTTCCCTAAGGCTATTCTAGCAGATGGGATAAGAGGAGAGAGGAAATGCCTTACTAATAAAATAAGTCAGGAGAATAAAAATTTTATTCATTTCCTATTAAATGATTATGCAAATAAATAACATAGTGTTTTATAAATTTTAAGTTTCCTATGCTTTCCTTTAATTTTCTCTGCAGTGAGTTCCAGGTGCTAGAGTAGTTTCTTCATGTATATATCTGGTTGTTATCCCAGTCCTGATTAGGTTTAATACAGATTTCCCATCTCTTTGTCTGTGCTAGGAAAGACATAGCTCATCCCTTTAAAGACAAAGTTTGAATGGATAAACCAGCCAAAAACACGGCAAGAAATTTGCTACATGATCTTCATTGTTTTTGGTTTGTTTCTATTCTGATTTCCCCAATAAGAGCCAGAAACTGCTGCTTACTCGTTCACATTCCTCCTTTCTGACTTCAATTTTAGATCTTGTCAAAGTCTGAAGATAAAATCAAGGTGAAAAATAGGTGAAAAGAGTCTTCTTTCCTCGTCACACTAGGTAATACACGATTTATTAGCTTGGAGCCCTACACAGGATATCTCATCTTTCCAAGGTTTTCTTACAATGCTTCTTACTGAATTTTGAGGTGCAGCTAAGTCACTGTGTTTGCCTCCTACTCACAGGAATCATGTGGCAAAATGACTTAAGTTCATGACACAGTGTAAGCTTAAAAATAGGGATAAGCAAAGAGTGTGCCATATACCTTCAAAATAACTGCTATGATCAAATTATAAAGACACACCCATCCCCCACATCAGACTCAGCAGCACAAACAATTCCATCCCTGCTCCAGGCTTATTGGACACCTGTCCTCTTCCCTGTGGTCTTGAGCAAATCAAGTACTTCAAGTTTCATTTCTCATAAACTTTTTAATACAAAGTTATCTCAATTTTCAATTTATTAGTTTCTGTGTTTTTACCTAGTATATCTGTGCATGAGCACTTTTGTGTAGGACTCTTTCTTTTTAAATACTGATAATAAAACCCTGGGATTTTGGTGGGGGGTAGTCTGAGTGATAATAACCAGTTTTATTTATTTTCTTGGTGTGTCTTGAGGCTATTTCCAAATGTGCTTTGAAAACACTAAACTATAGCCAAAGCCTTAAAAAGAGAAAGTCATATTCATCAGAATTTTATTCCTGATACAGTGAGATTGATGGGAGATAGAACTATATATGAACTATATATGACAAAACCTCATAATTAAGTGGGGATTTGTTTCCAGACTCTAGGATAGACGCATAGGAAAGCTCACCACATGGAACTCATTTTTCCAAGTGATATTGGCTTTACAGAAGAAGCTGAGCAAATATCTGCTTTGAACCTTTCTTCCGCCATCAAACCATACATCACGGATTACCACCCAAACATGCCTACACATCACTGGAGTAAACTCCAGATTTGTAGCTCAGGTTGGGTCTGAAATGGGTACAAGCTCCTCCCACAGAACTTTCAAATACAACAATGGCTATGGCACCAAGTCACCTTAGCAAGAGGTCTATGGAACACCCAAGTACACACTGGAAAACAGCCTCATAAAGGAAAAGAGCAGAGTAGGGAGGATACCCACAGTTGCCTTAGAAGCCAACGACCCTGATGAGAATATGATAATGTCTGTTTTGGAGTAAGGAGTAGGGCACATTTCAGATGCAACTTTCAGCAATGTAGTGTCATCATGATGTAGTATGTGATTGGTAAAACACCTGCTTTCCTCTATGCATGGCTTCAGAGAGGTTGGAAGCAGAGATTGGATATGGATTTAGTAAAATTCATCTTGCCCATTAAGTCTTATCCCTACCTACTTCTTTTTTATTTTAATATTTTATTTATTTATTTTTTAATTTTTAATTTTTTATAAACATATATTTTTATCCCCAGGGGTACAGGTCTGTGAATCACCAGGTTTACACACTTCACAGCACTCACCAAAGCACATACCCTCCCCAATGTCCATAACCCCACCTCCCTTCTCCCAACCCCCCTCCCCCCAGCAACCCTCAGTTTGTTTTGTGAGATTAAGAGTCACTTATGGTTTGTCTCCCTCCCAATCCCATCTTGTTTCATTGATTCTTCTCCTTACCCACTTAAGCCCCCATGTTGCATCACCACTTCCTCATATCAGGGAGATCATATGATAATTGTCTTTCTCTGCTTGACTTATTTTGCTAAGCATGATACACTCTAGTTCCATCCATGATGTCGCAAATGGCAAGATTTCATTTCTTTTGATGGCTGCATAGTATTCCATTGTGTATATATACCACATCTTCTTGATCTATTCATCTGTTGATGGACATCTAGGTTCTTTCCATAGTTTGGCTATTGTGGACATTGCTGCTATAAACATTTGGGTGCACGTGCCCCTTTGGATCACTACATTTGTATCTTTAGTGTAAATACCCAGTAGTGCAATTGCTGGGTCATAGGGCAGTTCTATTTTCAACATTTTGAGGAACCTCCATACTGTTTTCCAGAGTGGCTGCACCAGCTTGCATTCCCACCAACAGTGTAGGAGGGTTCCCCTTTCTTTGCATCCTCGCCAGCATCTGTCATTTCCTGACTTGTTGATTTTAGCCATTCTGACTGGTGTGAGGTGATATCTCATTGTGGTTTTGATTTGTATTTCCCTGATGCCTAGTGATATGGAGCACTTTTTCATGTGTCTGTTGGCCATCTGGATGTCTTCTTTGCAGAAATGTCTGTTCATGTCCTCTGCCCATTTCTTGATTGGATTATTTGTTCTTTGGGTGTGGAGTTTGCTAAGTTCTTTATAGATTCTTATTACTAGTCCTTTATCTGATATGTCCTTTGCAAATATCTTCTCCCATTCTGTCAGTTGTCTTTTGATTTTGTTAACTGTTTCCTTTGCTGTGCAAAAGATTTTGATCTTGATGAAATCCCAATAGTTCATTTTTGCTCTTGATTCCCTTGCCTTTGGCGATGTTCCTAGGAAGATGTTGCTGCGGCTGAGGTCGAAGAGGTTGCTGCCTATGTTCTCCTCAAGGATTTTGATGGATTCCTTTCGCACATTGAGGTCCTTCATCCATTTTGAGTCTATTTTTGTGTGTGGTGTAAGGAAATGGTCCAATTTCATTTTTCTGCATGTGGCTGTCCAATTTTCCCAGCACCATTTATTGAAGAGGCTGTCTTTTTTCCATTAGACATTCTTCCCTGATTTGTCGAAGATTAGTTGACCATAGAGTTGAGGGTCTATTTCTGGGCTCTCTATTCTGTTCCATTGATCTATGTGTCTGTTTTTGTGCCAGTACCATGCTGTCTTGATGATGACAGCTTTGTAATAGAGCTTGAAGTCCGGAATTGTGATGCCACCAACTTTGGCTTTCTTTTTCAATATCCCTTTGTCTATTCGAGGTCTTTTCTGGTTCCATATAAATTTTAGCATTATTTGTTCCATTTCTTTGAAAAAGATGGATGGTACTTTGATAGGAATTGCATTAGATGTGTAGATTGCTTTAGCTAGCATAGACATTTTCACAATATTTATTCTTCCAATCCAGGGGCATGGAACATTTTTCCATTTCTTTGTGTCTTCCTCAATTTCTTTCATGAGTACTTTAGAGTTTTCTGAGTATAGATTCTTAGCCTCTTTGGTTAGGTTTATTCTTAGGTATCTTATGGTTTGGGGTGCAATTGTAAATGGGATGGACTCCTTAAATTCTCTTTCTTCTGTCTTGCTGTTGGTGTAGAGAAATGCAACTGATTTCTGTGCATTATTTTTATATCCTGACACTTTACTGAATTCCTGTACAAGTTTTAGCAATTTTGGAGTGGAGTCTTTTGGGTTTTCCACATATAGTATCATATCATCTGCGAAGAGTGATAGTGTGACTTCTTCTTTGCCGATTGGATGCCTTTAATTTCCTTTTGTTGTCTGATTGCTGAGGCTAGGACTTCTAGTACTATGTTGAATAGCAGTGGTGATAATGGACATCCTTGCCATGTTCCTGACCTTAGTGGAAAAGATTTCAGTTTTTCTCCATTGAGAATGATATTTGTGGTGGGTTTCTCATAGATGGCTTTGATGATATTGAGGTATGTGCCCTCTATCCCTACACTTTGAAGAGATTTGATCAGGAAGGGATGCTGTACTTTGTCAAATGCTTGTTCAGCATCTATTGAGAGTATCATATGGTTCTTGTTCTTTCTTTTATTGATGTGTTGTATCACATTGACTGATTTGCGGATATAGAAGCAAACTTGCAGCTGTGGAATAAATCCCACTTGGTCGTGGTGAATAATCCTTTTAATGTACTGTTGAATCCTATTGGCTGGTATTTTGGTGAGTATTTTCGCATCTGTGTTCATCAAGGATATTGGTCTATAGCTCTCTTTTTTGATGGGATCCTTGTCTGGTTATGGGATCAAGATGATGCTGGCCTCATAAAATGAGTTTGGAAGTTTTCCTTCCATTTCTATTTTTTGGAACAGTTTCAGGAGAATAGGAATTAGTTCTTCTTTAAATGTTTGGTAGAATTCCCCTGGGAAGCCATCTGGCCCTGGGCTTTTGTTTGTTTGGAGATTTTTAATGACTGTTTAAATCTCCTTACTGGTTATGGGTCTGTTCAGGCTTTCTATTTCTTCCTGGGTCAGTTGAGGTAGTTTATATGTTTCTAGGAATGCATCCATTTCTTCCAGATTGTCAAAAATGTTGGTCTAGAGTTGCTCATAGTATGTCTTATAATAGTTTGTATTTCTTTGGTGTTAGTTGTGATCTCTCCTCTTTCATTCATGATTTTATTTATTTGGGTCCTTTCTCTTTTCTTTTTGATAAGTCTGGCTAGGGATTTATCAATCTTATTAATTCTTTCAAAGAACCAGCTCCTAGTTTTGTTGATTTGTTCTATTGTTTTTTTGGTTTCTATTTCATTGATTTCTGCTCTGATCTTTATTATTTCTCTTTCCTGCTGGGCTTAGAGTTTCTTTCTTGTTCTTTCTACAGCTCCTTTAGGTGTAGGTGTAGGTTGTGTACCTGAGTCCTTTCTTGTTTCTTGAGAAAGTCTTGTGCCGCTATATATTTTCCTCTCATGACTGCCTTTGTTGTGTCCCACAGATTTTGAACCGTTGTATTTTCATTATCATTTGTTTCCATGATTTTTTTTCAATTCTTCTTTAATTTCCCGGTTAACCCATTCATTCTTTAGAAGGATGCTGTTTAGTATCCATGTATTTGGGTTCTTTCCAAACTTCCTCTTATGGTTGGTTGAGTTCTAGCTTAAGAGCATTGTGATCTGAAAATATGCAGGAAATGGTCCCAATCTTTTGATACTGGTTGAGTCCTGATTTAGTACCGAGGATGTGATCTATTCTGGAGAATGTTCCATGTGCACTAGAGAAGAATGTGTATTCTGTTGCTTTGGGATGAAATGTTCTGAATATATCTGTTATGTCCATCTGGTCCAGTGTGTCGTTTAAGGCCTTTATTTCCTTGTTGATCTTTTGCTTGGATGATCTGTCCATTTCAGTGAGGGGAGTGTTAAAGTCCCCTACTATTATTGTATTATTGTTGATGTGTTTCTTTGATTTTGTTATTAATCGGTTTATATAGTTGGCTGCTCCCACGTTGGGGGCTTAGATATTTAAAATTGTTAGATCTTCTTGTTGGACAGACCCTTTGAGTATGATATAGTGTCCTTCCTCATCTCTTATTATAGTCTTTGGCTTAAAATCTAATTGATCTGATATAAGGATTGCCACTCCTACTTTCTTCTGATGTCCATTAGCATAGTAAATTCTTTTCCACCCCCTCAATTTAAATCTGGAGGTATCTTTGGGCTTAAAATGAGTTTCTTGTAGGCAACATATAGATGGGTTTTGTTTTTTTATCCATTCTGATACCTGTGTCTTTGATTCGGGCATTTAGCCCATTAACATTCAAGGTAACTATTGAGAGATATGAATTTAGTGCCATTGTATTGCCTGTAAGGTGACTGTTACTGTATATTGTCTCTGTTCCTTACTGATCTACCACTTGTAGTCTCTCTCTTTGTTGAGAGCACCCCTTTCAATATTTCCTGAAGAGCTGGTTTGGTTTTTGCAAATTCTTTCAGTTTTTGTTTGTCCTGGAAGCTTTTAATCTCTCCTTCTATTTTCAATGATAGCCTAGCTGGATATAGTATTCTTGGCTGCATGTTTTTCTCGATTAGTGCTCTAAAAATATCATGCCAGCTCTTTCTGGCCTGCCAGGTCTCTGTGCATAAGTCAGCTGCCTATCTAATATTTTTACCATTGTATGTTACAGACTTCTTTTCCCGGGCTGCTTTTAGGATTTTCTCTTTGTCACCGAGACTTGTAAATTTTACTATTAGGTGACGGGGTGTGGGCCTATTCTTATTGATTTTGAAAGGCGTTCTCTGAACCTCCTGAATTTTGATGCTTGTTCCCTTTGCCATATTGGGGAAATTCTCCCCAATAATTCTCTCCAGTATACTTTCTGCTCCCTTTTCTCTTTCTTCTTCTTCTGGAATCCCAATTATTCTAATGTTGTTTCGTCTTATGGTGTCACTTATCTCTCGAATTCTCCCCTCGTGGTCCAGTAGCTGTTTGTCCTACTTCTTTATTCTCTGTAATTTGGTCTTCTATATCGCTAATTCTTTCTTCTGCCTCATTTATCCTAGCAGTGAGAGCCTCCATTTTTTATTGGACCTCATTAATACCTTTTTTGATTTCAACTTGGTTAGATTTTAGTTCTTTTATTTCTCCAGAAAGGGCTTTTATATCTCCTGGTAGGGTTTCTCTAATATCTTCCAATCCTTTTTCGAGCCCAGCGAGAACCTTGAGAATTGTCATTCTGAACTCTAGGTCTGACATATTACCAATGTCTGTATTGATTAGGTCTTTAGCCTTTGGTACTGCCTCTTGTTCTTTTTTCTGGGGTAAATTTTTCCGTCTTGACCTTTTGTCCAGATAAGAGTATATGAAGGAGCAAGTAAAATACTAAAAGGGTGGCAACAACCCCAGGAAAATATGCTTTAACCAATCAGAAGAGATCCCAAATCGTGAGGGCGGAGAAAGGGGATAAAAAGAGGTTCAAAAATAAAGAAAGGAAAAAAAAAAAAGAAAAAAATAATTAAAAAAAAAAGAAAATGAATAAAGAAAAGTGTAAAAAAGAAAAAATATATATATTAGATAAACTAGTTTAAAAACGTTAAAAAAGAAAAGGTAAAAGTTAAAAAAAATTTAGCAGAAGAAGAGAAAAAAAATGAAAAAGAAATAAATTAAATTCACTGCAAGACTAAAAAAAATCACAGGGAAAAAGCCATGAGTTCTGTGCTTTGCTTTCTCCTCCTCTGGAATTCCGCTTTTCTCCTTGGTATTGAAACCGCACTTTTTGGTAGGTGAACTTGGTCTTGGATGGATTTCTTGTTGATCTTCTTGGGGAGGGGCCTGGTGTAGTGAATCTCAGGTGTCTTTGCCCCAGGCGGAATTGCACCGCCCTTACCAGGGGCCGGGCTGAGTAATCCGCTCAGGTTTGCTTTCAGGAGCTTTTGTTCCCTGAGCGCTTTCGGTAGAGCTCCGGAGGACGAGAATACAAATGGCGGCCTTCTGGTCTCCGGCCTGGAGGAGCCGAGAGCCCAGGGCCCCACTCCTCTGTGTGTCCTCAGAGAACAGTGCCCAGTTACTCCCGTCTGCCTGACTTACGGCCGCACTCCAAGCTCACCAAGCCTGTGGCCGGTTCAAGGTAACACCGAGCTGTGAGCTTACTGTTGGCTCTGTCTTGTAGCCGGCTTCCTTGTTCTAATACCTGTAAGCTCTGCGACACTCAGACACCCCCGATCCTTCTGTGACCCTGCGGGACCTGAGGCCATGCTGACCCCGCGTGGGCTTTGCCCCGGTTTGTCCTCTGGAGCAATGTCCCTCAGCAGAACAGACTTTTAAAAGTCCTGATTTTGTGCGCGGTTGCTCTGCTGCTTGCTGGAAGCCGGCCCCTCCCCCGGGGTCTATCTTCCCATCGCTTTGGATTCACTTCTCCGCCGGTCCTACCTTTCAGAAAGTGTTTGTTTTTCTGTTTCCAGAATTGCTGTTCTTCTTCTCTTCGATCTGCCGATGGATTTTCAGGTGTTTGCAATCTTTGGATAAACTATCTAGCTAATCTCCTGCTAGCTGAAGTAGTCTCAGACGGCTACTTCTCTGCCATCTTGACCCCTCCCTTATCCAGTGGTTCTGTTTCTCTATTTATTTATTTATTTTTGAGAGACAGCACGGAAGTAGGGGAGGGGGCAGAGGGAGAAGCAGACTTACAATCTGAGCTAAAGGCAGACATTTAACCAAATGAGCCATGAAGGTGCCCTCCCTACCTACTTCTTAGTATAAACCAAGATTATGTCCCTAGAGTATATGTGGTTGCAGGTTTGGGGTAATGGAGAACAGAAAAGGCCCATTGTTTCTAGACATTTGTCCTGACCTAACACAGAGTAGAAACTTTCTTTACTAACCCTTTATTTGAAAACTTGTTAAAATCTATCATGCTGCTATTACCAGTGGGTAGAAAATTGATTTATTTGTCCAATTAAAAAATTATTAAACAAAAAAATTATTAAAAATTTTAAATACATACATACATACACATACATATGAAAACAAGTAAAAAAAATGACAAAAAGCAAAATTTGATTATAAGAAGCTGATTGGGAAAATCTTATGTCAGACTATAGGTGGGTATATCCAGGTATGTTTTCCCAGGAGTTTCTCCAGATTTAGGGAATTATATGTATTTGAGAAAAATGATAACAGAACAATGATGAAATCATGATATCAGGCTTTTCCTATGTCAACATTTTTGCTTCTCGAAAACTGGTAGTGGGGTTGACTTAGTCCTTTCTATATTCCTTTCATAATCGGCTTAGAGAGAACCCCGCAAAATAACCTGCTGGCACCAATAACCTGATCTGGCAACAGCACCCTGTTTTCCTAAAACTAACATCTCCATTTTAGAAATGTTAAAGCACATTCAGGTCAATCCTACTGTTTTGTTCCCTGAGATGCTAAGGTTTAATTATATGACATTTAGGAGCAGATCTGGGACCGCCATCTGGATCCTGCTTGGCTATTCCAAGGATCCCTCTACTGCCTGGGCCTGGAAAACTCTCAACATACTTATTTGTTAACCTATAATGCTTCATGTCTTAATTGGAGATATTTTGGTAATAGATCAAGTAAAGAGACTAAGGAAATAGATTTGGTAAATAGATTAAGATAAATTCTTAATTTTAAAACTATAAAAATCAATCTAAGAAATTATATATGGATATGAAAAGGTGGCAGACTTTACATTAAATACCTACTGCATGATGTCCAAAACTATCATGAATGAATTGTGTAAATAATTCATTTTAAAATGTGATTAATCCCTAAACTTCAACATGATTAAAATTTCTCTATCTTCAAAAGCAACAGCTAACATTAAGTACATTTGTGATTTTTTTTATTAAATAACAAGGAAGGAAGGAAGGAAGGAGGAAGGGAGGGACGGAGAATGCTAGTTAATAGGACAAAAGCAAGCAGAAGCCACATCAGGACAGAGAAAATTGAGTCACTGTGTTGTGTTGTTCTGTTCAGCACCTGGTATATCCAAGAACATCTTTTTCAGTGTGAGTCAATTCCATTAAGAAGAGTGACTCCAATTCTAAAATTGCAGTAACCCATACCCCCTTCCAGTACAGTGTTTTATTCATGGAATTCTGGCATCAGTGGTTTTAAATCTACTTTGGTGCGTATCCTGATGACCTCTTTGGCTCTCTCTTGAGAACAGCTGCTTCTGTGTCACAGATGCTCGGAGGAAGAAGAGAAAGCAAGTGTCCTGCTGTGTGCTTGTCCTAATTCTCGACATCTGCAGACCCAGCTGAGAGCACCTGCATTATTAGCTTTAAGACTCGGAGACACCTATAAACTAAAAGGCAGAGTGTCGTGAATTTCAAACTGAAAGTACCCTTTGGAGAGCCATCGTGCTTGTTGGTTTGTAACATGCATATTAAAGTCCCCATAATGTTGGGCCAAATGCTCTGATGTGATTCAGGGGCTGCATTACAGATGCATCTTTACAGTTGTGAGAACACTAAAGAACCTGTATATTTTCTGTGAAATCTCCATATTCACCTTATTTTCTTACTCAGAACATATAGGAACAGTAGCCCGAAAATAAAAGGCCAACAACGCACAGCCCATGAACACATGAAAACACCTGGCAATGTCTTTACGTGATGACACCAGAAGAAATCTCAGGCTCTGATATGGAAATATGACACATTTTTCTAAAAAATTGCTAAAGAAGGAGAGAATAAAGTCTCTTTAAGACACCACTTCAAGACACAAAGGAGAGTTACTGAGACAGACTTTAAGGGAAAATCATTTTCTGAACTTTTATCTTTTAGATATGCACATATGCAAAACTGTGTGGCAGAACAGATGGAAAAATAATTGAACATATATGACAGAGTTGATTACCATATATATTACATCTGGATGCATTACAGATCAATGAGGAAAAGACAAACACAGTCATAAAAATAGTTAATGGACACAAATGTAAATGCACCAAAATAATTGCCCTTCCTGTAGAAAAAAACAAAACAGAACAACAATCTTATTAAGAAATTCTAAACTCACCAAAACAACAGTTTTGTTAATTATCAAAGATAAAATTAGTAATATCTTAGCTTATTTAAAAAACTCATCTATAATCCAAGTGAGGAGTAGCACACACTAGGATATTATCTTTAGTGCGAACTGTTATAGTATTTGAAGAAGGTATTTGGCAAATCAACTTAAAATACCCTGACTTATTCATGCATTTAATGGGGCAATTTCATTTAAAGGATAATTGCAGATATCACAAAGATTATAATGGCAACAAAATATTAAAAAGCTAAGTAATGGATAATTAAGGATTGCAACTTGCTTAAATCTTCTATCACAGAATATTCTGTAATTCTTATCATGTGAATATTTAAGGCAATTCAGTTAATTTTAAATGATGATATGCTCCATTGTGAACTATATGGATTTTAATCATATATGTAATATATAAATCCCATTTACTAGGTTTTTGATACATATGTCTCAGGGCTATGTTTTCAGGAACATAAAATTTCATGATTGTACATCTTCAGCTGGTGTTTAAATCCACATAGTTTAGTTAAGGGGAGTACAAAACAGGGCACTGTTTGAAAAAAAAAAAAAACAGGGCACTGTTTGTACTACAAATTTTAGGCTTTTTAAAGCAGATCATCTGAGGACATGATGGGAGTAATTCAAATGTGAAATATAAAATCTGATCATCTTGGGGCACCTGGGTGGCTCAGTGGGTTAAGCCTCTGCCAGGGTCCTGGGATCAAGCCCCATATAGGGCTCTCTGCTCAGCAGGGAACTTGCTTCCTCCTCTGTCTCTCTCTGCCTGCCTCTCTGCCTACTTGTGATCTGTCTGTCAAATAAATAAATAAAAAATATTAAAAAAAAATTGATCATCTTATACAACACCTTAGGAGTAGAAACCAGAAGATGTAGCCTTAAATACTCAGCCTCAGAGGGTGTGGGTAAGGGCTTAACCAGATAAAAGAAAAGAAAAATCAGTGAAAGCACACTGTGTTCGATCATTTGAGAATAGAATCTAATATGGTCTAAGTACCTTTTCTGGGTATTTATACATATTTCAGGACTCTTCCTTAACTAACTTCCACATTCCACCTAAGTAGGAAATGCTGCTGATTAACACGGGACACAACGAGAAGGGAGTGTGTGAAATCGTGGAATCCGTCCCTCTGTTAGGGCACTGTGGCTTGGAGGGAGGGGCCTAAGTAATGGTACTTTCTGATGGAGACACCACTATCCACTTTGCTGTCGCTCTGAAAGTCTTCTTCCAGATAGATGCATCTGTTGTTCCAGGTTTAAAGAACAAATCAATAGGGGGACCTGGGTGGCTCAGTGGGTTAAGCCTCTGCCTTTGGTGCAGGTCATGATCTCAGGGTCCTGGAATCGAGCCCCGCATCGGGTTCTCTGCTCAGCAGTGAGCCTGCTTCCTCCTCTCTCTGCCTGCCTCTCTGCCTACTTTTGATCTCTCTCTCGAGATCTGTCAAATAAATAAATAAAATCTTAAAAAAAAACTAAAAATAAAAAACAAATAAATAAATGTAGGGCCGTGATTTACTTGATGAATGGTATTTGGAAGCATCAAATAACAACTCAACATTCTTACCCCTAACTCTACTCTCCTCAGTCCGCAGCATGATTATGATGAAAACTTGACCAAATACTAAATGTTCATATTATAGTGTTTTGTGTTCTCATGATAGTGTTCCTCAAATATTCTAAAATCAAGAAAATGACTTGAACATAGGAATTCTATGTTTTAGCTTATTTTGTTGGAAATATTCAGTAGAAGAGCAAATTTTTCTCATGACTCTATCAAATATTCATAAAATCTCTGATTACTATAGATAAATACAATTTTTCTTCCTCTTAGTTCCCATAACACATTTTCTATGCCTCAATTATCAAACTCATTTCCATTCTATTCTACTTGGTCTCAGATATTTTTCCATGTCTTCTTACCATCACCACATATTACAACTGAAATAAAACCCCCTTGAAGGTAGGAATCTTGTATAACTTTTGTCAATACATCCTTGATCTGACATCAGAAATACTATTTTAATAGTTGATAAAGATTTAAGAATGCTGGATAGCATATGCATAGGTTTTAAAAGTGTGTTTGCTCAATTTAAAGAAAGAGTGGATAAGTTATAGACTTGTTCAAAGTGTACAAGGTACACCTCAGAAACAGAAGCACTTGAAATTCAACAAATCCCTAGAAAGGGTTATATATGCAATGGGAAATTCTATGCAATTTCATTTTCAGAGGTTAGAGAATACTTTTCCTCATTTGGGATTCTGGATTTTACATTGCTGCTCTTGGTATTGCAGGAAAAAAAAAATCTCACAACTACAAGAATTATAGGTAAAAATCTTGCTGAGAAAATTATGTAGTTTTTTCCTTAAATAAGGAAGATTCTAGGTATCTTAAATAAAATGACTCATGTTTCTATGAGATAGAAATTTCATCTTATTATATGCATGAGATAGCACTTGTATTCTGATAGAAAAATAGCAAAAACAAACAATTCCTAAAATAGTGTGTTTAAATTAATTGTAGTATAATCATATGATATTATATAGACATTAATTATATTTTAAATGGTTAATTAATTAATTAGTGAAATGATTATTAATTAAATAATGAATGTGTTCTTAAACTAACAAGCAAAACTACAGACTTCAAAATCCTTCTAATTTTGTGAGTGATTGAGTGTGTGTGTGTATGAATGTGCATATATCAACAGAATACATAAAAACGTTTGCAAAAACTTGTTGCACAAGTGTAGGAATTATCATTTTGAGTAAATGAATTATCAGAGTGATACTTCTTTCTTTTTTCTGTATTTTCTAAAGTTAATTTTTTTGACTAGAATATACAATTTTAAAGCATGCTAAAGTGGTTGTACATATAAATATTTAATTTACTGTACCACTCATGGCAAGAAAAAGCTATTGAATGTTCTCATCTGTGACAAGTAACTTACGGTTTTCTGAAAATTATTGAATTGTGTACATAAAGAGACATTGCCTGCTAATAACTCTTGATACAATAAGTACTCCAGGAGTCATATGCTACTGCTGAATAGCCTTAGCCACACAACAAACAAATCAACAACAGAAAATAAGCAACACAACTTTTTTTTTAAACATAACCTTTACACCCAAAGTGAGACTTGAACTCACAACCTTTAGATCAAGAGTAAGGTGCTCTACCAACTGACCCAACCAGGAACCCCAATGTACCCTTCTCCTTTGATACATGAATACTTGTAGCTCTTTAAGTATGTGGTATTACAAAAGTATGCTTTCTAGGAATCACATAATTTATACTTGTAATGATTTTTTTCTCAACAACATACACTTTAGAGCGAACATTGTCAGAATTATTATGTGACTCTAATGCCAGTCACACAACAAAATTTTTAATTATCAATCTGTTGATATATAGTTGAATAAATGGAGACTCAATTCAGTACTATTTTTAAATTTGAAAATAAAGGAGCTTATAGAAAAAATAACTTCTGATATAGAATACTTCTCTTTCGGGATCAATTTTGGACTCCAGTGTATATATAATCTTAGTAATACTTCAATTTGGATTTTAAGGATGGTTTGGTTGGTTTTGTTTCATTTCAGTAGTTTAATTAATTAATTTATTTATTTTGGAGAAAAAAATTCACTTTTGTATACATAATATAATTGGTGAGACAAATGCAATATATTTAAGTAGGGTCCTCAATCATACTTCCTAATTTCAAACCTTATCTCTGCCATTTGTTGACCATGTTTTCTCTTTAAAAAAAATGAAATTAATAACAACAGCTACTTAATAATATTTTCTTGATGATTGAATTAATGCATATATGTAAAACCCTTATCAGGGTAATTTGATAAATGTTAGCTTATAAACATACTTATCAACTTTGTAGTCTACCTTAAGAATTCAAGAAGTCTTTTTGACTTAAGTTACTAAAAATTTAATCACTGAAGATAGTTAAGCAATATATTTCTAAGAATCTCTGATGATATCATTGATTTTAGTAGGAAAACCAACTCTTTGAAAACAGAGTCATCATTCATGACATCTAAAAGAAGTAAAATATTGAAACTACATCTAGAAGTTTCAAGCAAATTACAAGACTAACATGCAAATCCTCAGCTGCAGAAAAGAGTATGAGATCCACGTTAGGTGTTCATAATCTGGAGGTCTCAGGTTTCAAGCTCCTAATTTATACACAAACCTTTGTACATTAATGTGTAGGTGGATATAGGAGTCTCTGTAACTTTTACTGGATAATGACAGGTATGTATGGATTCATAATAGTGTAATAACTCATGTGTTAGGTTTATGTAGAAAATAAGGTTATAGCATCATTGAGAAAATAATGAACTCTGCTTGAGTTGAGTACAGGAGACTTTCCAGTGGAGGCAACCACATGGCTCAGGATTAAAAGGGGACTAAGATTTCATTTGGAAGACCATAGAAAGTCGTTTCGGAGAAAGGGAGCAACATGTTCCCACTGAAGTATGTATGAATCAACATCCTATCGTAGGTAAGTGCAAGAAAGCAGGAATGAATAGAACAATGGGTGGGTGTAAGAAAATAGGGAGATATGTGGATGGCTAATTACGTGTATAAAAAGCCTTTATGCCATAAATAACCTGGAGTTACCCTAAGATAAAAGGCAGCATAGAACAATTTTCAAAGGGCCAGAGCCTGTTTTATTTTTGTGTGTTTTGCTTTGTTTTTGAAGTGTAATTCTGAAATGTTGAAAATGGCTTAAAGCAAGTTAGCACTCCAAATAAAATGTTTTCACAAACGTCCATTTTAGATATAAAGGAGGCCCGAACCAAGATGGTGGCATGGGAAAGAAGGTTATGGAAGTGGCATAAATTTTACCTACAGAATACAAAGAAAATATGTATTCAAGATGTTGCTCAAGACTCAGGCTTGGTGGCCTAGAGGATGTAAGCCACTTCCTAAGAAAGGAATCAATTATTAGAGTTCTGTTTTAGCGGCCGTGAATTCATCCTGGAGTGAGCCTTTGGAGGTTAAGAGAATGTACACCAAGACAGAACTGGGATCACATTCCATCTTAGCCTTTCTGAGCCCAATTTCATAATAAGCAATGAGATAAACTGGTTCAGAAATCAAGGGGGGGAAGAAAGAAATCAAGGGGGAAAATAGAGTGTGTAAGGAATTTTTCTCAACATAGAGCTTTGAAGAAAATAGTGACCTTAAATGTGGTTCTGTCTTTGTCATTACATGATCACGGTGTTAAGGGACAGTTCTCCACAAGACTCTCACATTATAGAGTCATGCACGGTCTTCAGTTTGTATTCTTTAGAAAGGGTATTTAGATAGTGATAGAGATAGTGTCTTTCTAGAACAAAAGTTGGGTTTATAAAAGATTCGAGTTTGCAATGACGTTCTTATGCAGATGTCACCTGGTCCTTCCTATATCGCGCTGTGAGAACTGGAGATCAGATTCCTGGCACGTGAAAACGCTGGTATTCTGGCTATGGTTAGAGTTACGTGTGATAAAATCTGTTGTCTAAGAGACTGAGGGGTCTTGTACCTTGTACCAGAATCCATGAAAGTGAGGCAGGCTAACATTTTAGCTGTCACATTAAATAAAATCTCAGACATTTTGCAGTTCTTGACACACTTAGTTTTTACATTCAAAAGAGAACACCTTATAGGAAACTGAGGAATAATCTACACACAGATATTTCCTTTCCAAAATATCAGTCTTTTTTTTTTTAATTTCTTTTCAGAGTAACAGTATTCATTGTTTTTGCACCACACCCAGCTCCATGCAATCCGTGCCCTCTCTAATACCTACCACCTTGTTCCCCCAACCTCCCAAAACCCTCAGGTTGTTTTTCAGAGTCCATAGTCTCTCATAGTTCACCTGCCCTTCCAATTTCCCTCAACTCCCTTCTCCTCTCCATCTCCCCATGTCCTCCATGTTATTTGTTATGCTCCACAAATAAGTGAAACAATATGATAATTGACTCTCTCACAAAATCTTCTCAAAACAAACACTCTGATATCAAAACAGAGAGACCCCCCCTCCTTGGAACATACTCTGTAGGAATATCTTTTTACATTAGATCCTTTATCTAATCCTGATCCTCCATTGGGTTTCAATTATCACTAGATGAGATTTAGTTCAAAAAGAAGAAAACATAAACTTCTGCCATAAATCAAAAAGTATTAGATTGGAAGCATTTCAATATGAATAATTTCATAAAACATAATGTTCCCATTTTAAACCATTTTCCCAGCAACACTGAAATTACATCATACACAATTTTTTTTTTCATATGAAACCAAAGGACAATTTTGTTTGAATATGGACAATCACAAAGGAAACAAAACATGAAAGACACATTCAGATAATTAATTTTTGCAATATTAACTTAGATATGAGTAGAAAAACCATTCAACTCAGAATTTAAATAAATGATGTTGAACAATATGCTCTTTGAAATAATTTCCTATTTTCTACCATCATTACTTTAAATGATCAATGACATCTTCAGGCTCTTGTAATGAACCACAGAATCATCATAGTTTAACACTCTAGAGATTTCTAACATATCGACAAAATAAAACTGCATAAGTAAATCCATAGAATTTCATGAATTGAGTTCCTGGAAGCAAGGAAATCAGAACATTAGTTATTACTAGCGTTTTGAAAAGAAACTCCCAGGTTTCTCTCTCAGATCCTTTACTTATATTTTTATGTGTTTAAAGTACATCATTAATTAGATGTTGAAACACACACACACACACACTATATATAATATAACCCAGAGTCAGAACCTAACATATATATACATATATATTATATTGAATGATTATAATTATATTGAATATATATTATATTCAGTGTCAACATTGAACTCTTACTGTCATTTAAATTTTAAAATTGCCATCTTTCTGGGGCACCTGGGTAGCTCAGTTGGTTAAGGTCTGACTCTTTGTTTCGGCTCAAGTCATGATCTCATGGGTTGTGGATTCTAGCCCATGACAGACTCTGCACTCAGCAGGGTTCTGCTTCAAGATTCTCTCCCTCAGCTCTCTCTCTCTACAACAAATAAATAAATCGTTTTTTTTTTTCCAAATGAATAGATCGCTTAAACAAAATAAAACTGCCATTTTTCTAAAACCTTTCTATTAACTTCCTCAGCATTGAGAAAGAGCATTAAATGTTGACCAGTCTCAAAGTCTCTGTCACTTTTTGCCTTTTCTATTATCCTCATCTGAAAAATAGTTCTAAAAAAAGTGAAGGTGTTTTAGAATTTGATGAGTCTAATAACTTGTTTGATACACAGGTAACAAATAGAAAAAATTATTTGTCTATAAATCATTCATAAGTATCTGTTAGTGTCTGAGCCTAAACTGATATCCCAAATCTTCTTACAGGTTGGCAGGTGTTCTTTTGTAGAGAACAGATTTACTGAAACTACTTGGCTGTCTCTGTCTCTTGTTCTGTTTTCTATCTCAAATCCTGCCTACAGTCTCTTTGAGACAGCAATAAAAATACAAAACTCTGAAAACCTTCACAGTCCCCGCTTCATGTTAAGTAAATTAAAGGCTTAGTTCTTAAAAATATAAAATCATACAGGTTCAAAGACTAATTATGTAAACTATATTGATCATGTCTTGACTGACTCCTTGGTGATAATGGGAATACTGGGTACCTGAATATCAGAAAAATGATAATGAAATAGAAACGCTTCCCACCATCAGTTCCTTTTTCTCCACTTCCTCACTAACACTTGCTATTTTTTATCTTTTTGATGGTAGCCATTCTGACAAGTATAAGGTTATTTACACGGAATATGATTTTCCCTCCCTTCCTTTACATATGTGCGTGTTCTTACTTCTGATGTAGGTCCCTTTTAAGCGTAATATAGGTAAGTCTTGCTGTTTTATCCATTCAACCACTGTATTTTTTCTTCTTCTTTTTTTTTCCCCAAGATTTTATTTATTTATGTGACAGAGAGAGAGATCACAAGTAGGCAGAGAGGCAGGCAGAGACGTGGGGGGCGGGGAAGGCTCCCTGCTGAGCAGTGAGCCTGAAGCGGGACTCCATCCCAGGACTCTGGGATCATGACCTGAGCCGAAGGCGGAGGCTTTAACCCACTGAGCCACCCAGGTGCACCCACTGTATTTCTTTTGGTTGGATACTCTAGTCCATTTACATTTTAATATTCATTGGTAAGTATGTATTTGCTGACATTTTGTTCATCGTTTTTAGGATGTTTGGTAGTTCCTCTCTCTCTCTCTCTTTTTTTTCTTTTTAAAGATAAAACTTTCTTTGGTGGTTTATAACTTTTTTTAGTTCATGTTCAAATTTCTTCCTCATTTTCTTTTGTAAAATTACTGTGAGTTCTTGCTTTGTGGTTACTGCGAGGTTCACATATGCTACCCTATGCATAGAATGGTTATTTTAAAGTTGATAGCAATTTAAATTTGATACATACCAAAACTACACTTTCAGTGTTGCTCCCATATTTCATGTTTTCATTGTCACATTTTACATCTTTTTATTTCATGTGCCCTTAATGAATTATCATAGTTTTAGTTAACTTCACTGCTTTTGTCTTTTGAACTTCATACTAGTTTTATAAATGATAGACTACTTTTACCATACATTCACATTTTCCAGTAAGATTTTTAGATTTTAATTTTTCAAAAAATCTTTTATTAGTGCCAATTATTTTTAGCTCAAAAGCTTTAATGTTTCTTGTAAGGCCATTTTAGTGCTGATGAGTTCGCTTAGCTTTTGCTTGTCTGGAAAGCTCTTCATCTCTTCTTTTCCAAATGATAGCCTTCCCAGGTAGAATATTCTTAGATGGTTTTAGTGTGGCTGTAGTATGGGGGATGGGGGCACACCGAACTGCATTAGCAGGTCACACCGTTAGCCAAAATGGTCGTCATTAGTGCCAGCAGTAGCAGGGTAGAATGTTGTTGGAAAAATGGTACCTGCCAGAGTTTTAATCCACAGACAGATTCCCAACCTTTGGAAGTGCTATTCGTCTAGTCTTTATTCCACAAGTAGCTGTAAGTTTGTTTTGTTCATGAGAAGAAGTGTCTTCAGAATCTTCCTATGCCACCATCTTAACCTGAGGCTCTCCATTTTCCTACTATAGGCATTAAATCATTTTATATCACTCTGCTTAAAGATTTATGGCAAACCTGCATCAAGCAAATCTATCAGGAGCATTTTTCCGACATTGGCTTTTGCTCACTTTATATCTCTGAGTGACATTTTGGTAATTTTCACAATATTTCAAACTTCTTCATTATTATTGTTACATTGATCTGTAACCAGTAATTACGACTTTCTGCAAGTACAGATGATAGTTAACACTTCTTAGGAATAAAGTATGTTTATATTTAAAAACAGCTACTTTTTTAGACATAATACTACTGCACACCATAACATAAATATAATTTTTATATGAACTGGGAAACAAAAAAGTTATTTAACTCACTTTATTGTGATATTTGCTTTATTGCAGTTGTCTGGAGCCAAAACTGCAGTATCTTGAAGGTATACCTGTATGTTCTTCATAACAAAAGAAAACCTTGGATTATGTATTGCTTTTAATCTGGAACAGTTCCATGGCTTTGTTTGTTTTCGGTGATATGGCCATTTTTGGAGTATAGGCTAGTTATTTGTAGACTTCCTCTCCACTCAGTGTGTGTGATATTTTCTCATCGTTAATCCCAGGTAATGGATTTTGGGCAGAAATCGTTTTTTCTATGACTATATTGGAAGTTACAGAAGGTCGCTTTGTACAGCCACTGGTAATGTGAACTGTCATTTCATTAAGGAGATGTCTTCATTGTTTCTCAATTCTAAAGATACTATTGCTTTTCTCCCTTGTAAGTTCTAATTATCTTTTGGGGCAAATACTTTGGAGCTACAGTCTCTTACTCCTCAAACTCTTATTCACGGATTTTTTTATCCATTAATGACTCTACTAATTTAATTTTTATTCATGTTTTACTACTTAAGACAATATATAATTACAAAGGTACATTTATTTGGAGAGCATTGGTGCAGAGATAGATGACTAAACTAATTAAGCAGAATATAGAGCCCAGAAATAGGCCCACGTGTATGTGGTTATCTAATTTATGGCAAGGATAATACTGAGTTGTTGTGGAAAACAGAACAAAACATGACATTTCATTAAATACCTTTGGATTAACTCTATACTTACATGGGAGAAAAGGAGTATTTCTTATTTAATGTGATATACAAATATTAATTTCTTAGATCTAAACATGAAAATAAAGCAAGAAAACAATAAAAAATAGGCATTCGTTTTCCTTGTGTTCAGAATTGGAACAGTTGCAAAAAGACTCAAAAATTTACAGAAAAAATAGGCAAATCAGAATTCATGAACTAAGTCTTCCTGTTCACTGTTATTAAGAAAAGGTAAAATTAAGTACACCTTCAAAGAAAGGACTTTTCAAGTTTATATGAAAACTACAAATCAGAGAATGAAAGAAAATCCAAGAAACCAAAGAGCAAAACAATTTTGAGGATTCCCTTGGCAAAAAAAGGTAAGCAAATAATCAATAGTATTTGAAATGTGATTAGCCCATTGGACATCACAGGGATTCTAATTAAAAACTACATGGGGATATCACTACACACCCATTGGAATGGCTAAATGGAGGACACTGGCAACACCATGAATTGGCTGGTGAAGCAAATGAAACTCATATATTGCTGATAGTGTAAAATGGCACAAACCTTTTGGAAAAATGCTTGACAGTTTCTACTAAAGAAGCACATATCTATCTTAGGTCATACCTAACAGAACTGCTACAAAAAATATACAAGTGTTTGCAACTGCTCTGTTTACATTGGCTGAAAAATGGAAAAAAAATCAAATGTGCATAGAATGGCTAAAATGTTGAATATGCATAAGGTAGACATTTTATATCAATAAGAATATCCAATCTAGCATGGTAGGAGAAAAAAAATGAATAAATTTCACAAACATCACGGTGAGCAAAAGATTCCAGTCACACATCTAGAGTCCTTACACTGTGTTCTTATGTTTGTGTAAAGCTTAAAAATAGGCAGTCTGATTCATGAAAACATGTAATGGGAAATGTTGTGGGCAAGTAGTGACAGAAAGGAGGTATGAGACCTTCTGGGATACTGCTAATTTCTATCCTTTTTTCTGGCTACATGTGTTTATTTACCTTGAGAAAAACATTTATCATTTGTATTATTTTGGGTACTTGTGCTTTGACAGACTAATACTTCAACATTTTAAACAATTGTTCTTTCATGACCCCCCATGAAGAACAGTGTATCCTTTGCAGGAGATCATAGTCTTTAAAGTTACTTGTCTTCAAGGGCTAGGTTGTTGGTGTGTGTGTGTGTGTGTGTGTGTGTGTGTGTGTGTGTGGTTTAATATATTCCGACTTTCCTCAGTCTTTCCTCTCAAATATTTCTTTGTACTATTGATTGTGCTTTGATTAAGAATTATTACCTTTCCCTCTTAACCACTTACCTAAATCCCATCTCTTCCACCCACACTCAGAATCAGAGACTATGTGCTAATTTTTCTAATCCTTTCCACACTGAGAATTTATTCTCAACAATTCTATATTGTTTTCTTTTCCCCCTTCCAAGCTCAGTGCCACTGTACTCCTTATTCCCTCTCTTTAATAATCTCTGTTCATTGTTTTGCCCACTTTTACAAAAGTCTCACTCCAAAATAGGCTGTACTGACTCTATTTTCTGGTATATAAGCCACCAAAAGGACATCTGATAGTCCATACTCTGATCCTGATGAACCTGCTGCCATATTTGAAATATGCGGTTTCATGGCACATAATAGCCCTGTTGAGTAAAGAGATACTCATTTAGGAATTTCAAATTATTTTCAATTATTTTGACATATTAGACTTTCTGGAATTCATTTTAAAATTACTAGAAGCTTTATTCAGGGAGATAGCATAGTGAAATCTTAGCCATAAAAGCACAATTGTATTGATTTTTTGGAGGTCTCTGAGGTTGCTAAGGTTCATGATATGTGGAATTTAGAACATTTATCTCCTCTCATAATTATTATTTTATATTTCTTTCCTTATATTCATACTTTTAAGGCTTTTTATCTATGTAGTCATCTGAAGGGAGGAAAAAATGCTCTGGAAAAAATAAAGGAAATGAATAATATAGAGTTATCTGGCTCACACAGCAATTTTCTTTTTTAGTAAGTTTTTATACTAGTTCCTTGGCAAGCCATATATGATTTCTCTTCACACTAACACTCCCTTGCCAATTTGCGTGAGGATGTTTGAATACATTGCATCATTTCAATGATCTTTTAAAGTTTATTCTGCATATCCATTGGAGATTTGATTGTTATGAGGACTTCAGTGACACAATTGTTGCTGAGCAAAGGGGGTACTGCATAAAATACCTAATAACATGAGGGAAATAGGTCAGTTATATGCAATTTGGAAATTGCAGATAAAAATAAAGGATAAAATAAAGATAATATATATTTCTGCCACTCTTGATAAATCATTTTGACATAAAACTATCATTTTTTAAAAAGATTTCATTTATTTATATGAGAGAGAGAGAGAGAGAGAGAGTGAGAGCATAAGTGGGGTGAGGGACAGAGGGAGATGCAGACCCCCTGCTGAGCAGGGACCCTGATATGGGACCCGATCCCAGGACTCTGGGATCATGACATGAGCTAAAGGCAGACACTAACAGACTGAGCCACACAGGCACCCCCTTTTGTGTGTGTGTGTGTGTGTGTGTGTATGTGTTTACACAGGATGTGCATGCACATTTTATAAAAGTAAGATTTCAAGTTGGTGTTTTTATTAGCATTGAAGTGTGAAAATTTCTGTCTATAAATACATTTTTATCAAATAATTTCAATGCTCAGGTCACTAAATCCTCAGGGTGTTTTGCGACATAAGAGGAAATATAAATAATCATATACTGAGCTTTTCCCCAGAATTAGATATTTATACTCCTTAACCATGAACCATTTTCATCTTTAAAAATGTACATTCTGGTGCTCTCACTAGACACAGGATTGAATGAACAAAAAACATAAGTGGCTCTATGCTCTTTCATGCTTCCAGTGTTCATTGACTTTTTTAATAGTATTTTTGTTTTCAAGTTTTAATGCTTATACAAAAAATACTGAATGTATTGAAAAATCATATTGCTGGAGAACAGTAACTAAGTAATCCAGTTTTGTCCTTTCACCATTCTAGGGTTGTCATTCAATAAAATATATACTGTAAATTCAAATCCAGAATATTGGTTAGGTTGCTGTAGAAAGTACCATTAAAAATGACACAAAATTAGAGTGGTAAATTGAAAAAAAAAAAAAGGAACTGGGAACAATTCTGATTTTTCGCCCTAATTTTGAGAATAAAGACCCAGATTTGGAATCAAAGGAAAAAGGTGGTATCTCATTGTAGTTTCGACCTGCAGTTCCCTGGTGATTAGTGATGTTGAATATCTATGTGTTTCTTGGTCATCTGTATGTCTTCTTTGGAAAAATGTCTATTCATGTCCTCTGCCCATTTTTTAACCAAACTGATTCTCTTTTTTTTGTTTGTTTGTTTGTTTTATTTTTTTGGTATTGAGTTGTATAAATTCTTTAATGGTTGTGGATATTAACCCCTTACTGGATATATCATTTGCAAATAGCTTCTCCTATTTTGTAGGTTGCCTTTTCATTTTATTGATGGTTTCCTTTGCAGCCAACAGACACATGAAACAATGCTCAACATCACTAATCATTAGGGAAATGCAAATCAAAAATCACAATGAGATATTACCTGACAACTGTCAGAATGGCTTCAATCAAAATGATAAGAAATAAATGTTGGTGATGATGTGGAGAAAAAGGAACCCCCATGCACTTTTGGCGGAAGTAGATTGGTGCCATCACTGTGAAAAACAGTATGGAGTTGGTCAAAAACTTGGAAATAACATGATCTAGTAATTTCATGACTGAGTGTTTATTCAAAGAAAACAAACAAATAAAAAACTAATTTGAAAAGATACATGTACCCATGTGTTTACTGCAGCTTTATTTATAATAGCCAAGATATGGAAGCAAACCAAGTATGCACTGATAGTTGAAGGGATAAAGATGTGGAATATGCAAAATGGAATATTACTCAGCCACAAAAAATAATGAGATGTTGCCATTTTCCACCACACAGATGGACCTAAAGGGCATTATACTAAATGAAATAAGTCAGAGAAAGAAAAACATTATATGATTTTACTTATATGTGGGATATAAAAACAAACAAACAAAAACTAGAAACAGATCCATAAATGCAGAGAACAAGCCGATGGTTGCCAGAGGGGAGGAATGTAGGAGGATGGGCAAAATAGATGAAGGAAAGTGGAAGATATAGGCTTTCCACTATGGAATGAATTAGTCACAGGATTGTAAAAAGTACAATATAGGGAATATAGTCTATTGTATTATGATAGTGTTATGGTGATAGATGGTAGCTACACTTGTGGTGGGCATATCACAACATATACACTTGTTAAATCAGCATGTCATACACTTGAAACTAATGTAACATTATGTGTCCACCATACTTCAATTAAAAAAAAAACCTTAAATAATAAAACTATATAAAATTTTGAAAGGAAAAGAAAAGAAAAGAAAGGTAAAAAATGGTATGACTTAAGGAAATAAAACATTTTATGTATTACATTGACTTGTTTTCCAGGCATCTAATACTATAAGCTCACCATTGTGAAATTATTTGGACCTTATTTTTCATTTCCAAATCTTGAATTTGTGGTAAGTTTTGTTTGTTACCTACAAATACAATTCTTCTATTATTTTTGCATATACTCCCAAGCCTTGCCTATAAATCATGATAAACTAATCACCATAATCTAAGACACACAGCAGTTTTCTTTGTTCTAATTCCGGTTTACATTTCCCTGCATTTCCTATTGCTCATGGAAGGCTGGAGTAATGGGGATATAAATTATTAATCCTTAAATTATTGTGTCCTGCTCAATTAGTTGTTGTCTTAGCCTAATTCCTGTAGAAAACAGAGCTCAAGGGAAGGAGAAAAAGCTATTGCTTTATCTAGAAGGTGCAGTCCCAGAGCCTGAGAGTGAAGGAAAAGAAATGTAAGGTGGTATGTTAACGGGTGAGCCATGGGAATGAGATACAGAGCCTGTTACTCACTAGTGCATTCCCTTAACAAGGAAGGACATCTCTAAATGGACTCTACAGAGACATTACGCCCAAGCAAAGTCCTCTTTGAGGGATGAAGGAGAAGAGATGAATCTACCTGGCAGCCTCTCTCTCATATATTTTTTTTACTGGTCAATATTTGTCCTATTGGAATTCACTTTTCTGCTGCTTTTCCAGACTAGAATATTTGACCTGACAGTTTCTCAAAAACCAGAGTCCCCCCCCTCCCCAACACTTCACATAGTCATCTAAATATCAAGTGACATGGAAGTGAGACCCAAAACGCATATAGCTTGTCCCCTGCTGAAGTAGGGTGCACAGTGGCTTCTCTCAGGCCAGGAGGCAGGTCAGAGTCGTGGTCTGAGCAAAGCTGGTGGGCTGGGGCAGTGGCTGTAGAGAAGCAAGCAGCTGGATTTCGAGAGATGGAGGCATCAGGAGATTCTAATGAAGAGTCAGAATTGATGTTTCCACTTAGGTAGGTATGACTGAAGTGTTTACTGAATGTAAATCTAGTATTTCGTGGACTTTATGTATTTCTAATATCACTGCATACTATTTTCATTTGTTGTAAAGTTAGTAGAGTTGAAAATGGTGGTAACCTGGACCATTTTTATTAATTTTCTGACCTGGTGATTACTCTGTTGATTGAAAGACATATTTTACTTTTGCAAATACAAGTTAATGAATATCTCATCAATAAATACTGTTTATATGCAAATTGTTCCCCTCTGCAGTAGATTGTCCAAGTCACACAAATTTCTCGAGACTGTTTCAAATGAAACTGTCAATCTCTTCCTTTTTTAAATTAATTTATTAGATCAGATTAGAGGCTGTCAAAATGGCTAACTCACATGACTTTTAAATTCAATATTTCTTTAACTTTCTCTTAAATTAACTTTCTCTTAATATTATCTGTCAAATGTAATCAACTAGGAAATTATCTTGTCAGAAAGCATAATGCCTAACATCTTCTCTGAGAGTTATAGGTCTCTACATTTTTTTGTGACTGTTGTTATTCTGTGCCAATTAAAGAAAGTTTTATTGATAAACAAAACTCAATAAAAGTTCAACAACATAAAAATTCACAATAGCTATTTTTGTTTTTTGTCTGGATGCCTCTCTTACCAGTGTCCCTTCCCCGTCCCCTGTCCACATTCCAGAGCAGTCGTTCCTTCCTTTGTCTGATGTCCCGATCATTCCCTCTGTTCACCTTTTGTTCTTTCTTATTCTACTACTTCTTCCTTTCCCTCATGATCTTTTACTTGGGAGGGGTTTTCATTTTCATAATTTCTGTAAAAAACAATGTACTTTCAAAGGTAATTCTATATGAGAATGATATCCTTTCCCTTCAGAAAAGAAAATGAAAACAGCAGTGTTTATGAATAATACATCAAAATACATTTGCCAAAGTCAAAATTCTAAATGTATCCACTGAAAAGTCAAAATACAGCTACAAAAGAAAATCTGTCTGAAGAAATCTCATTGTTACCAAGTAGATCTGATCAGAAAGTATGTTAGGGGATCATACTGAGTCCATGTACCCATGAGGTATTTTTTAAAAATGCACCAAAAATATAAGGCCAGTAAATTCTAGAACAAAAACTACTACTAATCATATTATAATAAAAATAAATATGAAAATAATCCAGCCAAGAATCCTATCATATAAGATGTTTACTGATCTTTTAAAACAACCTTTGTATAAAAAGGAGTCATAAAAATCTAAGTTGCTGAGTATACATACAATTATAAATCCTTTTATTCCTCTTATGTAGGGGCACTAAATAATATATTATAGTATATAAGACACAGGTATTCAGTTCTCAGATGAAAAGCCTAAATTAATAAGAAAGAAACAAGAGAATAAATCAATTTAATGGACCAATTCAAAGAGATAGAACAACAAAATATACCCAAGAGAAGCAAAAGTAAGCAATAAAGAAAACAAACAGAAATAAATAAGAAAACAGATGAAAACCATATAACTAATAAATTCATTCAAGAGGAATTTCTTTGAGGGAAATAACTAAAGAGTTATTCTGTCAGCTAACTTAATCAAGAAAAAGAGGAAGGAAAATAGTAAACATACAAAATAACAAATTAAATGTGGAAACAGTCAAATGTATGAGAGGAGTCAATAAGAGTATCATAGACTACTTTGCTCAGCTCAAAGCTAATAAATTTGAAACAGAGAAAATGAATCATTTCCTAGCTTATAAATCATCAAGTATGGCCTGAGAGAGAATAAATAAATATCTGAATGATCCAATTATCATATAATACATAAAATAATTTATTAAAAATAATTACATAAATAGCAATGTGCTCAGATAATTTCTAAAAAACACCTTGAAAGAATAGATAATTCTAATATTTTAAAAATTATTCAGAATGTAGAAAAAATGGTTTCCAACATGTTTCTCTATTACAATAAATTTTAACAATATGACCTCAGAGTTTCCTTCTATACCTAAGAGCCCCCAGTAGTCAGGGAATTATTCAGAAGGCCAAAAATGGAAGTGTGTTTGTTTCTCATTCTAATATTGACTTAACAGTGAAATCTGAGAAAAGTGAGGAAAACCGACAGTCTTTACATTCCATTTACATATTGATTTTAGGGACGCCTGGGTGGCTCAGTTCGTCAAGCATCTGCCTTCAGCTCAGGTCATGATCCCAGCGTCCTGGGATCGAGTCCCACATCAGGCTCCTTGCTCCGCGGGGAGCCTGCTTCTCCCTCTGACTCTGCCTGCCACTCTGTCTGCCTGTGCTCACTCTCTCTGACAAATAAATAAAAAATCTTAAAAAAAAAAATAAAATACATATTGATTTTAAAAGAATAGCCATACATTCATCAAGTGATTTTCCCCTAATTTGTAGCATAAATAAATTCAACTGAACAAATATTTAATGATTTCTTACCTTGTGTATAGCACTGTTTAAACTTGTATTCCCTTGAAGAAATTAATATGCAATTTGTTTTGCAGGTTAAAAACTCTACTGTAGAATTGTATATGGAAAGTTTTCATCATATTTTATATAATGATTTATTTTTATTGAACTATTCCCCAACTGGCACACAATTTTCACCTCTGTGAATTTTAACCTAAACAAGTAAATGACAAATAGCCAGCAGGCTTAAGGTCACATCACCATTCACCCATCTGAATTTTCCTCCAGACCAAACTGGTATAATCTAAAATACAGTATACTGAAAAAAAATTTTGAATAACAATAGAAACATAATTCCATTCTCCCTCCAGGTTTTGAAATGAATATTAGATTAGACAACAGACTCACACACAGAGAACAATAAAAGCTATTTAAAGGTGCACAATGTCCCAATGACATCTTTACCATCTGTGGTCAACCACTTGGAATTTTAGGCAGAAAACAGTCTGTTTCTGTTCTGAATGAGACTGACTTCAACCCTTGGTTCTCAATAGAGTCCATGCCCTGTGGCAATGATGACAGCCCTGTGCTTATCACCATGATTTTGTCTGAGCTCACCTTTCGACTTGCATCATGCATAATGCAATGGTTAGCCAGAATTTGAAAGGGATAAAGCAAACCAGCTCACCGACGCTCAAAATGTTAAGCTAGCCACACACTACATAATTCTTCTAGTTACTTGAGTAAAACATCTTTGTAAATTTGTTAGAAAAGATGTAAAGAGCAGAATACCGAGATATTGGGATGCACTTTAGAATAACTATGGTGCTGAATCAAATGGCAAATTTTTAAAATGCTTTTAAAGTTTGAAACTCTCAATTTATTCTGACTTAAGCACATTAGAAATTATAGAAACATAACCGTAGATTGTGTTGTTTAAATTTAGAAAAAAAAAAATGAAGGATTTTGTATGGGCCATTTCTGAGGTCGCCATTATGTTATTCAGTAGTCAATTTACATATGGTGTAGAATACCTTGTTTTATGCTTCAACAAGTGTGTCCCCCATCAGGATGCCGAACTCAAAAATGTTCCACTGAAATCTTGAATTGAACTTCCACCTATATACTTGGTTTGGAAATGCTATGTATAGAATATAAAGGGTCTTTATCTTTCACGTTTGCAAGAAAATTTTTTCCAGGTTAGAGATCTGGTGACTTATGAATTAGAATTACATCTGGCTTCAAATGACATCCCCAAATAGCAGTGGCCTAAGTAAAATGCAAATTTACTTATCACGTATATGACACAAATCCTCTCTCAGCCAGAGTTCCCAGCACAGAAGAATAACCATCTAAAGCAGGAAAGGGTTTTATTCAGGGGTTTTGTTCTTCCATGTCATTAGAAAGGCAGAAGGCACTGATTGTTAACAGGATGGGAAAAAGCAGGTGTGACTCAGGAAAAGAGGTCCCATCTCTGATGTCACCATGGAGACCCATGGACCACCTCCCCCCCAGCAGTCTCAAGACACACTGCAGCTGGAGATGGGTCCCCTAAAGCTGTGGTCCAGGGGTTGGGAAGTCAGAGTAAGAAACTGGCCGTGCTTGCAGTTGCTTCTGAAACTAAGCAATGAGCACTGGAACCTGCTACAAGACAACCAGGCCCAGCTGTCCTGTTGTGTCCGGCAGGAGCCACTGAAGAGAGACCTGTGCACTACTTCCAAATACCATGTGAGTGCCTTTAGCTTTTAGAACTGAATTCACACCCAGACTGTCTATAAGGGATTCTACAATATATAGTACTGAGCTTTTCAAACTTTCTAAACAGAAGGCAGGGTGCAATGGAGATCAAGAAAGTCAATAAAGGAAGGAAGCCAAGTTCGGATGTGGGGAGTCAAATTGATGTGAGGTTTCTCAAGGTCCGGGAGCACTCATGGTCCTTCCAAATTTCTGCTCTGTGACTCCAGTGATCTTGCCTTTGTTCTTCTTGTGAGTCTCAGCCAGTGGGGTTGGAGCTATTATGTTTACATCCCTGGCAGCAAATGAAGGAAGGCGGCAGGAGAAAAGGTATATAGAGTGTATGCCAGCTGTCTGCTGACACAGTTTTTAGGAAGATGCTACCCAACACTCACGGATGTCTCACTGGCTACAACACAGCAGATAGCTACACCTAGCTGATAAAGATGCAGAACATGAGAGAAAATGGTGTCATTATTGTAGGTTGCCGTGTGATCCATCAAAAGTTGAGTTTCTATTTCAACAAAGAAGGGATCAATCATGTTCCATGCAGTCATGAATTTGAGAGGGGACCTAACATTTTACTGATTTATTTATTTATATTTTATTTATTATTTATTATTAATTTCTTTATTATCTGTCCTTCATCAAAGGTTCTTGTCACTTTGCATTTGCTATGTGATTTAATTATCATGATTATATCCAGTTGGTATTTCAACACCTCTTAATGAATGGCCACATTTTAGGTAGGGCTGTTTAAAGTTTCATATTGGTCAAAAAAGCCTATTTCACTCTCAAAGCATGTACAAATTGTTATATTAAAAAGTTATCTGATTTGGATATAGAACAGAAAGTCACAAGGATACAATCTTTGATAGAAGACAGAGAAGAAGGATGCAATCTTCTTTATCTTTCTCCTGCCCTGCTGGACATGCAATCACTTTTCGGGCAGGTCTGGGTTACTAGGGTCATGGCAGGCAGTGAAGCCAGTAGGTTGTGGGGAGAGCTGCTTCAGCTTGTAGTAGGTTCCTTTAGATCCCCTCCACAACATTGTCTTTCTTTAAAATGGAAAACTGACTATTTTTAAGTTTATGTAAATTACTTTAAAATTACAGCTTCAAGACAAATACTTCAGTTCTATCTTCTAAGTTGATTGCTGAATAAATCTTATCTGGACATTGTGAAGCTATGGCTTATTCCAACATGTTTAAGCAGAGTATTATTGAATATAGAAGAGAGTGCACATGGAATAATAGTGTGTTTTTCCTTCTCTCTCTCTCTCTCTCTTTTTTTTTTTTTTTTTTTGCATCTGGTTTCTTCTTCCCTAGCTTATATTTATGAGTTTTATACATGTTGTTGAGCATAGAAAATAGTATTTTCTCATTGCTCTATAAGAATAGTATTCCATTGTTAAAACTATCACAATTTATTTCTTCCTTTTAATATTGATAGACATTGAATACTTTCAAGTTTAGAGCTATTATAAATATGTTGTTGTGGTCATTTATTTAGCTTTAAAAAACACACATATGCTTTCTGTTGGATTATACAGTACACCTGTCTTCAGTGTTAGAACTATTGCTTCTGCACTAGCTCTTGCATTTTATACTCCCATCAGTAGTGTTTGAGAGTTTCAGTTTTTTCTCATCCTCATCAATATAGCTATTCTTTTTTATTTTTCATTTGAGCCATATTTTATATTCATCATTATTTTCAATATGTAGTTCTTGCCAAAGCAAATAGTCTCCATTTCACATAAAAAATGTGCGCCAGCTTTGTAGTAAAGCTTGAAATCAGGTAACGTGATGCTCCCAGTTTTATTTTTGTTTTTCAACATTTCCTTAGCGATTTGGGGTCTCTTCTGATTCCATACAAATTTTTGGATTATTTGCTCCAGCTCTTTGAAGAATACCAGTGGAATTTTGATTGGAATGACATTAAAAGTATAGATTGCTCTAGGCAGTATAGACATTTTAACAATGCTTATTCTTCCAATCCAAGAGTATGGAATGGTCTTCCATCTTTTTGTGTCTTCTTCAATTTCTTTCATGAGTGTTCTGTAGTTCCTTGAGTACAGATTCTTTAGCTCTTTGGTTAGGTTTATTCCCAGGTATTATGTTTCTTGGTGCTATAGTAAATGGAATCAGCTCTCTAATTTCCCTTTCTGTATTTTCATTGTTAGTGTATAAGAAAGCCACTGATTTCTGTACATTGAATTTGTATCCTACCATGTTACTGAATTGCTGTATGAGTTCTAGTAGTTTGGGGGTGGGGTCTTTTGGGTTTTCCATATAAAGGATCATGTCATCTGAGAAGAGAGAGAGTTTGACTTCTTCATTGCCAATTTGGATACCTTTTATTTCTCTTTGTTGTCTGATGCTGTTGCTAGGACTTCTAATACTATGTTGAACAAGAGTGGTGAGAGTGGGCATCCTTGTCGTGTTCCTGATCTCAACGGGAAGGCTGCAAGATTTTTCCCATTGAGGATGATATTTGCTGTGGGTCTTTCATAGATAGATTTGATGAAGTTCAGGAATGTCCCCTCTATCCCTATACTTTGAAGCATTTTAATCAGGAACGGATGCTGGATTCTGTCAAATGCTTTTTCTGCATCAATTAGACAACCATGTGGTTCTTCTCTCTTCTCATATTAATTTGTTCTATAACATTGATTGATTTGCAAATGTTGAAACATCCTTGTAGCCAAGGAATGAATCCCACCTGGTCATGGTGGATAAACTTTTTAATGTGCTGTTGGATCCTGTTTGCTAGGATCTTGTTGAGAATCTTAGCATCCATATTCATCAGTGATGTTGGTCTGAAATTCTCCTTTTTGGTAGGGTCTTTGCCTGATTTGGGGATCAGGGTAATGCTGGCTTCATAGAAAGAGTCTGGAAATTTTCCTTCTGCTTCAACTTTTTGAAACAGCTTCAGGAGAATAGGTGTTATTTCTTCTTTGAAAGTTTGGTAGAATTCCCCAGGAATCTGTCAGGTCCTGGGCTCTTGTTTTTTGGGAGGTTTTTGATCACTCGTTACTAGATATCCGTCTATTCAGCATGGTACTGGCATAAAAACAGACACATAGACCAGTGGAACAGAGTAGAAAGCCCAGATATGGACCCTCAACTCTATGGTCAAATAATCTTCAACAAAACAGGAAAAAATATACAGTGGAAAAAAGATAGTTTCTTCAATAAATGGTGCTGGGAAAACTGGACAGCATTATGTAGAAGAATGAAACTCGACCATTCTCTTACACCATACACAAAGATAAACTCAAAATGGATAAAAGACCTCAACATGAGACAGGAATCCATCAGAATCCTTGAGGAGAACATAGGCAGTAATCTCTTCGATATCAGCCACAGCAACTTCCTTCAAGATATGTCTCCAAAGGCAAAGGAAACAAAAGCGAAAATAAACTTTTGGGACTTCATCAAAATCAAAAGCTTCTGCACAGCAAAGGAAACAGTCAAAAAACCAAAGAGGCAACCCACGGAATGGGAGAAGATATTTGCAAATGATATCCAGGATCTATAAAGAACTCTTCAAACTCAACACACACAAAACAGATAATCATATCAAAAAATGGGCAGAAGACATGAACAGACACTTCTCCAATGAAGACATACAAATGGCTATCAGACACATGAAAAAATGTTCATCATCACTAGCCATCAGGGAGATTCAAATTAAAATCATATTGAGATATCACCTTACACCAGTTAGAATGGCCAAAATTAGCAAGAGAGGAAACAACATGTGTTGGAGGGGATGTGGAGAGAGGGGAACCCTCTTCCACTGTTGGTGGGAATGCAAGTTGGTGCAGCCTCTTTGGAGAACAGTGTGGAGACTCCTCAAGAAATTAAAAATAGAGCTTCCCTATGACCCTGAAATTGCACTACTGGGTATTTACCCCAAAGATACAGATGTAGTGAAAAGAAGGGCCATCTGTACCCCAATGTTTATAGCATCAATGGCTATGGTCGCCAAACTATGGAAAGAACCAAGATGCCCTTTAATGGACGAATGGATAAGGAAGATGTGGTCCCTATGCACTATACCTCCATCAGAAAAGATAAATACCCAACTTTTGTAGGAACTTGGACGGGACTGGAAGAGATTATACTGAGTGAAATAAGTCAAGCAGAGAGAGTCAATTATCAAATGGTTTTACTTATTTGTGGAGCATAACAAATAGCATGGAGGACATGGGGAGTTAGAGAGGAGAAGGGAGTTGGGGGAAATTGGAAGGAGAGGTGTACCATGAGAGACTATGGACTCTGAAAAACAATCTGAGGGGTTTGAAGTGGCAGGGGGTGTAGGAGGTTGGGGAAACCAGGTGGTGGGTATTAGAGAGGGTACGGATTGCATGGAGCACTGGGTGTGGTGCAAAAATAATGAATACTGTTATGCTGAAAATAAATAAAAAATTAATTTTAAAAAAGTGGTGCTCCAGTCAAAACTGTAAAATGGGAGAAACAAACAAGCTAATTAAAACTAATGAGCATGAAGGTCCTGACATAGTGACTGATATGTGTAATTTTAGGTGCCAAGGTAACAAAAGAGGTTCCATTATATTATTAAAATTTCAGGCATCAAAGATTTCAAGCAGGGCTAGTTGGACAAAAAGAACATTCAAGTGATCTCTGAGAAGATGACCATTATTACCATTTTTTAACTACCTAAAATATTTTATTTTTATCAAATTAAAGCTGGTTGTTTTGAATATTGTAGTAAGATTTTAAGAATGTTATAACTATTGATGCTAAGAGCATAATTAGAGTCTCTTCAGGGGTATCTGCTCTCCTTTTCTGCTCAATAGGCCTTATTCTGTGAATATCTGCTCAAGGGAATTCATTGCTTTTCTCTGTCCCATTGGGTTACTCCCTTGGTTGAATGTAGCCAGTATTGTTGAAAAGGCATCATCCTGGTGAAACGGTGTTCCTCTTGAGTACCTAGATTACTTGCAAACCTAAATTTGACAAATATGAAGTAGTTTTTGAAGTAAAACAACCGTCAAAAATAAAAAAAAAAACCCTTACTTATGAAGTAAAACAACAACATTACTAGGGTGTCTAAATGAAGCTATACAACATACCACACACACATCTGAAGATAACCTCACAAAATCTCATAAAACCTAAAAGACAACAGAGGTCTAAAAATCCCCCAGGGGGAAGAATAAATAAAAATAAGATAAACAAATAAATAAAAATCTTCCAGGGTATAGGATGTAAAAACAAGTAATTGTGAGGAAAATTTCTGTCAGATTAATCAGTATCAAACCAGAGTAATGAAACAATGGAGCAATATATTTGCATGTGAAGAAAAATGACTCTGAGCCTAGATTTCTTTATCCAACCAAATTTTTATTGGAGTGTAGAAATGAATCCATCTTAATTATATAAAAACAGAACCTGTACTTCCCATCTATATTTTCTAAGAATATACAGAATTTATTCCAGCAAAAGGAGAAAAATAAATCTATGAATTAAGTAAACATGGAATTTAAGGGACAGTGAAATCATTTTGGGAGGAGAATAGAAAGAAAATCAAGGATGATATCAAAGTTTATAATCTGACAGAGATTTATTCAATTAGGATAAGAATCTGAAAGATTCCCAGATTATCTTCCAAAAGATAGTGGATCACCCTCAGTATCAACTACTGGACTTTTATAGACACCTTTGAAACAAAACAACACAAGATTTTGAAAATAATAGATTGTAAAAGTTATGCCAGGTGGACAATAAACTTAATATTTGGGAAAGGTAATCACAATTTGGAAGCGAGAACAATTTAGATATGATGAAGACTTGTCAAGATTGCTGAGTCAAGTCCATTCAGTTACTGATTGGATTAAGATGATAGGACTCCATTCTATCTGCCTAGCAAAACAAAAGGGTTAACATCCTCTGCATGGAGAAAGCATATATAGGACTTCTACAAGTTTCCTTCACAAGTCAGTGAAAACTAGCTAAGCATATCACAAGACTGCATCAAATAAAAGAAAATTTAATAAATACAGCAAATTATAGAAATGAATATAAAGATAACTTACATCATGAGTTATCAAGCAAGGACTTCTCCATGATTATGGTTAATATGTTCAAGAAAAAAGAAACATGAGGAATGGATAGATAATTTCAGTTACAATTTTGAACTTATGAAAATCAAATTGAAATACTGGAACCAATAAATACAAAGTCGAACTGAAACGTATTAGATGAATCTAAAAGTGGATTAGACACACCAAACAATAGGGTTTCGTAAACTGGAAGATTATCAATAAGATATAAAAATGGTGGTGAACAGGTGTATGAAAATGTACTTAACTTCCCAAATCATCAGAGAAATTCAAATCAAAACCACAGTGAGATGCCTCACATCTATTAAGACAGTTATCATGAAAAAACCCAAGAGACAACAAGTGAAAATGAAAGCGTGGCCAAAAGGAAACCCTTGTACATTGTTCATGAGAATATAAGTTGATGTAGCCATTATGGACAGCAGTAAGCATATTCCTCAAAAGATTAAAAATAAAACTGATAATTCAGCTCTCCCATTTCTGGGTGTACATCCAAAGGAAAAGAAATCAGGAATTAAAGAGTTATCTGTGCCCCATATTCATTTCAGTATTGTTCATAATAGCCAACAACCTAAATGTCTGTCAGTGAATGAATGGATTAAGAAAATGTGATTATTAAAGCAAGCACACACAATATCTATCTATCTATCATCTATTCATCTATCTATCACCATCTATCTATTTAGTGAGATATATGCAAGCTTAAAATAAAGGGAAGATTCTAGCATTTTTAACAACATGGATGAAACCAGAGGACATTAGGCAAAGAGAAATAAGCCAGATGCAGAAAAACAAATACTGCATTATCTCACTTATATGTAGAATCTATAAAAAGTTGAACTCATAAAAATGGAATAAAACAGTGGTTTCCAGGACCTGCTGGGTAGAGAAAATGGGGAGGTATTGGTTAAGAGGTACAGAGCTACAGTTATGCAAGATGAGTAAGTTCTGGAGATCTAATGTACTATAATGTGATTATAGTTAACAAGTTAACAGTATTGTTATGTATACTTGAAACTTGCTAAGAGATTAGATTGTAAATATTCTCATCACCCACACAGGAGAAAGGTAACCATGTGAGGTGATTAATACAGCTAAGTTTAAGTAGCATGTTTGTGGTAGTAAACATTTAACAATGTTTACATATATATTATATATATAAAATATATAATTATATTTGATATATGTAAATATGTAAACATTTAATAATGTTCACATATATCAAATCATCAAGTTGTATACATTAAATATGTACACTTTTAAATTGTCAACTATACCTCAACAAAGCTGGGGAAAAAAAAAATTCAAACTTAAACCCAAAGTAACAAAATGATGGAAGAAAATGATTGAAGAGGCAGATGGAAAAAAAAATTGAAAACTTACATCATAAGTGTAATTGAAGTCTCAAAAAGAGGGGAAAGACAGATTATTTAAAGAAATAACAAGACCTAAATTAAATCTATGACTGAAGATGGGATTAACATAGTTGAAGGATTTGATTAATGTTACATAAAGGTGCTGCCTCATACAATGTGGGATGAACCAGCAAAATAAAATATATCTTTATTGGTGAGAGCAAATCACCTATAGTTGAAAATTATAAGTCTGTTGTCAAGTCCTAAACATATATAAACTGTAGAAAGAAAATGAATCTTTACAGGTTCTACTGGTGTTTTTTGTTTGTTTCTGAAAACTCAGTACTTTGTGTTTAAAGATTTATTTATTTTATAAGGAGAGAGAGAGAGAGAGAACGCGAGCAAAAGTGGGGGGAGGGCAGAGGGAGAGAGAGGATCCTTAAGCAAACTCCTTGCTGAACCCAGAGCCTGATGTAGGGCTCAATCCCAGCACCCAAAGATCATGACCAGAGCCAAAATCAAGGGTCAGATGCTAAACTGATTAAACCGTACAGGCGCCCCTAAAAAGTCAGTAACTTAAAGTTGGATTTCCCTAAACTGATTTATAATCTTATAATACCAATAATACTCTAAACAGATTATTCTGTGGAAATCAACAAACTGATATTACTGATACTAAAATTATACGGAAATGGAAAGACCAAGAATAACCAAAGTAAAAATAATAAAGAATAATATTAGCACAAATACTGAGAAATTAGAAAAATGAAACAGTTATACGAGGCCCTAAGACTGAGTTCAAGCCAACGGAATAGGGGCAGAGATAATAGTTGCCATTTGCAGGCCTAGCCTCTAAGTTCTCTCACAAGATCCTACAATAAATTCTCATTATTGATTGGCCACCTGGACTCAGAACAGCAGAATAATTTAAGACCAATAGGATGGTAGAGTCACAAGGAAGAGAGAGCCGGGGTCTACAGAGGCTCATGTGAAGAAGACACTTGTCAGCGTCCACCTTCATCCAAGTGTGACATAAGAAAGAACTGAAATGTTTCAGGCAGTGCAATTTTGGAAACCTTTCTTTCAATACCTAGTGCACCCTGACAGATACTCTAAGATCTGTGCACAAGCAAGGCAGCTGTTGCCTGGACCCTTGTTTCATTGGGGGAATCTCTGTCGACAACTTCATGCATTGGATGTTCTATTTCTTGTTCTTCAGTAGGACTGCATCTTACTGGCATCAATTCTCTGATCCGGGTCCCAGCTCTGGCACCTCGGCTTCAAACATTAATTGCTGTTATGTTACTCTGTTTTACTCTGTTGTATATTAGGTGTACATACCTGTTCATCTCCTTTTTGGATGTTATGTTTTTGAAATAAATATTTTATATAAATGTATGTATCATTGATATACATTGGTGACTTCTGCATGATCTTACCATTATCCCAAAGTCTTTAACATTCACAATTTTCTAAGTCATCTAGAAAGTTCTTTTGTAACATGGTTTCAAGCATAAATTTAATCCAAATTAGAATATGTTCTCAGTTACTAATAATAAGATGGATTTGGTGAGTTTAAACAGACAAGGGATTCAGAAATGGGCATAAGGTAAATTATAGAATTATAGACAGAGTAGATTAAAAGGCTTGAGTTTAAGCTTTCAGACATAATGCCCAAATCAAGTCATACATATGTTGATGTTACCACACTCACTCTGGCTGGTCACAAAATGCCAGAAAATTATCTCCATTGCAATTGCTTCCATGCCATATATGCTACCAGTTTTCCATGAGGAGCCTTATCTCAGAACCAGGGACAACCCAGAGCATCAGTTACCACCACCATAGACCAATTCTACATAAAGCCTTCCTCTCCATGTTATTCATGTTCAAATAAGTGTACCTGATGCAATAGGTTGGCATAACATATCTACATAGTTGTTGTAAAGGGGATGGGGAAATGTAATTGAACTAAGAGAAAAAAGACTGGGTGCTTAGATCATTGTCATCTCCTTCAATTTATCTATAAAGTTTTTGTTTGCTTGTTTGCTTTTTATTTTTAGTTTGAAAAGCTTAATTGAGGTTCAGAAAAATCTTCTCTCGCTTGTTGCATGTGTGTCTACTCTGTTGTCATCAACACCATCATGGCCATTATTCATGCAGGCGTGTCCATGTCTCCTCTCGCAGAAACAAAGTGGATTTGTTTTCGGATTGCTGAAATGAATTCTCTTCATTATGGTTCTAAAGAGCTTCAGACAATCAATGCCATTTTCGTTATTATTATTATTACCATTATTTGAGTTCACAACTGAGTTTCTGAAATATCCTTCATGTTGAGAATCCCACTGTCAGTGAAAGATAAAAATCACAACTCTACACCTCACAGGAGCTGTCCTCGCCCATCATAAAGGACAGGGAGATTCAGCCTTCACGTTTACCTCTCTTCTAAGAAGAGGATGGGCAACCCAAGTGGGATCAACCTTGACCCTTGCCCAGCTTCAACAGATCACAGTTATTAAGAAGCACTTTCTGGGAGCAGGGACAGGTCCTTGTCCCCGTACTCTTACCCTGTTCTGCTGATTCCCCTTAGGGACCTGCCTGGGAAGTGGATCCCTACCAATTGCATCAGCTGGGGCATTGACACAACCACTCACACTTACTCAGGCTCCCAAATCCTGGATCGTTTGTCATCTGATTTAGACAAAGCCTCCTTGAGATGGTGCATGAAGATAATGTCCCCCTTCTAAAATCTCTTCTAGCCTTACTGCTGATCTCTCTATATGAGGGGCCTATATATTTTTATTAGATAAATGTAGTATATTAAAAAAATCTACATTTTTACAAAAAAATCCCTCTCAAACTGTATCTTAAAAATATAACAGTACTATGTGAAAATATAAATCTAAATGTTTGTTGAGGTTTTTAAAATTAAATGTGTTGGAAATAATCTATATGTAAAAAAATAGGAGATTTTTAAAGAAATTCTGATACAACCCTGTTGGTTCAGTTTTAAAACTATGTTCAAGGAAAATACATTGAGTGTTTGGAGAAATGTTATACTGTAACTTTAACTGTAAAGTCAGAATGAAAAACGGTATGCATGTTATCTTTGAAGAGATGCACCATATGTTTTTCTGACTTGAAATGTTTTTTTTTCTTGTCTTCTTTGGCACCTTGTCTCCTGATTTCCCTTCCAAATTCAGGCCTCCTATTTTTCTCTTCTCTCTCAAAGTGCTCACTCTCTTACTTGATCTTCAAGTTATGGTGGTCTGTGTGGAGCTCAGCCCTTCCTCACTCACATTCACCCAAAAGGCGAAACCCAGTATCACCCATATCTCCCACTCTCCTTTGAGAAGGGGGGGCTTATACAAATCTCCCTTTAATCAGTTAGTCTTCAATTGAAGGGACACACGAACTGAATCGTTTGGACCTTGTGGCAGTTGGGGGAAGCTGGCCACCATGAGTGTCGTGGAATAACAGGTTTCTCACAGAATTTCACCATTATGCAATGGCAGAGACATTGGAGATGTGTCTGTGGAAAGCTACTGCCTCTGCATGTGGTGATGAGCCTGAAGTAGGGGTAGGACTCAGGGCCAGCAGTCAGGAAGAAGAGGCAGGTACAGAGACCAGAGAGTGAGCACATGCTGGAAGCTGGGGCAGGAAGCAGGATCTATCTGCCTTTGTCATTTGTGGTATCAGTTATGTGTAGGGTTTGCAGGCTTAGCTATTCAGGGCCACAGAAAAGCTAAAACAAGAGACTCATAGCAGGTGCCATTTCTGTGAGGTGAACCATCAGACATGTCTGGTGCTCTACAGTGTTTTTTAGAGCGCACACAAAATGTCCGTGATTTTTCTTCTGCCCTCTGACTTTCCTCCACATTTCTATCAGGGCCCAAACCCTGACCTAGAACCATGCAAGAGAGGAGTTCTGGGAAACATAGTCCCAGTCAAGCTCAGCTCACATAGTTCAGAGCCACCACAGCCTTCAAATGTTACATGGTATTGGGATATAAATCATATTCTGTATAATAGGGAAGTGTAAATAAATAGACTATTTTCAAACTAAGAAGCTAAACAATGAATTTATTCACTGACTGAACAGGGCAAGATAAAATAAGATTAAATATGATGAAGCTCTGTTCTTTGTCATTGGCAACAGTTTTCTCTGCTGTGTTCTTTGATACTGTGTATAAAGAGATAAGGAGTATTGGCTTGTCAAACTGAGGGACTTAGGGCCTGTCTGTCTCCTTTTAAAATGAAACCCAGAATCTTTGTTTGTAAGAATGTGAAAGGTATAAAGTGTGGTTTAGATAACTGTAGCGAGTCTTAAAACACAGCTCATCCTGGGTAGAGTGATCATTCTTAAATCATACACATTGACCTCCCTTTGTTCTAATGAGACACCCAGGAAACTCACTATTAGATTTCTTTCTTTTGTCCTATATTGTGTGGTGTTTAGGAGGTTAGATTCCTGTGTCGGACTGCCTTGTGATGGAATCCTGGCTTCACCACAGATTCAGCCCTGTGAACTTGAGCCATTTTCTAGGATCTGGATTTCCTAATATGTAAAATTGTAACAAGAATCGCATTTGTTCTGTGGAATCGCAATTGTTCTATGAGGGTGGAATGGGTTAAAGATGTAAATTGGCAGGAGAAGGAGACCCCGGTCTATAAGAAGTCCTCACTGAGTGGTGACTTTTATTTTAACTCTCGAACTTGAACTGAACCCTCTCTGCCACTCACTGTGAGAGCTTGGCGGACCTGTTCAACGACGGTCTCTGCATTCCAGGACATTTTTAGCAACACTGAATTAAATAAAAGTGCTTCGAACAGCTCTGAACCAATTTGTAGTGGTGTGTCTCTTTGACCTTAGGCAACCTTGTTCAATCTTACGGTTTAATTACTATAAACAGTCTGAAAATTCCCTAATGTACTTTTCCATTTTGAACTCTGGACTTAAAATGGTCCCAAACGCTTTCATCTGGAAGTCTCAGCACCACCTCGACTGCAACATTTCCAAAATAAAAGTCACAACTGGCACCGCCACGCACATGGTGTTTTTTTCTTTTCTTTCCCTCGTTCAGTAAATCGCATGACCCAGTCGCTTCTGCGAGGTACCGGGATGCAAGCAGTCACCTGCCCTGCTGCAACCAGCTTGCCCTTGTGTTTATTTCCCCAACCAAAATGCAGTTTGCACTAAATCTTCTTCCCCTTATTACACATCACACTGACTTGCAAATAAATTATATATAATAATGAAGCTTGTCACCGTAGCTTTCATCCCTGCGTTTATGATGCTCACGTGTAAGAATATCTGATCTCGTCACCCACCTACTTATAATGCTGCAGTGACTTCTTCTTTGTAGGGTAATGAAGATAATACTTGCCGCGATCTGTGTTTCCCTATGTGATCTGGCTCCTATCCGGCCCTCCAGACTCATCGCACAACATAAGTTCTCTTTCTGTGTCCCCGTTCTTCCCCTACAGCACATGTCCCCTGCCCTCCCAGGGATCCAGGACCCACCTGTTCACGCTTCAGATCTCAGGCAACTGTCCTTCTTCAGAAATGAAGTCAGTGACTATCTGTTCCTCACACTACATCAGATCCCCACCTTAGGTACTTACATAGATTCTCCATTACAATGTTGTCTCCATTACACTCTCATCAATGCTGCCCTTTAATACAGCATGTGATTGTTTGATACATGTCTGTCAGACACATCCGGAGGGGCTGGGGAATCTCTCCGCTATTATTCCCCACGCTATCATCATTCCTAACACAGGATCTGGCACACACCCAGTAGGGACCAAGTTAATATGTGGTTGGTGACTGACAATTTTATTTATCTGATGATGCATTTATCAATTACACAAGACTGTTCTCTTTGGGGGATCAGTTAGTAGAGGTTCCTACTTTCCTTCCGTAGTAGTGTACAGTTTGACCATTTTTACAAAGAACATGAATTGACTTTTATCATTAGAAAAATAAAAGTATCCCAAAGACGTTTTTGGAGGAGAACCTGCCAGTCTGTAAGCTCCGTCAATGTAAGGACTATTTCTGACTCTCTTAGGAATAGTGCCTGTCAGAGATGTGTAGTTGGAATGCATGAACATGACACATTATGCCTTCCCTGTATATCCTGAAATACAGTACTTCAGATAGACAATCAGAGTTTTCTATTCATGTTCCATCAGCAAATAGAGCAAAAAGTATAGCAACTTCAGTGCCAGTATCTACAGTTACAGCAGTCCTTGTGGTAAGATGAAAATTAAAAGATCATAATATAAGCACAGTTCATCTCTTGATTTAATATTTTTCTATTTAATCTATTGGTTCACTGTTGTTCTTTTCATGTATGTATATGATATTATTTTTTTTTCTGATTCTCACAGAGAGCAACTAAATACATTAAAAAATTCTGAGTATGTTTTATAAAGTTATATCTCAGAAGGATATAATAAAGTAAATATTAGGAATTATGGCTTAGGGCAATTTAAAATTATTGGCATGCTATTGATTTGTAGATCAGTCCTTGTAGGCATTCATCCAGAATCTCAGTGGCTTGATGTAGTTCCCCCTAAATTGGCTATTTGCAACAGATAAACATTTGAAATTGAAAGAGAGGAGCACTGTGTCTTGTAGATATACCCCTGGGAAGCTTGCAGTCTCATAGTAATGATTGAACAAAAGAATGAAGATGTCAGAATGCAGAGTTTACAATTACTAAAGCACTAAAGCTAATTTTAAAGCATTTATGTTTGCAAGAAGGTCATCATTGCAGTCATTTTAAAACATCTACCCTTGAATAAGTTTAAATTACTAAAATCTCATTTACCACTAAGGGAAAGTAAAAAGGTGGTTAAGCCCTGGCTCAAATTGTCTTTCAGCTGCTTAAATATTCCTGACTCATACTGTTCCTGATTTGTACTGATATAATATTAAGCTCTGTGTGTGTCTGTATAAAATAGCTGATATACAGTTTACAGAATTAATTGTTGTATAAAGTCTATAGGATCTAAAAAGCATTACTAAATGTCATGAGTGGAAGAAGGTGGGGCTGTCATTCAGGGGAAAATGTACGAGTTTTACTGTTTAAGGACAAAAATAGATCTTAGCTAACAAAATGGAGGGCGAAATTTCTGAATGATCAGGACATGCACAAATGGGAAGTGGACGGAGGGCTTTTATGGGCTGTAGGTAGATCACAAGAGACAAGGCACTTCAAGAGACACAGCAGAAAGGCTCAGAGCAAAATTAAAGGGCTCAGAATATATAGTTTTCTGAATCAGAATATAACATAACATAAGAGGCAGAGGGACAGAGAAGAGGAAGATTGCAAATTAGGATGGGCTGGTAGGATGGTAGAAAGTCCACACTACCTGACTCCAGTGACTCTCTGGAGGAAACACAGGTGTCTCTGAACAACCAGTTAAATCTTGGCTAAATTATCATCCAGTTGTTTATAAAGGCAAATGATTACAATTTTTAATAATTCCTGATGTAAACTAAGGAATGTGTGTATACATATAATCATTCATGGCCTATATCTCTCTATTCTCTCTGATGCATCAGCCTTCCCTATGGATAATTGTGGTGGTTCGAGAACTAGCATGCCAACTCGATACATCCTTGTTTTATTGAAGGGATGCAGGGGCAAGAACATATGGCCACACCTATTACTGACTAAAAACCTGTGGAGCAGCTATCATTTTTTTTTTAAGATTTTATTTATTTATTTGAGAGAGAGAGAGAGAGAAAGAGAACACAAATAGGCAGAGAGGCAGGCAGAGAGTGAGGGGGAAACAGGCTCCCTGCTGAGCAGAGAGCCTGATGCAGGGCTTGATCCCAGGACCTTGAGATCATGACCTGAGCTAAAGGCAGAGGCTTAACCCTCTGAGCCACCCAGGTGCCCTGCAGCTATTATTTTTATAGGAAAGTCTTGGGTAGAGAACACTGGAGACCATTTGAGCATCATCTGTGGATGGCCACTTTATGGATGCAATGGCTACCAGGAAGAGTTGGCATCTCAGAAGTATTTGTTACTTAATTGGTCCATTGGTTCACCTTCCCATTTTATCACACATATGCATTCCTTATTATCTGTGTGACATGTCTCACTAGCTAGTTGTTTATTCTTAATGGTTACAAACTTCATGAATTTTATCCATCCTACTTGATTTACTTGTTCTTTATAGCTGAAGTGAATATTCTTCGGTGACTTGGTAAACCGACATCACATGTAACATGATAAACTAAAAGGAAGAATGGAAGTAGAGGATGCAGTAGAACAGGTAGGATCTCCTGGATAGCCACATCCATATACTCATGCATCCAGAGTTTGGAGAGTTGACAGTTTGAGAGTCCCGATATTTACAGTGTCAGATGTTTACCAAGAAGACAAGGATAGCAAGGGTAAGAGACTTGACTCAAAATATTGGAGATCTGGGTTTATGTAGCATGTAAATGATCCTGAAGCTTATTCCAGATCCAGAAGCAATGAAAAGATGGTTGTATTTGGGGAAGAATGTATGAGCACAAAGAGAGCACCTGGGGGAAGGGGTGGGGTATGTGGAGAGTGTAGTATCCAATGTTGGGAACCAGTGTTTCTGATGTAAGTACACCCTCAGAATTGAATCATGAAGTATTGATTTTTTAAAAAGTGTCTACAAGCAGTAAGAGTTTGGGAATTATTGGGCGCTTGGGTGGCTCAGTGGGTTAAGCCGCTACCTTCGGCTCAGGTCATGATCTCAGGGTCCTGGAATCGAGTCCCAAATCGGGCTCTCTGCTCAGCAGGGGATCTGCTTCCCTTCCTCTCTCTCTGCCTGCCTCTCTGCCTACTTGTGATCTCTCTCTGTCAAATAAATAAATAAAAATCTTTTTTAAAAAAAGAGTTTGGGAATTATTAAAGCACAATTCTACTTCTTGGGTTCTGCTGACAGTTATCTATCTTCAGAAGGAGTAAATTCTTGAGATCTTTGGGTAATTTATGTGACTTAAGACTAAAGAATTGAGCTTCCTATTAGTATATCGCATATAAAGGCTAAAGCATTTAATTTAAAAAATTAAACAAATGAAATAAAATTTCTACCTGAATTCGTGAAGCAAGTCATGTTTTCTCTCCTGGTAAATTCTAATGACCTGTAATAATCTGAGCTTGTCTGCATGTATTGCCTTGAATCCTGACGATGTCAACACAGGACATAAAGATTTAGAAATCATGGATGGAACGTATCTCAGATAATGAAAAAAGAGTGGATTCAGGAGGTAAGGTAGAAGGTTTATCTCTGAAAGAAGGAATATTTTACAAGATGGGATGAAGAATTAATTGCTTTGAGAGAATATTGGAAGGAATGGCAACAAAAGCCTCCATTGCCCTTTTGAGGCAGTTGGTAACTTCTAGCACTAGGATCCTATAAGTCTGAGGAACACAGATCTGTAGGGGAACCATTGTGACTCTTACAAAAGGAAAGACTTGAGTACCTCTCAAACACCCCTCCCACTATTTGGGAGAAGGATCTCATTTACCCTGGCTTTCTTTTTCCTAGTGGAGGGACATTCCTTAGAGGGACAGCCATTTGACTTTGTAGCTGTTTGTTCTATTTGTTTTTCCACTCCGAATTCATTTTGAGAGAGAAGATTTTTCTTCTCCTTGATTTCTTCTGCTTTTGGAGACAGAAACGCAGCTTTGTTTTTAAAGGTTGTCAATTTCAATTTTTTGTCAATCCAGTTGTGATATTAATGTCTGGGCCCTTCCAACGGGAACCTTTAGAAGAGTCGGCCGGTTACCAATTGATTTCAATACATGTTCTGCCATAATGGACAGGAATCTTTTAGGCATTTCTCTTTTATATGAGCACATTGTTAATTAAGCTTTCTCTGTAAATTTGCAGAAAAGACATTGTAGAGGGAAAGAGCTGCTCTTTTCCCCTTGAGTCCTTGTTCTAGCTTGGTGACAGCCTTCCTACAGCCTTCTCTAGGTGGAAGCCAGTGCCTCGACGGTTTCTGTCGCACGGTGGCACCTGTTCACAGTACGCAGCAGCTTCTTTTGCAGCCCTATGCTGTCTCCATGCCCACATCATCAGTTGCTTGTCACTTGAGGGTAGCTCCTGAACTCCAAAAGGCTGTTTTTGCATTGCTCAGTGACTTGTAGACCAGGTCCAGCCTGGCAAATCTGCAAACTTCCCCAGTCCATTGAACTCAACACACCCTCCTTAATAAGGAGTGGGCAGTGGCATCTCTTCCAAGTTTGCCAATCCATGTAGTCCCTCAGTCCTAAAGTGCCTTAGAGTTTCCTTATATCCTATAACTGTGTTTTACCATTGGCATTTAATAATTCTTTATATTGAACTTGTGTGTTACCCGCTGTGTGGTTTCTATCTCTCAACTGAAAGAAGACTGATGCAGAGATTCTGAGTAGAATTTGTTAAGGAAAACAAGAGTTTCTGTCTACAGGGTGAGGCCACAAGGATTTTGCTCTTGGTGATATGCAGGAAACTGCACCAGACTCCTGACTCATTTTGCCCTTTTGCTATTGGGTTTTAGCCATTGCATTTCATCAGGACTTTGAAAGTTTAGGGGTGATTTTGGTCTTGGTAGGTCACTGCAGTTTATAGCAGTTTTGTCCACATGTGAGTGGATATTTTTATATAGGCGGGGATCTGGGGCTAAGAGTCCTTAGCCAAATAGCAGGGACCCTAAAGCACAGATGGTTGGTTGTAATTTGAACTTCAACCACACAAGTGCGGCCTGGTTTCACAGCGCAGACAAAATCAAGGCAGACTTTTGCCAAGAGCGTTTTAGACATCAATGAGTACAGCAACATTTTCTATCTTTAGAGATGCAGGGCATTCACTGCAGGTCATACTTGGGTTTTACCTTCAACTTGTTATAACCTAGACCCAGGTAAGTATTCAAACTTGCTGCATTCAGAATTACGGAACAAATGAAGAAGGGCTCACCCCGAATTCATCTGCATGCTCTTTAGTTATGACAATAGTCTATGACAGCCCCAACAACAGTATTTGGGGAATGGAGCCTGTCCTAGGATTCCTGCTTTGGGAAATGGGCGTTGACATACTCTCTTACTGTCGTTAGCCAACATCGTAATAATCTTTAATGTGTAGAATCTAAGATGTGAATGTCGTTAAGAGGTGTGGTGTTAAATATATTTTGGAAAGTAGCTTTTTCTTTTTTAGTAAGGTTTATTTTAATTTCCAAATTTGCACTTGGAGTTTCCTAGCACAAAGAATAGAATGCAAAGTAGTCCTGCACAGTTTTGGAAACACGAATGTTAAAGATTTCACCTTAGTGCAAGAAGTTCGTACTTCAAATTTAACTAAAGTATAGGTTTGATTTGGATTTCGCCAGTTGTTGTTGTTGTTTCTGTTTCAGAATACCATCCAGGATGCCATATTGTGTTTAGTAATTGTGCCTTTTTAGTCTCTGCCAATGTATGGCAAACTTCAGGTTTTCCCTTGCTGTCTATGACTTTGACACAGTTGAAAGGTCTGCTTAAATATTTTGTAGAATGTCCCTAAGTTTGAATTTGCGCATTGTGGGGCACCTGAGAAGCTCAGTAGATTACGTGGCCACCTCGATTTTTGGCTCAGGTCATGCATGATCTCAGGGTCGTGGGCTTGAGCCTCGTGTTGGGCTCCAGGCTTAGCAGGAAGTCTGCTTGTGGATTCTCTCTCTCCCTCTCCCTCCCCCTGTTTGCAAGTTCTCTCTCTCTCTAAAAAAAAAGTAAGTAGAATTGAATTTTCATGTGGTTTTCTCAAGATTAGACTAAAGCCACATTTTGGAGGAGAAGTAATGTATAGGCAAATGTTTTTCTCACCCCGTTATATCATGAGGTACATGAATGTTAACCTTCATCCCTTGGTTAAGGAGGTGTCTGCTGGATTTCTCTGCTGTAAAGTTACTATTTCTTCCCATTCTTCCCATTCTGCCCTTAGAGGTAAACTGCTAAGTCCTGCAATCAAGGAAATTTATAATATAGTAAAACCACCCCAGTTATATATATGAAAGATACTTTTAGTCTGTGTAAATATTCTGTTTCTCTTTAAAGTTTTCCCACCAGCTTTGGCATTCAACCCTGGATCTGACCCCCAGCGGTTATTGCTATGGTATTACAATGGTGGTTTTCTAGTCTTTGTATTCCTTTAGATTACTTAGAGTTTTCTGTAAGAGGACTTTCCCTTGTCTTCCATTTATTCATTTATTTAATCATTTACTTACATTTACATGGACCCAAGGATGCTTATTTCATTCAACACGACACTGCCATTATGGCTTTCACTGCACAAATTGTTCCGGCTTTGATCACTGGGAGCTCTTTCAGACTAGTTTCTTTTGACAAGACGCCATCTTCTATTTATTATTTTTGAAGCGTTTCCTTATTTTCTGGCACTACAAGATGATCTGCCTCATTTTGTATTTTTCCTGACCTAGCAGGGAATCATTTGATGCCCCAGAATCAATCATTTATGTTGGGAGCTTTGTCTTTTCTGCTGGATAACAGTGTTTTGAGAATAAATATGGACACTGGTTATCCTTGTTGCTACTGGGATGTCACTATTTCTAGGCACTTTCAGAGGTCAGAGCTAGCACTATTTGGATTTATATATTTAGCTTAGCATCTACAAAGTCATGTATACATACATGGCTCTGATTATCCTATCCACCTGTCTGTCTATCTACCTACCTGTCTGTCTAGCTAGGTATCGATGTTTATCTGTCAGACTTCTATCTATCTTTATCTACCTACAAAATGTATTTCTCTATCCATGTGCACAATCTCTTCATCTCTGTTAAGTAAACACGAGTTTTTACTAATACCTCCTCTCTAATCTAGCACCACCGGGTTTATTCTAGCCTTCCCTCTTGCTTACAGTGAAGGACCTGGATCTCATTAACTATGATTTGTTTACTTATTTGTTCAATCCTAGTGGTATACATATAAAGTAGTTAACCTGTGCCTTGGAGAGAAGCAAATTTACCAACTAGAGTAAGGTGTTTACAAGCAGTTCTTTCCATCTTTAGGATTAACACGTTAAGCTAAAATACTGTTTTCCAAAGTTACAAAGGGTCAGTCAGCTCCTTTCCTTCCCGCTATAGCTGGTGAAATTATGCTGTACACTTGTAATACAGTTAGACTCATTTGACATAACCTGCATTCCATTCTGGGATTCCCACTTCCTGGTTGATGTTTTAAATTTGCCTACAATAAAGTTCATCCTTTCTGGTATAGAGTTCTAAGGGTTTTCACAAATGCATGGGACCATTTATAGACCAACCTAGCACTGCATGAGACCAACCTGGTACCACGGGAACAACTCCTTCAATGCAAAAATTCCTAACTGATACATTTTGAAGAAACTATACCACCAACCTTGTGAGAAACAGTCCAGGGGGCTGTGGAAGGAACCCTTCCTCCACGGAAGCAATAAAGATTTGCTTAGCTCTTTATAATATCTTTATTTATTTATTTATTATAATATCTTTATTGTAATACTTTATTACAGACAGGTCATTTAGTATAGAATTTAATTCTCTTGTCATTTTATATGTTTGCACTCCAACCTAAAGGACAGTTATTTTGTAATATTTATGTTTTCTGTGACACTTGATATAAAATTTGTATTTAAATTGGGGCTAGCTCCATGTTGTTGGCATTGTCATTGGGGTATCTCTCTATTATCATGCAATCTCATTGCTGAATTGCTGATGTCAGACAATATGTCTGAATATAATTTGGGATGAGAAATAGAAAACAGTGCATATTCAGACTTGAATACACCAGTCTTGGAGGTGCATTTAGACATTACTCTGCTCATGAACATTAAGAAATAAACCTGAATAGAACAGTGTTTGAGATTTCATGTTTTGAGATTCATTAGAATTGCTTTTTTTTTTTTTAAGATTTTATTTATTTATTTGACAGAGAGAGATCACAAGCAGGCAGGGAGGCAGGCAGAGAGAGGAGGAAGCAGGCTCTCCACAGAGCAGAGAGCCCGATGCGGGGCTCGATCCCAGGACCCTGGGATTATGACCTGAGCCGAAGGCAGAGGCCTTAACCCACTGAGCCACCCAGGTGCCCCTAGAATTGCATTGTTTAGTCTCTTTTCTCCCTTGTGGTGGTCAACTGTATGTGTCAGCTGTGCCACTCTGGCCACAGAGTGCTCAGATTAAACATTACTTCTGGATATGTCTGGAAGGTGTTTCTGGATAAGATTATATTTGAATCTGTACATTGTCCCCCCACAACATACACACACAGTGTGGGTGGGTGTCATCTAATCCAAGGTCCTGAAGAGCAGAAAAAAACAGAGGAAGGTAGAATCTACCCCCCTTTTCCCTGTCTCACTGTTGAGCTGAACCATCTGTCTCATCTTTTCTGTCCTCAGTTGGGATTTACATAATCATGATTCCTGCTTCTCAGGTCTTCAGACTCAGACTAAATTACATCACTAGTCGTCCTGGGCCTCCAGCTAGCAGACAACATTCTATGGGACATCTTAGCCTCCGTAAGCACATGAATGTGAACAGATGAGTCATAATAAACCGCGCCTCCCACTTTCTCCCCCTCTCTTTCTCACCTCCATCTCACTTCTCCCTTTTAGATCTGTTTACACAGACAATGCTAATACATCCCCCTCATTCTTTCATCCTTTTTCCCTCAACAGGAGGCACGGAGGTTTTTGTTGAGGTGGAATTGGGCACACATATCCTTGTCCCTCTCTTTCTCCTGTGCTAGTCTACACTTGGATTCACTAAACTTGGGCCCTTGGATCAAAAGCCTCCCATTTTCAGTGCTGTCTCTAATAAGGTGGTAAGTGGGACAAATTCTAGATTTCTGTTTTCCAAACTGCCTGAGGCTGCAGACCTAAACCATGTTTTTAGCACCTCTAAAAGTAATGGAGCTCATTTTTTAATCTTCATCTTCTTAGTTTTGTTATTCATTTGTTTCCCTCATTTGTTTGATTGTTTTCTTTTGGTTCCAAACTCTGACAGGAAAACGTGGGTGTCCAACACACAGTGCGGGTAAACTTGTAGGTAAGGATGAAGGGACGTTAGTATTTATTAAAATTCTATTCTGAATCAATCTCTGTGCTGCACATTTTGTATGTGTTCTATTGGGTCCTCGTGAACAATATGTTTACTCTTCAGTGCTACATTGGTTTTGATTCCCCCTTTCCTAGTGCAGGCTCTGAGAAAGGATTTAACTGTAATGGTTGATTTGAGAGCTGACCCCAGGAGAAAGACAAGGATGGCTGGAGGGCTGGTCATTCATGCAACACCAAGTGTTCCTTCTGTTGGCACCTGGGGTTGAATCCCACAGGGGAGTTCTGACAGGCCACATGGAATTTGTCTCAAAGCTCCCGACAGTGAGTAAGCTGAATTACTTACCCACTAATAACCGTCTCTCGTTTTTTATTATCTGCTACTGGTGCATTAATTTCGTGGGCACTTTCACCCTGCCCTGCCCAGAGATTAAGCAGTGACGCAGCCAAAGAATGTGCTTTGAGAAACACAAAGGCCTAATGTCAACTATCTAGAGGACTCTTGGGTCCATCCAAGCGGATATGGACAAGATATAACTGGATCTGTTATACTGCTATTTGCATTTCATTGATGAGGAAATTGAGTCCAAAATATTTCAGTAACTTATTTGAAATCACAGGATATATTAGACCTTATTTAATCTTAAGTCTGATTGAGACATTCACCCCTCCATGTGCACCCCATCCCCACCCCTACCTATTGCTTTTGGTTAGGTGTGGGAGTGTTTTCTTGTGAGGAGAACATTAAATAAATAAATAAATATATATATATATATATATTAAATTTATATATATTATTAAATTTATTAAATATTTTTATATATTCATATTTAATATTTAATATATTATATAATATATAATATAATGTATATTATATATTATATATTTAATATTAATAAATATATTTGATATATTTAATATATAATATATTTGTATTATATATTAAATATTATATATATATTTATTAAATATATATATATATCAGATAGCAAGATGGAAATCAAGAGCCATGGGATACTGAATACAAATTATTCTGGAGATTGCTACCATACCATAAATAAATAAATCAGCTCTGCCTGACCCAGGTAAATACCTAGAGAATCCTAATCTGATGATTCTTCTAATGAAGCTAACATGGAGAGACGGGGGAGATGTCTGTGGCGACAGCTGTGAAAACAACGTCCTGACAGTTCTACACGGTTTTGGGGGCACTCTGCGCATCTCCTTTGTCTTCATCCAGCTTCCACCTGGGAACGGGAAAAGGTTAAGGAGCAGACTCTAGCCATAGCCACTTAAGAAAACCAGAGCTTTGAGAAAAACATAGGTTGTCGTGCTTAATTTGAAATGTGAGAGGTTCCAGTGACAACAGCTCATATCTTAAGGGGCTAAGCCTTAGGCACTAGTGTTGCTTTTACTGATTGATTTTCAAAGAGTTGTTTTGAGGGCTGCATGAAGTTACAGGGGAAAAAAAGTGGGGGGGGGCACCTGGGTGGCTCAGTGGGTTAAGCCTCCGCCTTCACCTCGGGTCATGATCCCAGGGTTCTGGGATCGAGCCCCGCATAGGGCTCTCTGCTCAGCGGGGAGCCTACTTCCCCCGCCCGCCCCTCTCTGCCTGCTTGTGATGTCCCTCTCTCTGTTAAATTAAAAACAAAAAACAAAACAAAACAAAAAACCTACATATAAAAAAAAAGCCACCTTGTACATGTCTTGTGATGTATCTCCTAAAACATAATTCTTCTGAAGATTGCTGCCTGGTGATCCACAGGTATGCCGTGATTGTCTTTTCATTTGCCAAAGCCACCTGAGGACCTGCAGATTGGAAATGAGATTGTGTAGACATCTGGGCAGGTGAGCACACTAAAATTAAACAGAACTTAAGTCAAACTCATTAGCAAAGGTCACAGGGAGATTCTAGTTTGAACAAGTTGGTAAATATCACTGGGAATTGTTGCCATATTAGAGAGCATTATTTTTAACAGTATTTTTTTTTCTTTAACAAACATGTATATATATTACATATATAACAATCATATATGTATGTCCTTTGTATATGTATAATAGATACATAAAATCTTTCACATTAGAAAATAATGTAAATTTTTTTATAATCCTAGCACCAGAAAGTATATAAATCAATGATGTATGAGTGTTTTCTTCCTTAATTTTATATTAAAGACTCTTACATACATTTACATTACTTATGGACAGTTGAGATAATGCTTCTTCGTCTTTTTAGTACAAGTTCCACTTTCTGATAGCAGCAAAATTTACGTATTCTAATATCCAAAAATGACTTTTCAATCTTTCTGAATTTCATTTCATTTCGCTCTTTTCTTTCTTTCTTTCTTTTTTTTTTTTTTTTTTTTTGGCTAGTTGGATGCAGAAATGTTGGATGCCTTTATTATACCCTGAAGGTCAGACTCACATATCTCATGACTGAACATTTAGCTGCTGACTAACTTTAGGGTTAATGAGATCATGGTATTAATTTAGAGGACAGCTAGGGAACTTGGCCCAAAGTGTCACTGAGTTCCAGAGGTGCACACTGTATCAAAGAAAGCTACTGCTGACTTTCTCACTCATCCTATTTATGCCATTTGAATACAAATATTTCAGGTCCAAGATCTTTACCTCTTATTGGTAGATTTTGGCATGTTATTGCATGATCCAAGTGTACATGATGACTTCTTAGACAGCAGACTGATATATACACAGCATGTGTTGTATACAGGTGTAGCCTATAGATGACAGCCTGAGGAAAACACGGTTCAGGTATCCTTTTCATTTAGATGTCGCCTGCATTTAGCTATAGGTTTGTAAGACATGTAGGTAAGAACTCCTACTTGTCCTTCTTTTTTTTCCAATGATTTGAATCTATTATGTTGTGGCTTTATTCTGTTTGTTTCTTTATATCATATATCCAACTATTTCTCTCTAGGTTTTAGTGTGTAAGAGACAACAACAGTATCTATGAAATTCGCATGTATAAAATAAAATTTTAATTTCTTTTTGCTTTATCTGTCCACTCTTACACAATATTCACTTAAAAATAAAATCTAGTTTTTAAATCTGTATTTTAATGTTGCTGTTAAATATTATTTTATTAATATCAGGTTACTTTTTACCTTTCCACTGTTAACAAAGGTATGTTAAATATTTGCTCAGATTTAACCATTTTCTGTTACCTGATGTATTTCATGACATGTCCATTTGTGAGCTCCTAGTGGCTCATCTATCAGTCAGCTAGTTCAGACGTGTAAGTAATTGTCAATGTGAGAAAAATTTTTTTCTGAGAGTGTTAGATACATAGTTTTTCCCTTTACTTTTCTTTCTTGTAGACTATATAGAAACATTTAGTAATAATATTATCTACACAAGGCTCTGTATATATTTCATTGTATTTAATCATTTCGTGTTTTAAAATAAAGATCTGAAACTCTTCTGATTTTAAAATGTATTTGTTGAGGAGCACCTAGGTAGCTCAGTCATTAAGTGTCTGGCAGGTCACGATCCTAGGGTCCTGGGATCAAGCCCCGCACTGGGCTCCTTGCTCCATGGGAAGTCTGTCTTCCCTTTCCCACTCCCCCTGCTTGCCCTGCTTGTGTTTCCTCTCTCTCTGCGACTCTCTCTGTTAAAGAAATAAATAAAATCTGAAACAAGATAATTTTTAATATATTTGGTGATCTATGTCTGAATACTTCGGGAACTACTTTTTTTAGTAAGTTTGAAATTCAGCAGGTTTGGTTTTATTCATTACTTGTAGAGCTATTAGGGGAGTTAATTTTAAAATCTAGAGCCTTCAAAAAAGAATACATATTTCTCTTACTTATTTTGCTACTTCTACCTTTCTTTTCTTTAAATTTTATTTTATTTTTTCAGTGTTCCAAGATTCTACTTTTCTAATAATCTATTCTTTACTCAGATAATTTCTTTCATACATGAGAAAGAGTTTCATTACTAACCTTCAATAATTATTATTTCCCTTTCACAGTTTGAATTTTATTTAGTACAGAGAGGATACCTTTTATTCTCCTGATTTGCTTCTTACAGAGTTTATTTGCTTTTTTGTTGTTGTTACCTTATTTCTATGTTTCAAGTTGAACATGGTATTTTTGATCCCATGAAAGCTATTTTACTCTCAGAATATTCCCTTTTAATGAATTACAGGGACTTTTTTGTTTATTTATTCTTTCTGCTTCTTTATTTTTAAGCAGAATATAGGATTTTGCCCTGATTTTATTTTTAGTAGGTTTACTCTTTATTCTTAGTATGTTTATTTTTAGTATGTTTACCTTTATCCTTGAGGAGCTCTGCGTTCGTTCTTGTTTTTGTTTTTGTTTCAAGGCATGACAATCTATGCCATCATCCTCTCTGCTCTCTAAGGGAAGAGGATCCCTCTCTCCTAGTCACTTTTTATCCCCAGGTTCTATAGCAATACATGACAAGCATATCACTTTTTTTCTTATTATTTTTTTTGATTTTTTATTGTCTTTGTTAACATATAATGTATTATTAGCCCCAGGGGTACAGGTCTGTGAATCACCAGGTTTACATACTTCATAGCGCATACCTTCCCCAACGGCCATAACCCCATCACCCTCTCCCTACCCCCCCCCATCAACCCTCAGTTTCTTTTGTGAGATTAAGAGTCTCTTATGGTAAATGTTAGTTTATGAAAAGCATAGGAACAGGGCCTCCATGAGATCATTGCCCAGTGGGATTTACAACACACAGGTGGGTATGGACTAAATGTTCATACCAAGGTATTCACATAAGGTAATAGCTTAGTTTTAGAACACATGAGCTGGATTTTCACATGGCAACTAAGGGGTCATGAGCAGTGAGAACTATCTGAACAACAAGATTATCAACACTACTATTCACCATTTTCTTCTCTACAACACAACTAGAGTTTTATGGACACAACTACAGTTTTAAGATTCAGTGTATAAAAGACACAAGTGAATTTCAAAAATACCAAGATCTAATATTCAAAATGGATTTTTGGAGGTACATTAGAGCCATCTAAAAACATAAAATTTTACTACTCAAAACTGTTGATTAAAAAAAACAAACAAGCATTAGGGATGAATGAGACTATACAATTTTCAAAATAACATAGCTATCTATAAATGATATGGCAAAAACTAAGGGTGTATTTCCAGGTTTTTATGAGATTTATAAATCAGATTTATGAAAATGTTATTACTTCCAGCATATCTTTAATCTTAATATATTTTTCTCCATGAATAGTTTGATAAGAACTGCAAAAGTAATATGTTCCTGAAAGAGCAAATATTTGAGGGAATTATTAATATTAAATAAAACACATTTCCCAAGTGTGTCATCAAGACATGTAATCTAGAGAATAACATTAGATTTAATATTCCCCATCCTAGTCTCTGCAGGCATTATTGATCATATCTATAGCTCTATGTGGGACTTTATATTAGTGAACTTGAATGTATGATGGACTGTGTTTTTCATGTTGCATCTGATATTGTAGTGATTTTATTAGAATTCGATGAAATAAATTCTATAGTTAATTCAGTTGAATTTCCCTTGTGAAGTTTCATACATTTGGATTCAATTTATTTGGCACAATTCTCCATTCTATTGTCTATGATGGCCTGCTAATCGAATTAATCCATCAGATATACCCAATAGCAGTTGTAGAAATTTAGAGACAGAATGATTTAGGTGAGTTACCAGGAATAATACTCTCTGGCTACATGTCTTGTGATCTTATGATTCATGATGTTGAAATTCCATTAAATTAAATGATGTAAATTTCTGTCAGTTGATTAGTTTTCAGTTAAAAATTGTAAAGTTTAGCAGGCAACCATCTTTATATTGACCTGGCCAATATATTCTCTCCTTGGGATTACAATACCCAGAGATGATCAGTCCTGAGTTTGTTAAAAAGGCTATTTTTACATAGTTTAAAGATTTATAACATCATATCGACAAAATCTAATATAACTGTATCCTCAACAGGGATATTGAAGGAGAAGGAATATTGGTGTCTGAATTTCAAAAGTTAACATCTTCCCAAAAGGGTGTTTTTTTGAATTTCATCTATTTCTATTGTTTTGTGTTCTCCAACCTGACAATAACTTTGCTCTTGACTATTACTATTTTTCTCCATTATCAGTTTGATTATATGCTAGGTTTCTCTGGCCCCTAAACTACTCTTCCTTCATATGCTAAGTGTAAATATTTATGATTCAAGGGCACCTAGGTGGCTCAGTCAGTTAAACATCTAACTCTTGATTTCAACTCAGATTATGATTTCAGGGTCATGAGATCAAGCCCCTGTGTTGGGGTCTGGGCTGAGTGTGGAGCCTGCTTAAGGTTCTCTCTGAGAATCTCTGCCCCTCCCGACCTCTAAATATATACATATACATTTGCATATAGTTATTATTCATGTATTTGCATGTTCTGTTCAATTATCAGAAGGAAATCTTTTTTTTTTTTTTTCTTATTTCCAAGTTTCCAGAGGTATATGTGTTTATGAACCCAAGTAAACTGGGTCCAGAGAATATAAAGTCATTTCTAGTATGCGTCAATCAGTGTAACTGCAGATGCTGATATTTTACAACATTCAGTTTCACTCAGGAAAATTATCATCACATATTAGCTCATCCTATGTGAGTTTTCATATGCTTACAGAGTGAATAGATTTTATTCATCTACTCAATTTTCACATACTTCTTGTACCTCAAAATTGGTATGGGATAAATATTGAAAAGTAATTGCATTAAATGCATATTAAATGTCCTTCTTTAAAGATTTTTGGCTTTCATCTATGTATCTGAATATTAACATTTACAGTTTTATTCTCTAAAAATAGCAATAAAAGTTAAATGTAAGAAGAAAAACCACAAGGAGAAGGCCAAGTCCTGACCATCTTAAAATTTTCTTCTCCTGAATTCAAACCTTGTTTTCCACAACAAATTTTGTTTGAACATTTTCCAATGTCCTTCTCTTTTATGAACTTGACATCAAGGATAATTGATGATCTGTTATTATAGTGCAAAACTTATAAAGATTTACTTTTATGAATAGCTGTCTTTCTAAATTAAAATTGCAGTCATCTGCTGGATTTACATCAAAGTTCTTAGATTGTGGTAGTTAAAACTTACTTCTTTATTTTATTATATTTAGGGATCATCTCAAGTTCTCTTTTCCAGTGAAATCTAATCTTTCAAAAAGAGCCATGTTCACTTGGGTAAAGGATTTAGGGACTCAGTTAAGCGTGTGCCTTTGGCTTAGGTCATGATTTCAGGGTGCTTGGTTTGAGCCCTTCATTGGGCTCCCTGATCAGTAAGAAGTTTGTTTCTCTCTCTGCCACTCACCTTGCTCTCATGCTTGCTCTCATGCTCTCAAATAAATAAATAAATAAATAATAAAAAAAAAAAATTAGGAACTCCTCTGACCTTCAGTTCAAGTGTTTCCAACATGGTGTCCCAGGTCCTTAACAGTCCTAAAATCTGCTTGATCTATGTTCTGTAAGTTTCCTCAGTATCATGGTTTAGCACACACCCTTCCATGTCCTTTTAATTTTCCCTTCAGGTGTCCATGTTGTGTCACTCCTGCACTGTATGACCCTTGGAGTACTTCCAAGGTGTGGAAGGGATGTTCTAGTGCTCTACCTTCTGCATCTAGAATTATTGTTTTCTACTACTTGGAGCCATCTGACACAATATGCTAAGTCTATAAAAATAGGAAAACCTCATCAAGAGTAGCAACATAGCAACAATGTGTTTCTAGCAACCTCTCATCTAATACCTATCATTTATCTATCTGTGTGTGTGTGTGTGTGTGTGTGTGTATAGAAATAGAAGGGAGTTCTATTTCTTCTAAATATTAATTAAATCGAGTGGATCTTAATAATTCATCAGCAAGCAACATTTTCCATAATAAATAAGGTTTCAAAAATCACTTAAGAATGGATTTAAACCTGCTGAATGTAAAGATTCAACCTCAAATTACTATAGATTCAGTAATTGCATATTGTATTAATTCAGATGATAACATTGCGTGCACTGTGCATAGTTTGCTTTTATGAAAATAAAAACGTTGAACACATGCAAAAAGTATAAATCTATTTTTTCTTAGCACTTTTATTAAGTTAGAAACTGATAAACACCACACAATTTTGGGGAAAGCAGCATCATTATTTTTTTTTAAGATTTTATTTATTTATTTGACAGGGATCACAAGCAGGCAGAGAGGCAGGCAGAGAGAGGGGGGTGGAAAGGACTTCCTGCTAAGCAGCGAGCCCAATGCGGGGCTCGGTCCCAGGACCCCAAGATCATGACCTGAGCCGAAGGTAGAGTCTTTAACCCACTGAGCCACCCTGGCGCCTGGGAAAACAGCATTATGAGGTCCTTAGTGTGCTTATCTCCTCTCAGCAATCCAGCAAGTCTGACCAGGACCATCTATCCCTGAGTGAGCTCTGAAGCTGAGGGTAGGGGGAGGGTGCCATCTCCCCAGCTCAGGCCTAAGCTTCCTCCACTGTTGTTCACCTATGTTCACTGAGAGTTACCAAGAAGAGCCATCTCCTGGGACCAGAGCTACATGGTTTATGAGCAGGGTCTCTAGGGTCTGAGAAACTTGGGAGACTCGACTTCTGCTTTCAGCTCTTTCCCAAGTGGCAGCTGGTGCCTGAGGCTGGCACTCATCTATGGATACACCCAGCCCAAGTACCCCAGTCCCCAAGAGAAGCCCACTGGACAAGGTCAAGTGCAGAGGTCCTGTAAGGGAGCAGGGTTGAATTATGAAAAGTAATTGGTTTATTATGTGGACCCAAATATTTATAAATAGTATAGCCCACTTCGGAGCCCAAATTCGGAACCATCCAAGTAAATGGCCTGGTGCACAGAGTAACGGAGGGATAAACCCAGAAACTCTAAGACTAGGTATGAAGATGGTTGCTGGCAGGAGGTGACCTATCTAGAGCTCCAGAGGCTGATGAGGGACCCAGTGACTAGGGAAGTGAAAAATATGAAACCGTCTGGCAATTCTTTTGGAACCATTCTTACTTTTTTGAGCTCAGGGAACAGAAGGGCCAGTCTCAGTTACAAACTAGAAGGCCAAGATGCCTTGAGAGGATGGCAGGCACTGTTTGGGGAATCAGGGGTTATGGGACTTGTTGCCATCCTCCATGCTGAGATGATCCCCGGGGGATCTGCAGTGGATGCCGTGGAGTCCTTCTGCTATCCCTAGCTCACACCAGCTCTTAGTCTTGGAGGGTGAAGGTCCACAATATGAGCACCAAAATGGTCCTAACAAGGAAAGGAAGGTGTTGAGGCATCCTTTTGTCTAACAGCTTGGCACTATTACATATTTTCAGGGTAGTTCTACATTTTCAGGATACTTTGATTTCCAGACAGTGGAACCAAGCATGGAAACCAGCATATAAGATCTAGCAGAACATGGAAATTGGAACAATTTCGAGGCATAAAGTTAGTATCAGGACTTTTGTTGCTGTTGTTCCAACAACATTTATTGAAAATCCCATCCTCTTTCTCTTCAGTTGCCTTTACTCTTGTTAAAGACCCATTTGCTACAGTTGTATAGTCTATTTTCAGCTCATGATTCTGTTGTACTGATTTCTTTGTTCTCTCATCAATACCACACTGTAGTCGTCGTTGCTTTTTTTTTTTTTTAAGATTTTTTTTTAAGGGTGCTTGGGTGGCTCAGTCATTAACCGTCTGCCTTCAGCTCAGGTCATGATCCCAGAGTCCTGGGATTGAGCCCCTCATTGAGCTCCCCGCTCAGCTGAAAGCCTGCTTCTCCCTCTCTCACTCCCCCTGATTGTGTTCCCTCTCTCTCTGTCAAGTAAATAAATAAAATATTAATTTTTTTTTATTTATTTGAGAAAGAGTGAGAGAGAGGGAACATGAGCGGGGGTTGGGAGTGAGGAGCAGAGAGAGAACCAGACTCCCTGCTGAGCAAGGAGCCCAATGTGGGGCTTGATCCCAGGACTCCAGGATCATGACCTAATCCAAGGCAGACACTTAACTGACTGAGCCACCCAGGCACGCTTGCTGTTGCTTCAAAGTAAGTCTTGACCTTTAGTATTTTCTATCCTCAGATTTTGTTCTTCTTCAGCATGGTGTTTGTTACTATTCTGTATCTTTTGCCTTTCCATATAAACTATAGAATCAGTTTTGTCAACAAAATTATTTTTGTCACAAAATAACTTGCTGAGATTTTTATTTAGATTGCATTAAATCTATAGATCAAGCTGGTAAGAACTGATACCCTAATATTATTGAGTCTCTTTTCCATAAACATGAAATAATACCCATTTATTTAGACTTTGATTTCTTTCATCTGAGATTTATAGTCTTCTTATATTGATCTTATACCTATTTTGTTAGATTTATACTTAAACATTTCTTTTATTTTCCTTTTTGTTTGGTGTTAATGTAACAGCTGTTGTGTTTTTAATTGTACATTCTCACTGTTAATTTTGGATGTATAGGAAACCAATTGGCTTCTGGATATTAACCTTTTTTTCACAACCTTACCATAATCGCTTATTGTTTCTAAGACATTTTCTTTCACTTGGTGATTTTCCACTCACCTATGACCAAAATTTTCTTTCTTTAAAATATGTACCTCTTATTAACTTTGCTTCTCTTACTGCATTATCTAAGACTTCAAGTATGACATTGAAAAAGAACATGGAGACAGGACATTCTTGCTGAATTCTTGGAAATTAGAGTCCAGAAAGTAATTATTGCTTATATGTCATGAGACTTCCTGTTAGCCTCTGGTGTGCTGAGCCTGTCACACGGGTTGATTCTAGGAAAAGCATGTAGTTTCTCAGCATTAAGTATGATGTTAGATGTAATTTTTATGTAGTTATTCTTTATCAAATTGAAGAAGTTCCCCTCTATTCTTAGTTTACTGAGAGTTTTTATTATTAATGGCTCTTGGGTTATATCAAATGTTGTTTCTCCATCTATTGATATGGTCATATGATTTTTCTTTAGTCTATTGATATGATGAATTATGTTAATTGATTTTTAAATATTGAACCAGACTTGAATATCTGGAAAATTCCAATTTGGTTGTGCTATATAATTCTTTTTATATATTGTTGATTCTGTTTGTTAATATTTGGGTGAGCAATTTTGAACCTATGCTCCTAAGAAATATTGATCTATAGTTTTTTTGTAATATATTTGCATTATTTTCATCTTAGATGAACTGTTTCCCTGCACAATGAGTTAAGAATTATTTCTGCTTCCATTTTCAAGAGCATATTAAAGGAATTGGTTTTCCTGAGTTTCTTGTTTTTTTCCCACTGAGGATATTTATATGTAACTAATAGAATTATGAGGATTAGAGTAGGTGATGTGTTTAGAGTGTCATCACATTGTATTTATTACATCACAGTCAATAAATAAACATCCTTTGTAAAATAAATAAATAAATAAATAAACTCATAGCCCTGGCTTCTGATATGTCTTATACTAATAATTAATTACTTCAATCATCATTTTCTTCAATTTTGTAAGAATTCAGCATGTTTAGTTTGGGGGCAGACAGACAAATGTCCGTTTGACTTCAACAGCTAGTAGTTACAATTCACATGACCAGATCAATGTACTTTATCTTTCCAGACTTCAGTTTCATAACAAACAGAAATGACAATAGTAATGGTCTTCATGGCCACTGTGGGAGTTGGAGGGTTACATGAGGAAACCCGTGTGACAGGCTCAGCACACCAGCTAACAGGAAGTCTCATGACACATAAGCAATAATTACTTTCTGGACTCTAAGACGAGCAATCCTGGGAAGACCTTCTCTGAGGTTATCTCAATTTTGAGATTTTAGGCATTTCTCCTTTAACTAAGGACAGTTCTCAGAACTCAGAACTTTGATCCATGTGTGGTTTCACGGAGTAGAGGGGGGACCCTGGAATAGGTAGAGGAGGAAAGCAGTGCAAAGACTTCCTTATAGACTGTGCAAAATATTGATGTTTTTGCTTCTGTTCTATCTAATCCAGATAAGAAATGCCTAAGGGTACTGGTCATGTGTTTTCTTTTTTCTTTTTTTTTTTCTTTTTTAATTTTTTATAAACATATATTTTTATCCCCAGGGGTACAGGTCTGTGAATCACCAGGAGGCCGCCATTTGGTCATGTGTTTTTAATACTCTCAAATTTCACACTTCTATACAATCATTTCTTCTTTAAATAGAGTGCCCCCTGTAGACTCCACGCAAATGTGAAAGGGTTATGATGATGATAATGATGATGACTGAGATGAGCACACTCTTGTTTTAAGGCTAAGTGAAAATGAGTTTGTGTTTATTAAGAATACGAAGTAGAACTGTTTTCCTTTGAGAAAAATGGTAAAATTACTTCTATGTATTTGCATGTCGTTAAGCCAAAATACTGAATGGCCCTAAATGCTAATAATCTTGTTTTCCCACCCATCACTCTATGAACACTCTTGTTAATCTCTCTCATATTTTAATTCTCCTTAGTTATATGGATGCATTGTTATATTTTATAGTGCGTCTTTGTTGTAAACAGCACTATATAATATGAATTTGAAAATAGTTTTGGAATTGTATCTAACATCCATAAGATGCAAAGTCTGGCAAATCTAACTTTTCTTTATAATTTTAGATTAATCAAAACATGTAGAAGGGTACAATCTTGTTTTCTTTTTAGGGGTGGTGGAAGAAGGAAATCAAGAACATAGCACAGAAGTGATTTTACTCCACAATATATGGCATCATTTTATTGTCACATTATACAATCGTCCTCCTTTTATTAGATAATCAATTGTTCTTTGTTTCCTGACACAATTGCATTGACCTTTTTTCATTGCCACCTGTTTTTTGTGTGTTCAATGTGTGTAATTCCAATTCATCTTCCACATATTTGTTTTCATGTATGTTTATCCATTCAGAACATCTTTCAGGGCTTTATGTGTATTAAATTTACATTAATTGTCCTAAATCATTGGACGTGTTTTCCCTGAATATTGTGTTTTTAAGATAATCCATTTATCTGTTTGTGGTCTTAGTTAATACCACTGAACTGTATTGTAGTAGATGTATATTTCACTTGTTTGTTCACTTACATAAAGCCACCAAGTTTTCTAAGAGGTTTTTCCCCACAAACATTCTTCTACATGATTTTTTGTGGATCTGTGGACAAAAGTTTACTTAGAATTTATACCCAGAATGTGTGTGTGTATGTGTGTGTGTGTGTGTGTGTGTGTTTACATAAAAGCAATAAACGTCTGGATTTTTTTTTTTATATGGGATACATTGGGCTATAATGAAAGATGAAAGGACGAGTATCTAACTGAGTGGATTAACAAAGATTACAACTTGCTTAAAAATACTTTTAACTTTAATAAAACTATTTGAGACAAAATGTTACAATTGGACTAATAATAAATTCTCAAGAGTGTATACCTAATCTTTTGGTGCATTATTCTAGGTATCTGTATGTATTTTTAAAGCTCATAAATAGATTCCTACTCTTAAGAAATTCACAATCTATTTGGACACTCAGCAAAAAATATAATGATAAGTTTAATAGTAGGAATACACTTAATCTGTATTGTTTATGTGTATGTGAAATACAGAGGAGGGTATCCTAAAACATACATGAGTGAAATATATGCTTCCAAGTATATTTTACTTCTCTGAATTGACTGAGAACTCACATGCTTAGATTAGGAAAAAAAAACAAAAACAAAAGAAACAACATTCCAGGTAAAGATAAGAAGTGAAAAGTATGGAGTTTTTAACTGATGGAAAATATTTTGTATGTTTGGAAGATTTTGTGACATAACAGAGGCAAGTTCATTAGGGCAAAATCCTGCCAGGTCAAGTCAGCTAACAGAGAAGCTTGAAGACACATTTTTACTCTGTGGGCCAATTAAAGCAGTGTGATGTTCAGAGAAGTGAACTTCAGAAAGATAATTCTCTCCCATCACAAGACTCTTGGAAATTCCTGCCACTTCAATCAAGATACTTGGCAATAACATTTTAACAAAGTTTACTTCAACTGGAAAACTATGTGCTTGTTCAATTCTCATTAATCTTAATACAGTATATCCACGTGTGACGGATCTTTCTAGTCTTGAAAGGAGCCGTGACAGAAAGGGAAGCAAGAATTCTTCTGCTAAGTGAATTGTGTTGGTTTCTGCCCTGAGAAATTATGTCTTCTTGATACTTTCATCTATGTGAATAGAGAAACTTGACATGACACTGTGCTCCAAAGGAAGGCATTGTAGGTGGTGCTATCCTAGTCATCCACCATGGCTATAAAAGAGAAATAACCAGGTCATATATTTGGAACTTAAACATGACTGAAGGCTTCTCTTATTACCCTCTGAATAGGACTCTTCATTGCTGAGAATTCTGAGTTCATAGTGATAAAAACAAAAATTTCAACTTTCCATGTTTGTGAATGATCTCCTGGGCTCCTAGGGAAGCTATCCCTTGTCATTTACCAAGGTCAAAATGACTTGGCAAGACCTCAAAGCACAGTCTCTATTTTTGCCCCAAGCATACATTGTACACCTGCTTCATTAAATAAAATAACAAAAAAGGAGCATTTTGAACACAAAAGATTAAAAAAAAAAAAAAGGAAGAGAATGCCCTGGTTCCCACAAGATTAGTCATATGGCCCTGCATATACTAGAGACTTAAGGACTGCAATTTTCTGACTGTCCTTTGTCTAATAATCTGAAATTCTTTATGTAAAAAAGAATGCATCTAACCCTACACCAAATGTTCCTTTTGCCAGATAGTCTTTGTTGTGAAGATTATGTATCCTGAGAAGCTGTCCTTAATAGGTCTTGGAAAAACTCTTTCCTTTTTTTGAGAAATTCTAAAAGATTCATTTTGTGTTGACAATATAGAAAGAAAGTTCATTCCTCAAAGATGAGAAGACACTGGGTGTAATATCTTCTTATTGTTTTTATCCTGAGTGAAACATACAGAGATTTCTTAGAATAAAGTAAATATTCATAATATTTGTCTTTTATAATTCTGACTTCTTTGCTCAAAATTATAGAAATCAAATAATTAACACTTGTTAAGAAAGAAAGGATTTCTCTGGTATTTCCTAAAACATACCCTGAAATAGCAATATCAATATGATAAACTAAAGGACACATTTCCTTCTTAGAGGGCCACAAATTTTTTTTTTGAAAAGTAAAATATCAGTAAAATGCAGTTAGAGATATTTGAGGAAAGTAAAAACACCTCAAAGCTAAGTGTAACACTAGCAGACTTTCATATCCTGATGTGCTGGAATCCTGGACCAGGAAAATTAAAGGAATGATTAGTTGAGTTTCTTCAGTAAGAGAAAGAAGGACATTCAAAACTTGTTTAACTCTCCTCTTACCCTTGTTTCTGTTATCTATGCCTACATAGCATACTACCCAGAACTAAAACACCATTGTTATTATATTTAGTGGATTAAGATGCCATCAAATCTTGGCTGGGAAACCCCACTTCACATGACATTGACTGGAATCCCCTGATGTACATACTTGGGTAGGACTATAGATGCAAGATAGCTGGGACAGCTAGAGGGCCAGGCTCAGAAGGGCTTCTCTTTCTCCACATAGGCTTTCTAGCAGAATACTTGAATTTCTTCCATGGAAGCTCAGGAATCCAAGAGACCAAGGCAAAAATAGTTGGTTCACCTAACCCCCAGGTTTCAAACCAATACATATCCACTATACACCCTCACCCAAGCAGTTCAGCCTTGACTCAAGGAAAGTCAAATTAGACACACTTCTAATGTGAACAGAAATGACAATGGGAACAATGTCAAAGAATGTGTGGTCATCTTGAATTTGTCCTAACCTTATAAATTAAAAAAAAAAAAAAGATGAATTTTCCTCAGTCTGGCAGCCAGATTTGCACTGGAGACACAGAACAGTTCATAGGTGGCTAGCAATACTTGAAACTGAAAAGAAATGGATGAGTATAGAAGACTAACTTTCTATGCACTTGAACCAAAATCAGGCTTAGTCTATCCCCAAACCATAATGATCAAAGTGGGGAACAAATGTCCAGGAATGATTTTTTACTTTTCCCTTCAAATATGGGGGGATACAAGGTTAGAGTAAATGAAGAACTTCAGGAGAATTCAAACTACAGATGCTCATGTTTAAGATTATCTACATCATGAAGGATATGCAACAATTCACAAATATATGATTTTATCCTTTACAAGCAAATTTTAATATAACAACCAGAAAAAAAAAGCTTTCAAAATTGTGAAGCAAGCCTAAGACATAAAATGGATCATTTCATCCATATATCCACAGTAAGACATTATGATTGAGACTATGGACTAGGGGAAAGAAATAAAGGTCTAAGTAATTAAAGATAATGTAAAATGGCTATTTAAAAAGAACTCAGTAAATTTTCTGAATAGAAGGTGAGACAAGGATTTTCCAATATTAATGATGGACACCAAACCAGAGATCAAACAAATTCACAAAATCTTAAGTAGAAGAAATACCAGAAATCTATTTCTTAGACATACATATCAAAGCTGCAAAAAAAACAAAACAAAACAAAACAAAAAAACCCAAAACCAAAAAAAAAAAAAATTTCTTGAAAGAAAACCAGAGAAAATAAAAATTTATGGAAAAACAAGGTTAAGAAGTACAGAGGACTTTTCACCAAAATACAAGAAAAGTGAAGTATTTTACTGTTGAAAGAAAATAAAGAAACAAACAAACCTACCAACCTAGAAGTCTATAACCATTGAAACTGTCCTTCAAATATGAAGAAGAAATGAAGATTTTCTCATATAAACAAAACTGAGGCAACCACCAACAGTAAAACTGTCTTGCAAGACATGATAAAAAGAAGTTTTTTAGAGAGAAAGGAAATGTTACAGTTCAGAAAATTGAATCCACATGTAGGATAGCCAAGTTCAGGATAAAGAATACACAAAGCTGAATAATCTTTTAGTTTCTCAGTCTTAGTTGATTTAATATCTAATACTTTTCCCCCCAAAATACTAATAGTAGTAGTGCATAATAGGGTTTGGATAAATGAATGACCACAGTGTTATGAGAGAGGAACGTGAACTTGGGAAGGATCTTTTATAAGGTACCTGCAACACCCATGAAGTAGTTTAATGTTATTTAAAAGTGGACTTAGTTGTAAATTTCCACTAATTTTTTAAAGAAAAGTAATTCACGTAATAAGAGAGAAGATGAAATCATATAAAATGCTCAGTTAAAATCGGAGAAGAAAGAAAATGGGGAGATAAAATGATGCCAAAAAGTGCAAGACAACTAAAAGATCAGTGATTTGTAGGGACTCAGGAGGAGGGTATGAAGAATGAATAGAGGTCTTGTGTGTGTGTGTGTGTGTGTGTTTTCCCTTTTTTGAGCAATGAAATTCAAGTTAGGTACATCAGTAAGAAATCCTATTTACCTTAATATGGATACCGATGACTACATGTAGATACCTTTATAGATATAGGTATATAAAGGTCAAGATACATACATAGAGTTTTTTGCTCTATCAGCTTAGGATAACCAAAGAAATGACACTCTAGTGACCAGGAGCACCCTTAGTGTTTAGATCTTGCTTTTAAATACCATTCTCCAATAAAAAGAAAGTGAAGCTCCTTGGAGAAATGACTTCATGCGAGACAGGAAAGACATAAGATAAGCCTGGGGTATCTTAGAGCGTTAGAATGTAAGGCAGTGCTCAAATGCATACATCCATACACACACCCATAAAACACACATATATTTCAATGAAGGCATATCAAAATAGGTATAGAAGCCAACTAAAATAACTCTTAGTGGCCAGATATGGACAAATTTGAGCAACAAAATGATGGAAGTAGTACCGGATTATAACGTAGAGTATAAAATAAGTATTCATGAGTCCATGCTGATAACAAGGATGGAACAAATAATGGAATAAATTAATAAGTATGAGAAAGAGACAAATCTCCCATGCAAAATAATTACAGATGAACCAGGTAGAGACTTGATCCTAAAAGAAGGTGAGCTTAACTTCCTATTTCTTATGTGCAGACTGCCCATAGGCTGCTTTCTCTCACATAGTACAGTATTGAAAGGAGCAAATAGGAGTAACAATGGAGGAGAAACCTGGCAAGTCTACCTCTGCCACATGATATCAGTACCAGCAGTCATAAATCCAGTTCATAGCATGTGGACTTGGAATATTGTAATGAAAATGACAATTGATCTCTGCCTTCTTCCTCTCAGAAACCCATAACCCACTCTAGTCATGAGGAGAAACTTTAGACAAATCCAGCAGGGACACATTCTATGAAATACCTGAGTCTTTAAAGCTGTGAAGGTCATCAAAAACAAAGAAAGCCTAAGAAAATGTCACAGCCCAAAGGAGCCTAAAGGAGCCTCGACAACTGAACATGATGTGTTATTCTGGATGACATTCTGAAACAGAAAAGGAATATTAGTTAGAACAAAATAATCTAAATAAATTAAGTACTTTATTTAACATGCTAATATCAGCTTGCTAATTGTGACAAATGCACCATACTGATATAACAGGGGATACTGTGTGTTGGGGGGAGGTGGGGGGGTGTAGAGAGGCATATTAGAACTCTCTCTACTATCTGCTGCATATTTTCCTGTAAATCTAACACTTTTTAAAAATAAGTCTGTTTTTTTTAATAGGTAGTGGTCAAATACCCCACAAAGTGTAGAGTGTGAGAATTATAAACAAGCAGGAGGTATTCTGAATTGTGCCATCAGGTGATCATGAGAAATGTTTGCAAGTACCTCTGAGTTGAAATGCTGGTGTGGAAGTCAAGAGGACATGACCAATGGGGCTGTCAGACCACAGAACTGCTTTCCCAGATGGGGCGTGATCGTGCCCTTTCCTGCTTTCAAGTTTACTACTCAAGTAGACTGTAAACTTCCCAAAAGGAAGTGTTAATTGTAATTCTTTGTGGAAGAACCCAGCAGAGTGATTCAACCATACGAGATATCCAATACATATTTTAAACTTGTGAACATCATGAAAAAAAGTAACCATTATTTGCCATGAAGTTGAAAAGAACAGAGATATAGATTATATAGATGATAGATACAGATGATTGATAGATTAGATGACAAATAGATAGATGATCGATAGTATCCGTTTTATTTTTTTAGACTTTGATAGGTCAGTGAGTTTTGTTTTTTTTTTTGTTTTTTTTTTTTTATCTTTTCTTTCACTATTGCTGAACTGTCACTTTGCACATTTCTTGTTTAGGTAGGAATCATTCAGAAGGAATGTCTGGCTCCATTTCTTTATCTGGATATGTTCAATGATATATTTTTTTTAAGATTTTATTTATTTATTTGACAGGCAGAGATCACAAGTAGGCAGAGAGGCAGGCAGAGAGAGGAGGAAACAGGCTCCCTGCTGAGCAGAGAGCCCTATGCGGGACTCGATCCCAGGATCCTGGCATCATGACCTGAGCTGAAGGCAGAGGCTTTAACCCACTGAGCCACCCAGGCACCCTGTTCAATGATATTCAAAAAAAATAAATAAATAACTTGTCTTCTAAACAAATTTTAAACTCTAAAAAAGAAATAAAACAAACGAAAATCACTTGAAGGCAAGTCCTTTGTGGGGCATTTATGCACATCCAGTACAGGACTGAATGACGTCAGATCAGTGCTTTACTGACAACTTACAACACGCATGTCTATAATATATTCCGTAGTACATCATGTGTACGTATGTGTGTGTGCACAAATATTCATTCGTGTATACAGAGATCACACAACATGGAAATCAATAGCACCACTACTAGCACTACCGGCCGTAGAGAGGCTCATGAAAGTGGTTATGATGGAGATGGCAGCGTACGGAATCAAGGGCTCCTGAGTCATAAGTCGGTGTTGGAGGCCTGGTATGACATTTACTTGCTTTGTGAATTCCTGTGCAAATTAATTTATGCAGGCTTCACAGCCATGCTTGTCATGTGGGAACAATGATTTTACCCACTTAGATGCCATATGTGAGTATTAAGTGGATTGAGTATCAAGGGTTGCACACATTATCTTGTATAATAGGACTTCACAGCATAGGATTTTTTAAAAACATACTGTGAGTCTTTTTTGTTTCCTCAACACAGAATACAGGAATGAGGTTGGTGAGATAAAATTCTAGAAGGAATAGACCAGAAGCCTAAAACTTCTAAAAAAGAAGCATGAAAAGTAATTCATCAGAGATAATTTAGATATCATAATGTGTAATTCCTCTCTTTCTCCAAGTATTATGAAAAGAAAAAACAACCCCCAAATACATGAAACCATAGCGTTTAATGTCCTTGCCAATCTGGCTATGTGTTAGGAATGAAATCGCTACAAAGTGGAATAAGAAAAGTCTCTGACAGGATATTCTGCCCTAATTTGGAACAGCCTTTCTGATGGCTAGACAGTGAGTCTATGATCTTGGTTAGTTCTTTGTCAAAAGATAATTAAAAACATTCAAATTTGAAAGCGTGTGTTCTATAACTTCAGTTATTTGATTTTTTTTCTCTTCTTTTTGTAGCATCTTAAAGCTAAATTTAATAATGGTGAAAGTCAGCTGACACTAATTATGCTTTTTAACTCACGAACAATTTTCGAAGTTACTTCAGTGTCAGTCAGGAACCCAGCTTAAGAATTAGTTTATATTATATTCGTGATAATGATTATACCCATAGAGAGATATTTTACTTGGCATGCAAATCCATGTCATATAAGGTTATAATGAAAAATGGGGCAGATATTTTTAGTAGAATTTTTACACTCCTAAGTAAAAATCAGTACTGGATAGTTGTTTGACAAGGACATATTATCTATGCTGATTACCCAGGTGTTTTAGAGCACTTTAATATTCTGGTGAGTTCAATAAATATGAGAAGAGATTGACATACCTTACCCTGGATTTCAAAATCTATATGAATCTTCTATTTTGTAAAATTATTTCTGAATTGTTATCAAATTCATATGGAAATATCTCAACATGGTGTGGCCAAAATTGAAATCTCTTCATTCATAACATTTTAAAATAATCTGTCTAAAGTTGACAACCTTAGTATTTTATGTAATGAATTAACTGATTTTATAAGTCCTTAAAAACATATTTAGATAAATAACTCATGTCAGGGGCAATATGGGAGGAGGGATAGTAAGGGGTAACTTTTCAGTGCAGAGACATTTAGAACCTAGTTTTTGTGGGAACAAAAATAAGCATAACTTAGAACCTCAGAAAAGCTGAGAGCTGGAAGGTACCAGTTACTTCAGAAGCAGGGCTATAAAATAAATGATGGGAGGCCAGTTTCAAACAATCCACTGGGAGTATGGAAATTCCACACACCACTTGCTCTCCACACCCCACCCATTCCCACTTTCTAGCACACAACTGGAGATTTACTTTATGGAGACAGGTTATCTTTAACTTTCAACTCCATAACCATGCTGAAGTAAAAGTTAATATGAAGCAAGAGATAGGAATCCAATTATATTTTTCCAGATCTTCTCCACAGCATTTATGAGTATACCTGTCCCCTACGTAATGATATTATCATCTTTAAAATGCATTATTTTCATGTATGCCTGGACTCGTGTCTAAACTCTCTTATTCTGGTTTACTCTGAAATATTTGTTCTGTGCCATGTATATCTGTGTTCAATGATAATATGCACTTTTTATACTATAGCTTTAAATGTATTTTAAATCTGGTAAGTCATGCCCCCTCCTGTTTGCCAATCTCTTCCAGGTTACTTAGCTATCGATGGACCTGCTATATGTCTATGCTATAAACACTATTCATGAACCACAACACATGCATGGAAAGATTATTGAGATATTCAAAGCCTCCAATCATGTATTTAACTAACATTGTACTTATAGATTAATTTTATGAGAATTTATACTACAAAATAATTAGTGAAATAGCTATTCATCTATTCTTTTCAACTGAGATTTCTATGTAGTTGCAAAGTCTTCTCTGTGGATTTCATGTATCTACATGTATCTTCTGTATCTTAACAACTTCCTCGATACTTTATAATTCTATTGCTTCACTAAATAGTATCTTATATTTTCTGAATTAAAATGACAAGTGCACAAATTTTATATGAAAGTAATGGAAATGTTTCTGATCTGAGTAGTTCAAAGAGGCTGTTGGTTGTTTCAGCTGTGTTTTCCAGTTCAACAGGTGAGCATATCGTCTTGAAATGCTGATAGTTCAATCAGCACTTCATGATTTGTTTTCCTTTTAACTTTGGACAGGAACTGTAGCACACCACTAAGTAGCACAGGAGATAGGGGACATCCTACTACTCCCGATTTTGAAGGGAATGTTTCTAATGACTCCCTACTAAGCATATAATTGTGGTTCAGTTTAGTCTTAACATCTATCATCTATCTATATCTGTCATCTAATTATAATCATCTATCTTCTAACATAAAATCTATGTAAAGCTAAGGAAGTTTATTTTTTCAAGGAAGTTTCATTCTTAGTTTATTCCATAGTTTTTAATAAGGTGTGAAACATTATCAGATAATCAGACTCTTTTTGTTTTTGGGGGGATTCTTTTGCATTGATAGAAATAATTATGTTTCTTTTAAGTTAATTACATTAATAAATTAATGTAATGAATGACATTTCTAATATATATATATATATATATATATATATATATATATATATAAAATTTATTTATTTAGAGTGAGCTGAGGTGGAGGAGCAAAAGGAGAGGGAGAGACAGAATCCCTACCAGGTTCTATGCCCAGTGCAGAGACCAACAAGGGGCTCTGTTTCACGACCTGGAGATCATGACCTGAGCCAAAATCAAGAGTCTGTCAGATGCTTCACTGAGTCACCCAGGACCCCTACATTTCTAATTGAAACCATGTTGAAATTCCTAGGCTAAAATTTAATTGATTATAATGCATTGTATTTCACTTACTATTGTTATTTAGTTAACTTACATTTTACTTAATATTTTTTGTATCTATATTCACAGTTGAAATTGTAATTATATTCTACTATAATTGCTCTTTAGTAAGGCACTTTAGATTCAAAAAATAAAATTGGCAGCTGTAATTCTTTTCTACTTTCTATCTTGCATAATATAGGAGTTTTTTTTTTTTTAATTAGTTATTTTTGTCCATTAAATCTTCAGAGTCTGGAGACTTTAGGGACATGGAGAGGTTTTCAATGCCATTTCATTTTCTTTGACTGGTTTATTAAAAGTCTATATGTAGCTTTGTGCCAGTTGTTGACATTATATTTGTTTCTAAAGCCTACTTATTTAACCTAGGATTTCAAATTTATTAGTGTTCAATTCTTGATAATATTGTCTGAATTTTTTGGTGCTTGTCTGTATCTACAATGATTCTCTTTTTTCATTTCACATTTTGAGTGCATCTTCTTTCTCCCTCCCTCTCTTCCTTCCTTTTTCTTTTTCTTTTTTCTCTTCCCTTGATCAATCTTGCTGATACCAAAAATTGTTAGTAGAGGAACAGCATGGATGAATCCTAAAATCTTCATTGAGTAGTAAAAGCCAGATACAAAAAAAGTGTATGTTTCTTAATGATTCCATTTATATAGAATTCTAGAAAATTCCAATGCAGACTGGTGTTTTCTGTTTTAAAAACCTTGTCTCAGATGCTTTGTTGCATTTCTTTCATGGTCATTCTGTTATCCAGATAGCCAATGATTTTGGCCAACGAATGCAAGTTTCCCTGTGAGGCCGTTCCAGCATCCTGGGCATGCTGAAGGAGAAAGGGGAAGCTGAGCTCTAGGGCACGAATTCCAGGTGGCACAAGTCCTCAGAGATCTGTGTCATTGACCGCAATCCCATGCTGAAAAACAAATGTTTAGTGCTTGACTTTCAGTTTCCCATGAAAATAAGTATTTGTGGAGGAAATAACCTCTTCAGTTTGTATTTCACCCGCTGGAGTTTTCGAAGGGCTGAGTGGAGGTGTAAATAGTGAGGGGCTTGTTCTGCTGGGCCAGCCAACCCTTCTTCTCCTCTCGGGAAGCTTCTTTACCCATTTTCTGTACCAGGCAGGACTCAGGGCAGGAGGCATTGTACAGAGACGATGCTGTACAGATTCTAGCACAGAATTTAAAAAGCTTCTTACAAACTATCAACCATTTCTTCCAGCAGTCTGATTATTTTATTTACTTATCTATTTCTATGTTCTATAGATCCTAGAATGTTTGCCATGTAGGTAAAGACATGTCTGATTTATTCAGCATTGAAATTCCAATTCTGACACTAATAGGCATCAAATCATTATGCATTTAATGAATTATCAAAAATAATGTAAATCTATTCTCTTCTTTATATGTGTGTTTGCTTCTTCTGAGACTACTCCAGTCCCAGGAGAAATGACACAATGGTGCATTGCTTATTCTCAGAAAAATGGTCATACTTAATTTTTTTTTTTTTTGGAAAAATAAAGACATAGGTTGGATTGTGATACAGCACAACTACAAAAATAATATAACAAGTTTAAATTATCAGAAAACATGGAACATGAAGGAAAACACTCTATATAACATGTAACTATACATATGAATATATATGTATGTTTGTGCATATATATGAATATCTACGTGTGTGTATGTGATATTCATATATATATGAATATCTACATGTGTGTATGAATATATATATGTATATATATATGAATAGCTATATATATGAATGACATCTAGTCAATTTTCTCTGTACACAAAGCAGGGATAAATATATCACATTCTACTAAGTATAGAATGTATTAGAATAGTCTACATAATTGTGTCAGAAATCTATTAATAGTATGCTTAGATCAATTCATTAGTGAACTGCTTTCATGATCAAGGCTATGTATTAGGGCTAGTCTTGCTATAGGTTAATGAACAGACTTATGTACATCATACCAGTTACAGAAATAAGGAGTTTTGAACTGAGAGTAATTAGCCATAGTTGTTAGCCCATGGAATATGCAGCATACAGGACCTTAAGGGAAATATGGCAAATGATAAATGTCTTGTCTGTGGTATGTGCCAAGGAACTCTAATATGGCTAAGATCCAAATGGGGACTCTTCCCTATTTTACATATCCTATAATCCTTTTCTATTATGCCCAAGCCTACAGAGCAAGTCAGTTCATGTGGCAGCTTATTAGTAATACCTTTGTGAGTGAAAGAGAAAAGATCTGCCCTTGCAGCCACAAAACACCAGCCCTTCTGGCAGCAATGGGAGTCCTTCCAGGCTGCCAGAGACACCTGCATCTGAAAGTGCTCTGATTTTGTTTCATTTTTCCCTCCTTTCCTCCATAACTCCCCAGGGAGGGAGACAAACCATAAGATACTCTTAATCTCAGGAAACAAACTGAAGGTTGCTGGGTGTGGGGCGGGGGAGAGGGACGAGGTGGCTGGGTGATGGGCACTGGGAGGCTATGTGCTATTGTGAGTGCTGGGTGTTGTGTAAGACTGATGAATCACAGCCCTGCACCCCTGCAACAGGTAATACATTAAATGTTAATAAAAAAAGAAAAAAAAAAGTGCTCTGAAATACCAGTGAATATACTGGTTTTCTCTAGTATATAGGATGTACGATTAAGTATTTGCAAAACTTATTAAAAGAAGGGGTACAAATGTAAGGCAAGAAAAAAACTGAGTTGAAATATGTATTATCTCTATAATATTAAACTTTTTTTTAAAGATTTTATTTATTTATTTGACAGAGAGAGAGAGAGAGATCACAAGCAGGCAGAGAGGCGGTGGGGGCGGGGAACAGGTTTTCCGCTGAGCACAGCCCGGTGTGGGGCTGGATCCCAGGACCCTGATCATGACCTGAGCTGAAGGCAGAGGCTTACACCACTGAGCCACCCAGGTGCCCCTGTAATATTAAAACTTCCAAAACTAACGATAAATCATTAACACACATATATAAAAACATTATGTAACAAGATAATTTTACCTTTTTAAAATGCACTTTAATACATTTACAGAGTCATTTAAATAGCCTGTCACTTTTTCTGCAAGAAACAAACTATAATGTTTTTTTCTTGAATATATGTCCTTCATTCTAAAATAAATTCCTGTCAGTGGGATTGTGGGGTAAGTCATTTTAAAATATTTAAGTCTTTCCACACATTTCCATATGTCCCTCTAGATTATGTGTGTCAGTTTGTATTTCCTAATACCTCATGTTATTATATACAGCAGCCTGGGTAGAACTAGTGTTAGTGGAAAGTTGTGATAAAAATACTGAGCACTTCCAGATTCATTTAAAACAGACATAACGCAAGAATTCAAATTCTTTTCATCTTTTATAACTTAACTCAGTACCCATCTGGAAAATATTTGCCAATCGTTAAAGCACTGACCATTTCTCAGAAAAAAAGAACAATATGAATCTATTGATTTAATACGTCCGTGAAGATGCACATTTCTTATTCAATGTATTATCAGGAAGTTGGTATTTTGCTTGCCCTTCCCAGGCTGCCAACTATTCCATTCTATTTTTTTTTAAGATTTTATTTATTTATTTGACAGACAGAGATCATAAGCAGGCAGAGAGGCAGGCAGAGAGAGAGGAGGAAGCAGTTTCCCTGCTGAGCAGGGGGCCCGATGCGGGACTCGATCCCATGACCCTGGGATCATGACCTGAGCCGAAGGCAGAGTCTTTAACCTACTGAGACACCCAGGTGCTCCCATTCTATTTTTTAAGTTGGGTTTGCTTTTCTTTGTGTTTTGGTCTTTAGCATCCATGCTGACTTTAGAAGCGTGGCAGAAGAAGGGTCCCCATTCTGGCCACTTCCTTGGCTGTAAGTCCATCATTCCAGGGACTGGCCCCAGCAAGCCTTCCAATTCTTTCCAGATGTCCTACTCTCCAAGAATCAAACTCCCCTGCAAATTGGCTCCAACACACTTCAGGAGCCAGTGTGCTCCTGAACCCCCAAAGGCAGATGTCAGGGCTACTGAGAATACCCTGAGCCTGAGGTATCCACAGCCAGAGGCGGGGAAGGGTACATTCTCACACGTGTACGGAGGATGTTCAGGGCTGTGGAAGAAGCCAGAGCGTAGAACAACCCAGCCGTGCCAGGAGAGAAAGCTCTTCATCTTAATATCTTACTGAACTTGTTCTACATAAACAATCCTCTGAACATCAAAACCCAATAATATTGACACTTCTTTTCAGTATTTATACTGTTTTTCCCACAGCTTAGAAAACCACACCTAAAAATTTAAAAGTACATATTTGTTACAGAGAAAATATGTGATTGTGTTGTTGTTGTTTTTTAAAGATTCATTTGTTTATTGGAGAGAGAGAGAGAGAGAATGAGTCAGGAGAAGGAGAGAGAGAGAAGGAGAGAGAAAAGCCCAAGCAGACGCCCCACTGAGTGCAGAGCAGGTCCCAGAGCTCACTCAGGGCTCCAAATGGGGCTGAATCCCAGCACTTGGAGATCATGACCCGAGCATGAGTCGGAGGCTTAGACCAAGGAACCATCCAGGCGCTCCCTTCCCCTCACCTTTTTCTTAAATTAGTTTCTAAATTTAAATTTAGAAACATACATGCTATGATGTAAAAATCCATCTTTAAATCTTTAAATTTAAGAAGTGGCATAGACCAAATTTTGTTTGGACATGAAAAGAGAAAAAGTGAGGGTATCTATATTAACATCCCAAGGAGAAAAATTCAAGCTAAAAGAAAATCAAATTGGATGAAAAGGTTATATTATATTGATGAAATAAAGTCCACAAAGAAAATTAGATTATCCTCAAGTAGAATATTAAAATATGTAATACAAGATCTCTTTTCATTGCCTGGAAATACTGACTCAAATTCCAATAATAATGTCAGATGTTAACATTACCATATGTTACCGATGGGTAGTAAAAACAAAATACCAGCTAGCTAATTCTATTGGTTTACTTGCTATTTATTAAAAAAAAAAAAAAGCCACTCTAAACTGAGATATTAAATTTTATTTCAATGCTCAAAATGGTTACAAAATTAATCACTTACCAAGAATGACAAGAAACTCCAAACAATCTAAACGCAGAAATTATGCAGTTCAATATACCTAACCACAGTGAATAAAAATGGGTTTTATCACTACAAAGATAAGAAAATTTACCCCCAAATTTAAAAAATAATAATAAGGCAAAAAGACATACTTTCCCACATAATGCTTTGAGGGAATATTTGGGACTAAGTGACAAGTGTTAAACTTTTTTTTTTTCTCCTTTTGAAATTCTTTTTTTTCTTCTTCTTTCTCTTTTTAACTTTTTAATTTGAATATAGTTGACACAAATATTACATTAGTTCAGGTGTATAACATAATGATTCAAGAAGTGTATGTGTTATGCTATGTTCACCTGGAGTGTAGCCAACACCAGTCACCATTCAATGCTATTATAACATCATTGACTAGATTCCCTATGCCCTGTCTTTTACTCCCAGTGACATATGCTTTCCATAATGGAAGCTTGATTTTCATGTTCCTTGGAACACTTGTTCCTCAGAACACTCTCTCTGGTTGATAGTGTTCTGAGGAACACTATCTGGGGATAGGACACTATCCCAGAGGATAGAACACTGTCTATCCTCTGTGTTCCTCAGAACACAATCCTTTCTCAAGCCATCACTCAACAATTCTGATGTTATATAATTAAGGTTGAATAGAACCACTTGGATTTAATAAAACATTGTGATGTTAAATCATTTTCACAGAATCCAAAGATCCAGACTGGTACATATTCATTACATGAAACAGGAGAGAAAAATCCTAATCAAAGGTCACATTTTCCATTTTCCTGCCTTCCCAGTCTTCTTTTCTTCCTTTCTTCATTTTTTGGTTTGTGTCTAATAAACTCAATGTGTTTTCTCCAAACACTTGACATCTGATTTGATTTACATCCCTGTGTCTAACAAGAGTAACATACAGTCCTTTGAATTACATCCGTTCATCTTATTCCAATCCATAGTAGCAATAGAATACAACATTGTACTGGTTAGTTTTTGAAGCTTAAATGAAGGAAAGAATAAAAAGTTTTATCCCAAATATGTTCAGCTTTGTGACTTTCTAAAGAACTCTTCTCTTATGGTTCTTCCTCATTTTAAATTCTGTAACTCAGTAAAATGTCTGTTTAACAAAAATTTTCCAAAAATATCTGTATCTTTTACAAAATGGTTTCAAATATTCTTATTGAAATTTTCTTATATGTGGGTGAAACACAAGCTAAATAAATAACCTATCCTTTATGATGTTTGATAAACTCTAGGCTTGATATCATAATCCATTCCTTCCTCCTTGAGAACTTAAAATTCTAAAAATAAAATAATAATAGTAATAATCTCTTTATTCTAAAATACCACATGTTTTATAAATACTGCCTTTGGAAGGAAACAATTTTAATAATGAATTGGCTGATCATATATATTGCACAGTATTAGTCATGAAATACCAAATATATTCTGATATATACGTGCATTTGTGCATAGAAATGACTAGGCATTTGCTAACCAATTTGATAATCAAGATTAGGGGGTGGGTTCGTAGGTTGTTGTCCTCCTTGTGCTTAACTGTCTTTTTATCCCCAAATGGTCTTTCCTGTTAATGCATTATTATACAATAAGTGTTATTTAAGAATACAGACCTGATGATCTACTTAGCCCTTTGATTTTCAAAGGAAATAAATATAGTAAAGAAAACCATTTTACTGATATGTAAAAAATTGCACACATTTTGAATCCAAATAACCAAATTATATTTTGTTCAAAGTTAGCATTCAGACAGATACATTGTTGATCTAGGAATAAACATCCTCCTTCCACATTCTCCTGTAGGCTTAGCCATTATCAGAAATAGGAGCCAACAAGGAAAGTGTGTACATGAGGAGCTTTTACTCCCATGATTTATGGGAGTAAGTCACTTACACTCCCAGATGAGTGAGTGGATTTTGAACTGAAGACAGTGTTCATGGACTACATTCCATGATATAGATATAGGCAGTCAATGCATGTAACTAAATAAAATCATCAGGAATAAGAATATATAAAAAATACAACAGAATTTTAAGAAATGCAATAGAATTTAAGGTTCACTCAGTTATAAATTTTAATATGAACTTTACATTATCTCTTTATAAAGACATATGGATATAATTTTATAGAGATAAAACTATTTTATCTTAAGGTGTATTTGCTATTCATTTGATGAATGAAGAGCTAATTATTATTATTTCAGAAATGTTTACCTAAATACCAAAGCCTTTGGAAATATTTTTAATCCAACCTTTAAAATCTGATTTAGAGAATAAAAAATAAAAATCAAATTGAGAGCCAGTCAATGTTTGAAATAAAATCGTTTCATTAAATGGGAAAATCATGTAAAATTTAAGGCAATACTTATGGTATAGCCAGGTCATTCTTTTCAGAATAAAAACCTGTTAGCTGGTACATTTGAGGAGAATTTATAGAAACTGAAAAGACCCAGAACAGCAAAAACATTACTGAGGGAAAGCTAAGCGTGGACAAAGGGTCAACCAAGTCTGCCCGAGTTCGTAAGGAGATCAACGCAGCATCTCACAGGCTCCTCTTTCTACCCCCACATTAGGGTCCCACCTGAGTAATAGAGACCAGAAACTATGGGAATGATCCACAAGAACTACAGCCAGCCCTATGGGCTTTGTTCTCAATTTATCTTAATGCATGTCCCTTTTGAACTTCAGCATCAATTCCTGCCTTATTTAGGAGATGCAATCCCTAAATTTAATCCATTTCTAGACATTGGTTCCCCTTTTTATTCTCTGAGTCTGAGTTGTCCTGACTTCTTGCCACACATTCCACTTCTCATCTCCTATTGCTGTTGGCAGGACTTCTTCGTTTAGTTTCTGAGTTCTTACTGTCTGGAGAATGCCTAACCTTCTGGTTAGATATTTGAATGCTACTGATTCTTGGATTTAGGGCCCCTGAATGCTGAAACGCTGTTTTGAGTCTCTGAGAATAATCACTTGCCCAGTTATCGGATTTTCTTTTTTTTTTTTAGGTGGCATTCTGAACTGAAAGCAGTTTCAGTTCTTCTGTGTTTTCCTATTACAGAGCTCAAGAACCACCCCTCCCCACCTGCTCTGGTACTCTACTACCTGATAATTATCTGTCCTTTCCCATTTCATGACATGCATCTCAGTAAGTGGCATCTCTTAAAAAGCACTGAAAAGAAACTCTGACTTCTCTTGTATTTGGCTAATGGATCTGTTGGATAATGATGTATGATGAAATCAAGTAGCCAGGAAAAACATGAAAGAATGTTGGATCAGAAGGAAGAATAGAAATTTAAAAAATATTATTGTTAAAGGTAAATTCTATTTGTTCTAAACAAAACTAATTTCTTGTTTTCTTTACTCTGTTGAGTCTTTTCTGCACTTTCTCTTACCAGATAAGAATCAGCAATTTGTCCTTTACTTTTAACCTTATACAGCATAAAGAACTAAATTATATTTTAGGTCACTAATTTGATTTAGTCATAAATTATGAAAATTTCAAATACCACTATACTGAACCAAAATCTGATATATGCAAAACTATAGAAAGAAATGAGAGAGGAGATTGAATCCAGAGACTATCAAGACTCATAAATTTCTCTGAAATAATGGAGTATAATGCAATGATATTCTGAATTCATCAGTAATTTAGTAATGATAACCAAAACCTAAGTAAATAATTGGACTCCCAGAATGAAAATAGTAAAGATTAACTGTTCACATCCTATAGATCTGAACTATATAGGACTCATTTTTCAAACTGACATTAAAATTTATTTTAAAACTATGGTGCCAATTAGCAACTTCTGAAAGTATGAGAAATATATCCATTTTTTTTAAGTACATATAAGTTCAGAAGCTTTGGGTGGGAAGTAAAAAAAAAAAAAATGTCTATTCTTTCATTATATTTTCACATAACCAGCTCTTATTTGGTTAGGAAATTTGATAACAAATGCACAAATCATCTGGCTGGGTAAAATTAGGCATATATAGTCTACTAGTACCTTCACATTTACATGTTTTAATCCCACCAAATAAACACTCTTAATCAACAGTAGCTTAAGTAACTGGGCCAACAGATGAGTGAAAGGATTCATAGAGATAAATTTCAGGCAGGATAAGCCACAAATGATGATGGTGATGATGGTGGTGTAATCCGACATTTTTGAATGCTTACTAGGGATAAGTCACTGTTCTCCACAGGGACGGAGTAACTTCATCATGACAATAATGTCAGGAGACAGGAGTACTTTTCCCATTTTCCAGAGACAAAACGGAAGTGGTTAAAATGGTTAGGTACTTGTCCAAGATCAGACAGCTGGATGGTATACCCACGTGGATTTCTGGAACGAAGGTTCTAGAGTTTCGGGAACTGAAACTAGTTTCACAAGCTCAAAGCAGAGAGTGTGGGAGAGACAAAGAGGGTGTGAAATTACAGAATGCCTACCGGGAAGGTAAAGGGAAACAGTGGATTCTTTTTTTTTTAACCCCCTAAGATTTATTTATTTATGTATTTACTTGAGAGAGAGCAAGAGCTTACTAGCAGGGGGAGGGACAGAGGGAAAGGCAGAGACTCCCAAGGAGATGCCACACTGAGCACAGAACCCAAGGGCCTTGATGTCAAAATCCACGAGATCCTTACCTGAGCAGAAATCGGGCGTTAGAGGATGAACTGAGTGAGCCACTCAGGTACCCTAGTGAACAGTAGATACTTTTCCTAGAGAAAGGTACTGATCAGAGGTGGATAGAGGGTGACTGCATTGCAGAGGGCTAACCAGGGCCTCCACAAAAATTAAATTTTACATGGCTTACATGATTTTCCCATTTAATGAAACGATTTTATTTCAAACATTGACTGGCTCTCACTGCAGCTATAAGCCCAGGAAGGACAGAGGGTTGAGATGGACTGGAGCTCGGGCTGTGTATATCAGCCCCCATACTCCACGTACCTCCCTCCAACAGCTGCTCTTGTCAGCAAGGCTGACAGCCAGGGCCCCAGGAAGAGTCACTTGGATCAGAAAGACATTGGGTTCCAGAAAGGGGGAGCAGAAAGTGTCAGGGAAAGGGTCTTTACTCCATCCAGGCTACTCTGTGGGGAGTGGTGCCCACCGGCTACCTCCAGAGTGGGACCAGCCATGGTTATTTCCAGAACCCGGCTTGACCAGGCTGTGATATCATCCACTAAGTGAGAGAGAGGGGAGGACAGCTGGAGAGGGTTCGGGTACAGAAACAGGAGGGCATTATGAAAAGAACAGGTGCCCTCAACTAGACTCGATTTTCTATCTCCTTTACAGATAAATATCATTCTCTTTAGTCACACTTAGTTTTTTTTAGCTATTACTAATGTCTTGAAGAGTGACTATCTTTCAGATATGTAAATTCAAATGTATATTTAAACAACCTTTGCTATTATTGAAAGTAAAAATCCTATTTTGAATGACTTTAGAAGTCCTGTTGAGAAAATTCGGCTATCTTCTGATGCTAAGATTAGTTTGAATACCGTTTATGAAATATTTTAAAGTGTACTTGTTGTCACTTAAAAAAGCACTTTATTTGAAATTGTTAGAGCAAATATTCTTAGAGCAATACAATTATATAAACTTTCATAAATTCATTGACATCTATATACTGAAAAAACCCTAAAAATAAAATACTTATTAAATGAATAAGCCAAATATAATACTTAATAATGACTCAACAATTAACTTTGAAAAACAAAGCAGTCGGGTGCAGTTTTGTTTTCAGGTAGCGAAGCCTGTAATGAAATGAGTCTGAATTACTCCTGGAATGAGCCCAATTCAATATCTTGTTGATCTCAAAGATAATCTGTTGCTCTAATTAAATTCATGAGTTATAAATTAAAAGTTGGTACAAACAACATGAAAGGAGTTGATAATACAAGAGAGAAGGGATATTAGAAATATGAGGAAAATTATTAGTCTTGCCAGAGAAAACAGAATGACAATGAGGAAGATGACTACTTTGTTATTTATTACTGTGGATCCTAACTTAGTGCAAGGAAGAAAATATCAGTAAATTGAACATGGGTGCCTGGGTGAGTCAGTTGTTAAGTGTCTGCCTTCTGATCAGGTCATGATCCCAGGGTCCTGGGACTGAGCCCCACATCAGGCTCTCTGCTTGGTAGAGAGCCTGCTTCTCCCTCAGTCTCTGTTACGTCTCCTGCTCATGCTCCTGCTCTTGCAGTCTCTCCCCTCTGCCCAAACAAAACAAAACAAAACAAACCTTAAAAATAAATAAATAAATAAATAATGAAATAATGAAATATACAAAGACACATATTTAGGTGACTTGAAGTGTTTGAGGAATTATCTGAAATGTTATTAAAACAACACGCTGTAAATTTACATAAAGATCAGTTAAATAAAGTTACCCTGAAGAAACTAGAATTGATTTCTGTAGGGAAGAATCTATTGAAAAGTTAAGTAAAACCATTGAAAAACAACATGCTTACCTATTTTGAAAAGGCTATCCTTGTAAAGCTCAGCAAAAACAAATAAAAAATAATTTACTAGTTTTTTGATCAATCAAATATTATAACTTAGATCATAATTTTCCAATCTTCAGGTTTATCTAAAATAATCTTAGAATTTTTTCCAAAGAAAATTATTGAACTGTGTTAAGTAGCTGCAGTAGAATGAAGGTTTGTTCCCACTTCTTTCATTCAGATGTGAAATCCTAATCTCTAATGTAATGGGATTCGGAGGTAGGGAGGGTCTTTGAGAGATGATTAGGTAATGAGGCAGATCCCCCATGAATAGGAGTAGTGCCCTTGTAAGAGAGACCCAGAGAACTCCCTCCGCCCCTTCTGCATGTGAGGACTCAAGGAGATGATGGTCTTCTGAGAACAAGGAAGCCGACTCTCACCAGACGCTGACTGTGCCAGAGCCTTGGTCTTGGACTTTCAGCCCCCAGAACTGTGAGAAATGTATTTCTGTTGTTTCATAAACCACGTAATCCATGGTGTTTTGTTATAAAAGCACACAGAGGCTAAGACAGTAACCATGTAAGTTAGCCCTGGATAAAGCCTGATGTGACCGACAGTCAATACAACCATGGAAGTTAATTTTCCTCTTATGTACAATATGAGCAGGAAGCAACGAAGGCAAGTTTGATTTTCCTCCATGGAATACTCAGGAAATAAGGTTCCTACATTCCTTCCCACCTTCTTCTCCACCTTACCTTGAGTTTGGGCCACTTCCTACAGTTCAGCCTTAAGCTTTCATATCTACATTCCAGGCAGCATTAAGAACACTCTTGGAAATTACACACAGAAATTCACTTTCCATTAGGCATGAAAATTAGGCCACACAGAGACATAAGAAAAACAAAACAAAACAAAAAAAGAAAAGTGACATTTGCAGTGTTGTGTCATGTGCCACCTCAACTTTTGGTTTGATAAGCATAGAAATACCCAGGGTATTCAGAGGTTAATGAAATATATATTTGGAAATTTTAATCTATTCTTTCTCTTTGGCATGGATAAGAAGACATGCAAATGGTCAAGAGACACAGGAAAAGGTGCTCAACCTCACTAATCCCCAGGGAAATGCAAATCAAAACCAGAGTGTGATATGACATTGTCCCTGTCAAAATGGCCAGAATCAAAATGATAAGAAATAAAAAGTGTTGGCAGGGAGGTGGAGAAGAATTCCCTCTTACACTGCTAATGGGAATGTAAACTGGGAGAGCCACTGTGAAAAGCAGTATGGAGTTTCCTTGGAAAATTAAAAAATAGAACTACAATGTGATCCAATAATTCCACTCCTAAGCAATTTACCCAAAGAAAGCTAAAACACTAATTCAAAAAGATATATTCATTATTATATTTATTGCAGTATTATTTACAATAGTTTAGATATGGAAGTGATCTCAGTGTCCATTGATAGATGAATAGATAAGAAATATATGATATCTATATATCTATCATCTATCTGCCATCTGTCATCTATGTATACAATAGAATATTTTGGATCCATAAAAAAGGATGAAATTATGCCATTTGTGACAACATGAATGGATCTAAAGAGTATTAAGCTAAGTGAATAAATTAGATTGAGAAAGACAAATACCATAAGATTTTACTCATATGTAGAATCTGAAAAATAAATAAATAAACAAGCAAAATGCAGAATCAGATCTGTAAATAGAAAGACCAAACTAATGGTTGCCAGGGAGTGTGGGCAAACTGGGTGCTGGGGAGTAGAAGATACGGGTTTCCAATTATGGAATGAATAAGTCATGACAATAAAGGGCACAGCCTAAGGAATATAGTCAATGATATTTTAATAGCATTGTATGGTGACAGCTGGGTGGTGAGCACAGCATAACACATAAACTTGCAGAATTACTATGTTGTACACCTGAAACTAATGTAACATTGTATGTCAACCATATTCAAATAAAAACATTAAGACATAAAAGAGTATTGGCTTGAGCAACAAGCTCTAGATATTAAAAGTCAGAGGAGAAAGATATTCTCCTAAATCATCATTTAACATATACTTCTATTTTATAGCATTCACAGATAAATATATTTCATTTTAGTTTCTTATCTCTATAAAGCTATTCTCTTATTCTAGAGATGAATATATTTTTAGTAAATAAAATTTGCTTCATAATACTGGTTTTGAAATTAAATTACACTCTTCAAATTGCTTTGAAACATTATTAGGATTTAATTTATCAAATTTAACTAAATTATGACTATGTATGTCAAACATAGATATTTACATGTCATGTGGGTGAAGATAGTCTTTTAATTGAAAGAATTTCACAACTAGCAATTCTTATTACTTTACTCTGCATGTTAACAGAATTCAGTAGAGAAATCTATTTCTTATAATAGGGAACAGTATAACCTTAAGAACATTGTTTCTACTTGTTGTAAATCAGCAAATAGGTTATTTTATTCACCTTTATTTTTCTTTTTATTTTTTAAACTAGATCCAGCTGTCTTATTTGCTCAGAGTAATACATTCTATAGCATAGCATCTGAATATACACATTTTACGGTGTTTGCTGATCTGCTTCATAGCTTCTGTTCAGTTGAAACTAAATGGCTTCTTAAAAAAAAAAAAAAAAAAAAAAAAGATTCTCCCTTCTCAGACACCATAATGGTTATCTGTTAACAAATCAGCAGCAGCTTTGTTTCGCATCCTTTTGACATGGTCACAAGCTGATGGAGCTGCCTAGAGCAGAGGGACAGAAGTGCTTGTCAATTTCTGCTAGGAACAGAATGTATCATTTCTACTTCTTTTTATTGACTAGGCAAGTCAGAACACTAGGACCAATGTCAGTAAGATGGGGAAGTATATTTCTACCCCGGTGAGAAGCAAGGAATATTTCTGGTGTCACAATAGAACAGGGTCTATCTTTCTAGACCTTAATTTTGTTTTTTCTCATTTCCTCACGGGGGATACACACTCCCTCATCAAAAGCATCAAGCCCCAAATCCTAATAACATCATCCATCAAAGACATGGAGCAATCTCTACATCTGGTCTGGAGCTGTGTCTTCTTGATAAGGAGACCGATGAACTAAAACCAAGTTAAAATGCTCCCCCCTGCCCCCTTGTATTCAGTGGAGCAACAAAACAATAGAATTGCAATAAAAGCTCTCATTCAGAAAAGAGTACAACTGGAAGCAGCCAGCTACCCCTGGCCTGTAGTAATCCCTTAAACCTGCTGTGTGGATATTTTGAGAAGCTCTTAATTTTAGGATGGGGGATGTTGTTTAGGCCCTGATTATGTACCTCAGGAATCGATAACCGCCCTCTCACTCTGTTACCAGTCCCCTCTTATCCTTCTCTGTCGCTCCTGGCTCTACTTTTGGAGCTATTCTTCCTTTTCACCATCTTATTTCACCATGGCTGAGAAGGTCGTTAAGAATCTGCCCTGTGTGGGGACTAGATAGATTTCTCAGTCTGTCCCTGTCCTTTCAAATTTGGAGAATCAATGTTTGTTTTATATTCTGAATAGCCAAACTCTTTTTGGGTCCATGCTGATGACCGTTGGAAATAGAACTCTCAAAAACTTAGTTGTCTTCTCCATCTTTCCTGGAAGAGAGACCAAATATGTTTGATTAATAATATAGCCTACATAGAGGTGGGATTTTTTTTTTTTAAATATATATAGAACCTTTGATAAACTCACCTTAATAGCTGTTTCTACTGGCTTTTTATATTTCATGTTACTTGGATTTGCTCATTAGAAATAACATTTGAGGGGCACCTGGGTGGCTCAGTGGGTTAAAGCCTCTGCCTTTGGCTCGGGTCGTGATCCCAGGGTCCTGGGATCGAGCCCCACATCGGGTTCTCTGCTCAGCGGGGAGCCTGCTTCCCTTCCTCTATCTGTCTGCCTCTCTGTCTACTTGTAATCTCTGTAAAAAAAAAAAAAAAAAAAGAAAAAAAAAAGAAATAACATTTGAAAAACACTTAGAAATCAAATCTTGGAGTTGATGGACTACCATTCAGCATTCCTGACCAGTCGTTTGGCCTTCATATACGTAAACAAGAGATGGGGTCTTACAGCCTACTGAAACCTATTCGCTGACTTTTCTACTCATCAGTCGCTAATATACAAATCTGTCTTCCAGTAGTTTCCAGGTACCATTCTTCATTCAGGCAACATATCATCACACCATAAATATAAGGAATCATCTTACAAGCCAACACTGACCAGTCAACCTATGGCCTGGGGAAAAAAAAAAATTTCTGGTTACTAAAATTATATTTTCCTACAGCGTGTCCCCCTCTTTTTCTCCTTTCAGCATGTTCTCTTTAACGTGTGTTTTGTCTTTTAAAGCGTGCCTCACAAACTAAATGCAGATTTCTAGACATCCTTGGGTCACTGTAGAATTGAATAGGGCTGTTGTTCCCTTCATTTTAAATAATTGCTCTTTTATATATTGCAGATTACATATTCTCTCATTTTCTAGATGTATTCTGAACTGATTTTTGTAAAGGGATAATCTATATCCTCTATTATTTAATTAGTCACTTAATATAGTTGCTGTATATCCTTGCTGCTAGGCATGCCTTTTATATGTTTTATCCAAATGATTGATAAAATTTTGAAAAGGATAAAGCCAGGGGTACCCTACTGGAAGCCACCTTACACATTGACATCCACCCATTAATCATCTCTTCGCGTTGAGTTTTTCAATCAGCTACTAATCCATCACTTTGATCATGCACTTTTCTAAATCTTGTCTACAAATGCCTAGTCTGACATGATTTGTTCTTTGTGGGTCTATATTCACCTCCTTCTCTAAGGAATCATCTTTCAACTTTAATGATGTGTTCCTTAGAAAGGAAGGCAATATTATGCTACACACCAGCAGTAAGCAGAATCGTCATCCAACTTTTTAAAGGGTAATAGTTATTTGTCAAGCTTCAAACTCCTAGGACTTATAAGTTTCACCATGTTTCCTCAAATGTTTTCAAAAATATATCCATAAACTTATTTTCAAATTATCTGAGAAACTTGAGTATTAATCCATCTGCTTTAGTAGACGTACAAATAGTTACTGGAATTCTTTTCACCTATCCCAGGTCTCAGATCTTTCTTTTTGCTAGTCCTCTTCCTATTTGTCTGTGTCTAAGAAGAATTCTAGAAACCACACCCTCTCTTCCTCATTGTGAGTCATCTACATAACAAATCCCAGACCCAGTGTTTTCTAGTCATTGCTGAGATTATATCTAAAACTCCCATAATTTTGCTTTATCTTTTTTATAGTTAATTTGATGAAATTAGATTAAACTAGAAAAGTGGGTGCTTTAAGGTTTAGATGGTACAATGTTTCCATTAAATTTAAGAAGGAAAGACAGGACTTGTCATGGAAAGAACCCTGAATCTGGGTTCAGATATATAAGGGTATAAAGACTCAACCCAAAACTTTCTAGTTCTCTGTTTGGGGGGCCATACAATTCTTTAACTTACAGTTTGCTCTATAAGATTATATATATTTTTCTAGTATACAGTGCTGTGCCAATGATTCTATGTAAACTGCCTTAAAGTCCTGTGAAAATGGGAAATATAGGGCATTCTGTTATTGTTATTACTTAGTACTATAAAGATGATATAAGAAGCAGGGATAGAAAAGGAGAAATAAAGGCACCATATTGAAAACTAAGGGAAGAAATAGATTATATATATGCTGACATTGTATGTCATTGAGTTAGCCTATGTGTGAATTAAAACTGGGAAATAGTCTATATGTCCTTCTTTTGTAATTAAAATATTAATTATAAAAAATGTGTCAACAATGGCATAAATTGAGTGAGGAAGTTAGAGGGTTTTTTTTTTTTAGTAGTGTTAATATGTCACCAATTGGCATTTTGAGAAAACTTTAGTAGGTTTTCCTTTTTTCAATTTCATAGGTTACATTTTAAATATTTTTATAGTTTTTCAAAATTAAAATGTTTAATGAATTCCACATTAAAAATATTTGTGATGTGAAATTGGGAATATTTTTTCTTTCAGTCACTGGTTATTGAATAATTGACATTGAATTAACTTTATGGTGAAAATTATAAATTATTGAACTGGCTGAAAGCCTATATTTATTAATTTCTTTTGTGTCAATATTTAATTACTTATGAGTATGACCATTTGTAATTTAAAAATTTTTAAGTATGACATAAAAATATTGAAATAAGCCACAGACACTTTATCCATTAAGGTTTTTTTTTTTTTTATTAAGACACTAACTTGAGAAATGAATTAAGACATTAACAAACACATATGTACTTATTTTTCAGAAAAAGACACACCTATGAAATTTACTTTTTCTTATCCATTTGTGTATTTTTTAAATAAAATTTTAGTAGTTTATGTGCTTTAAGAATGGGGCAATCACTATTATTAGTATTTCAACACATTTGTGACATCAAAAGATAAAATAATAATGAATACAATATCTTTAACTTAGTGTTCATTTAAAATTAATGGCTAGTTTATAATTCATAATATTTAAGGAACTAGTTATTTCTAAGGTGGAAAATGTATTTTAATTTCAAAGACATTTAAACTAAACTATTTAACTGGGTCTCATTATGAAGTTAATCACTTTTCTAAAATACTGCTGCACAGTTGAGTTTTAATTCTGAGATCCCTATACTTCCATTTAAATCAGCATTATTGTACTGCCCTATGAAGATACTTAGTCACTTCATCATAGTTATTTGATTTAGTCAAATTAAAGTCTTGTCATGGGTTTAAGATATGGTGATATATATCAAAGCATCCTCCCCATAGCCAATAAAACTCTTTACTCAGTGTTAGTTATTTATGACAGATTCAAACATTTCATCCAAAACAGTCACTCAAAGGGATAGGCAACAGTGACGCTCCACATAGTTTCTGTGTGAATACAGATAGAACAAAAGACATAATGACTGTTGTGTGTGTGCCCACATGTTCATCCATGCTTCTGTGTTCCTTTGCTTCGGACTGCTTTTACATAAATGTGTTTATTTCTTTCCCTTCCATGTGGGGGAACCTTACCACACCTCCTCACCTTACTTCACTTCTCAGAAGATAAAGGTATGGAGACAGTTATTTGTAATTCTCTTTGCTCCCTTCCACCCCAAAGATGGACAACGTGTGGTGAGATGATTAGTAGAGGTAGACTAGCACTCCCTGAGAGGTCTGCACTTCTCAGAGCAGTAAATCCTCTCCCATATGGAAATGACTTCCCAGTTCACTTGAGATTTGTTGTAGACAGTGATGGGAAGCCACTTTGCCACATATCTAAGCCCCATTCTCCAATTAGCTGTACTGTTAATTATGCTGATATTTTGTTCTCTTTGTATGATTCCAATATCGTACATTTCAATTGATTTCAAGCTGTTAGTAGAGAGAAGGAAGAATGTAATTAATTGATATTTCTAAATCTGACCTGTTGACAAAGATATGTTCTCTTCCCCCTCCTCTCTTTTAAAATTTCTGATTGAGAAGTGAGTATGTAACTACATGGTGACCTGCTAGGAACTTATTTACCAAAACATTTGAGTAGAAAAAAGTCTTTTGTTTCTGCTTTTCTGCCAGAAGTTTAGGACTTGTGGGTTTCCAGTGGAGCAGAGCTTACCAAGATGAAAGCAAAAGAAGCAGAATGAGCACAGGTTGAAGCCATGTCTACTTCTGTTGTTTTCATTTACATGAGTAGATGCATTTCCCAGCTTCTTTAGACTAGCTTGAACTGGATTTCTATATTTTGCAACAAAGAGACTGTATCTAAAAGAGGTAACTGTGAGTAAGGAATGCAGACATCAGAACATGAAACTGGCTGTTTTGAAGGCAATCCCTGACAAAGAGAGTGTCTCTATTTCCAGCTAAATAACTGTAAATTCAGTGGCAAAACATTAAGTTACCTACTGAGTTCAGGTCCATGAGACTCTTGAGCCTTGAGTGCCATTATGAATAACCTTTCTTTTAAAAACAACTCTATTGAGAAGTAATTCATATAATATACAATTTGTCTATTTAAAGTATAAAATCCATGATATAACAAGTACATTTCAGTATATTTACAATTGTGCAATCATAGCCATGGCCTAATTTTAGAAATTTCATCATTCTCCCCCAAAATCTTCACACACATTAGCAGTCAAGCTCCATCTCTCCCCAGTGCATGCCATAGCCCAGACCTGGGCAACCATTAATTTGCTTTCTATTTCTATGGATTTTCTTACTCTGGGTCTATCATAAAAATGGAATCATATTTCAAGTCATCTGTGCTGTGGTGTGTATTCAGACTTTATTTCTTTTTGTTGCCTAATAGTTTTCCACTGTATGGATTATATTACTTACTATTTATCCATTCACCAACTGATGAACACGTAAGTTATTTCACTTCTTGCATATTACAAATAATGCTGCTATGAACTTTCATGTACAAATCTTTATGTGAACGTTTTTTTTTATTTCTCTTGGATATATAATTAGGAATGAAATTTTAAATCATACTGTAGTACTATGTTAACCTTTTGAAGAACTGTAAAACTGCTTTTCAAAGAAGCTGAAACATTTTACATCCTCACCAACAACCTATAAGAGTTCCAATTTTTTCCTAGTTCTCTAACATTTACTGCTATCTTTTTTAATTATAGTCATTCTACCACATATGCAGTGCTATCCCCTGGTTTTGACTTGTACTGCACTAATAGCTAATGATCTTGAGCACCTTAAAGTGCTAATTAACCATTTGTATCTTCTTTGGAGAAGTAGCTATTGAGATCCTTTGACTAACTTCTACTTTCTTTTAATATTTTAATTGTTTAGCTATAAGAGGTATATATATATTTTTCAAAAGGTAAGCCCCTTATCCACATATGAGTTGCAATATATCAGACAGATATTATTTGCAAATATGAGGGTAAATATAAGAGAGATGTTTAATTTTATTTTTATTGTTTGAAAAGATGATTCGGTACAAAGAAAAAAATTTTAACATATGTATAAATGTATGAGAAGGGGCACTTGGGTTGTTCAGTGGCTTAAGCATCTGCCTTAAGCTCAGGTCATGATCCCAGGATCCTGGGATTAAGCCCCATGTTGGGCTCTCTGCTCAGTGGGGAGTCTGCTTCTCCCTCTCTTTCTCCCTCTCCTTGTGTACTCTTTCTCAAATAAATAAATAAAATCTTCAAAAAAATGTATGAGATGTACAGATGTGTAAAATGTGGAAATAAAACAAAACATGAAATAGACAAAAAAAGTAACATTGTTTCTCTCACTATAGGTGAAATGTACATTTTTTGAAGGAATACTATCGTAAGATGTGCAATGTAAATCCTAGAAAATCTTATTAAAATATCTATAATGAGGAACACAATAGCGGCCACAATGGGGTTACTAAAAAAAATCAATTTGATCCCCAAAAGGTTGTAATTGATATTAAAATTTCAATTTTAATTTAAAAAAACTGTTAGAATTGTTTTAAAAAAACCCTCAGAAACCCATTTTTAGTATAAATATGAGAAAGTATGTATTTTGTTTTTGTTTCTCGAAATACAGACTGATGTGTTTGAATATGAAATAATGTAATGTCTTTTATTTGCTTTAAGATGCTTCAGCTGAAAAGGAAAAAAAGAGTGAGAGAAGAAAGGAAAAAAGGAAGAAAGAAAGAAAGAAGAAAGAAAAGAAAGAAAGAAAGAAAGAAAGAAAGAAAAGAGGAAATGAAAAATGAGAAAGAGGGCAAATTAAATACATGCGGTGACAAACTGAATTCTGGGGTCCAGCTGTTGAGAAGGCGGGTAAGTTTAATGCTCTCTCTGATTTTGTGTATGTTCAATTTTTTTTATAATAAACATTTATAATATATAATTATAAGGTTTGCTTTTTATTTTGTTCTTTGCAGTGTCACAAATTACAAATTATTTCTCAAACGCTAAAGGGGCACCTGGGTATCTCAATTGTTAAGCCTCTGCTTTGGGCTCAGGTCTTGATCCCAGGGTTCCTTGCTCAGCAGGAAGCCTGCTTCTCCCTTTCCCACTCCCCCTGCTTGCATTCATGCCCTCTCTTGCTGTGTCTCTCTCTGTCAAATAAATAAATAAAATTTTCGGGGGAAAAAAAAAAAAACACCTAAAGTCTAAGTGCCAGCAAAGGCAGCAGGGACTTGAAAGTGCAGGCAGGATTCGGTGGGTTACTATCCTGGGCCATCCTTCAGTGACGCTACTGAGAGTTACCTCCAACTTAGAGCACACTGAGGGAGAAAAGGGACACATTATATGCCATTTTCTGTGGTGACTGAAGAAGAAGAAAAGCTGTTACTTTCTGGCTGTGTGGTCTCAAAATAAGAGCTCCTCAGATTAGGAGAGGACAGCCTGAGCATAATGCTGGTTTTCGAAAAGGCTGAGCAGAACCCTGATCAAATCATTCCTGTGACTATCTGGCATTGTGATTTTACTAAGTTAGTAAAGGGTAAGGGGATTATATGTTTCACTCAGTCTGATTAGAATTTTCTCATACTTGCACACAAACTTTCCCAAGTATTGCTTATCTAGAGACCAGTTCTAGAGGAAGTCCAGTTGACTGACCAAGGGAGCCCTTCATCTTTTTGTTGTGTAAATTCTGGATCTTTCTGGAAGAACCCTGTGTGTTGATTCCACTGCCTGCAATTTACAAATAGCTTTCTTTTTTTATTGTTTTGTTTTAATTTTACTTTTTTTAAATTTTGTTTTGTTTTATCTTTTTTTTTTTTAAAGATTTTATTTATTTATCAGAGGGGGGGGAGAGCGAGCACAGGCAGACAGAATGGCAGGCAGAGGCAGAGGGAGAAGCAGGCTTCCTGCTGATCAAGGAGCCCGATGTGGGACTTGATCCCAGGATGCTGGGATCATGACCTGAGCCGAAGGCAGCTGTTTAACCAACTGAGCCACCCAGGCGTCCCTTGTTTTATCTTTAATGGCAGTCTTCTTTTTATGCTGCATGCTTGATGTGTTTGGGATGATAGTCAAATTTATTGTTATTGTTATTTTATTTTATCTTTTTAAAGATTTTATTTATTTATCAGAGAGAGAGAGGGGGAGAGAGCGAGCACAGGCAGACAGAGAGGCAGGCAGAGGCAGAGGGAGAAGCAGGCTCCCTGCTGAGCAAGGAGCCCGATGTGGGACTCGATCCCAGGAAACCGGGATCATGACCTGAGCCAAAGGTAGCCGCTCAACCTACTGAGCCACCCAGGCAACCCTATTGTTAGTTTAATTGTTGGACCTCAAGAGTGACATGTGGAACTAAAGGATGCCTAGTACCTGGAGGGAAAACACACACACACACACACAAAATTTTCTTTTTATAGCAGGATGTGTTTGAAGTGGTATGTATATAGGAAAGGATGCAGGTGGGATTTGGTGAATTCCTACCACAGAGGTGAGCTAGGAAATGAGCCTTGATCTATCAGAAAACTCACTAAGCAAAGTAACAAGGAGTGACACTTTTTTTCTTTTCTTTTCTTTTCTTTTTTTCCCCTAGATGCTTCAAGAGCTCTGCAGATGAGTGCCTGGGTGGCTTAGTTACTTAACCAGATGCCTACAGGTCATGATCCCTGGGTCCTGGGATCAATCCCCATATTGGGGTCTGTGTTCAGTGGTGAGTCTGCTTCTCCCTCTCCCTCTGTGATCTCTCTGTCAAATAAACAAATAAATACTTAAATGAGAGAGAGAGAAAGCTCTATAGAAAAGATCCCTCTTTTGTGAGTATTTCTTATCTGATAGAATATGAGCTGTAATTCCTGGTGGTTATGGTATCTGCCTGCTTTAGGTATGTGAGAGAATGCATCCCTCTGACATGTAGAAACTCTTGTTTCCAACCATTTTTGAATTCAAATATCTAGGTATTTTGGTTCTTTTTATGGCTTACTATCAATTAAACTGAGACTGTCTCATCACAAATTAACGTCTAAAATACACAGGCATTTTCTGGAAAGACTATAGAAGAGTCTCCAGAATGAGGGACATTAGAAGCGCCCAAGGAAGACTGTAACACTTCAATGTCTGGATGCTGAACGTGATCCCCTCTCTCTCTGTGACCATCTCAGCTCTCAGAATGCCAACAACCAATATTACAATCTCATGGAGAAGACAACATAGAGTCATTTTCTGAGGAAACTGAACAGGTCAAAATAAATACCACAGATTCTCACTTGTAGGGTTCCCGTAAGACTGGATCTTCTCCATCATACTATTGTGAACCCTATGAAAACAGAGTTCCAATCAGCTTTAAAAATACCTTATCCTTTAAATGCTAATGAAAAGACAAGTATCTTTAGACATTTAAAGAAATATGCTATTGCTAAAGAGAGATACAGTTCTCTAAAAGAAGGAGATAAAGGGAGAGAAATAGAACCCAAAAAAATAAAACTTAAGGAGTTTTTTGGGGCACATGGGTGGCTCAGTCAGTTAAATGTCTCATCTTGATTTCAGCTTAGTACATGATCTCAGGACCATGACATACATTGAGTGCAGAGTCCCCTCATCCCTCCCCTCATCTACACTCTTTCCCTCTCCCTCTCTCTCTCTCAATATATAAACACTATCTTTAAAAAATAAAATAAAATTGAGGAGAATTTTTAAAAATTCTTCTCTAAAATATAATTAGTAAGATTGGGACATGCCATGAAAGATTCTTGTGAGGAGTACAGCTAAAAAGTAAAGAGGTGAAAAATATCAATGAGTGTTTAGGAAATAAACTTGGAAGTTCATACTCTTAAAAGAAAAGAAGAAGAAAAAAAGGCAGTAACAGAGGAAGATTTCCTAAAACTCAAGGAAATAAGTTGCCAATAGGAATTGTTCAGTGAAATGCAAAAGGATACATATCAAAGACACACACACACACACACATGCCAGACACACTCATACTGGGAATTTTTGGAGAAAATTTTATCAAACATACGGAGATAAAATAGATCACTTAGGATGAAATAGAAATGAGACTGACACCAAATGGTATGATAGCAACACTGGGAGCTGGAATCAGTTCTTTTAAAATTCCAATAGAAATTTTTTTTCCAAATTATCAATCAAGAGTGAGGCTAGAATTTTCAGATGTGTTAGGGCTCAAAAAATTTACATCCCATTCACCCTCCTCCATAAGTTTTTGGACAATGGAGTAGATGAACATGAAAACAGACCTGGAAACAAGAGATGCAGCACAGGATAGAGCGGAGGATGGAGGGAGAAATGTCATGATGAAGTTCAAGATGGTAACTGGACAACAGGCTCTATTCTAGAGCTATGGCAAGAAGGACCCAGAAGGAATGTTCTCAAGAAAGTGAGAAGAGCACAGAGATGTACATGATTAGTGTAAGAGGAGGTTTTTGTACTTACTGTATATTTGGAAATAAATGACCTATGTATGATGATTACAAGGCAAATTTTAAAACATGAGACTATTATATTCATGAAAAATCAATGTACGCAGGTAGAGAGGTAGTGAAAAGAAGGGCCATATGCACCCCAAGGTTCATAGCGGCAGCGTCCACAATAGCCAAACTGTGGAAAGAGATAAGACGTCCTTCAGCAGATCAATGGATAAAGAAGATGTGGTTCATATATGCAATGAAATATTACTCAGCCATCAGAAAGGATGAATACCCAAATTTTGCATCAACATGGCTGGGGCTGGAGGAAATAATATTAAGTGAAATAAGTCAAGCAGAGAAATCAATTATCGCATGGTTTCACATATTTGTGGAACATAAGGATATTAGGAGAAGGAAGGGAAAAATGAAGGGGGGGGGGGGATCGAAGGGAGAAATGAACCATGAGAGACTGTGGACTCTGGAAAACAAACTGAGGGTTTTAGAGGGGAGGGGAGTGGGAGATGGGTGAGCCCAGTGATGGCTATTAAGGCGGGCACGTATTGCATGGAGCACTGGGTGTTATACACTAACAATGAATCATGGGACACTGCATCAAAAACTAATGACATACTGTATGGTGACTCACATAATAAACAAACAAAAGAGGAAATGTAATAATAGAAATAAGAAAATAACCATTGGAAAACTAAAATTGTGACAATAGGAGAATTGAATGGAGTAGAATAGAACCTTAAATAAATAGAACCGTGTTCCATAAAGAAATGAATTGATAATATTTATAATCCATCAATCTAAATAATAGTAGCAGATGCATTTTACTTGATAAAGTCATATTATGTAGGAAAAGCTGAAAGTAGTTGTCAGTTCCAGTTCTGGTCATAAGCGAGTAGCTTACATCAGACATTTCCTTCTGTTAAAATTAATTACAGAAACTGGAAGAATATATAAAACACTTATTGACTTATTGTAGACATTAAGTAGCAACTAGTGTAAGACCATGATCATCCTAGATGACCCCTCTAGCTACCCTGTCTTTCTTGCTGAGGGCTGGACAGAGCCAGGACAAGGAGTAGAGGATGCAGAAATCCAATTTCAGGGCTATGGAGGCAGCTTAAATTTTGAGAGAATGTTCCAAATATAAAAAGCCATGAAGAAAATGTTACTATATATGGATAAGAGTTTCTATATGCCTTGGGAGGAATTCTGAGATGGCCTAAGGGAAGACTTGCAGAGGACAACACCTGGGGAACTGGGGGCCTGGGCTGTGGCTTGTGGCTGAAACTTCCAGGGAAGCCAAAGGCATACAGAGAACCCTGGGGGAGGGATAAGAGTAGGAGACACGGATTCAGTTGGGATGATGTGGGAAAATGGCAGCGAATGTTGCCAAGTTTCCAACCTGAGCAACTGGAATTTGGCAGAATGATTAAGAAAGACAATAAACAAGGAGAAGAAGCTAAGAAGGTGATTTGGGAAATACTTAAAGAGATTCTAAAAAGATTGCTGAACTCTGAAGTTAGGGGTAGAGAGTTTGAAATTTGTATCAGGACATCAGGAGAACAATTTCTCCCAGTGACATGAATGGGGGAGTTATTTGTGAGTAAATGACAATTGAAATGAATGAATGAATATTTATTGAATTAATGAAATGTTCAGAGAGAATATATAGATTAAAGGAAGAGGAAGGAAATGTCTAAAATAACACCGATGTTTAATAGGTGGGCAGAGGAAGAGGAGGAAGCCAGCTAAGGAGCCTGAGAAAGAGTGGACATAATAAAAATCAGAGGAAGTTGTCACAAAAATTAAGAGGAATCAATAATAACAATTTCCATCTGTCAGGTCTGGCGCCCAGTAAGTGTTTGTGGGAAGAGTGGATTAACAAATGAATCCCGAGATCCGCAGTAGCTGATGACATAAGAGGCTATGTCAGACAGCAGTAAGGAGCTACCTTCAGGCAGTGCAGTATTTTAAGGACAGGCAAACTGCAGAGAACAAAAAGGCTAAGACAGGAAAAGGGAGAGGCTTCTTTTGAAAAGCAAGCCTGATTAGTCTAATTCAACAAGGCACGCAGGGCACGATGCATGCAGAAGGGAAGTGTTCAATACCTGCTCCACTGAAAATATCCTTGTTAAATCTGGTCATCTCCTTATAAATGATGAGAAGTTTATATTCTACAAGTACCTTTAAAAATCCAGTTTCAAATATCACTAAAGCTTTTCTGTTCTTGAACAAAAGAGGAAAATGTAGCCATGTGGATAGAAGACCAGTTTCCCATACGATGTCACTAGGACTGGCAAGCTTCCAACTTCTATCTTTTCCTTCCGCAGGAAGCAGGGAGCTTTGAGGAGGAATCAAACCTGCAGACCACCTGCTAGCAGAGTGTCCAAAAGTAGTGAAGTCATGGTAAATGAAGAAAAGTAGCACACGATATCTATGGACATCAGAAAGTGTGGTTTAATCATATCCATTAAACTTGTAACTAGTATTTGGATTGCTTAAAAGCTTAATAAATATTAATACAATGAGAGATTTTTCAAGCAGGACTCCGAAACTCATTGTTATGTAGTTGATGTGCTAATTACATAATTCAAAATGTTTTGGCAGATATTCAAAATACAACCATATAGTACAAGCACATTTTTCAAGACCAGAAATCTATTGGCAAGCCCACTCAGAATACCACATATGATAACTTTCAAAATTCATGCCTCTAAACCAAAACAGGTCACCTTAGCGGAAAGTGGCTGGTTGATCTCCAGCACCCAAGTTCAGCTGAGTGAGCTGGAATTGTGATCAAGTTCTCTGTTCTCTCTGACAGTAATAAGCACGTGATTATCCTCAGTGAAATCAGTCATTGGGAAGAAAGACCAGTAACATAACATCATCCAATGAACAAATCGATTAAACTTTTTAAAGAGGAAGAATATTTTGAACAAGATATTGACCCTATTCTGCTTAAGAAAGACAGAGTTACATGAATGCAATCCCTGAACCTATAGAAGAGGAATAATACTTTATAAACAATCTGGACAGTAGAGCTATTGCTGTGAGAGTTGATCTAATAATTATTTATGAGCTCATCAGAGAGATAGAACATACCATTTAGTGTTATATTTAATTATTTAAGTGTGTTGAGTCAGGATACATCAAGTCCATCTTTTTTTTTTTTTTTTTTTAAGATTTTATTTATTTGACAGACAGAGATCAAAGGTAGGCAGAAAGGCAGGCAGAGAGAGGAGGGGGTGGGGGAGGCTCTCCGCTGAGCAGAGAGCTGCGGGCTCCATTCCAGGACCCTGAGATCATGGCCTGAGCTGAAGACAGAGGCTTAACCCACTGAGCCACCCAGGCGCCCCCATCAAGTCCATCTTTTAACAGCACTCTTTAAATTTCTTCACACAACTTAATCAAAAGCTGGAATGGTATATTGTGTTTTAGTTTGATTAATGCAAATTGGGAAATAATTTTTCATGGGCCTTTACATTTCTGCACAACTTTTCAGCAGATGCATTTACTTCGTTGCCACCTGTCTTCACAAGGGTGTGTGTAACAGAGGGTGGAAGATAGATTGTCTCTAACAGAGGCAGAACTCAAGCAGGCTCAGAGTCCGCAGCTTTACTAAATTAAACTGCAGCTGACTAGTTAAATTTGAATTTCAGATAATCCATTTTGGAGGAATAAGTATGTCCCATGCAATACTTGGAACGTGTTTATACCAAACAATTATCGATTGTTTAACAATAATTCCGATGAACCGGACACCTGTGTTTCATCTGGCAACTTTATTTGCTACCAATTTTGAACAATTATTTTCTGTAATTTCAATTTCTCCCCAGGATTATAGGCCTGTCTCAGAGCCATCATCTGGGTCCCTTACCACTGCCTCCTGGCAACTGTGCCTCAGGAAAGCCGTGCAAATGCTGTTACTGTTAAGAGAAATAGTCTTTCATTTCTGACCACAGGTCTCAAGTTCTGTCAACATCCATGAAACTGGTAAGCTGTTTTCGCTTATAAATAGAGTAAAATCTCAGACACATTGTGACTCTTGACATTCATCTCCTTTGCTAAACTGTAAGAGTCTTTGACAGCAGAAACTAGCTTTGTTTTGTTTAACGCTGGATGTCTGGCATATTGCCCAGTACCTCTCACTTGATAAATAATTGTTGAAAAGGTGAATAAGAGAATAATTGAATAAGCTGTCAATTGGGTTTCAGCCGCTAAACTCTGGGAAGCTTTGTAATGTAAATTAGAGTACATTCCTTGGAGTTAAATTCCTTTGTGTCTCTTTCTCCCCGCGTTTATCTCCATTCTGTCTTCATCATCATCTCTTTCTTCTGCCCTGGCTTCAGAGCTCCACCCCCTAAGACAGCCCCAGGTCTGTCCCTTAACCATTCTTATATTTGAAAGCCAACAATGCTTGAATGGGCCCAAGGGAACTGCCCAGAGAAACCGCAGAGTGAGTTTGTCCTGAGTCAGTCTTCCATTCACAACTCCACCTTGACTGCCCTGTTGTTGCTTTTTCCCTTGGGTATTCTAGGGACAACTGGAACTAATATTTGATTACTAGCAATTGATAGATTAATTGGACATTGATTGATCATATAAACACTTAATCACTTAGTCCAGAATTGAGAGATAGTTTCCTTTTAATAATCTGGTCCTATCCCACAGAGCACACAATAAACAAATGAACCTGAGAGTTTAGAATGTGTCTACATCTACAAATCCCAACTTAACACAGACTTAATCGGCTAAGGGTTTTTCAGATGTACTCAGATATGGTATTAAAAAAAACACAGTATAAATATGAACTGATCACCTGGTTACTTAAGAATATACTTATATCTATATTTCCATATCTTTCTATCTTTATCTCCATGTCTATCCGTCTACTGTTAAAATGAACACGCAACCTCAAAGAAAGAGTCTGATAGTTATATTCAACTTCAGGCCACACTCCTAGACCCTTGGGTTTCATCATCTTTCTCCTTTGTCTTAATGTTTATTCTAGAAAAATAAATAAATAAATAAAAATAATAAAGAAAGAAAAGAAAAAAAAAAGATTAGTAAACACGGACCCATTCCTATAATTTCTCATTCTTTGTTGGAAGTTTCCCTTACTCCATTTTATTTCTTCCCTATATACTGAATTTGCCCCCTGTATGAGAATGTGAGTTCCAGGGAAAGGATGGTCAATGCATTTCCATGACAAACCAGGATCTAATAGTCACAGGTTTAGAGTGAGAGGAACTGAGGCTTGACCCTTGCTGTGTTACCTATTAGTTTGTGACTTCATAGAAGCTACTTAGGCCATCCAGTCTGAATTTTCTTGACTTTAAATAAGAACAATAACACAATGAGCAATTAAAAAAAATTAAATAAGTGGGCGCCTGGGTGACTCAATGGGTTAAGCCGCTGCCTTCGGCTCAGGTCATGATCTCAGGGTCCTGGGATCAAGTCCCACATCGGGCTCTCTGCTCAGCAGGGAGCCTGCTTCCCTTCCTCTCTCTCTCTGCCTGCCTCACTGTCTACTTGTGATCTCTCTCTCTCTCTCTGTCAAATAAATAAATAAATAAATAAATCTTTAAAAAAAATTAAATAAGATAGTACTTACGGATCGTTTACCCAGCAAGTGCACAGAAAAGAACTAAAATAAATAAGAAAAGATACTACTGGAGTTCAGACCAAGCTGGTGCGGGTTACAACAAAAGGACTAGATACCACCTTGACCTTCTATAGACCTGACTATTTGCAGGGAGCTTTCACTTTGAAAGGCAACACATAGAATTCACTGAAGAACAAGAGACCTCAAGTCAGTACTAGAAGGTTGTACTGACATATCTCATTTTATTGCACTTCATTTTATTGTACTTTAGATATTGAATTTTTAAAAAATCAAAAGTTTGTGGCAACCCTGTGTTTTGTTTGTTTGTTGGTTTTTGTATATTTTGTGCATGTGTGTATATGTGTGTGTGTTTTAATTTAATTCACTTATTTGTCAGAGAGAGAGAGAGCACAAGCAGGGGGACCAGCAGGCAGAGGGAGAAGCAGGATCCCTGCTGAGCAAGGAGACTGATGTGGGACTCTATCCCAGGACTCATGACCAGATGCTTAATCCACTGAGCCACCCAGGCATCCCTGGCAACTCTGTATTGAGCCAGTCTTCAGTGTCATTTTTCTAATAGCATTTATTCACCTGGTATCTATGTGTCACATTTTGATAATTTGCACAATACTTCCAACTTTATCATGATTATTATATTTGCTAAGGTGATCTGCAATCAGTGATCAATGATGTTACTATAATTGTCTTGCGGTACCACAAATTATGTTCAGATTAACTGATAAATGTGCATATTTTGACTGCTCCACTGACCCCATTTCCAATGCTTTTTCCCTTCCCATTGGGCTGCTTTTTCCCTGAGACAAACCAATATTGAAATTAGGTCAATTAATAATCCTACAATGGCTTCTAAGTGTTCAAGTGAAAAGAAGAGTAGCACACCTCTTACTATAAATGGTTAAGCTTGTGGGGAAGACATGTTGAAAACCACGTAGGCTGAAACCAAGGTCTCTTGAGCCAAACAGTTAGCAAAGTTGTGACTGCAAAGGAAAAGTTCTTGAAGGAGATTATAAGTGCAATTCTAGTGAAGATGCAAATGATAAGAAAGTGAAATAGCCTTATTACTAACATGAAGAAAGTTTTAGTTGTCGGGATAGATCAAACCATCCATAGCATTCCCTTAAGTCTGAAACCTAATCCAGAGCAAGGCCCTGAGTCTCTTCAATTCTATGAAGGCTGAGATGGGTGGGGAAGCTGCAGATGTTTGAGGCTGGCAGAGGCTGGTTTATGGGATTTATGGAAAGCAGCTGTCTGTCTAACATAAAGTGAAAGGAGAAGCAGCAAGTGCTGAAGTAGAAGGGGCAAGTCATCCAGAAGATCTAGGTGAGATAATGAGTAGAGTTGGCTACACCAAAAAAATACATTTTCAAAGGAGACAAAACAGCCATCTCCTGGAGCCAGATGCCATCTAGGACTTCCTCAGCTAGAACAGATAAATCAATGCTGGGCTTCTAAGTTTCAAAGGATAGTCTGACTTCCTTGTTAAGGGCTAATGCAACTGGTAACTTGAAGCTGAAGCCAATGGTCATATACCATTCTGAAAATCCTAAAGCTCTTAAGAATTGTGCTAAATCTACTGTGTCTACACTTATCAGTAGAAAAACAAAGCCTGGATAACAGCACATCTATTATAACACAGCTTATAGGATATCTTAAGCTGTTGAGATCTACTGTTCAGAAAAAAAAAAAAAAAATTCTTTCAAAATATCAGTGCTCCTGGGTGTGGTGCATAAACAATGAATCTTGGAACACTGAAAAAATAAAACAAAATTTTAAAAATATATATTAGTGCTCATTGACAATGCACCTGGTCACGTAAGAACTCTGATAGAGATGTACAATGAGATTGATGTTTTTATGTCTGCTAACACAACATCCATTCTACATCCCTTGGGTCAAGGAGTGATTTAGACTTTCAAGTCTGTTTATTTAGAAAATATATTTCTTAAGACTATAGCTGCCATAGATAGAGATTCCTCTGATGCATCCGGGCAAAGTCAGTTGAAAATTTCTGGAAAGAATTCAGTATTCTAGATGTCACTATGAACACATGTGATTCATGAGAAGAGGTCAAAATATCAACATGAACAGGATTTTGGAGGAAGTTGATTCCAACTGTCATGGATGACTTGGAAAGATTTAAAACTTTATTGGAGGAAGTAACTGAAGATGTAATAGAAATTGCAAGAGAACTAAAATTAGAAGTGGAGCCAGAAAATGTGACTGGATTGAAATAATCACATGATCAAACTTTAATATATGTAGAGTTGCTTCCCATGGATGAGCAAAGGAAGCATTTCTTGAGATGGAATCTACTCCTGGTGAAGATGCTGTGAAGACTTTGAAAAGACAACAAAGGATTCAGAATATTACCTGAAATTAGTTGATAAGGCTGTGGTAAGTTTTTATTTTTTATTTATTTTTATTTTTATTTGTTTTAAAGATTTTATTTATTTGTTTGACAGAGAGAGATCACAAGTAGGCAGAGAGGCAGGCAGAGAGACAGGAGGAAACAGGCTCCCCACTGTGCAGAGAGACCAATGTGGGGCTCGATCCCAGGACCCTGAGATCATGACCTGAGCCGAAGGCAGAGGCTTTAACCCATTGAGCCACCCAGGCACCCCGGCAGTGGTAAGTTTTTACAGGATTGATTCCAATTTTGGAAGAAGTTCTACTGTGGGTTAAAAGCTATCAAAGAACACTATATGGTACAGAGAAATAAGTCATGAAAGGAAGACTCGATCTATAGAGCAAACTTTATTGCTGTCTTATTTTGAGAAACTGTCATAGTCACACCAACCTTTAGCAAGCACTGCCCTGATCAGCAGACATCAACATCAAGGCAAGACCCTCTACCAGCAAAAATGTTATGACTTTTTAAAAGCCCAAATAATAGTTAGCATTTTTCTGTAACAAAGTACTTTTTCATTAAGGAATGTACAATTTTTTTAGACACAATGCTACTGCACACTTAATAGCCTATAGTATAGTGTAAAAATAAATTTTATATGTGCTGGAAACCCCCCCCCCCAAATATTTGGTTGGCTTTATTATAATATTTGTTTTATTGTGGTGGCCTGAAACTGTATCTCTGAGGTATGTCTGTATCAGGGATCAGATGCCTGGAGTAAGTACAAAGCCAGAGACAAGACATAAGATAAAAAGCCAAGACTTAGCAGGATGTGGAAGTATCACAAAATGAAATTCAATGTGAGATAGTTCCTAAAGCCAAAGCCTGTGAATTAGACACGGATGCTAAGGGCTGATATTTGCAGGATGTTGGCTGTGTTCCATAATTTGGGGGTGGGCAGGCAGATAACAGACCAAACTAGCCAGAGATAGAGCACCATTGATTTTTCCGTGCTGCAGGAAATGGTTAAGATATTATTTTTAACAGAATCTCGGTGAGCCTGAGCAGCATAGAGACATTTTAGCCTTTAAAATTCAAGATAATTCTCAGTGTAATTTTTTGTTTTCCAAACTGTGGTCTTTAGAGTCTCAAAATTCAGCAGAGGCATGTCAAGGACAAATGTAAGAGCAAAACACAACCCTTACATTGTTTAGAATAGCATTGACATTGCACACCCAGATCAGCACAAGCAAATTAAAGCCAACTCTTCCCACTATTAACTTTTGACTGCATCAATTTTCCTAACTGATAGGGTTGTCTAAGTTGTCATATTTTTGGCCAGTTTATTTGCATAAAAGGGAATGGTCACTCTATCAACAAATTTGTTGACACAAAGTTAGTCATTTTACAGCTTTCTGCTATAAATTCCTGAAGGCTGAGTCATTCTTAAGCCCAGCTCAACACCTCTGGTGAGTATGTTTTTCTAATACAACCTTTGAAAGCCAAGATATATAATTATTTTTTTTAAATTACTAGTCCAAAATGCTCCTTAAGGTTTAAAATATTACTCTAGGCTCTGTTTTGGGATTTTTTTTCTAAGTTTATTCTGAAATTTCCAGTGTGTCCTTTAAGAAGATACCTAATTGTGTATTTTGACTCTGTTAAGAATAGTTTTTGTTGTGGTTGTTATTTTGAAGGCAATGAGACATTTTGTTTCAATAATCCTGTTCTTTATTACTATAGATTTAATATTTGCTTAGTATATTTAAAAGTCTTAAATTTATTGAAAAGTAACAGTTTGAGAAAATGATATTCATAGTGTTAAACTATCTTCTAAAACCATTTTAGGATTATTACAAAACATTTTTTAAAGGCATAATTTAGGAAGAATTGGGTTCTTTTTCAAATTTCAAAAGTGGTAGAAGAGAAGAAATGAAAGATTATCAGTAAAAACGTTTCAGTTCTAACGTAAGACAGTTAACATTTTCAGTAAAAACACACAAAAATAATGACTACAAGTGTGCTTTTAAATCTATCTCCCATCTTTTGCAATTTTACTAGAAACCAATGTGCATTTTTGGATAATCATACCCTTTATCCTTGAACAACAAGGACTTAAACTGTGCAGGTCCACATATATGCAAATTTTTTACAGTGCGATACTCAAAACCTATTCTCTTTTTTTAATGACTTTCTTTTTTTTTTTTTTTAAGATTTTATTTATTTATTTGCGAGAGAGACAGTGAGAGAGAGCATGAGAGGGGAGAAGGTCAGAGGATGAAGCAACTCCCTGTGGAGCTGGGAGCCCAATGCAGGACTCAATCCTGGGACTCTGGGATCATGACCTGACCTGAAGGCAGTTGTCTAGCCAGCTGAGCCACCCAGCTGAGCCACCCAGACACCCTCCTTGTGACTTTCTTTATCTCTACTGTATTGTACGGATATAGTTTATAGTACATACATAACATACATGTTATGTTATACCGACTATTTATGTTATCAGTAAGGTTCCAGTCAATAGTGGGCTATTAGTAGTTAATAGAAGTCAAAAGTTACATGAGGATTTTTGACTGTATAGAAGGTCAGCACCCATAATGCCTGCATTGTTGAAGCATCAACTGTATGTATATATAATAGAGTTATTTATAATATGTAAGATATTCTTGTGAATAATTTAAAGAAAAATTGTTTAAAAATAAAATTAGCTAAAACAATGCCACTCTCTAAGTTCATCTATAAATAAGACTTCACACTGTGTTTCTTAAAGTTCCCTCAGAAAATGATTTTTCCTCAAAGAGCAGAATCTGAAGGGAACAAACATTTACCAACAAAATTAATGCCTGAAGTCTGTCTTCTCTAAATTTTTTCCCTAATCTAACTTACAGATACCAGGCAACCACAGAACTTTCAAAGTCATCTTCCTTCATGTCCTTAGGGACTGGAGGTACTAGTCCCCCAGTACCATTTACAGAATATTTTCCCTAGGGGATTTTGTGGTTGGTTTATCATGAGCACTTAAAGTGTTTAAATCTATTCTTTCTTCTTTTTTTTTTTTTAAAGATTTTATTTATTTATTTGTCAGAGAGAGAGAGAGTGAGAGCGAGCACAGGCAGACAGAGTGGCAAGCAGAGGCAGAGGGAGAAGCAGGCTCCCCGCGGAGCAAGAAGCCCGATGTGGGACTCGATCCCAGAACGCTGGGATCATGACCTGAGCCAAAGGCAGTTGCTTAAGCAACTGAGCCACCCAGGCGTTCCTAAATCTATTATTTCTTATGTAGTATCTATGACGTGGACCTACTTGAAAAATTTTTTTCACTAATAATTGAATGGCTTTATCTTAGAATTTAAAATTACAATAAGGATAATGGTCCCCACATGAATTTTGGGCTTTAGTTGATCATGAAACATTTTATTTGAATGTTAGGGACTTCAAGTACATTGTAAAACACACAGTCCTTCTTCTTCTTATTTCTAAACTGATGCTTTCATAAAATGATATCATTAATTATATGAACTCCAGAAGGAACTATCTTTAAATATTTTAACAATATTCTCTAAAAAGAAACATAAACACACTTATCTTTGTTTTAATTTTTGATACATGTTTTGGGCTAATTATTTTAAGTAGTGAAAAATTATTGAAATATTTAATAGAATAGTAGTTTTTGAAAATAAAAGTTACATACCAAAAATAAATTGTACTAAAATAGATACTTTGCAAAAAGTGCTCATCTTTTTCAAGCTAATCAGGCACAGTAATCTTTGCAAGGTTTATATTTTTATTACTGAATTATTTTATTATAAAAGTACTATTTGGTTGCCAAAATGTACGTTGATCTTAACCATTTCTGATTTTGTTTGAAATTACAAATCATTCAATCAGAATTTGTCCAAAGGATCTGGACCTTTGTAAATAAGGAGGTAACATTAGAAGACTTTCATTCCCCAGAGCACTCAGCCTTTTGTTGCCTCTTTATAATACAGCAGATTTCCCTACTCAGGTTAATAAAAAAAGGTAAGTGGCAATATGCCTTTTTCATAATAAAGTGGGTAGAACTGGCAATGTGATTACCAGATAGGAAGACTTAGGCTTCTCAACACTGAGATCTTCATTTGTCAAAATAATGTGAATCATCCATTTCTGGAGAACTGGATAATTATATCAGGTTAGATACTATCCTTGGACATCTTAACTGTTAAAAAATGAGACAACAGGCCCCAAATGGAGTCACTCATGCTAACACACATATCAAACTAAGACAATATAAATATGGCTTTAGCTCTCCCAATTAATCAGAAATTGTCAGAACAGTGCTAGTTAGATAATCCTCCTGACAGACCCCCGTCCTCTAAGGGAAATTAACCTTGCAATCACCATATACTAGTACAATTTCCTTGTTCCTGTGCCCTTCTGCCTCTATAAGTCTTTCGTTTTGTACAGCTTCTTTCTATCTGTGAGCTAAGATGCTAATTTGAATAGATTTTCTTCTCAAAAAAAAAAAAAAAACTTAAAAATTTTAATATGCTTTAGTTTATTTTTAGACATAACGCTAGACTTCATGGTTCCATGATTTCTAAGTTTGGCAATCATCTAACTTTCTGGCATCTTACATATCAAAGGAGAATGACAAAATTTGCTTTTCACCTTTTTATGGGTTTAATTTCAATACTCCTGTAGCATGGCCTGCCTCCTTTACTATACTGGCTATTCGAGTTCACAAATGATAACATTTTTTTTCTTTTTTTTTAAGATTTATTTATTTGACAGAGAGAAATCACAAGTAGACAGTGAGGCAACCAGAGAGAGAGAGAGAGAGAGAGAGAGGGAAGCAGGCTCCCTGCTGAGCAGAGAGCCCGATGCGGGACTCGATCCCAGGACCCTGAGATCATGACCTGAGCCGAAGGCAGCGGCTTAATCCACTGAGCCACCCAGGCGCCCAAATGATAACATTTTATTCTGAAATGTTTAAGAGGTTCTTTTGATATATAATATTTTAATAGTCTCATCAGTATTATTCTCTTGTAAAATTTGGTAACATTCACATTCTAAAAGAAAAAAAAAATGATGCAAACCAACATATAAAGCAGAGTTGAATTATCTTAGTCTTAAATATTAAAAGAAAAAAAACCAATAGATTCTAACTGCCGCACAGTCGCGGCTCCATTTCAACAGGAAGCAGCCAGAGCGGTCACCATCCCCATTCCCTGGCGGCAATTAGGGTTACTCTCCCAGGCGGAGGAATGAGTAAGGGACAGGTGGGGCTAGGTAGGGAGAGAGGACAGGCCCTTATGTGATCAGGCTCACAGAGATCCCCCAAATGTGGAAGTGTGGGGAGATCAGAAAAGGGACAAATCTGACCACCTTGCCCTGGGCGTGTGGGGTGCGTCCTGTGGGGTGGGTGTCTTTGTGATGACCATCCATGGACCAACAAAGCATAACCAAACCCTAAAAAGGAAGTAAACATTGAAGGTGTTATCACTAGTCCTTGCTCAATGGTGATATGAGTAGAAATGTGAAAAGGATTTAAGTTCTCTGATTAGCTTTCTAGAAAAGAGCACCCCTAAAGGCCCTCCTTGGCAACCCTGTCCGAACCCCTCTCACTCTGGAGAGTGTTTTCTGTATCTTCACTTAATAAACTTCTATCGCTTTCCTCCTATTAATTAATTAATTAATTAACTAATTAATATAAAAATAGTTTGTTAAGTTATTGAGACCTTACAGTCTGGTAGTGGTTACCAAAGACATCCACACATTGGTTTTGAGGTCTCCTGGGAAGCTAGAGTGGAAAAGAGTCCCAAGGAAGTAAAACATGTGTTTGTTCCAACTGTTACCCAAGGGCAGTGCAGCCTGGTGCAGGTTTCCCTGCTTCAAGATGATGAGCAAAGCTGCTGCAGGGACACGTTGGCTTCACTTATGATTAATGACTAATACTTGTAAAATTAAAATAAAAAAATAAATACAAAATAAAAAATAAAATAAATAAATAAAATAAATGAAAGCTTACTTTTCCCTTATAATCGTCTGTTTCCCAATGTATTTAGTACACCGAGAAGAGCAGCTTTTGTTGTTGACTATTTATGAATACTTGTTCCTAGAACATTGGATTTCTCACGTCCTCAGATATCAAATGTAGGATACTTAATTAAATTACTTTAAGTTTTACATAAATAACCAACCATTTAAGAAAAACTTTAGTATCTGTATATTTCAAATATTGTGTGAACAGCAAAAATGTTGTTCATCTTGTCATGTTTGTTTGCTAAATCTGGCAAACCTGTGTAAAATACATATGCTGGGAGGGAAAAAAAAATCCCTCTGCCCATTGAGGTCTGACAATAGACAGATTAAAAGAGAAAAGTTTATTGTGCATGTGGGAACATTCAAATGAAGAGGCTCCCTGAACAGCCAGGAATAAAGGTTTATATTCCAGTTTAATAGAGGAAAGGGCAGGGTAGGGCTTCTCTGGGATGTAAATGAGCTGCAAGAGGAGACAAAACGGGCTTTTAGGGGAATAAATGGAAGGTAGACAGTTTGTGATAATGTTTATTTATGCAGCTTCTCACTCCTGTGCCAGTGGTCAGTCTCCTTCCCCAACGGAAGCTCCCCCAAAAGGGATTTATGCTTTTCACTCCCAGAATCTCTGCTCTTAGTCAGAAAATGGAAACTCCCAAAATTCTTCTTTTTGCCTCTGCTGTATCACAAATGTCTTCAGTTTGAAGTCATCTTTATTTTGTTGTAAATCCCTTCGCATATACTGACAAACCAGTGTGGGTAGTGAATATTGGTGCAATATTTTTAGAAGGCGATTTGGCATTATCTATACTAGTATGTATTGATTCTACAATTAAGCTTCATGGTACTTAACCCACAAATATACACACAGGGCTTTACAAAGGTACATTTTGTTTAGGAATACTTTTAACATGAAATTTTATTCTCAAATGTAAATTAAAAAACAAAAACAAACAAACAAAAAAACCCAAGCCCCTGATTTTTTATTAGATAAATAGGACTTGTGAAATCAACATTGATGAAGCTATATTTTGAAATTCTAAGTAGCACTTAAAAAGGTAGATTTATTTATACTAATATAAAAATAAGCAATATTATAATTTTATGAATTCTCCCTACCATGTTCTTGTTCATAATAACCATACAGAATAATAATTTTAAATGAATCATATATGAGTCTATATACACTGAATGCTTATAAATTAAGGAACCAAACCCTATTACAAGGGTTGTATGTGCATTAATACATTTAGTCTTCACAATGGATTTATAAGATGTAAAAAATTATTTATGTATTTATGTATTTATTTATTTATTTTCTACAAAATAGTGAAATGCAGACAGAAAACACTTGTTTAAGTTCACACAACTAGGAACCAGAACTCAAAGATCTGGGGACTTCTCAACCCATGCCTAATTAGCTATTCCAGCAAAAACACTGCCATTCTGAACTGAAGGGACAGAGACAGAACAATATGAAGGAAGGTTGCCAGCTTCTTAGCTCCTAGAGGACCAGACCATTTTGATATCTCACTGCAATTGTGCACTATTCTTCAAGATCAAGAAAGAATGGGTCTAAAGGTCATTCAGAAGTCCTCAGGGCTGCTGCTTCAGTTTTAAACAGGGGGCATTGCCTGGGTCTCAGCAAGTCAGACAGAAGCTACCCAGAGACTTGGGCGTGCAATCCCTCTCTGCAGAGCCTGGAGGGGGGCTGAGACCCATGCTTGAAGGAGCTACTATTTGAGGGTGGTTCCGCTGTACCATATGACGGGGCATCCAACCAAAGGGAAATATTTTCATGCATTAAGGTCTAATGGTATTTGCCTTGCTGGGTTAGAGACTGGCTTGGGACCCATAACCCCTTTATGCTTTCTGATTTCTCTCTTTTAAAGTGGGACCATCTATCCTGTACCTGTCTCATTGCAATTTGGGAAGCACATAACTTACTTGGTTTCATAGGTTCACAGATGAAAAGAAACTTTCCCTCAAGGTATATTATATGTCAAGCTCACCTATATCTGATTTAGATGCTACTTAGATAAGACTTTGGACTATAAAGACTTTAGAGTTGATCCTAGGATGAAGTAAGATGTGAGGTGCTGTTAAGATGGACTCAATGTATTTTGCATGGGATGGCATAAATTTTGAAGGCCAAGGATAGAAAATTATAGACTGAATATTTATCCCTCCCTCAAATTCATATGTTGAGCCATTATCTTCAATGTGATGGCATTTGAAGGGTGTAGTTTAAGGGAAATAATTATGTTTAAATGAGATCCTAAGACTGGAGCCTCCATGATGAGATTAGTGTCTTTAAAAGAAGAACAAGAAAGACCAGAGCCCTCTCTCTTCCACGTGTAGATAGAGCAACAAGAAAGCAAGCCAACAAGAGGGTTCTCATCAGGCACCAGATCTGTCAGCACATTGATCTTAGACTTCCCAGGCTCCAAAACTGTGAGAAATAAGTAGATTTTGTTTAAGCCACTACAGTATTTTGTTAGAGCAGCCTGAGCTGAATAATACACTATACTTCAGTATATTGGTATTTTGAACATTTGAGAGATCTTTGTCTGGGACCTGGCAGCAGGGAAGGGTTCTGGAAAGAGATAATCTGTTCATTGGTACTCTGCTATTGAACTGATATTTACACCACTGGCTCCCTGGTTTTCAAGCCTTTAGACTTGAACTGGAATTACACCATTGGTTCTCTAGGTCTCCAGCTTGCAGGCAACACATTATGGGAAGGTTCAGTCAATTCCTCATAATAATATCTATGTGTATATCTCTATCAAACATCTATCTATCATCTATCTGTCTATTTCCCATTGATTCTGTTTCTCTGGAGAGCTAAAACAGAACTAACCTCAAAATGTAGAAGGAACACCAACAAAACAATAGTAAAAAAACAAACAAACAAAACAAAAAATAAAACCTGTAACTTGATTAAAAAATGGGCTGAGGATGCAAATAAACATTTCCCTAAAGAAGGACTACAAATGGCCAACACATATATGAAAAAAGGCTCACATCACTAATTATCAGGAAAATGCAAATCAAGACCACAAAGAGATATTATCTTAAATCTGTCAAGACAGATTTAACAAACAAAACCCCACAGGACACATGTTGAGGAGGATGTATAGAAACTAGAATTTTTATATAGTATAGTTATATATAGTGTTGGTGGGAATGTAGAATGGTGTAGCCACTATGAAAACAGGATAGAGATTCCTCAAAAAATTAAAACTAGAGCTCTCATGTGATCCAGGAATCACACTCATGGGCTTTCATCCAAAAGAATTGAAATCAGGATCTAGAGAGATATCAGCACTCCTATATTCATTGCTATACTATCTACAATAGCCAAATATGAAAACAACCTAAATGTTCAGTAGCAGATGAATAGATAAAGAAAATCTAGTAAATGTACACAATGGAATACTATTCAGCATTAGGAAAAGGAAGACATTCTTCAGTATGCAACAACATGGATGAACTTGAGGATATTATGGTAAATGAAACAAGCAAGTCACAGAGGAAATATTGAGTAATTCCACTCTAGGAAGCACCTAAATAGTCAAGTTCGTAGAATCATATAGTGGAATGGTGGTCATCAGCACCTAGGGGAGGGAGAGGGATAGGGAATTACTAAACGACAGCTATAGTTTTAGTCAAAAAAGATGACAGAACTCTAGAAATCTATTATAAAACTTTGTACCTATAGTCAACAATAATCACACAAAACTTTGGTAGATCTCTAAGCATTACCATAAAAAAAGTTTAAAAAAAATTCTTTGCACCTACCTTTGTAGAGTTTGGTAAAATGGCTACTTAAGCAATTATGATTAATAAACAATCAGAATTAATAAATTAATCATTGATAATTAATGCTGAGATGCTTAAATATATTTTGAAAAAGCAATTCTAACTTTTCTATTATAGGTGAATTTGAGATATATGAAAATAATTATGTGCAAATAACAATCTTTTCACCATCATTTGTAATCTAGATGTTTCTATAAAACATGATAGTCATCAGAGAAGAATTTAGATAAAATGAGACATGTGACTGACACACGCCCAAAGTTTGAAGCACTTACCTTTCTCTTCTACACTAAATGAATATCAGTTGTAAATAAAAAAGGAAAAAAAAGGAAACCAAAAGACATAGGTAGGCTCAGCACCTATGGACTAGATACAAAAAAGAATGTTGAAGATTAACAGGCTCTGCCAGACTTTGATTTATTTATGCTTTTATTTTTTATAAACATTTTTAAAAGATTTGTTTATTTGAGAGAGAGAGAACAAGAGAGAAAGCACAAGCAGAGGAAGGGACGGAGTGGGAGGGAGAAGCAGACTCCCCGCTGAGCAGGAAGCTTGATAGGGAGCTCAATCCCAGGACCCTGAGATCATAACTTGTGCCAAAGGCAGATGCCCAACTGACTGAGCCACCCAGGTGCCCCCAGACTTTGATTTAAAAACAGGTAGGAGACTCCTACATGTGGATCCCTGAGAGGCAAAGCACAATTCAGAGTTAAAAATAAAGTGTTAAAAAAGAGAGAGACAGAGTAACACACAGAGAAACAGAGACAGAGAGATGCTTACTACAGCATGAGGCTTTTAATCTTCATACTTCCCAATGCAAAATTTGCCCCAATACTAAAATAACACATAGGTTGGAGGTTTTTATTCACACTACTCAATTTTAAGAGTTGGTATAAAGTCTCAGTAATTAAGACACTGTGATATTGACAAAAAAATAGATTCATAGCTCAATGGACCAAAGTAGAAAGCCCCGAAATAGACCCACACAAAAATGGTTAATTGATTTTTAAGAAAGAAACAAAAGCAATTCATTGGATAAGGGATAATTTTCAAAAATGGTGCTGAAGCAACTAGACATACATATTCCAGAAAATGAACTTCAATCTATATCTTACACATCTTACACCTTACATAAAATCAACTCAGAATATATTATTGACCAAAATATAAAATGTAAACTATAAAACTGTTATTAGAAAACAGAGGAGAAAATCTTTATGCCTTAGATGGAACAACAGTTCTAAGCTTCTACACACAAGCTATATACATGATTAATGAAAATAATAATTACTTAGACTTCAAAAAATTAAAATAAAAAAATCTTATGTTAAGAGAATGAAATGAAAAGATGCAGACTGAGAGAAAATATTTAACAATCCTGTTGGATCAAAGGCTTATAACCAGAACATTTAAAAAACTTCTAAAATTTTAAAAACCCTGAAAAACTGGGCAAAATATTTGAACAGACATCTCACCAAAGAAGATATGCAGATGGCAGATAAACACATGCAATGATGCTTGACATCATTAGTCATTGAGAAAATGCACATTATTACCACGAGATAACTCTGCACACATTGATGCTAAAATTAAAAAAAAAAAAAAAGGGTATTTACAAATACCAAGTGCAGACAAGGATGCCAAGGCCTGGAAATTTCATACATTGCTGGTAGGAATGAAAGATGCTATAGCCACTCTGGAAAATAGTTCAGTATTTTTTTTATAAAGTTAAACATGTACATCATACAAGCCAGTGGTCCTACTTCTACACATTTCCCCAAGAGAAATGAAAATTTACATTTACACAAAACTTGTAATGAATACTCATAATAGCTCTACTCAGAAGTGCCAGCAACAATATAGTCTTCAATAGATAAGTGGATAAAGCACTGGTACATTCATACAATGGGCTCTATTCAGGAACCCCACAGAACAAACTGCAGATATGTGCAACAGCATGGGGTGATCTCAGTGGAATTCTATAAGTGATAGAATCCTAGACTCAAAAGTCTATATACTGTACTATTCCACCATACAGAATTCTGAAAAAAGCCAGAAGTTTAGGGACAGAAATTGCCAAGTTGCTGAAGTGGGTTATGAACTACAAAGGATAAGTACAAGGGAGTGTTGTGTTCTGGGGAGGAGGGGGAGTGATGAAACTGTTCTTTGTTTTGATATGGCAGTGACTCCATGACCTTGCATTTATGAGGATTGAAAGGAATTACTTTTACTTTATGTTCATAAAATAATAATTTTAATAATTACTGATTATATGGAAATTAAAGATTTTATTACTTAAAATCTCTGCTATTGTCAATACCATGACAAGAAGTGGGGTATTATGAGGAAAGAGAGCTCATCAAGCTTTATAAACATAGTCAGTACTGCAAAGTTTCCAAATGTTCTTGGTTTTTCTTTCTCTTCGATGTCAAGAACATCACTACAGTGCTCCCCAATATTCAGGATAAATAATCAGGTATCCCCTAAATTACTTAAAAACGTTTACCTCATAAGAAGGATATTGAAGATGAGTCTTTTAGAGATAGAAGGAAGGAGACAAGGTCATTTAATGGTGCACCCCTTTCTAGTAAACTAATAAAGAAGAATAAAGGATGTAACACTTCCTAATGTTATTTTTCAATGTTTTGCATAATCTCAATTTTTTGTAATGTACATCAGTTACTCTTACAAATTAAAACAATACACATTTATTTTCAAAAAACAACTATTCTCTGTAAAATATTTTACTCACTGCTTTGTTTCAAGCATTATTATTAATAAGGCACATGTGGTGAATTTTCTGATTGTTTAAACACATCTTCCTATAATGCTTAACAATTAATCCCTCTTATATTTAGTTTACATTTTATCTTAAAGTCTAATACATTGCCCCCCCCCCAAATTCAGTGTTAAGTTATTTTATTTGAGAATACTTTTGCTTAGAACAATATATAATAATATGCCTCTCAGATTGTAGCTTTTATACTTCTACTACATAGAAACCCAACCTAGTCGTTGACCTTCTCTTTAAAAAGTTTTAACATTTCTACCTGTATCTGTATGGCAAAGATTCTTCAAGATAAAAACATATAAATTTATATGAATTAGCATATATTTAATAAGAATGAAGAGTAACTTGAAAACTTGATTTCAATGAGCAATGTAAAATGTTAATTTTTTGCTGTAAGATATAATATTGGCAAACTAATATTAAAAAATGCATCTGAGAGGAGGAGTCAAGATGGCAGAGAAGAAGCAGGCTGAGACTACTTCAGGTGGCAGGAGATCATCTAGATAGCTTATCTAAAGATTGCAAACACCTACAAATCCAACGGGAGATCGAAAAGAAGAAGAACAGCAATTCTAGAAACAGAAAATAAACCACTATCTGAAAGGTAGGACTGGCAGAGAAATGAATCCAAAGCGATGGGAAGATAGACCGCAGGGGGGAGGGCTGGCTCCCAGCAAGTGACGGAGCAACGGAACACAAAATCAGGACTTTTAAAAGTCTCTTCCAGGGGTGCCTGGGTGGCTCAGTGGGTTGAGCCTCTGCCTTCGGCTCGGGTCGGGATCCCAGGGTGCTGGGATCAAGCCCTGCATTGGGCTCTCTGCTTGGCAGAGAGCCTGCTTCCTCCTCTCTGCCTTCCTTTCTGCATACTTGTGATCTCTCTGTCCAATAAATGAATAAAAATCTTTAAAAAAAAAAAAAGTCTGTTCCGCTGAGGGACATCTCTCCAGAGGCTAAACCAGGGTGAAGCCCATGGGGGGTCAGCATGGCCTCAGTTCCCACAGGGTCACAGAAAGATCAGGGGTGTCTGAGTGTCGCAGAGCTTGCAGGTATTAGAACGGGGAAGCCAGCTACAGAGACAGAGTCAAGGGGAGAGCTCACAGCTGGGGTTACCTTGAATGGGTTGCAGACTCGGTAACTCGGAGTGCGGCTGGAGGCCAGGGAGACGGGAGTAAATGGGTGCTGTTCTCTGAGGGTGCATTGAGGAATGGGGCCCCGAGCTCTTGGCTCCTCCGGGCTGGAGACTGGGAGGCCACCATTTCCATTCCCCTCCTCTGGAACTCTACAGAAAGCATTCAGGGAACAAAAGCTCCTGAAAGGGGATTACTCAGCCTGGCCCCTGGTAAGGGCGGTGCAATTCAGCCTGGGGCAAAGACACTTGAGAATCATTACAACAGGCCCCTCCCCCAGAAGATCAACAAGAAATCCATCCAGGACCAAGTTCACCTACCAAGGAGTGCAGGTTCAATAAGGAGAGCAGCGGAATTCCAGAGGAGGAGAAAGCAAAGCACAGAACTCATGGCTTTCTCCCCATGATTCTTTAGTCTGACAGTTAATTTAATTTTTTTTCTTTTTCAATTTTTTTCCCTCTCTCTTCTTCTGCTAAATCTTTTTAAATTTTACCCTTTTGTTTTTTTAACTAGTTTATCTAATATATATACACAAATATATATATATATATATATATATATATATTATATTTTCTCTTTATTCGTTTTCTTTTTTTAATTGATTCTTTTTTTTTTCTTTCTGAACCTCTTATTATCCCCTTTCTCCCACCTCACGATTTGGAATCTCTTCTGATTTAGTTAAAGCATATTTTCCTGGGGTCTTTGCCACCCTTTTAGTATTTTACTTGCTCCTTCATATACTCTTATCTGGAGAAAATGACAAGACAGAAAAATTCACCACAAAAAAAAAAAAAAAGAACAAGAGGCAGTACCAAAGGCTAGGGACCTAATCAATACAGACATTGGTAATATGTCAGATCTAGAGTTCAGAATGACAATTCTCAAGGTTCTAGCCGGGCTTGAAAAAGGCATGGAAGATATTAGAGAAAACCTCTCGGGAGATATAAAAGTTGTTTCAGGAGAAATAAAAGAACTAAAATCTAACCAAGTTGAAATTTAAAATGCTATTAATGAGGTCCAATAAAAAATGGAGGCTCTGACTGCTAAGATAAATGAGGCAGAAGAAAGAATTAATGATATAGAAGACCAAATGATAGAGAATAAAGAAGCTGAGCAAAAGAGGTACAAACAGCTACTGGACCACAAGGGCAGAATTCGAGAGATAAGTGACACCATAAGACGAAACAACATTAGAATAATTGGGATTCCAGAAGAAGAAGAAAGAGAGAGGGGAGTAGAAGGTATACTGGAGAGAATTATTGGAGAGAATTTCCCCAATATGGCAAAGGGAACAAGCATCAAAACTCAGGAAGTTCAGAGAATGCCCCTCAAAATCAATAATAGGCCCACACCCCGTCACCTAATAGTAAAATTTACAAGTTTTAGTGACAAAGAGAAAATCCTGAAAGCAACCTGGGAAAGAAAGTCTGTAACATACAATGGTAAAAATATTAGATTGGCAGCAAACTTATCCACAGAGACCTGGCAGCCAGAAAGAGCTGGCATGATATATTCAGGGCACTCAACGAGAAAAACATGCAGCCAAGAATACTAAATCCAGCTAGGCTATCATTGAAAATAGAAGGAGAGATTAAAAGCTTCCAGGACAAACAAAAACTGAAAGAATTTGCAAACACCAAACCAACTCTACAGGAAATATTGAAAGGGGTCCTCTAAGCAAAGAGAGTTCCTACAAGTGGTAGATCAAAAAGGAACAGAGACAATATACAGTAACAGTCACCTTACAGGCAATACGGTGGCATTAAATCCATATCTCACAATAGTTACCCTGAATGTTAATAGGCTAAATGCCCCAATCAAAAGACACAAGGTATCAGAATGGATAAAAAAACAAAACCCATCTATATGTTGCCTACAAGAAACTAATTTTAAACCCGAAGACACCTCCAGATTTAAAGCGAGGGGGTGGAAAACAATTTACCATGCTAATGGACATCAGAAGAAAGCAGGAGTGGCAATCCTTGTATCAGATCAATTAGATTTTAAACCAAACACTATAATAAGAGATGAAGAAGGACACTATATGATACTCAAAGGATCTGTCCAACAAGAAGATCTAACAATTTTAAATATCTATGCCCCTAACGTGGGAGCAGCCAACTATATAAACCAATTAATAACAAAATCAAAGAAACACATAAACAATAATACAATAATAGTAGAGGGGGCGCCTGGGTGGCTCAGTGGTTAAGCCGCTGCCTTCGGCTCAGGTCATGATCTCAGGGTCCTGGGATCGAGTCCCGCATCGGGCTCTCTGCTCAGCAGGGAGCCTGCTTCCTCCTCTCTCTCTCTCTCTGCCTGCCTCTCTGCCTACTTGTGATTTCTCTCTGTCAAATAAATAAATAAAATCTTTAAAAAAAAAAATAATAGTAGGGGACTTTAACACTCCCCTTACTGAAATGGACAGATCATCCGAGCAAAAGATCAACAAGGAAATAAAGGCCTTAAATGACACACTGGACCAGATGGACAAATATATTCAGAACATTTCATCCCAAAGCAACAGAATACAACAGAATACAAATTCTTCTCTAGTGTACATGGAACATTCTCCAGAATAGATCATATCCTCAGTCCTAAATCAGGTCTCAACCGGTATCAAAAGATTGGCATTCCCTGCATATTTTCAGACCACAAAGCTCTGAAGCTAGAACTCAGTCACAAGAGGAAATTTGGAAAGAACCCGAATACATGGAGACTAAACAGCATCCTTCTAAAGAATGAAAGGGTCAACCAGGAATTTAAAGAAGAATTGAAAAAAATCATGGAAACAAATGATAATGAAAACACAACGGTTCAAGATCTGTGGGACACAACAAAGGCAGTCCTGAGAGGAAAATATATAGTGGTACAAGCCTTTCTCAAGAAACAAGAAAGGTCTCAGGTACACAACCTAACCCTACACCTAAAGGAGCTGGAGAAAGAACAAGAAAGAAACCCTAAACCCAGCAGGAGAAGAGAAATCATAAAGATCAGAGCAGAAATCAATGAAATAAAAACCAAAAAAACAATAGGACAAATCAACGAAACTAGGAGCTGGTTCTTTGAAAGAATTAATAAGATTGATAAACCCCTGGCCAGACTTATCAAAAAGAAAAGAGAAAGGACCCAAATAAATAAAATCATGAATGAAAGAGGAGAGATCACAACTAACACCAAAGAAATACAAACAATTATTAGAACATACTATGAGCAACTCTACGCCAAGAATTTTGACAATCTGGAAGAAATGGTTGCATTCCTAGAGACATATGAACTACCAAAACTGAACCAGGAAGAAATAGAAAGCCTGAGCAGACCCATAACCAGTAAGGAGATTGAAACAGTCATCAAAAATCTCCAAACAAACAAAAGCCCAGGGCCAGACGGCTTCCTTTGGGGGAATTCTACCAAACATTTAAAAAAGAACTAATTCCTAGTCTCCTGAAACTTTTCCAAAAAATAGAAATGGAAGGAAAACTTCCAAACTTATTTTATGAAGCCAGCATCACCTTGATCCCAAAACTAGACAAGGATCCCATCAAGAAAGAGAACTACAGACCAGTATCTTTGATGAACACAGATGCGAAAATTGTCACCAAAATACTAGCCAATAGGATTCAACAGTACATTAATAGGATTATTCACCACGACCAAGTGGGATTTATTCCAGGGCTGCAAGGTTGCTTCAACATCTGCAAATGAATCACAGTGATACAACACAATAATGAAGGAAAAAACAAGAACCATATGATACTCTCCATAGATGCTGAAAAAGCATTTGTCAAAGTACAGCATCCCTTCCTGATCAAAACTCTTCAAAGTGTAGGGATAGTGGGCACATACCTCAATATCATCAAAGCCATCTATGAAAAACCCACTGCAAATATCATTCTCAATGGAGAAAAACTGAAAGCTTTTCCGCTAAGGTCAGGAACACGGCAGGGATGTCCATTATCACCACTGCTATTCAACATAGTACTAGAGGTCCTAGCCTCAGCAATCAGACAACAAAAGGAAATTAAAGGCATCCAAATCAGCAAAGAAGTCAAACTATCACTCTTTGCAGATGATATGATACTATATGTGGAAAACCCAAAAGACTCCACTCCAAAGCTACTAGAACTTGTACAGGAATTCAGTAAAGTGTCAGGATATAAAATCAATGCACAGAAATCAGTTGCCTTTCTCTACACCAACAACAAGACAGAAGAAAGAGAATTTAAGGAGTCCATCCCATTTACAATTGCACCCCAAAACATAAGATACCTAGGAATAAACCTAACCAAAGAGGCACAGAATCTATACTCAGAAAAGTATAAAGTACTCATGAAAGAAATTGAGGAAGACACAAAGAAATGGAAAAATGTTCCATGCTCCTGGATTGGAAGAATAAATATTGTGAAAATGTCTATGCTACCTAAAGCAATGTACACATTTAATGCAATTCCTATCAAAATACCATCCATCTTTTTCAAAGAAATGGAACAAATAATCCTAAAATTTATATGGAACCAGAAAAGACCTCAAATAGCCAAAGGAATATTGAAAAAGAAAGCCAAAGCTGGTGGCATCACAATTCCGGACTTCAAGCTCTATTACAAAGCTGTCATCATCAAGACAGCATGGTACTGGCACAAAAACAGACACATAGATCAATGGAACAGAATAGAGAGCCCAGAAATAGATCCTCAACTCTATGGTCAACTAATCTTCGACAAAGCAGGGAAGAATGTCCAATGGAAAAAAGACAGCCTCTTCAACAAATGGTGTTGGGAAAATTGGACAGCCACATGCAGAAAAATGAAATTGGACCATTTCCTTACACCACAGATGAAAAATTCTCAAAATGGATGAAGGACCTCAATGAGAAAGGAATCTGTCAAAATTCTTGAGGAGAACACAGGCAGCAACCTCTTCGACCTCAGCCGTTGCAACATCTTCCTAGGAACATTGCCAAAGGCAAGGGAAGCCAGGGCAGAAATGAACTATTGGGATTTCATCAAGATCAAAAGCTTAACACTTAACAACAGTTAACTGTTAACAGTTAACAAAACCAAAAGACAACTGACAGAATGGGAGAAGATATTTGCAAATGACATAACAGATAAAGGACTAATGTCCAAAATCTATAATGAACTTAGCACCCAAAACTCAACACCCAAAGAACAAATAATCCAATCAAGAAATGGGCAGAAGACATGAACAGACATTTCTGCAAAAAAGACATCCAGATGGCCAACAGACACATGAAAAAGTACTCCATATCACTCGGCATCAGGGAAATACAAATCAAAACCAGAATGAGATACCACCTCACACCAGTCAGAATGGCTAAAATTAACATGTCAGGAAATGACAGATGCTGGTGAGGATGCAGAGAAAGGGGAACCCTCCTATACTTTTGGTGGGAATGCAAGCTGGTGCAACCACTCTGGAAAACAGCATGGAAGTTCCTCAAAATGTTGAAAATAGAACTACCCTATGACCCAGCAGATGCACTTTTGGGAATTTACCCTAACGATAAAAACATAGTTATCCGAAGGGGCACGTGCACCCAAATGTTTATAGCAGCAATGTCTACAATAGCCAAACTATGGAAAGAACCTAGATGTCCATCAACAGAGGAATGGATAAAGAAGCGGTATATATACACAATGGAATACTATGCAGCCATCAAAAGAAATGAAATATTGCCATTTGCGATGACGTGGATGGAACTAGAGGGTATCATGTTTAGCGAAATAAGTCAATCAGAGAAAGACAACTATCATATGATCTCCCTGATATGAGGAAGTGGAGATGCAACATGGGGGGTTAAGGGGGTAGAAGAAGAATAAATGAAACACGATGGTATTGGGAGGGAGACAAACCATAAGTGACTTAATCTCACAAAACCAACTGAGGGTTTTTGCGGAAGGGGGGTTGGGGGAAGGGGGACGGGGTTATGGACATTGGGGAGGGTGTGTGCTATGGTTAGTGCTGTGAGTGTGTAAACCTTGTGATTCACAGACTTGTACCCCTGGGGATAAAAATATATTATATGTTTATAAAAAATAAATTTTTAAAAAATGCATCTGATCTTCTGTCTCCACAGTCCAAAGACTATGCAGTGTCCTCAGAGCACAGTGGACAGTCTCTTTCTCTCTCTCTCTCTTTTCAGTTTTAGTATGATCCATTACCGCTTTTCTACCTTTTTGCTCTCTACCATTTTAGAGAACATAAATTAAATGATAATCCATGATCTTCAAATAATAAGAATAAATAGTTTTTACTAATCAATATGTAAAATTGAGTTTCACAAATAATATGGGTTTTTATGATGAACCAGCTATATTACAGGAAATGACCATTTATTCAACAAGAAAATAAAATATTCTAGCAGATTAAATATTCTAATTAACTTTGATTTACTTTCTGAAATAATTAGTGATTTTCAGTCACATAGTTTCAACATAATTTATCCATTTTGCTGATAAAGAAGGCGCTTGTTCTCTTATTTTATTTTAGTGTCCTTTTGTCAGCCAAATGGTCATTGTTTTTTCAAGAGATCATGTTCTTTTAAAGAGGAGAACCAACTGTGAATTGAAGGCCAAATTAATCAAAATAATCTAAGAGATCATATATGAATGTATTCAAAGGCTTTGGTCCATATAATTTTTTTTTTTAATTTGAATGCTATTGAAATGCTGTTAGTAATTTTTGGAGATCAATTTTTGGAAAGGGAGATAGAAGATAAATAATGGGCAACTAGTGTTCCAATTACCAGAAGTGAAATGATAATTGTAAAAATTAAGCCTGACATTGAGACTGGAAGACAGCATAAAGCACTGTTCATGTCTATCCTAAAATGAGTCTGCTTCACTAAAAATAACTTATATCACACTAATCTTGCTGTCTGACAATATTGTTTGCATGCTGAACAATGAAAATAAATAATGGTATGTTTGGAAGACAGTATGAAAGTAAATGATATTCATGTGGAAATGAAATTGGGGCTTGCAGCAGCAAGCAATTAGGGGCTTTTGTAGCTATTTTAAATGCTTATGTTAACAGTTACTCATTAATTTTGTCCTAAAAGAGAACTTTGATTTCAACCTGCTTAAACATCGTTGTTTGTTGTTGTTGTTGTTGTTGTTTTAATGAACTGGATGAAGACCTACTTGGTATGGTTAACAGTTACGTTCATTATTTAAAGATCTGTAAAACGTTCAAGTTTGAGGTGACTGAATGAAAAACTCATAAAATCTCGAGGAACTACAACATTAGAATAAACCTAGTAAAAAATGTAAACGGAACTATAGATGAACATCAAACTAACTCTACAAAACAGGATAGGGAGGTTACTTGATTTAACAATAGAACTTACGGAAAGAAAGTGTGAAGAGGTAACTGGCAGTAAAGAAAATATGAATCAAGAGAATAATATGGCTACTAAAAATATCTATTCCCATTGGCAAAAGTATAAAACAACTCAAATTTAGTATTTTATAAGTAATTTCAATTCTCCATACCTGGAGTTTGGTTCTCTGTTTTCAATATTACTCTTTAAAGAAAATATTAATCCTAGAATATGATTAGAAATAAATAGGATAATAAAGGATCTGGGTATATTCAGCTTAGAAACGGGAAGAATGTGGGCAAAAAATTAGAAGCCCCACCATGTAGAAAAGGTTCATCTGGCCCCAAGAGATAGCACTGCATCAATGAGCAGAAAATAGATCTCAAAAATTAACCAAACCACATCTAATCCAATACTGAAGGGACTCCAGAAACAATAATTTGCTTATCATTAGAATTGTATAAAAGTAACCAGAAGGGTTCAGGGGTGGAAGGGCTGGGACTTTGAGGTGATTATTGTGAAGGGAGTTGAAAATGTCACTCACTTTTAAGGTCTTTATAGCCCATAACTTGACAATGAATATGTAATTGTGTAAATGTATGGATTGGATTTTATAGTAATTGGATTCCCTCATCCCCCCAAAATGGGAATTTTTCCTGATGCACCTACACAAGCTATAAATATAATTTACTTAGAATGAAGATCTTCTGGAAACTTGCCTATGCCTCTGGCCATGGATCTTATGATCAAATATTAAGGTATTTTAATGTTTCTATAAAGCAAATACTTTTGATTTTAGGATAAATTGTGAAATTCATTATATTGTGAATTTGATGAATACTATATATATAGATTATAAATATTATGTTTATATTTGATAAAAAATCGTTAACTGTCCAAGAGTGATTTACAGTAGTCATTTCTTTTTTATTTTGTTTTGTTTTTTACCTTATGAAAAGTTTTTACAGTTAAAGTATTTACTATGATATGATATGGTAGAAGGAGAAAAGAAAAGATGATTTAGATTCTCCAAGGATGAGAAACAATCTTTTTTTTTCTTTCACCAGACTCATGTGGTTCAATATCTCATACCCAACGTTAGTGTCATTTTATCTTAATAAAGTCCAACCTCACATTGAAACAGGCTTCTTTTGTTCTAAAACAAGGAAAACAGCATTGCTTGCTGTTTTATCATGTATATTCTCCTTTTCTTTACCTTCTTCTGTAGTTCTACTACACATATAACATGAGTAAGATGAGTAAGGCTGAATGGCTTTATGAAGTGTATAGAGCCCTGCACATATTTTCTTTATTTTTGTTTGTTTGTTTGTTTGTTTTTTTAGCAGTTCTGTTAGATTGGATGATGGCTCCCAAAAGAAGTCCACCAAGAACCTTGCTTGGGGAAAGGATCTTTATGGACACATTTAATTTAAAGATATCAAGATGAAATCGTCTTGGATTACCTAGGTGGCTTTAAATTCAGTGATATGTGTCATGAGGAAAGAAGGCTTAGACACAGAGGGAGAGACCATGTGCTGAGAGGGTTAGAGATTAAGGTCATGTTGCCACAAATTTTGGAAAATCTGGAGTCACAAAACTGAGAGAGGTAAAGAATGCTTCTCTTAGAGACTTGAGAATAGAGTGTGCTGCCCACACCTTGTTCTGACTTTTGGTCTACAGAACCATGAGGAAATAAATTTCTGTTGTTTTAAACCACCAAGCTTATAGTTTATTGCAGTAATCTGAGAAAACTAATATAGCCATCATTTGCGTTTGACCAGTGTCTTCCTTCCTTTATTTATTTATTTAGATTGTATTTATTTATTTGAAAGAGATTGAGAGAGCACAAGCAAGGGGAGCAGCAGGCAAAGGGAGAGGGAGAAGCAGGCTCCCTGCTGACCAGAGAGCTCAGTGTGGGGCTTGATCCCAGGACCCTGGGATCATGACCTATGCCGAAGGCAGATGCTTTACCAGCTGAGCCAACCAGGAACCCCAGACAAGTATTTTACATTTAAAATCTGAAGAGTTCATATTCAGAGATCATAAAGAAATAAATACGAGAGAAAATTTAGTCAGAAAGTTAGGTTGCCTGACACAGTAACTAATGTCCTGCAAAGTCAGGAAAGTAGGAATTAGTGAGAAACTGTAGAAAAGCTCTTTGGTTTCCTGGCAAATATAGGGAGCTGCCTGTGGCATTTTTAAACTTCTGACTCAGAGTGACTTTTTTTTTTTCCCCTAAATGATGAATGGTTTTAAATTTTTATTTCTAAAAAAAATTATGGACACTAATAGTGAAATATGTTTAAAAAAAAAGTTAAAAAGTAGCCTCCACTCTGGTCCTAGACTAGCAAACATTCAGTCTTCACTGGTAGTTTACTTAATGTGCAAGGCATATGTCAGCACTCTTAAATTCAATTTTTAGGTAAAGCAAATGAAATGCAGTGTGGTTAAAAGAAGCTACTTCAGGCTTGTTGCCATTAAAAAATATATACACCAGGCAGGCCTAAGTGTTCCTACCCTGTGGCCAGTAATCTATCACACAGCTGCCACATCCCTTTAAATATTAAAATGATGAAATATGGAGTAGACATGCCATGGAAATAAAATTGGCTATAACAGTGGGAGAGGAATGGAAATTAGTCCAGCGACATATACAAATTTTGTCAGGCATGCTGATTGTCCAAATGAGATTGAAGGCCATTAATTTATAAGAATACCCAGCTACAAAGTAGATGGTATAGATTGAAACTACCTTGTGATTTGAAGAGAAACGTGGTACATCTGAAGTTAAATTGTTACTAATGCAAATAGAGACTTGCAAATATAATAGCATGGGGATTTTATATTCAAGACTTATAACCAGATCACGTCTGTCAGATCAAATATTTTATATCCTTAAATAGTTTCTTGTTAAAAAAATTAAATGAAAACTCATGAGCTAAGGCAGTAATTGAGATAAAAACATAAATAGGGTATGGATTTTTTTTTATGGATACGCAAATTTTATTTGCAGAAAATTGTATGACATTGATGTCATGTGATTTACTGACAAAAAATAATCTATTAACTATAGAGAATTTGATGTTTTTTTTTTTACAAATTTTTATTTAAATTCCAGTTAATTAACATACAGTGTAATATTAGTTTCAGGTATAGAATTTTGTGATTCAACACTTACAATACAACAGCATGTGGACATTCTTATTATTTTTCTTTTTTACAAATAAATTTTAGAATTGGTTTCTTTTTTTTTTTTTTTAAAGATTTTATTTATTTATTTGAAAGACGGAGATCACAAGTAGGCAGAGAGGCAGGCAGAGAGAGAGAGAGAGAGAGGGAAGCAGGCTTCCTGCGGAGCAGGGAGCCCAATGCAGGGCTCGATCCCAGGACCCTGAGATCATGACCCGAGCCAAAGGCAGCAGCCTAAACCACTGAGCCACCCAGGCGCCCCTAGAATTGGTTTCTTAAGTTTCATAAAGAAGACTGATATTTTATTGGGATAGCATTGGATTTATAGATCAATACTTTTTTCACTTTCTAAGAACATTTGCCTAACATCATAGCAGATTTTGAATTTTATCAAGTAGCTCTTTTATAATTATCACTATGTTCATTTTAATCTTTCCTTCACTAGTCTAATGTATCAAGGAACCAATCTGAGTTCAGGGGTGCAGATGAGAAAGAAAGAAACACAAAGAATGGAATTGGAGGGTCTCAGCTCATCCTGAGACGATGTTTATTTGTTTACAGCAGTTTTATATGATTCAAGCACAATACACTCACTTGGGAGTCACCTTGATCATTGCATAGATAATTCAATAGAACAATCAACAGGACAAGCTACCTACTGAATAAGTTTCCTCACTTTTTATTGTTACACTACATTGCTACATTGCATCAGATCAGCTAGCTTAAAGGCAAATCTATTTTTCTATACCTACTTCCTGCTATGTGGTTCATGTGTCTCTGCAAGCTGTGGTTATGACAGTGTTTTAGGGCTGAACTGTAGTGGGTAGGTCTGGTCCCTGATCTAGCCCTAAACAGCAAGGACCCTATAAGCTTTCTGTCTGGTCACCACACTAATGGTTTGACACACGGATAGAGAATATCTGCCTTGGTGATTTATTGTTGGAACAGAATAGCTAATAATAAAACAACAAAAAAAAAAATGTGCACTTATGGTCACATGTAAAATGAATCTCTACTCCTGTTGTTTTATATTTGTTTTAGTATCAGAGCTTTTCTGGATTTATCAAATGGCATTTTCTATAGTCAACAATGTATAATTTCTAGGAAACTTAGTTATAGGGAGGTTAGAAAGAATTTATAAATAGAGCCATTTTGAATTAGAGTTTCTATGAAGGTAATTTGGGAACAATTTTAATTTTTTTTCCTGTCACATTGTACAGTTTGGATTTTAAAATTTTTCAGGCAAATTTTGTCATTAAAAGAATTAGAACAGGAGGAGGAGTCAAGATGGCGGAGAAGTAGCAGGCTGAGACTACTTCAGCTAGCCGGAGATCAGCTAGATGGCTTATCTAAAGATTGCAAACACCTGAAAATCCATCGGCAGATCGAAGAGAAGAAGAACAGCAATTCTGGAAACAGAAAAACAACCACTTTCTGAAAGGTAGGACCTGCGGAGAAGTGAATCCAAAGCAATGGGAAGATAGACCCCAGGGGGAGGGGCCGGCTCCCGGCAAGCGCGGAGCAGGACATTTAAAAGTCTGTTCCGCTGAGGGACATCGCTCCAGAGGCTAAACCGGGGCGAAGCCCACGCGGGGTCAGCGTGGCCTCAGGTCCCGCAGGGTCACAGAAGGATCGGGGGTGTCTGAGTGTCGCAGAGCTTGCGGGTATTGGAAGGGGAAAGCCAGCTACAGAGACAGAGCCGACAGTAAGCTCAGAGCTCGGTGTTACCTTGAACCGGTCGCAGGCTCGGTGAGCTCGGAGCACGGCCGGAGGTCAGGCAGACAGGAGTAACCGGGCGCTGTTCTCTGAGGACGCACTGAGGAGTGGGGCCCTGGGCTCTCGGCTCCTCTGGGCCGCCTTTTGTATTCCTGTCCTCCAAAACTCTACAGAAAGCACTCAGGGAACAAAAGCTCCTGAAAGCAAACCCGAGCGGATTACTCACCCCAGCCCCTTATAAGGGCGGTGCAATTCTGCCTGGGGCAAGGACACTTGAGAATCACTACAACAGGTCCCTCCCCCAGAAGATCAACAAGAAATCCAGCCAAGACCAAGTTCACCTACCAAGGAGTGCAGTTTCAATACCAAGGAGAGCAGCAGAATTCCAGAGGAGGAGAAAGCCAAGCACAGAACTCATGGCTTTTTCCCTGTGGTATTTTTTTAGTCTTGCAGTTAATTTAATTTTTTTCTTTTTCATTTTTTGTTTTTTTTCTGGCCCTCTGGTTAAATTTTTTTTTAACTTTTACCTTTTTCTTTTTTAACGTTTTTTAACTAGTTTATCTAGTATATTTATTTTTTATTTTTTATATTTTTCTTATTTGTTTTCTCTTTTTTTTTTCTTTTTTCCTTTTGGAACCTCTTTTTACCCCCTTTCTCCCCCCTCACGATATGGGATCTCTTTTAATTTGGTTAAAGCATATTTTCCTGGGGTTGTTGCCACCCTTTTAGTATTTTACTTGCTCCTTCATATTCTCTTATCAGGACAAAATGACAAGACGGAAAAATTCAACACAAAAAAAAGAACAAGAGGCAGTACCGAAGGCTAGGGACCTAATCAATACAGACATTGGTAATATGTCAGATCTAGAGTTCAGAATGACAATTCTCAAGGTTCTAGCCGGGCTCCAAAAAGGATTGGAAGATATTAGAGAAACCCTCTCGAGAGATATAAAAGCCCTTTCTGGAGAAATAAAAGAACTAAAATCTAACCAAGTTGAAATCAAAAAGCTATTAATGAGGTGCAATAAAAAATGGAGGCTCTCACTGCTAGGATAAATGAGGCAGAAGAAAGAATTAGTGATATAGAAGACCAAATGACAGAGAATAGGGAAGCTGAGCAAAAGAGGGACAAACAGCTACTGGACCACAAGGGGAGAATTCGAGAGATAAGTGACACCATAAGACGAAACAACATTAGAATAATTGGGATTCCAGAAGAATAAGAAAGAGAGAGGGGAGCAAAAGGTATACTGGAGAGAATTATTGGGGAGAATTTCCCCAATATGGCAAAGGGAACAAGCATCAAAATTCAGGAGGTTCAGAGAATGCCCCTCAAAATCAATAAGAATAGGCCCACACCCCGTCACCTAATAGTAAAATTTACAAGTCTCAGTGACAAAGAGAAAATCCTGAAAGCAGCCCGGGAAAAGAAGTCTGTAACATACAATGGTAAAAATATTAGATTGGCAGCTGACTTATCCACAGAGACCTGGCAGGCCAGAAAGAGCTGGCATGATATTTTCAGAGCTCTAAACGAGAAAAACATGCAGCCCAGAATACTATATCCAGCTAGGCTATCATTGAAAATAGAAGGAGAGATTAAAAGCTTCCAGGACAAACAAAAACTGAAAGAATTTGCAAACACCAAACCAACTCTACAGGAAATATTGAAAGGGGTCCTCTCAGCAAAGAGAGATCCTATAAGTGGTAGATCAGAAAGGAGCAGAAACCATATACAGTAACAGTCACCTTAAGGCAATACAATGGCACTAAATTCATATCTCACAATAGTTACCCTGAATGTTAATAGGCTAAATGCCCCTGTCAAAAGACACAGGGTATCAAATGGATACAAAAACAAAACCCATCTATATGTTGCCTCCAAGAAACTCATTTTAAGCCCGAAGACACCTCCAGATTTAAAGTGAGGGGGTGGAAAAGAATTTACCATGCTAATGGACATCAGAAGAAAGCAGGAGTGGCAATCCTTATATCAGATCAATTAGATTTTAAGCCAAAGACTATAATAAGAGATGAGGAAGGACACTATATCATACTCAAAGGGTCTGTCCAACAAGAAGATTTAACAATTTTAAATATCTATGCCCCTAACGTGGGAGCAGCCAACTATATAAACCAATTAATAACAAAATCAAAGAAACACATAAACAATAATACAATAATAGTAGGGGACTTTAACACTCCCCTTACTGAAATGGACAGATCATCCAAGCAAAAGATCAGCAAGGAAATAAAGGCCTTAAATGACACACTGGACCAGATGGACATCACAGATATATTCAAAACATTTCATCCCAAAGCAACAGAATACACATTCTTCTCTAGTGCACATGGAACATTCTCCAGAATAGATCACATCCTCGGTCCTCAATCAGGACTCAACCGGTATCAAAAGATTGGGATCATTCCCTGCATATTTTCAGACCACAATGCTCTAAAACTAAAACTCAACCACAAAAGGAAGTTTGAAAAGAACCCAAATACATGGAGACTAAACAGCATCCTTCTAAAGAATGAATGGGTCAACCAAGAAATTAAAGAATTGAAAAAAATCATGGAAACAAATGATAATGAAAATACAACAGTTCAAAATCTGTGGAATACAACAAAGGCAGTCCTGAGAGGAAAATATATAGCGGTACAAGCCTTTCTCAAGAAACAAGAAAGGTCTCAGGTACACAACCTAACCCTACACCTAAAGGAACTGGAGAAAGAACAAGAAAGAACCCCTAAGCCCAGCAGGAGAAGAGAAATCATAAAGATCAGAGCAGAAATCAATGAAATAGAAACCAAAAAAACAATAGGACAAATCAACGAAACTAGGAATTGGTTCTTTGAAAGAATTAATAAGATTGATAAACCCCTGGCCAGACTTACCAAAAAGAAAAGAGAAAGGACCCAAATAAATAAAATCAAAGAAATACAAACAATTATAAGAACATACTATGAGCAACTCTACGCCAATAAATTTGACGATCTGGAAGAAATGGATGTATTCCTAGAAACATATAAACTACCAAAACTGAACCAGGAAGAAATAGAAAGCCTGAGAAGACCAATAACCGGTAAGGAGATTGAAACAGTCATTAAGAATCTCCAAACAAACAAAAGCCCAGGGCCAGACGGCTTCTCGGGGGAATTCTACCAAACATTTAAAGAAGAACTAATTCCTATTCTCCTGAAACTGTTCCAAAAAATAGAAATGGAAGGAAAACTTCCAAACTCATTTTATGAGGCCAGCATCACCTTGATCCCAAAACCAGACAAGGATCCCATCAAAAAAGAGAGCTATAGACCAATATCCTTGATGAACACAGATGCGAAAATACTCAACAAAATACTGGCCAATTGGATTCAACAGTACATTAAAAGGATTATTCACCACGACCAATTGGGATTTATTCCAGGGCTGCAAGGTTGGTTCAACATCTACAAATCTGTCATTGATACAACACATCAAAAAAGAAGGAACAAGAACCATATGATACTCTCCATAGATGCTGAAAAAGCATTTGACAAAGTACAGCATCCCTTCCTGATCAAAACTCTTCAAAGTGTAGGGATAGAGGGCACATACCTCAATATCATCAAAGCCATCTATGAAAAACCCACCGCAAATATCATTCTCAATGGAGAAAAACTGAAAGCTTTTTCGCTAAGGTCAGGAACACGGCAGGGATGTCCATTATCACCACTGCTATTCAACATAGTACTAGAGGTCCTAGCCTCAGCAATCAGAGAACAAAAGGAAATTAAAGGCATCCAAATCGGCAAAGAAGAAGTCAAATTATCACTCTTCGCAGATGATATGATACTATATGTGGAAAACCCAAAAGACTCCACTCCAAAACTGCTAGAACTTATACAGGAATTCAGTAAAGTGTCAGGATATAAAATCAATGCACAGAAATCAGTTGCCTTTCTCTACACCAACAGCAAGACAGAAGAAAGAAAAATTAAGGAGTCCATACCATTTACAATTGCACCCAAAACCATAAGATACCTAGGAATAAACCTAACCAAAGAGGCACAGTATCTCTACTCAGAAAACTATAAAGTACTCATGAAAGAAATTGAGGAAGACACAAAGAAATGGAAAAATGTTCCATGCTCCTGGATTGGAAGAATAAATATTGTGAAAATGTCTATGCTACCTAAAGTAATCTACACATTTAATGCAATTCCTATCAAAGTACCATCCAACTTTTTCAAAGAAATGGAACAAATAATTCTAAAATTATATGCAACCAGAAAAGACCTCGAATAGCCAAAGGGATATTGAAAAAGAAAGCCAACGTTGGTGGCATCACAATTCCGGACTTCATGCTCTATTACAAAGCTGTCATCATCAAGACAGCATGGTACTGGCACAAAAACAGACACATAGATCAATGGAACAGAATAGAGAGCCCAGAAATAGACCCTCAACTCTACAGTCAACTAATCTTCGACAAAGCAGGAAAGAATTGCCAATGGAAAAAAGACAGCCTCTTCAATAAATGGTGCTGGGAAAATTGGACAGTCACATGCAGAAAAATGAAATTGGACCATTTCCTTACACCACACACAAAAATAGACTCAAACTGGATGAAGGACCTCAATGTGAGAAAGGAATCCATCAAAATCCTTGGGGAGAACACAGGCAGCAACCTCTTCGACCTCTGCCGCAGCAACATCTTCCTAGTAACAACGCCAAAGGCAAGGGAAGCAAGGGCAAAAATAAACTATTGCGATTTCATCAAGATCAAAAGCTTTTGCACAGCAAAGGAAACAGTTAACAAAATCAAAAGACAACTGACAGAATGGGAGAAGATATTTGCAAACGACATATCAGATAAAGGACTAGTGTCCAGAATCTATAAAGAACTTAGCAAACTCAACACCCAAAGAACAAATAATCCAATCAAGAAATGGGCAGAGGACATGAAAAGACATTTCTGCAAAGAAGACATCCAGATGGCCAACAGACACATGAAAAAGTACTCCATATCACTCGGCATCAGGGAAATACAAATCAAAACCACAATGAGATATCACCTCACACCAGTCAGAATGGCTAAAATCAACAAGTCAGGAAATGACAGATGCTGGTGAGGATGCGGAGAAAGGGGAACCCTCCTACACTGTTGGTGGAAATGTAAGCTGGTGCAGCCACTCTGGAAAACAGCATGGAGGTTCCTCAAAATGTTGAAAATAGAACTGCCCTATGACCCAGCAATTGCACTATTGGGTATTTACCCTAAAGATACAAATGTAGTGATCCAAAGGGGCACATGCACCCAAATGTTTATAGCAGCAATGTCCACAATAGCCAAATTATGGAAAGAACCTAGATGTCCATCAACAGATGAATGGATCAAGAAGATGTGGTATATATACACAATGGAATACTATGCAGCCATCAAAAGAAATGAAATCTTGCCATTTGCAACAACATGGATGGAACTAGAGCGTATCATGCTTAGCGAAATAAGTCAAGCAGAGAAAGACAACTATCATATGATCTCCCTGATATGAGGAAATGGTGATGCAACATGGGGGCTTAAGTGGGTAGTAGAAGAATAAATGAAACAAGATGAGATTGGGAGGGAGACAAACCATAAGTGACTCTTAATCTCACAAAACAAACTGAGGGTTGCTGGGGGGAAGGAGTTTGGGAGAAGGGGGTGGGATTATGTACATTGGGGAGGATATGTGCTTTGGTAAGTGCTGTGAAGTGTGTAAACCTGGTGATTCACAGACCTGTACCCCTGGGGATAAAAATATATGTTTATAAAAAATAAAAAATTAAAAAAAAAAAAAGCTCCTACTGGGGTGGGGTGGGTAGACTCGTGATCATCAACAGGGACAACAGCATCATTACCATCACTACTTGGTTTACCGTCCTGGACAGAACATGAGCACTTTTAAAAAATAACAAATTTGAGGGGCACCTGCGTGGCTCAGTGGGTTGAGCCTCTTGCCTTAGGCTTGGGTCATGGTCTCAGGGTCCTGGGATTAAGCCCCACATCGGGTTCTCTGCTCAGTTGGGAGCCTGCTTCCCCTTCTCTCTCTCTGCCTGCCTCTCTGCCTACTTGCGATCTCTCTCAAAGAAATAAATAATATATTAAAAAAAAAGAATTAGAACAATTTATTTGTGTTCATAGTTTCAAAATGATTAACATGTACCTATAACATTATGCACTGTCCTCAGTATAAAAGCAAAATAAAACAAGTTTTTCCCTTCAACTGCATCCTTCTTTTCCTTAAATAAATATTTCTGCTTTATATCTTTATTTTTAATCTGCTATTTCTCCAGGTTGTTGTCTATATTTTATTTTATTTTTTGGAAGCAGTCTGTATTTTAAACTAAGGTCTGAAATTCTGCTTTTTTTCAAATCTTCATTGTCGTTATTTTACTAAGCTTTAACATTATTTATCCATTATTTCTAATTTTTGATTTGTGAAATGAAATTATTTAAGTCAGAGTTTTTAAAAATATGTTATCACATACTTGTTTATGCTTCATAGGTGCTAATGGGTAATATTCTTATTGCTGTTACATTTTAGGTATTCTGTAGATAAAATTTAAAGCTTCTCAAGTATAATTATTCACATGCATGTTTTGTTCATTTCCAATCTGTTGGAATGATTTTGCTCAAACTTGTTAAAATGCATTATTATTTCAGTGACAAATATGAACCTTGAATGATGCATCTGCTTCAAGCTCTGACAGTTGGGTAATGAACTCTTTTAAGTTCCTTACTTTATACAATGCTTGACACTTATTTAGTACTTAATAAATGGTGGTACCATTAGCAGTTCTTATCTATATTATTGCTTTCATTATTCCCAAAGAAAGTTATCTGCACTTTATGACATTTGATTTGTGGCCCAGTGTATAAACACATATACAAATATTTCAGGGGCATTTGTTGTAAAAATATATCATATTTATTATAGTAGATACTGATTACTCTTAAAAATATTCATACTAACACCTTTCCTATAAAAGTCTTCATTTTTCATTTAAAAAATCTCATTATGAAAGCATGAGAGATGTAAGAGGTTTTCCCAGTATATTTTTCTTTAAGCTGTCCAATTAAATGATCTATGTGTGAATTATGTTTTTCTCATTATTTTGCCTCTCTTGTTTATTTCATTCTCTATTCCATGGTTCAAAACTTCCATGATAATATTATATAATATGAAAAGTATACCTAATATTTAATGTACTGTGTACCATTGCAGAATAACTTGAACCTTATTTAATGTTATTTTCTCTTGCCACAAACATATTTACAATTGATATGAGGCATGGGTCTAAGAAATTTAAAATAATTTATTTATTAAGTGTGCAAGTTTAAACATATGTATATTTAAAACCACTTGCCTTAAAGTAACATGATTGGCACATTTTTGTTTCATTACTAATGCTTGAGGAGGAAGGTAAAATAGCATCCAACTTCACAGTGAAATATAGGCTATGAAACATGAAACTCACTCTAATTGAATTAATTGAAAATTTATAGCTTGGAATAAATATACTAACATAATGCTAATGGATGTATTGCTAAATGTTTCAAATAATATTTTCTCAATTCAACATCTGTTTTTTTTAAGAATGCTGAAAAGTGTCTTTTTTCATATAAAAGAAAGACCCAAATTTGCTATTAAATTATTATAAAAAGTATGTCCCATTTGACTTTTTCCATTGTGGGATAGAATAATGTTTCTGTCTAATGAACATTACTGATTTAAAGAAAGTCTTTATGGAGCACCTGGGTGGCTCAGCAGGTTAAGCCTCTGCCTTCAGGCTCAGGTCATGATTTCAGGGTCCTGGGATAAAGCCTTGCATTGGGCTCTCTGCTCATTAGGGAGACTGCGTCCCCCCAACCCCAACCTCCTGCCTCTCTGCCTCCTTGTGATCTCTCTCTGTCAAATAAATAAATAACATCTTAAAAAAAGAGAAGGTCTTTATGAAATGTGCTACCATTAATATGAGATTGTGATACGAATAGAACAATCTTAAAGATTGTTTATCATTAGAAAAGAAGATTCAATGTCTGTTTCATTTGAAAGTGATTTAATCTGACTTAAAAGAAAAGATAAAATGAAATAGCTTTCTTGGGTTTATTAAGGAGCAGAGTGGGCAACAGCCTATAGAATTACATGATCAGAGATGATCAGAGTACAAACTGGACAATGACTTTATGCTTCCAAACGTGTTTCTAATTACTTGCTGAGGCAAATTTAGAAACTAAACGCACAATAACACTGTAATTATAGCTAGATGAGTTGGAATGTATACTGCTGATAATTTACAAATTGATTTTTATTTATGAAGAATGCAGTAAAGTGCTTGTACAGGGTGGGCTCCATTCAGGAATCACACATTATAATTACGTGTCCATATATTTAGTCTCATTTTTAAGCTTAAACATCCAAACCATTTTAATTATCAATAGGCAAAAACTGAACCTTTTCTCATCCACGACAGTTAACTATGCTTTGATTTGAACTCAGTTTTACCAATATTAAATGGTCTTATTTATTCTCAACTATTTGCGTTTGTATTTTATTTATGATATTCCTAAGGAAGAAACAGATACCTCTACTTATTAAGAGGCCAGAAAAAAAGGCTGGCTCTACTGGGATTCCCTGCCAAAATTTAGTGTTCAGATTTGACAGAGCAGACAAGCAAAACCTCTCTCAGAGAACAATGTCCTTTTGGGGACATAGAATCATGGGGTCTTCGTGCAGCATCAAGGAGACACTTGGCACTTGGCTGATTTGCTTGATTGCATGAAAACCTACACAGAACAAAACCTTTCTCAATTTTGAATCTTTTACCCTTTGCACTGTACTTAGCATACCCAGTAAGTGCCTTCTAACCCTGTATGGAAAAGGTAAGAGTGAAATGTACCAAGTGTGTTACTGGTAGGGTGAGCACCCTCCTCCCAGTGCCCTCCAAGCAGTCCACAACCACAGTTACACCATCAAGTATGCACAAGGACCACTCACTCACACTCCTTGACTAGACTTGTATGAAAACAAACAAACAAGCTGGAAGAGTTCAGCCAAGAAGTCTTGGAATCTCATCTTCTGTGCTTGATTTCAGATTCCTTAGAAATAATAAAAGATTGAAGTGTTCCTCCAAAACAGTTACACATTTGCAGAAAACAAGAAACAATGGAGTTTGTACAGATTAACTTAACTATCTTGGGAAATAATTACTTGATATGCATTTTGATTTTATCGTACATAAATTGTAGCTGACCCCAAGAATGGATGGCAAAATGAAAGCTTTGCATTTATGAATCATTTATTTTGAGCTCTGCATATTGCTATGCTATGGGGATACATTTTGTAATAGAAAAAATATATTTTTAATTAGAATGATGTTGTGTAATCATGAAAATCATTCTTGAGAAGAGTATTACATCCATTATTGAAACTGTGCAGGGTGTTGAGGTCAACTGTGGCTGTGTTTGCCTAGTCACTGAGTCAATCAGAGAACAAACTGATGGTCTAAAATGATGTGGTGCAAGGGTTGAACGCAGGAGCACCATTCTGTCTTGGGGCAACCTTCCATTCCCTAGGGAACAATCAATAACTATCAATCAATTGAGATTGAAATGTAGCGATAAAGAAAGATAAGTATCCTAGGGATGCAAACACTGTGAGAAACTGAACAAATGCATGAGACTAAAGTTTAAGTCTAAACAGCAATGTAAGCATAATTTCAGAAATATTCAATGCTAAATCTAAGAAAAAAAAATCCATTAACTAATGCTGTCGTTTTCAAGTTTATGGCACGTCCTTCACTTTTATTGAGGAGATAAGAAAGGAAAATGGTTTTGTCTTAAAAATTCAGCACCTGGATTATATATGAATGAGGAATTCCTGCATTTTGATATAGCACACTTTATCAAGCACACAAAAATCATATCAGAGATTTTGTTGCTTTGTTGCTTGCTTGATTTATTTGTTTTCAGGCTAAATTGAATTCAAGGCAATAGCATCAAGGAAAACACAGGGCTATTTTTATTGTAAAACACAGTCCATTATGAGGTTATATGTGGGAAATTATAACATAAAATATTTGAAATAAAATATTCATGGATTTGAGGTTTGCTTTGTAAGTCCATAAAAGCCATGAAGCCTTTACCGGAAACTGTATATAAACATATACCATTCACGTAAAAACATACAAATATGATGTTGCATATAATTTTTAGGAGGACATACAAAATAATTATAAAGAAAACAGTAAAAAAAAAGTTGAAAAACCTAGCAAGAAATATGTAGAAAGTACAGGATAAAAACTAGTAAATGTTATGATAAGAAATATATTTTTTTTAAAAAAAAGAATGTATCTTGTGCCTGAATGTTTGTCTTTGCCTGAATATTGGAACAGTGAAACTAATTACAATAAAATTTTAAGAAAATATATTGAATTTTAAATAATACAATAGAAGTCTTAAGAAGAAGAATGTGAAAAATGCTAAAATCCAACTCTAAAAGAAAAATAAGTTGACCAGCTTAAAATATGCCAACATAAGAAAATTAACTTCTACTAGTTTTAGAGGGTGTAAGATGTGCCAGAAGCTACTTAAGTACTAATTAACGCATTTATTCTTTACAAAAACCTTTGAGGCAGATAAAGAAATTGAAGATTGGAGAAGTCTCACAATATAAATTAACTTATCTAGGATATAAGCACAGATAACCTGCACCAGAACTCAATGTATTACCTGGAATTACTGCCTGGAATTACAGTAATTAAAACTGGAAGCTGCTCAATCAATGGCAGGTTGGTGGGCAGAAAAAGTATTCCAGAAGAACTGCTTATATGAAATCATATTTTGCATATAAAATGAAGTCTCACAAATAAATCAGTGTTATTTGAGCACCAGGACAAAATGATTAACTGGAGAGGAATCTTAAATAATAGACAATAGAAATCTAATGGTTTCTGACCTCACTCAGTGTTGAAGACAACATTCTTCCAAGGACCTACAAAGATCAAAATTATCTGGCCCTCTGTCAGATGTCCAAGATCCGCTTGCCGTGATTTCCAAGGGTCTTACTGGGCACATGGAAATCCCATCTGGTATCGTGTTTCTCAGATTCCTATGCAGCTGGGATCGCTATGTGGTGAAGTTTTAGTCATGCTGCACAAAAGAATACAATGTGTGAAATATCAGCTCATGGATTTTAAAAGGTAATTTCTGGCTTTCCACTTCTTTTCTTTCTCACTTTTCTATATGCTGGAACCTTGGAATACAGACTTGGTGCTGATGACCCTGCTTTGATCATGAAATGAGAGCAAGACTTTAAAAAATAATGAAACAACATGATAGAAGGAAACTGGGTATTGTATGAACCTGTGATTAAGTGTTGCTTACCCATCTGAAACACTTGCCTGTGTTTGAACTGTTGTGTGCAAAAAAAAAATAAATGTTCCCTGTGGGTGAGTCAGTCTATTTTTTGTTCTCTTTGTGGCAACATATATCCTAATTTGTAATAGTTTCTTTGCTACCTCTCCAATTTCATCTCTTACCACTTTCCCTCATTATTCATTTCAATGGCTGCAATAGACTCTGCTGTTTCTCAAAATAGAACAATCCCGATTCAAGAACTTTCTCATCCTCTTCCTTATGCTTCTCCTCACAAATAACCCATAGCTTGCTCTCACGCTTCTTCAAGCTTCTGTTTAAATATTAAGAAAACAGGGAGATTTTCTGACTAATTTGTATATACCACTCCATATCTCCCCAACCTTCCTGATATTTATGGATTCTCTTCCTCATTGTGCATTCTTATATAATTCCTAATAAAATGAACATTTTTTTTCTTTTTATTTATTTTTCTTTTTTAAATGGACATGAAATCAATCATATGTTAGATAACTAAGAAACATCAGTAAGACACATGAAATTAAAATGCTATAAAAAGTAATCTTTGATTAAAATTCAAGGAAATAAGAAATTAAATGGAACATTAATGGAAAGTTTATAAGAAAAGAAGTCATATAAATACATGTAAAATCCAGAAGGAATGTCCAATGGAGAAAAGACAGTCTCTTCAGCAAATGGTGTTGGGAAAATTGGACTGGACATGCAGAGGAATGGCACTGGACCATTTCCTTACTCCACACACAAAAATAAACTCCCAATGGATGAAGGACCTCAATGTGAGAAAGGAATCCATCAAAATCCTTGAGGAGAACACAGGCAGCAACTTTTTTGACCTCAGCCATAGCAACTTCTTCTTAGAAACATCACCGAAGGCAAGGGAAGCAAGGGCAAAAATGAACTATTGGGACTTTATCAAGGTTAAAAGCTTTTGCACATCAAAGGAAATAGTCAATGAAACAGAAGGACAACCAACAGAATGGGAAAAGATATTTGCAAATGACATATCAGATAAAAGGCTAGTATCCAAAATATATAAAAAAACTTATTGAACTCAATACCCAAAGAACAAAAAATCCAATTAAGAAATGGGCAGAAAACATGAACAGACATTTTTGCAAAGAAAACATCCAAATAGCAAAGAGACACATTAAAAAAAGTGCTCAATATCACACAGTATCAGGGAAATACAAATCAAAAACCACAGTGAGATACCACCTCACACCAGTCAGAATGCCTAAATTTAACAAGTCAAGGAATGACATGCTGGCAAGAATGCGGAGAAAGGGGAACCCTCCTACACTGTTGGAGGAAAGCAAACTGGTGCAGCCACTCTGGAAAACAGTATGGAGGTTCCTCAAAAAGTTGAAAATAGAGCTACCCTATGACCCAGCAATTGCGCTACTGGGTATTTACCCCAAATATTCAAATGTATTGATCAGAAGGGACACATAAACCCCAATGTTTATAGTGGCAGTGTCCACAATAGTCAAATATGGAAAAAGCCTAGATATCCATTGACAGATGAATGGATAAAATATATATAATGAAATCTTATATATGAAATATATAAGAATATATGGAATATATATAATGAAATACATATAATGAAATATATGGAATATATATAATGAAATACATATAATGAAATCTTGGGGCACCTGGGTGGCTCAGTGGATTAAAGCCTCTGCCTTCGGCTCAGGTCATGATCTCAGGGTCCTGGAATCGAGCCCCACGTCAGGCTCTCTGCTCAGCAGGGAACCTGCTGCCCTTCCTCTCTCTCTGCCTGCCTCTGCCTACTTGTGATCTCTGTCTGTCAAATAAATAAATAAAAATCTTAAAAAAAATAAAATCTTGCCATTTGCAATGATGTGGGTGGAACTAGAGGGTATTATACTAAGTGAAATAAGTCAATCAGAGAAAGACAATTATCATATGATCTCACTGATAAGAAGAATTTAAGAAACAAGAGAGAGGAATGGAAAGGAGAGAAAAATGAAACAAGACAAAACCAGAGAGGGAGACAAACCATAGGAGACTTTTAATTATAGGAAACAAACAGGGTTGCTGGGCTGTAGGGGGCTCGAGAGATGGGGTGGCTGGGTGTTGGACACTGGGGAGGGTATGTGTAGTAGTGAGCACTGTGAATTATGTAACACTGATGAATCACAGACCTGTACCCCTGAAACAATAATACATATATGGTTAAAAAACAAACAAGCAAGCAAAAAAAAAAAAAAAAAAAAATTAAAGAAATATATAGCACCCAACAAGTTAAAATTCACAACATCTGACATCCAATTAAAGATTACCAGACAGGAAAATACAATTCTTAACATGAAGAAAAATAAAAACAATTTAAATTAGCTAATAATTGGTTAAAAAAATACTAGAATTAGCAGGTATAGACAATGGAGCAGTTATTATATTCATATCCCATTTGTTCCAAATGTATTTCAAGGTCATGAAAGATTAAAGACCCACCATGGATATGGAGAGGGACAATTACATTGTCTGAGACAAAAAAAAAAAAAAATGCACTACATGAAATTAAAACAGATTAGGCATTGCAAAAGTAAACATTAGTGAATTTGAAATTATAACAATAAAAACTACCAGCAATAAAACACGGAGAGAAAATATAATTTAATCAGTAAGGTATGGGACTTCATGCCCCCTAAATATTGGTGTAATTAGATTCCCAGAAGGCGATAGGTAGGCAGAAATATATTTAAAGAAATAATAGTCACAAGATTTCCAAATTTGGAGAAAATTGTGAATGGTCATATCTAAGAATCTCAAAAAACAAACAAACAAAAAGGCAAGAAACATAAAGAAAACTATACCAAAGCATAATAGAAAAATTGCTCTAAAGTTATGATAGCAAATATTAAAAGCTGACAGAAAAATTTAAAAAGACATATTACCTACAGATTAGTGATGATACAAAGATACACATGACAATGTATTTCTCTTGAGAAATATTGCAAAGGACATTACACTATTAAAAGAAAGAAAAAAAGAAAACAAAAACAAAAACCCAAATAAATAAATAATAATAGAGTCAATCCAGAATTTTGTACCAGAGAAAAATATGTCTCATAGAGAAGAAAAATGTTTTTTCAGACAAATGAAAGTTAAAAGAATTTATAACTAGAAGAATTGGAATAAACAAACCAGGAAACACAAAACAAAATCTATTAATAGAAGTCTTCCAGGCAGAAGGGAAATCACAGCAGGTAGAAATCTGGATCTACACAAACAAGCAAGAGCACTAACCATGATATCTATGTGGGGAATGTGGGGAATGTGGGAAATGTGTCTAGTACTTCCCAAGTAGTTGGTATGACAATCCTAAGATAAAAGCCGAAATATTATTATGATGTTATATTGTATGTCAAGTGGTAGATCATCACTTGAATATTGACTGTGATGAATTAAAGATGCATATTATTGTTACCCTAAAGCAACAACCAAAATAACACTAGAAAATCTTATACCTAATATGCAGTAAAAATTTAACCTCTCACAGAAAGTGTCTGGCCTTTGCCTCCCCCCTCCGCCACCACTTCCTTTGAAGACAATCTTTGTGTCATAGCCTTGGGCTAGCCAGAGAGTAATAACGTGGTTTAGGGTGGGGGAAAGCCACACCAAAAATCACCATTAACGTGATTTGTGTCACATTGTATCAGAGGACGTGGAGACTGAAATCAACCATGTGGGTAATCAAATTAAACCTACTTAGTGGAGCCCCAATAAAATCTCTGACCACTGAGGTTCAGAAGAGCTACCATGTGAGAAACACTGTGTAGTTTCCCAATGACACCAGCAAATCAATGCATCCTGACTCCATAGGGAGAGGATAATGGAAGTTCGATATGTAACTCTTCCCCAGATTCCAATGTGCTTCTTCCCTTGACTGTCTTTAATCTGTGTCTTTTCCCCATAATAAATGGTACCTGTAAGCAGAATAGCTTTAAGTCAGTTATGTGAGTCTTTCTAGTGAATGATCAAAGTTGAGGCAGATTTAGGAACTCCTTGTGATGGTTAATTTTTAGTTGTATGTGTCAATACGGCTAGACTATAATGTCCAGTTATTTAATCAAACACTGATTTAAGTTTTGCTGTGAAGGTATTTTGTAGCTGTGGTTCCTATCTATGATAAATTGACTTTAAATAAGCACATTACCTTAAATAACATCAGTGGGCTTCATAAATAAGTTGAAAGCTTAGGAGAAAAACCAAGATTTTTGGAGAGAAAAGAAATTCTGCCTGAAGAATGGAGATTCAAAGCATGCCAGAGTTTCTAGCCTACCAGCCTTCTCTACTGATTTTAGACAAAGATTTTTAGAGAAAGAAAGTAAAGAAAGGAAGAAAATCACATGAGCCAATTCTTTAAAATAAATCTCTTTGGGGTGCCTAGGTGGCTCAGTGGGTTAAGCCACTGCCTTCAGCTCAGGTCAAGATCTCAGGGACCTGGGATCAAGCCCCCACATTGGGGGTCTCTGCTCAGCGGGGAGCCTGCTTCCCCCACCTCTTTGCCTGCCTCTCTGCCTATTTGTGATTTCTCTCTCTGTCAAATAAATTAAAATCTTGAAAAAAAAATAAAATATCTTGGTATCCTGTTTTCAGTAATAAAGACACCAGTAAAAGTCTATGGCAGGATGTAGCAACAGAGATTAACAAAATATCACCATTAGCTAGTTCTTACCAATACTTATTAAAAGGTAAGTTTATGAGTAAATGTATATTTCACACCTTAAAATATTTTTGTCAAAATTATGAATATTATGAAATTGGCTTGTTGTTTGTAACCCTGCTAGATCAAGTGGGAAAAGACAGAGATAAGATCAGGGCTTCAAACACTTGACTTAAACCTATGTCATCATTTGGTCAGTAGGGACCTGATAACTTTTTTCTTCCATATGACGTACTCTGTTCCCTTACAATTACAGCATTGTTGATGGGACCTGCTGAGCCAGAAATAGCAATTATTCTAAACTTCTTGGGAAAACATTTGAAGATCAGAGGATGGAAGAAAATTCTGACAAAAAATCAATGGGTCTTCCATCTCAGTGAAATTTCTAGGGGGCCAGTGGTGCAGGACATGGTAAGATAGCCCCCTTATTCTGAGGTGGAAAATAAGTTGTTGCACCTGGCCTTTCCTACAACTAAAGAGAAAGCACAATTTCCATGGCATGTGCTAATCTATTTACTGAGTGACCCAAAATCTGCTAGTTTTGAGTAATGTCCAGAACAAGAGAAGGCTCTGCAGCAGGTCCCAGTTGCCCTGCTCTTCCAGTTGAGCTCTATGACCTAGATAATCCAATAGGACCTGAAGAGGCAGTGACAGATAGGGATTCTGTTCGGAGGCTTTGGGGGTGAATCATAGAGTAGACCTTGAGGATTTTGAAACAAATGCCTGCCTTCCTCTCAGAAAACTGTTTCCTCTCTAGAAAAAGCTCTTGGTCTGGGTCTGAGCCTTAATAAAAACTAAATGCTTAATCATGGACCACCATCCTGCTCTGCCCATCATGTACTTGTTGCTATCTGATTCACCAAGTCATAAAGGTGGGCATACTCGGTTTCCATCATGAAAGGGATAGCACTTTTTATCTGACTAAAATACACACTTTCTATGGATATAGATTGACTTTCCCTGCATGAAGGGTTTCTGTCAAAGCTACCATGTGAGTACTTACAGAATGCCTTATCCATGGTCATGATAATCTACACAGCATTATTTCTAACCAAAGGACTCACTTCACAGCAAATGAAGGACAGAAAAGAGCCAAAGCTTATGGAACTCACTAGTCTTACTGTGTTTCCATCATCATGGACCATTCACCTTGATAGAGGAGTAGACTAGCCTTTAGAAGATACAATTGCAATGCCAGCTAGGTGGCAGTACCTTGTAAGGCTGTGTCGAATCTCTCCAGAAGCTGTTTATGCTCTGAATCAGTGTCAAATAGATGGTGCTTTTATCTTCAGGATTCACAGGTTCAGGAATCAAAGGATGGAATTGAGACTGGCACTCCTCACTATTACCCTTAATGACCGATTTTCTTCCTTTCTTTACTACCTTTCTTTCTTTCTTTCTTTCTTTGTTTCTTTCTTTCTTTCTTTCTCTTCTTCTCATTCTTTCTCCTCTTCTCTCTTTCTCTCTCTCTCTCTCTCTTTTTTTTTTTTTTTTTACTTTCTACTCCCATGACCTTATTTTCCACTAGTCTAGAGATTGTTCTTCTGAAGAGAGGCATACTTACCCCAGGAGATACAATAACAATTCAACTGAATTGAAGTACAAATCCAACTTACTTTGAGAATTAGTGTCGTTATTTCCAAATTAATACTTATTAATAACACATATCTTTCATAAACTATATACAGGCTAGTCACCTCCACAGGGGTTCCTTCCTTTCTATATCTCTGATGACAAAGCTCCAAAGTAGATCTGTATGTGCGTATTATCACCACTGGTAGGGCCCACATCAGAACAGGAATGGAGACCCACTCCTCTTCTCTGATCCTAGGATTCCCTGACCTCACCAGGAGCGGAACACCACATTGCTGAAGACATGGAGTGCATATCTGGTGCCCAGAATGTGGTCTCACCTGTATTTTTCTTCCCATCTTGAGTCATGGTTATCTCTTCATTCTGTTTTGCATTACTGCAGAGACCTTCCTGCCTGCATGGCTCCCCCAAATCTGGGAGATGCTGAACTTCTGTGTAGGAAGGTATAACCCACTTGCCACTGAGTTTCACCCACACAGTCTTCCATGATGTGTCCTTGCATTGTTCTTGTGGATGGGTAATGGCAAGGAAACCTCTTTTCCAGGAGCCAGGAAATGTGGGTGATTGATATTTCCTTGTTACTTTTTTTCCCCCTTTACACCATTTTCTACAGTCTTGTTTTTAAACAATTTTTGCATCAAAAATGTATACCTTAGTCTATATCTTTCAGAGAGAGCTTGGGGAAGCACTTCACTGTAGTCTGTCAACTTAGAGAGGGCCTCTGAGTGTGCTTCATGGAACTTGAGTACCAATCAATATTACTTAAGATGTTATAATGTGAATTTTCCTGGTGAGGCAACTCTTAGATATAATCTTTATTCAAAACACTTTATGTGTTTGGAAGCAAGTTTATGATCATCTAGTATAAAGAACCATGATACTTAAAAGATGTCAGTGGATGTTTTAGAGTTCATTATTTTACCGTGCTTGTTGAATAAAGGAATTTACTCAATGTTCTTTCTTTTTTTTTTTTCCCAAAATATAGGTTTATAATGTCTTCCCAACATAATCTATCTCCATGGATATTACATTTAAATATTTAAATTTAATTTGTAAGAAGTTTGATTACTGATTTTTAAAATTGAATTATCCCCATTTAACTAACCACAACTACTTAGAATTAATAAGTAGGTTTTTAAATAAATATAATTAACATTTAGAAAATTACATTTTCCTCCTTCAGTGAAATTGACAATTCATGTAAAATTCTAATGTATTGACCATGTTTTCACTGCATAAATTTGAGATATATGGAGATATACAGATATATATCACCCCCATTATATATATATATATATATATATATATATATATATATATATATAATAGGAGATGTACGCAATTCTTACTTCCAGCTCCAGAGATCTGCACAGGAGGTGAGGAACAAGTTTTCAACAGAAGAACTGTTCAGCTCCTCACGTACAAAAGCAGCTAGCAAACATGTATTGCTTTTTTGTGTGTTCAGAACTTAACCTTTATACATTATTTGCTTTGATAAATTATTCTAACTCCACAAATAAGTGATATCTATTTAAAATTATAGAAAGCCTTTTCCCCCCCTTTTTTTAAGAAGGCCCTTTTAGATGAGGTTAATTTCTAAAGAAAGAAGTTTTATAAGCGATCCCTAATACTTCCTTATTATAATTCTGAACAGAGTGTCCCTTTCTTTCTCTGTAGTGACCCCACTAAGGGTTGTGTTTGGCATTAGCCCTGCACCAGGATATTTTTATCACAATATTCACATTTGCTGGTTCACAACCTCCTTGGAAACTTCTTGGGGGACATCTGAAACTGACTTCCAGTGGAGATCAGGGAGATGCCAAAGAAAGAGGCAGAAAAATCCAGAAAGGCAGGTGGCAGGTATAGAAAGCAAGGGAATTTACATATGTGGCTTATCTTGGGCAGCCACAAGACAAGGAGATTTCCAACTCAGCCTGCCCAATCTTCAAAGTTTATATAGAGGTCTTATCTGGGTTCTGTCACACACTCAGTCCAGATGGCCTCAATACCACACCACATTTCTGTGACCTTGGAAAGCAAGTGGCATGCACATGCCAAGGACAGGGGAGGTAGAAGCCTGTAACTGCCCAGGTCAGCTCGTGTGTCAGCTCGTGGTTATGTCTTCTTGAGGACCTCCACTAACAGCATTGCTCCAAACTCCCTTGCAAATTTAGAATGCATGGGTTGTTTCTTGGAATTCAATCCTGCCTATTGCATAACAGCATATAAACTATTTCACGTATGTGGGGAATTGTTTTGTCACTTGAAGAAATCAATGCATGTCCTACTCATGTATCTGTTCCATTTTGATCTATTTCAAGATTCTTTTCACAGTTCAGACTGTAATGACTTTTATCACCAAATGCTTATGTTCACACCATTTTAATAGCAGTTTTAGATCTTTGAACAACTGGTCAAATGCTGGGGATTTTTTCTTTATAAGTGGGCTCTTTTCTCAGTAACAAGAACCAGAGTCACATGGTGCACTAAGAAGAGAATGTACTTACCCTTAATAACCTTATACAATGACAACACACACACATATGCACACAAATACACACAGATAAATTGAAATTTGCAGTAGCTCTGAATTACGAAAATGTGTTTGACTTTTATTATCATTGTGATATTTTTAGTGATCTCTATAGAAATTGAGCAGATGGTTTCATGTTATAATAAAGGAACAATTATCATTAAATGGGTAATGATCTACAACATGTGAAAAAGAGAAAAAATAAAATTCTTTTTATAGGTTTCCAGGAGATGTTTCCTTTTCATATAGGTAATAATTTTATGCACTCTTTTATACTTCTTTTGAAAAAAAATACTGGCAAAAGTAACAATTAAAAATGCACACATACTCACACTGGTGTGTTTGTTCTCAATGCATGTGTCTTCCTCGTGAAACCCACACCCTCTGCAACACTACATTGCAGAGTCCTGTAAACACACAAGCACAAGAAAGTAGTTAAAGGATGAAGATTCTTGTGCAAGGTATAAAAAAAAATCATAGAAGAAGAAATCAGCTCTTTTAGGGGCTGCTGGTGAGGATAAATCAAAGAAAATGTTTCGAAGGAATCTGGAGGCAAGCTAGGTTGGAGAAATTACTATGTGGACATTTAACCAAATCATTTTCAGCAACCACAAATAGTCAGGCATTGTTCTTGGAACATAAAAATAGTGATTTTAGAAAAAAAGAACTTGGGGAGAGACAGACAGAGACAGAGAAGATGCCAGAGAAGCAGATCCCTGGGCTTAGACACACCTTTACTCCCCCACCTCAATACTGACACCATCTCTTTCCTGGTCTCTAAACTATGTTCCTTGTCAGGTATCCCTTGAGATATGAGAGCTGTCTAAACCACTGCTACAAGTCAGGAAAAGCATTTGCATGACTCTAAGGATTAGCATTCACAAAGAAGGAAAGATAATTCATAGAGCCAAGACAAAATATTGGATTAAAAAATATACATTCATTGGATTTTTTAAAAAGAATTTTATTTATTTATTTGACAGAGAGAGACAGCAAGAGAAGGAACACAAGCAGGAGGACTGGGAGAAGGAGAGGCAGGCTTTCCACTGAGCTGGGAGCCTTATGGGGGCTCCATCCCAGGAGCCTGGGATCATGACCTGAGCTAAAGGCAGAAGCTTAATGACTGAGTCACCCAGGCACCCCATTTGTGAAATTTTTTAAGGTTGTGCCTCTTTGTCTGTAATCTTTGGGCACTACCCCAAGAATTACATACTCTCCAGGGACTACATATGTTATCCTCATATTAATCTGAATGTGAATCCTCTTTCTCATTTCCTACCTGTAGACAGAACTCCTGATTTCTACTGTGTTCTCTGGAATGGCCATTCTATTGTAAATAAACTTCCCCCATTTTTCATCTCTAGTTCACAGTGGACATACCTCCTACCCTAACTGAAGTATTATTTTGACTACCTTACCCTACTTGAAAGGAGTCTGCTTTCTCTCACTCTCACATACCACCTGGATGGCAAGACGCCATCACTACATCTGTAAGTCATCCTTGACCCAGTGGAATGAATCAGACAAGCTCATGCAGGAATATCACCTTCTTGCATTACCCACTCTTTCGCCTTGTTCCTATACTGGTTTTCTATTGGTGATTTTCCCATATCCACATTTTTTCCCCCACTTCTATTTTTGAATTACCTTGTTGACCTAAATATCCAAATATCTAGTTTTCAGAATTCCTTATACTGCACTTCAGAAACTCAACCTCTTAGCCACTCTCTGGGTCTTGCTGTTCCAAGATGGTTCTATTTCTTTGATCATAAATTCCTAAGCACTCCAACCTTCTTATCCTAAGTAATTCTTCTGCCTTTGACCTTCAAACTGTCATCATATTTCAGTGTGCTCCAGGAATTCATCAAGACACCCACTCCATTATACCCATGACTTTCTCCACAAATTGGGACCACATGACCTGATCTCCTTGCCCATTTTGATAATTTTATAACATATACCTTATAACCTAAAATTTCCATTAGTTAAGTAATTATAGAGAGACTAGAATAACCATGTAGGCTATTGCAAATTACAATTTGCAAATTGCAAATTCTTGAATTCCTATCTGAGTTGGGTATACTTAATACTAGAATAATACTAGAATAACCATGTTGGGTATAATTAATACTAGAATAATACTAGAATATTCCTATCTGAGTTGGGTATACTTAAAACTAGAATAATACTAGAATAGCCAAGTTGGGTATACTTAATACTAGAATAATACTAGAATAGCCATGTAGTCTATTGCAAATTGCAACTTGTAAATTGCAAATTCTTGAATTCCTGTGAGTTGGGTATACAAATTCTTGAATTCCTGTGAGTTGGGAATAATACTAGAATAGCCATGTAGTCTATTGCAAATTGTAATTTGTAAATTGCAAATTCTTGAATTCCTGTGAGTTGAATTCCTGTGAGTAAGAATGAATTTAATATTCATTCTTTTCAGCCAATAGTCTCTAACATTTTCTTACTCAAATTCCTTACCAGGTTTAATCATTTTCACAATGATTTCACATTTCACAATGACACAGATAAAGATCTCTGCCAAGATCTATCTTACCACAATGATTTCACCTTTCACAATGACAAAGATAAAGATCTATGCCAGGGTCTATCTTACCTGTACCTACCCTTAACCTGAAAAAAAAAAAAAAAAGACTGAATCTGATCAATTTTGTTCTCTTTTCTGGTATCAGAAGAATAATAACTTATCCCATTGTCTTAACATCAGAGCCAATTGCCAGAGGTCAGTGGGCAGGGCTGGAAAATATGCAGAGCCATCAAAACATTCCAAGCAGCAGAGGAGCTTATCAGAATCATGGCATGGTTTATCAGATATGTATTTTAAAGAGATAACAGGTCAGTATTGCTGAAGGGAACTTGGAGTAGCTAAATATGACTCAAGAGATGAAATGCAGGCTAGATAATTTTAAGTGGCAGGGTCAGAATCATTAAAATGTGATGAGTCATACTGAGATTAAGTGGAGACAGCCCAGCTCAGTCCTCTTCTAATTTTCTGTTGAGCTGCCGGGTTGTCACTCAGTACAACAGGAATCACAGGCTTAGTAGCATTTTCAAGAAAAGATGCTGAGTTCTCTTGGATGCATTAAATTAAAGATACCTAAAGTGTTCCTATGTAGAAACACATGGATGTACTCAACAGATAACAACCTGGTTGTATATAGAGAATTGAGATTTATCATAGTGATATGTGCCTTCATCTTTTGGGTGAGCACAAGTTCACCCAAGCATTGTATATAGATTGAGGAAAACAGATGGCTTAAGCCAGATCACTATAGATAACTAACATTTAATTGTTGAAACAAGGAAAAGGACCCTACAACAAAGAAAAGCAGTAGAATAGAGACAAAGAAAAAGCAGTTTGCAAAACTGTGAGATGGATGAATGTTAGAAACTGGTTCATCCATATAGTTTCTAATTCTGGAGGAGATAAGAGTTAAGATAAGAGTTTCATTCAGAGCCACGCTCTGTACCTGTGACATATGTCAAATGGAAAGATGGAGCTTCAGTTCTAGAAATGGCAGGTTTAAGTGTACAATGAAAAAGGAAATTTTTTAAAAATAATTTTGGATTTACGCAAGAGTTGCAAAAATAACGTAGTTCCTGTAAACACTTTATGACTTTTGCTTAATGTTAACATCTTATACAACCAAAGTACCTTTATTAAAACTAAGAAATTAAACTTGGTATGATACAATGGCAGTTCTAGAGTCTTCATTCACTTTTCTGTTATTCCACTTAAGTCTTTTCCAGTAGTGTCTCTTTTATGTTCTAGGATGAAATCAGCATGAAACATGGAATCATTCACCATTTTTCCTTCATTCTCTCTGGTTTGTTAGCTTCTTCTTTTTCTTTTTCTTTTATTATTCTGGTACTTCTAAAGAACACTGATCAGATGTTTTGTAGAACGTTTCTCCATATTGATTTGTCTGACATTTACCATCATAGACTGAGGCTATGGATTTTGGGGAAGAACACCACTGAAGTTAAGTGCTCTTCCCGTTACATTGTATCAGACACAAAAGCAATGTGTCTTTTCATTAGTGATGTTAAGCTTGGTCAGGTGATTAATCTGGTATCTTCCAGCTTCTTCCACTGTGAAGTTACTATTATTCATCTCTCATGCTCTAGTCACTGGAGGCAGTTCATGAAGGAAGAGAGTATTATTCAACAAACTCATTCTGGAAATATGGTATTTGAGGTTAGGGACCAGGAGTCTTTCTAAATGTGAAGATCTCCAGGGTGAAATAAAAAAAAAAAAAAAAAAAAGGAAAGAAAGAAAGAAAAAAGATAAGTTTGGAATTAACATTCAAGCCTGATTGTGGAAATAAAGGAAATAAAAATCCTGAATAAATTGTGAATAGCACAATTTCCTTCAGACATATAAAGAATTACTCTAGGTGAGAAAGGAGATATTAGTCCCCTCATAAGACACTTTAAGATGCAACTCAGGGAATCAAATAAATAAATGTCACCCAAGCCTCTAGATGGTGGGTTCCTCAATAAGGAAATGAAGAATGAGGCCATGTTGCCTAATGGATGAATTAGTTCTGGTAGTGCTCAACTTTTGTGGCTTTTTTCCCTTCCATTTTCACTAGTTAACAGAAAGAACTTTTTCAGTGTTCTTCCTTTAGAATAAGGATTACAAAGAGAAAGAAAATAATCATTTTTTGAGTTTTTAAGTTCTTTTATTTTTTGATGAAGACAATGCTTTTGAAACCATGGCTTTCAACTAAGAGATCTTCAGCAGGGGGTGGGGGGGAGAGAGAAAGAAAAAAATATATATATAAATTTATATACATGTATATATTGTTTTGTATCAATTCCAAGAGCTGACTTAAATAGTTAGAATTTAATAAAGAAAAAAATCAAACATATTTGAAAAAACAAGATCCATTTACTAGCCATGTGTAAATATGGTTAACTATAAAGTTGAGGAAGGGAGTCAGAGACAATGTGACCAGAGTTAGACACTGGCTAATTCCCAGGAAGGGAACTGATGTCAGTTGAGAATATGTCAAATGAGAAGAACTGCAGACAGAAACAAAACAAAACAAAACAAAACAAAACACCCCCCACCTTCCTAGGGTTTGCACAGTGATTGGCTCAAGTGTATAAATTGACACTGTCAGGGCAGTAAAGGATCAACATGTGAGGGGGGATGAAAATACATGTGGCTCTGGGGGCGAGTTCTTGGGGTTCTATAAACCTCAGTTGGCATGAGACGAGCAGTTGATAACATCTGTTTCCTGAGAATGGGAAAGAGCAGGTTTGAATGGATAGAAAGGGGAGGAGGAGGGAGCCTTGACAAATGGAGATAAAGACGGGACTATAGATACCAGGCTAATGCAGGCAGCCCAGACATTTATCCTGATCCCTTGTTCACAACCCAGCAGAGGACAACTGGAAAAGAAGAAAGTAAAGACCAGACAACATCTCCCTCCCTGATGTTCAGCAGTGCTCGCCTGAAATAAGAAGCAACCAGAAAAAGGTGGTGGGCAGGAGCAAAGAATGGAGAATCCTGAATCCTAAATTGACTGATTAGTAATTTGAAAGAATTTTAGTGGGAAAAAAAAAGTCACAAACAGCACCAGAGGTTCATCAAAGGTGGCAAAACAGGCTGTCTTCTGACCACTGAGGTAGGGGAGAGACCCCACTATAAACTAATCTCAACAGGAGCCTGTGTGACTCTGTCTCGCCAAACACTGGACTCTTCATGTTGGCTCAGGTCATCATCTCATGGTGGTGAGATCAGGCCCCCTGCTGGGCTCTGTATTGAGTACACAATCTGCTTAGCATTCTCTCTCCTCTTTCTGCTCCCCCACCCCATCCACTCAGGGGCTCTCTCTCTCTTAAAAGTAAGCGAAAACAAAAACAAACAAAAAAAATCTCATCTGGACTCCAACTGACAAAGTTGGAGTGAGATTTAAAGGGAAAATCAAAGTTGGCTGAGATTTAAAGGGATAACAAAGAGGAAACAAAAGCTATGGGGAAGTGACAAGAGGGAAAGACAAAAAGGGACCAGAGGACCCTGGGGAGATGGCAATTACAGGAAAAGGATGACTGGAAACGTCCTGAAGATGGTTTGGCTGTGAGACCCTGTGTGTCTTGTGGTGTAGCAGCATTACATTTTCTCGAGCAAAGAGCAGAGCCTGGGGTTGACTTTAGTGACAAGGCCTGGTATAGATGGAAGCCTAGCAAAAATGGGTTCATTCTCCTCACATAGTGGTTGGGCATGTTTTTTTGTTTTTTGTTTTCTGTGTGTGTGTGTGTGTGTTACCTGGGAGTTCACAATTCCCTAGGAGTACTGTCGCTGCAATTCCCAAGATCTAATTTTCAGTTATTGAGAAAAAATGAAACTCCTGGGTTTGTTCAATTATGAAGAATTCATAAAGAAGAGTTTTTAAAATCATACCTGAGATTTTTGGTTTTTTAGTGCCTGACCAGTAGTGTAACTTTTAACACCACTACACACTAGTGGCATTAAAAGCTCTTTACTGCATCAGTGAGAGAACAGGGAAGGCTTTGGGGGCATGTGGCATTTTCTGTTCCAACAAATGTGGCATTGTTCAACCAAAACAAACAGCAGGAAAAACTAAGACATTAGGCCACATGCTATGGAAGGATAGTAACACCAACTCTATTAGCAAGAAAGGTTTAATTTGGGAGCCAAGTTGAACCTCACCAGGAAATAAAATTCAATTCTTACTCTGTAAGAATTCCATCTGATGCTTAAATAGTAAACACACTGGGAATTGTGGGCTGTTTCTTTCACAAAGTAGATGGGAGTCCCTCTGGAAAGTGTTAAGCATGAAGGCAAGAAGAGTTGTTTGGACTTAAGCTTGAGTTCTGAAGATTCAGCAATGTCCTGCTTTTTCTGTTCCCCTCCTACATAGGCACAACCAAACCTAATTTAGTTGTTTCTTGGCATCCTTTTCTCTATCAACCATCCTCTAAACCTTGGTCCTGTTGTCCGATGTTACCATTCTAACCAGGCAAACTGACAACTCACTATTTAGGTTATTGGTTAGTATCTGTCTTGTACTCATACCCTCCCCCTAGTGTTACCTCTGTTGCTCAGAACTTTTTAATTATTTACAGATTGGGGTAAATAGAAATGGGGAGAAGAAAGACATATATATGAATAGTTTATATGGAATAAAATGTATTTAATCAAAACACTCAATATTTTGTCATTGTGAAAAATAAAAGTCTAGTGAAAAATTATTTGCTTGCAAAATTCCTTCAGAGAAATAGAGATGAACTTGAATCCTGAATTTAAATGATATCCTTCATTTCTGAATAAGCAGGGATTAATTAATAAGATACTTAGTTAATATGATTAATAAGGGCATTTACCAAAGGTGTCCTAATTATTTGGGAATTTTCACCCATATGATAGTAATAATTATGAATTATTTGTAAAATACATTATAGTGAATTATTTTTAATCTTCAGAACTATTTTCAAAAGAGACTTAACTTAGAAAAAACTTGAAATTTAAACATGCTATTTCTCAAAAGATGAAATTGAATAAAAAGAAAAACATTTAAAAAGAAATAAATTAGGGCACCTGGATAAACCTGCTTCCCCCTCTCTGCCTGCCTCTGCCTACTTGTGATCTCTCCCTCTCTCTGTCAAATAAATAAACAAAATCTTAAAAAACAAACAAACAAATAAACATACTACCCAAGAGAAATCTACAACTTAAAATAAATAAATAAATCAGAAAAATGGATATATTTAACATATGAAAAGTAATTAATTATTAATATAGCAACATAAAAAAATCAAACAATTGACCCAAGGGTTGTTGCTATATAAATATTTGGTAACAAAATAGCAAAAAAAAAAATCAATTAACTCTATAAATTACTTTGTATTGTTTGGCTAAGTAGCATTTCTAATTGAGAACTCAGTCAGGGCTCCTGCCTCTCCAGTTACACTTTTCATAAAAGTTGGGCTAGGAAATCTAGAGAGTGATGTCAGCAGGATGGTAGACATGATACAAAAATAAAATTACAAGCCTAATGAACAGAGATGTAAAAGTCATTAACAAAATACAAGCATACCAAATTCCACAGCAGAGTATAAAGATTATGAATTATGATCAAGTGGGACTTATCACTGTGATGCAATATGGAACAATATATACAAATCAATAAATGTGACATACCATATCAATAGAATGTTGATAGAAATCTATGATCATATCAGTAGATACAGAAAAAGCATTTGACAAAATTTGACATCCTTTATGATAAATAGTTTTAAATCAAGAATAGAAGGAGTATACCTCAACATAATAAAAGCCATGTATTACAGGTGGACATTAGCTGTTAAGACAAGGACACTCACTCTACCACTTCTATTTAGTATAGAAGTCCCAACCAGAGAAGTTAGCCAAAGATAATGAATAAAAAGTATCCAAATAGGAAAGGAAGAAGTAAAAATGTCTTTGCAGATGACATGGCCTTATACAGAAAATCACAAAGACTTCACCAAAAAACTGTTAGAATATATGAACTCGGTAAAATTGCAGGATACAAATCAATATATAAAACTTAGTTTCATTTCTATACATTAACAATAAACTACCCCGTTATAAAATTTCATAATTATGAAATTATGAAAATAATCCCATTTACAATACCATACAAAATATAACTAGGGATAAATTTAACCAATAAAGTGAAAGATCTCTACACTGAAAACTGTAAGACATTGATGAAATAAATTGAAGAACACAAATAAATGAAAGATATCCCATGTTCATTGATCAAAAGAATTGATATTGCTGGGGTGCCTGGTGGCTCAGTGGGTTAAGCCTCTGCCTTCAGCTTGGGTCATTATCCCAGGGTCCTGGAATCGAGCCCCGAATCGGGCTGTCTGCTCAGCAGTGAGCCTGCTTCCTCCTCTCTATGCCTGCCTCTCTGCCTACTTGTGGCCTTATTTTTTTTTTTCTTAAAAAAAAAAAAGAATTGATATTGCTAAAATAGCCATATTACGTGAAATAATATGCAGATTCAGTATAATCCCTATAAAAATCTTAATGATATTTTTCACAGAAATTAAAAAACATTTTAAAATCATTTTGAACCACAAAAGTCCTGAGTAGCCAAAGTATCTTGAGCAAGGAGGACAAAGTTGGAGGTATCACATTCTGATTTTGAACTATATTGCAAAGTAATCAAAACAATGTGATAGTCATGAAAACAGACATAAATAAATACAACAGAATGGTGAATCCAGAAACAAACTCATCCATATACAATCAACTAATCTTTGAGGAGGGCACCAAGTACACACAATGGTGAAAGAGTAACATCTTTAGTAAATGGTATTGTGAAAATTGGTTTTTCACATACAAAAGAGTGAAAATGAACCTATAACTTACACATTCACCAAAATAAACTTATAATGGAGTAAAGCCTTAACTGACCCAAAACCATAGAACTCCTAGAAGAAAACAGGTAGATAACTCCTTGGTACTGGTCTTGGCAATGATGTTTTGGCTATGACACCAAAAGCAAAGATGACAAAAGAAGAAGAGAAGCACACTTCTGCACAACGAAAGAAACCACTGACAAAATCAAAAGGCAACATACAGAATGGGAGAAAATATTTGCAAGCCACATATCTGATAAAAGTTTAATATCCAAAATATCAAAGGAATTCATAAGCTACCCCCCCAAATAATCCAATTAAAAATAGGCAGAATACCTAAATAGACATTTTTTTTCCAAAGAAGATATGCAAATGACCAATAGGTACATGAAAAAGTGCTGACCTGTCATCAGAGAAATGGAGATTAAAATCACAATAAGATATCACCTTGTGCCTGTCAGGATGACTCTTGTGAGGAAAACAAAGATAACAAATGTTAGTAAGGTTGTGGAGAAAAGAGCCTCTTGGGTACTGTTGGTGGGAATGCAAATTGGAGCAGCCACTGTGGAAAACAGTATACAGGTTCTTCAAGAAACTAAAAATGGAACTGCTGTGTGATCCAGCAATCTCACTTCTGGGTATATTTCCAGAGAAAATTAAATCACTACTTGTAAGAGATATCTGCATTTCAATGTTGATTGCAACATTATTTACAATAGCCATAAATTGCATTTATGTACATATGTAAATATGTATGTATATGTATATATGATACAATGCAATTAATATAATATAATATAATATAATATAATATAATATAATATAATATAATATGTATGTATATGTAATGGAACATCTTTCAACAATAAAAATGCAACCACATGGTGAACCTGGAGGGCATTATGCTAAGTGAAGTAAGCCAGAGAGAGAAAGATAAATACTGTATGGCATCAGTTATATGTGGAATCTTAAAAAAAAAAAAATAAGCAAAAACAACAGCAACAACAACAACAAAACAAGAGTACATGGTAGTTGCCTGCAGCTGGGGGTGAGGGAAATGGGGAATGTTGGTCACAAGATACAAACTTTCAGTTGTAAGATGAGGAAGCTTGGAAGATCTAATGTGCAGCATAGTTACCCTTGAACAATATGGATTTGAACAGTGCAAGCCTTATTCATAGATTTCTCTTTTTTAAAAATAAATACAGTACTATAAATGTTATTTTCTCTTCCTTATGAGTTCCTTAATGATTTTAATTATTAATGATTTAATTTTAATGATTTAATGATTTAAAAATTAATAATTTTTCTCTCTAGTTGAATTTGTTGTAAGAATACAGTATTTAATGCATATAATATACAGAATATATGTTAACTATGTTACTGATAAGGCTTCTAGTTAACAGTAGGCTGTTAATGGTTAAGTTTTGGGGGATTCCAAAGTTACACATGGGTTTTTAACTGCATTTGGATTTGGCACCCCACAACCCCATGTTGTTCAAGGATAAACAGTTAATAAATATTCAATTGCAAACTTGAAATTTCCTAAGAGTAAATCTTAAATGTTCACACCAGGAGGTGGGGGCCAGGGAGGAACTAGTTACTTGTATGGTGATGGGGTTAACTTGATTGTGACCATTTTACAACGTATATGTATAGCAAGTCATCACATTTGCATCTCAAATATATACAATTTTATCTTTCAGTTATACCTCAATGAAGCTAAAAAATAATAAAAAATTAAGTTGAATTAATTAAATGTAAAAGTTGATATGGGTATGAATAATGGAGTTAACATTAATAGCACTTTAAGTGCAGGGAATGAACCACACACTCTACAGTTACTAATTCGACCTCTTTAAATGATTCACTCCATCTAATTTTCGGAGAAACTGCCAATCCAGTTGAGAGAAGCTCTGACAGGAGGGACGATGTAACTGGCAGGAATAACACAATTTAAACCATTTTATTTCCGATCAGTGCGTAATTGATAATGTCCCCTTTCTGGATACATTTTTTTTTTTTTTTAATTTCTGAAAAACTCTCTATTAGCTTGAATTAACTTCATCATTTTTCAATAGTTAGACTGAAGGAAAATGCAGATCTGCTCACCACTAGGCAATGTTTCTCAAATTCCCAGTACAGTCCATCATCTAATCCAATCCTCTTTAAATTCTGGCCTGATCTCAAATCTCAGAATAAAAGTAACATCCGTATATTGGCTAAAAGAATATTGGTGCTATTTAAGATTATTCTTTAATATAGTTGTGTTCAGAATAAAATATCACATTTATAAATTTCAGAACAAAAATTTTATACTCCTCTATGACTATTCTGTAGATTTATTATTCTTTGTTTTGTATTCTGATTTTAGTTTTCATTCTTCCTACTCTCATTTTATTTCACTTATTAGTGTTTATTTGGTTTACCTCCATTTCTGTTTGCAAAATCACCATGAATCAACTTTTGATACACAATAAGTCATAAACATAAATAAATAATGAGATATAGTTAGATGGATATTGACATTGTCTAATTCATTTAAATCAGAACATATTCTGAGAAGATTGTGCTAATTAACTTTTTCTTCTGTGGAAATCATGAGTCAAATTTCTCATCAAGGAAAAGTTAATTTAGTTGCCTATGGCTATGTTTAATGACCCAATGGCATTTGCTTTAACTTTATGGGCTTAGATATTCAAGGTTAGTTTCTCAAAAGCTGTTTTATTTTTTTATCATTCTGTCTTCATTTTGAATAGTAAGAACTACGAAATAATTCTGTTCTTTAAATGAACAAATTAAAGATGATTTAGGATGTTCTATGCAAATAGAATTTCTAGAAAAATAACAAAATAAGCAATGTGGTGACAAAATTATTTACATAATTGAAAATTTTTGTTTTTGTTAGTGGTTCTGTTAAACGCACTTCTCATTAGACTGCTCCTGAGCTCTGACATTAGGCCAAGAGATTTTAACAATTGGCAGAACTTCCTGATACTATCTTAAAAACAACCTGGGGAAACCAGGCATAGTTCAAGGCAAACTTAATGGCCTCCCTTTACAGATACAAAACAGATGTGATATTCAGCAGTTTAGATGTGAAATGTATAATTAACTGTTTTTTTTGTTGTTGTTGTGTTTTTTTTTTTTTTTTTTTTTTTGGTATGCCTAAATGGTAATTCAAACAGCATGTTTACCATTACAACCTTTTGGCATTATCATTTAGACAGAACAAAGGAAAGAAGTTCATAATCACTGACAAAATTTAATACTGTTCCAAAGCTTCTAGACAATAAGGTAGATTGAAAAGTAAAGTAATAAAATATAGAAGATAACAGGGACTCCTGGGTGGCTCCATCAGTTAAGCCTCTGCCTTCCACTCTGGTCATGATCCCAGGGTCCTGGGATGGAGTCCCACATTGGGTTTCCTGCTCATTGGGGAGCCTGCTTCTCCCTGTTTGTGCACAGACTGTCTCTCTCTCTCTCTCTCTCTGACAAATAAGTAAATAAAATCTTTAAGAAAAAAAAAGTGGAACATAGCAATATCAGGTAAGAAACAAACTTATTATTTCCTCTCTCTCTTAACCTCAGATCTGTCCTATGTGGCCCCAGCATGGTGGCCTCAGAGCAGTTGGACTGATCACATGTTGTTGACTCAGGACCTGAAGAACAGAATGGAAGCTGCATTATCCTCTGTGACTTAAGCCTTAGAGCTCACTCTGTCAATTACACCGACCTCACTAGCTGAGCCAGGATGGCCTCAGAGAGATCCAAGGTCACGTTGTAGACAAAGGTTAAATCTGCAGGAGATTGCTGCAGTCCTTTTTAGGAAATACAACCTGCAAATACAATGTTCCACCTGAAAACAAAAACAAAAACAAAAATCTAGCAACTGAAACAATTGAAATCTCTTCAGAGTGATGAAAGGGACTCAGCCATGTTGCCTATTATGAGATGAATGGACAAACACCAACACCTTCCTTACTACAATTATTCCACAATAGAGGGAAAGATGTCCAATTTATACAGCAACTAAAACTGAGTGTGTGTGTATGTTTTAATCGCAAGTAATGTGATATATTCATATCCATCAATGTCACATGCCATAGGATGGAAATCAAAACACTTCATTCAGACAGTTGATTTGTCTTTAAGGATTTGAATGCATTCAGAAAAAAAACAAATTTCTGAATGAAAATAGTAGCTTTGTATAGACCTATATATATTTCATATATTTCAATGAAATTTCAAGGGAGTTTAATTTTTCAATAAGTCAAAATTATCCTAATTATCTGTGAAAAGAGATATATGAAACTATTAAGGTGCCCTTTGGCAAACAAACAAACAAAAAGGTATGAAAAGGGAGAATTTTTATTACCAAATAGTAAATAGAGGGTAAACTAAAATTATTAAAGTTATACAATGTCAGTTAAAGAAATAATCGGCTGCTCAGTGGAATAAAATGAACATTGCATACATAATGTAAGTACAAATAAAAATGGGATATATGATAAAAATGACAGTTGTAATCAATAGTGAAAGAAAAGGATTATGTAATTTTTAAATAAATAAATAGGAAGGTTTGCTATTTGGAAAAAAGAAATTGCAGCTGTATAGTTGACATCTGAAACACAAGTGACCAATTTCCTGATGTATTAATTATTATATGATTTAATGTAAAATTAAATCATAAAGATAAAAATGTATAGAGGTTAATAGACTAGAAATACAACACATCATAGCAAATCCATATGTGTATATATAGACAATCATAAGCTTATAGTCTCTTTTAAGGAAATTGTTGACAATTTGTAAATAAGTATAATAATTATAGCTTAGTAAGATTAAACCACACACAAAAAAGAGAGAGAAAATCAAAAGATTAAGACTTCATATTATATGAAGCCTTAAAAGCAGGATGTGAAAGAGGAATACTAAATATTGTCATAATTCAGAAAGAAAATTTAAAAAATAAATACAAACACTCAAACTCAAAACACAGATGTTAGCATTATCTATATATTGTCATTGCTGTTATCAGCAAGGTGACAATGGCCGGAAGAAATTATAAAGCAGTGATTAGATGCAAGAAAGTAGGTTTTTTCATCTTCTGATTGTGGAAAGTATAAATCAGTATATTCTTTCAGGAAGTGATAGTAATGTATTAAAATAAACGTGTTTTTGCACAAACAATTTCCATCCCAGGGATTTATTCAAATAAAATAAAAGTGATTGTCTAAAACTATTTTCCAATATTCACTCTTAACTATGACTGCACATTGGAACCCCCCTTGGAAGTTTTAAAAATTGTGTGCTGCCAGACCTACACCTAGATTTTCTGATGAAATGGCCTGGTCCCTTCCTTAAAGACTTGTAAACATTCTCATGTGACTTACATTTGCAGTCAAGATGGACAGCAATCTATCTAAAAATGTATTCAATAATGTCTTGCTTATACTAATTGGTGATCTTGAAGTCAATTGGATCCCAGGAGTGTAGCTAAATGTATTATTATGATGACAACTATGGATCATTAAAACATAATATGTCTGAGAATTAATATAAATTATTTTAAACCCATACACAAATTTAGAAATTATGCTCTATTTGCACTATTCCATATTTCTACCTAATAATATGGTTTGTCATTCTATTTACTTATCTCCATTTATACACTTAATAAAGGTACATATATGCATTCTTCAATATTCCATTAATTTTATCATTAGTGTGTTATGCAAGATAGATATACTTTTCTCAAGACATTTCTCAGCTAATTTTTGCTAATATATAGAAAAGTTATTGCATTTGACAACTTACACATTATTACTTTTAATAATTCTTTCAATTGATCCTTATCAGTATTTGCCTTATTTTTTAATTTCTTATTCCTTATTTTATTCGTTATTCCTTATTTTTCTATTCCTCATTTTTAAATCACTTAATGAAGAGTGCTTATTGGCACAATTTTCAAACGAATGTGTTTTGAGAAAATACCTATTTCAGATTCTAGAAGTCATTTTACCACGAATTTAAAGGAATTGTATCAAATTATTACAAAATTCTTATTTAGATGATGATCTATTTATTGACCATCTGTATGATTCCAATAATGTTAAAATATTCTGAAATTATCAGTCTTGCATTACTATGATTGAAAAGTAGTTGGCATGGTGGAGAATTATTTTAATATATTTTTCAATTTAACTTTTAAATTTTTTTAACATGTTCAACTTGAGAACATTTGAAAGTGTTTGTTTTTATTTTTATTTTTATTTTTTTATTGTTAACATCTTTTATTTTATTTTATTTTTTAATTTATTTTTTATTTTCAGCATAACAGTATTCATTATTTTTGCACCACACCCAGTGTTTGTTTTTATAACTAATTTTCCAGAGATTCTGTAATGACCTTCTGGGTTATCTGTACCATTATTTCAAGAGTTAAGTGGTGCCCATGTGACCCTCAGCAGTAGCTCATAACATTTCTCCAGCTGGGAAAGTGTCACTAATTGTGGAGTGGGCCCGGTCCCTTCTGAAGGTTTGGTTATCTGTTCGCTCTTATAAATTTCCCGACTGTGTAGGTCAAACCTCTTCAACTCTCTCGTCCCCGTCTGACAGTAAGAGGGATGCCTCCAATATATCCTCTGCTCCAGATGTTTCTATTATTCTCCGAATGTTTCTCTAAATTTCCCCTTCCAACACCTGAGAAAGAGACTGTTACTTTGTCCATCTACGGATTATGCCTCTGAGGGAAAAGCCACTGCCGTAGCAGCTATGAGAGATTTTGCACAATTTAAAGCAAAACCTGACTTGGCAGTTCGACAAAAGTGAGAAGACTTCTTTGAATGATGTTCAAATAGGTGTCTGCATGGCTGGGATCAAACCAGAAATACCTCCTCCACAGTAAGGGTGCATGTGGGTCACTTTTGGGAATATGTAGAAATTATTTTTTTTCTGAATTTTGGGGAATGCAGAAGTTAGTTAAAGTTGTTGGGGTTTTCATTAAAAAAATTGTTGGGGTCTTCTTCCCTATTAGTTTGTGTCCATATCTTCATTACACTGGTCCCCACTGCTGTTTAGGTTGAAAGATGAGGGGGTCTAGGAGTAAAATTTTTTATGCTTTTGCCAATTTTTGTCTTTTATGTATCTATCACCAAGCATATATTTTAAGGTGCACTTTAGACAGTATTTGTCTAGCAATACATTTCCAACTAGAATTAACTTCAGGTTCTGACTTCTTCCTGAGATTGTTCTAGAACCACACAGAACCTGTAACAGTCAAAAAGTTAGCCTCAGGGATTAAAGGTGTCTTCCCACCATCAGTGGAAAGTGCCTCATACTCATCTCACACTTGGAATCTGAATGTATTCAGCTGATACTAAGTGCTTTGTGGAATTTAAAATAATTCCTGAGGGTTTTTTTGTTTGTTTGTTTGTTTTTACTTACTGCCGATACCAAAATAAACCAATGTTCTTCCCAGTTTTTCTGTACTCTGAATATCAAAGTGAAGATGGGAGACTTAAGAAACTCTAGGTTGTGCATACTTCATTCAGTATTAATTTTAGCTTTTCCAATAAAGTAAAGTTGCTATTAGATATTATAGTAAATGATTCCTTTCCATGTGGCGGGGGAGATGGAAATAGCCACATTTACAGAGTGAATCTTAGGATTCCTGGGGGAATTCCTTAATAATCAAAAAGTACAATCATATTTGATGGAAGATTAGGGCAAGCTTATTTATTTAAGCTGAGTTTGGAGTATTAAAGGATCATATTAAATGTGTCAATCCGTTTCAATGCAATTTTTTATGCCTGTTGTGTCCCCTCTGGCCTTCTGTTATTTGACACAATTGCTTGCAAGTCTGAGGAGTCTTGATTTTCCTTTAAGTATGGATGTCTTTCCAACTCCATTTGCTTCCATTCTTTCCAATATTCTCTTCAAAGATCATTTATGTTTTATGCTAAGATAATGAAAATTATTCAGAGCCAATGGTATTAACAAGTATGTGGAATGAATGCTTCATTAGCAGCAAGCCTATAACAACTAAACGCAATTTAAATGGGTAAAGGTAGAGGAGAAGATAATGGCAATTTACAATTATCTCAATGCTATATACCATGCCTTTAATAAATAATAGATTGGAGTAATAACAATTACAATGCAGAGTGATTATAAGTATGCACAGTGGAATATAAATTTTAATTAATAATATATTAGTTTCCTATTGCTCCTGTAATGAATTACCACAAACTTAACAATACTAATTTATTATCTTACAGTTTGAAAGTCAGAGGTCTGTAGAGTCTTATGGATGAAAATCAGTGTTGGCAGAGCTGTGTTCCTTCTGTAGACTTTAGCGGACCATCTTGCCTTTTTTAGCCTCTGATAGCCATGCACTTCTCAGCAAATGCCCCTTCCCCACAGCCCTTCAACTTCTGCCTCCATCACCAACTGTCCTCGTCCAACGGAGACCCTCTACCCTATACTCTCTTAGAAGGACTCTTGTAATTACATTGGACTCACTCATATAATTAAGGAAAATCTTCTTCCAAAATCCTTAGACTAATTGGATTGCAAAGTCCCTTTGCCATGCAAGCTAACATATTCACTGGTTCCGTGGATATGGACATGGACATCTTTGGGGGGCAACCTACAACAGTTACCATATATTTTCTCATTAATTATTAAATATTGTTAAAATTTTCAAAAACAAAATAAAATAAAACCTCATTTATATGGGCCATGTAACAGGAGAAGATTGGGTAAAAGTCAGGAAAAAAAAATCAACTTACCTGCTTATCTGCACTTCAAAATCTTCGCCATTATTCTTAATTTAAATAGTTGTTTTACTTTCTTGACATTGTTTTATTTTTTTACTTTTATTTTTTGACATGGTTTTAGTTTTTAATTTATAATATATGGTGAGTGTGTCCTAAGAAAAGTAATTGTTTTATAATGAGGAAAAATGAAAATAGAATAAAAGTGAGCATAAATTTAGCATTTATAAAATACTTAATATCATTAATCCCATTATTCTGTTTTTATCTTTAATTTGTAATTAATCAGGTTTGCATGTATTGGTGCCACTTTTACCTTAAAAGTGGATATAATCAGGACACTTGGATGGCTCAGTTGGTTAAGCATCTATCTGTCTTTGGCTCAGGTCATGATCCCAGAGTCCTGGGAGGGAGCCCCACATCAGGCTCCTTGCTCAGCAGGGAGCCTGCTTTTTGCTCTGCCTGTTCTGCCTGCAGCTCTCTGTGCTCCTGCTCTCTCTGACCAAAACAAACAAACAAACAAACAAATATATATATGTAAAATCTAAATTATAATGAATAAATATTAATGTAAATGTGCTAGTAGAGTCTATCTTTTCTGATGATAATGAGTTACTGATTTGTTAGTATTTTAACTTACACTTCTTAATATATATCATTAATTCATTCACAATAATAAACCACATTTTTTAAAAATTCCTTTTGAAATTTTAAGATATAACCAAGGTTAGTTGTTAATTTTTACTGAATGCCATTTTAACTTTAAAGCAGGAAAATGCAAATGCAAATACAGAACTGACATTAATGTTTGCAAGGCATTCTAGTTTTTTAATAGATATGCTATCAAATTTGGAAGAATCCTTCCAGCCATGATCAATCATTAGCTTCTTAGTAAAACATTTTACCACTGCTAAGACAAGTCACAAATAAAACTATTGTCAACGATTGTTATTACCATTACTAGATTCTTCTAATAACTAAAGAGAAGTGATAATTTTAGAAATGTGACATTAATATATTTGCTTACTCTCTTAAGCTATGATACAGCTGTTTTAAAGTATTTATTTCATAAGACTTTGTCATTTTTTATCTTATCTCTCAAAATTTTAATACTTTGCAATACATGGCCAAAGTATATCCTTGAACAAAGATATGTAGGATGCATATAAATGCACTTGGGACTAAGTAGAAAATTAGTGTGGCACACTTTTCTTCACTTAGTAAAAGAGAAATGTTGCATATCATATTATTAGCTGAATAATGTAAAGTAATGCGTCTTTTAGTAAATTCAGTAATTATTAATATGTGAATTTAGAACTCGCAGTATTCAACTCCACAGCAGAAAACTGGATATAACAACTCTTCAATTTATTTCAGAAGATCAGAGAGTAGTTTCTTGATTCATATTTTTTTTTTTTTTTGATTCATATTTTTAAGTAACTATTGTATCTCCTAGAAAATGTAAGTAAACAAGAATGAAATGAATATATAACAAGCCTGTTGAGAATCTGGAAGTGTGGACTTTATCAATTTATGGAAACCTTTAGTCAGTTTATTACTTTATACTGTTTACTACATGGTAAATTTTGAATTTATTAGTAGCTGCAGTTTGCCAATAATACAGCACACTTGAAAATTAGGTAACATTGCTAAGAGGAACTTTGATAGAAAAATTATTTTATAAACACTTTGGCATCAACCTGTGTCTATTTATTGTTTATCTTCAGTGTGTAGAAAATAATTACACATGAAATGAACAATTATAAATAAAGTCATGGCATTTTCACCTGAAAAGTGGTGCTCTAATTCTTTCTTTTTGTAGCAATAATGACATTGTTGAGAAATGGACAATTCTGTCCTCAAACATTTACTTTTCCAAGATAATATACAACTGGTTTTTCACTCTTGCTAGTCAAATAAAATCTATTCAATATTACAATACTTTGTACACATAAATGTTTGACAAGAAGTATACTAAACAAGATTCTAGGGTTAGTAATACGAGATTCAGAAAGTTGGAGTGTCCATTGATAATCACTTTACAATAATACATAGGCTAATACAGCATGGTGCTAGAGGTAGTAGTTGCAGGAATATAAACTGAGTGTTTGGGGGTAAATACTTTCAGTTACCTTACAGATATTTAGTCACAAAATATTAAATGTAACAATTTTTATATCTTAAGTATCTAATTATCTAATACTAAATAATTAAAATAGTAAATATTTCATTATTTAATATTAAAAAAGGAATGGTGGGTATGATTATCCCCATTTAAGAAATGAGGAAGCAAATACTCTGAGATGAAAGCACTCAGACAAGATGCTAACCCAGACTTTCAGAGCACCTCCAGAGCCTTTATTATACTTTTGAAGTTACTTAACACTCTTAGGTTACAAGGGCCTTACTTTCAAATTAAATTTGCTTACATAAAATAACGCAACTTGTTGGTTTCAATCAATAAAACCCAGGAAGGTGGGTTAGGGTGACAGCCAGCCTGCCGGGACTCCATTTCTCATGACTGTCTCTCATCTCTACTTTTCTCAGCATGTGTGATTCATACTCTCAAACCTTCTGTAGCTATGACACCAGAAGAAGGGATGTGGGAGGAACAGCACATGGGGAAGACCCAGCTCAATCACATGACCATCTCAGGGTTAACCACTGTTGCCTAGCAATACGATTATCTTCTTCTTTGTGTCTGTGCCACTTTCTTACCTTGGGCCAGAGTAGGTACTACCGTAGTTTGAAGAAGGAGGAGTGGTTCTCTAAGAAAAAGGATGTTCTGTTCTTGCTGTAAGAAACAACAAACATGAAATGCAGTCAGTTCTTGGCTGCCAGGTGCACACCCATGCATGCAAAGGTACAGCAACACCTTTCTTTAACAACTCTAAGTTTGTTCCTTGTTATTAAAAGACAAAAATATAACATAGCATCAAAAACACACCTATTCAAAAACTACAACTAGTCATTAGACCTAATTTTAAGTTCACAATCTCTGGGTCTTTTCTATTTCTCTCATTCTGAACTTCATATGGCTTCTCTTATAATTTTGAAATCTATGAACCAACAACATATTTAATTATTCCTCACATACTCAATTAAAAATGGTGGATGACAAAATGGTTGTCTTCAGAGAAAACTCCCATTGAGAATAGTGGAAATGGTATGGAATGTGTATATCCAGTCCAAATTTTATAGCAAATAATTCATTTATGTAAACAAAAAGTTATTGAGCCTAATATGTGTCAGATAGTATTCTAACTACTTAGTAGAAGAGAGGGAGGAAAATAGTAAAGGTCGCTCTCTTCATTGAGCTTGCACTCTAGTCAGGGAAGAAGAAAATTAAAGACACTAACTAACCAAATATAGTAGTACATAAAATATTATGAAGACAATAAAGCAAGACAGTTATTTGGGAAGTGATTGGGGGTGAGATGTTAACTTTAAATATCACTGGTGATAAAGAAAAGTATGAGACAGAGGACTTGATTAATGGGGAAGGGGCATCTGGAGATCAATGAGAAGAAAATCCCAAAAAGAGGAAATAAAATCTTCCAACTCTCAAGATTCAAGAAACAGAAAGAGGGCCAGTGAGTGTAAAAGCATGCATGGAATGGGCAGAGTAGCACTTCTGGTCGCAGAAAACAGAGTTCCCACACTTTTAGGTCTTGGAAAACATATATGAGAATTTAGTTTTTACTCTAAATATACTTTGGGAAGCTAATGAAGGTGTGGAAGGAGACCAAGAATTCATGTGTTTCATATTTGTAATAGGATAATAGACTGGTGTGGTCAAGATGAATATAGGAATCCAATAAGAAAATAAACTAGGCTAAAATACAGGGTTTCTAAAGTGATTAAAATAATTGAGAAGAAGAAAAATATCTACTGTGGGAATAATAAGACCTGCTTAAGTGTTGAGTCTCGGTGGCCAGTACCAGACACAAATCCTACATGTGAAGCCTGAGATATTTAATGAATGGTGTTCTTTAAGGAGGGATATGTTTGGGGCACATTTATTTCTTTATGTACAAGTAAAGCAAGCAGAAATCTATTGCATATACAGGTGAAGATTTCTTAAAGAAAGATACAAATGTTAGAGATATTGATTTGGGAATTATTAGCAAATACATTTATTTAGCTGGAGAGGGAATATAGTAAAAAAAGCAAAGTTATTCAAGGGTAGCAAAAACTCACTGATAAAGGTTGGATTCCTTGACCAGCCAGTCTAGCTGTCCCTGATTCAATTTTTGGTCCTTTTTCCTTAATTACTGCTTCAATGTAGGATATGCAGAGAGGATTCTCCACAAGTTTCTCATGTTTCTTTACATTTTTTAAAAAAGATTTTATTTATTTACTTGGCAGAGAAAGAAAGAGAGAACAAGCAGCGGGGAGTGGCAGGTAGAGGCAGAGAGAGAAGCAGACTCCTCCCTGAGCAGGGAGCCCAATGTGGGGCTTGATCCCATGACACCGGGATCATGACCTGACACTTAACTGACTGAGACACCCAGGTGTCCCTCTTTCTATCTTTTGACCAGAGGTACTGTCTGCTCTTGTTTTAGGTTATCTTTCCAAGGATGTATCTAGAGTGAATAGTCTTAGAATAAAGAGATAGAAGCAAAGGACATGCTTATTAGCTCTTCAGTATGATAAATATAAATATATTGTCCACATCCAGGGCGAAGCCCAGGAGGCTTCCTCTCTGCCATAAAAGATTTGGGTCCCTACACTTGGCTTCCATCTCCTGTGTAGCTCACTACCTGTACAGACATTACCTACCTGCTTTATGTCACCCAGAGGACCTGGGGATTGAGGAACGATAGCAAATCCTGGTATTCAACTATTGTTATGTCTGTACTAATCTGTCTTTATTCCTCTAATCCAGTTTTCTGTCTTCTGCCTGCACCCCAATGATGAAGGCAAACTAATCTGTTAGCCTGCTTGAAAAGTAAAATATGCAACCCTTCACAGTTCTTGACTATCTAGGTGATGAGAATGGCATGGTGTTACCACTTCATGTAAGAGTAAGGACAAGGGCCCCATGGGAACCAGTTCCATGGAAACCAGTGAAGAACATGCTCATCAAATTGTGTTATCATATGGGGATAAATGGCTTATAATAGGTTTATAATAGGTTGCCTACTCACAAGGAAGAACTGGGAAGGTAAATAAACCCTTAGGGCTAGCAGCCTCCAGGAGACTATGTTGTATGCATCATTCATCAGTGCCCCTGACTCATCTAGGTCCCGCTTGGAATGTCCCAACAACTGTAAACAGCACTCTTTCCAGGGGCACCAGGTGTGCCCTTAAAATTGTACTATTTGTTAAAACTAAGCATTAACTTGCCCCCAACACCTGCCCTCAAAGAAACAAAAAATAAAATAAAACCCTGATAAAATGCAGTTTGGGGCTGTTCATAAGTAATCTTTAAATGTTAAGAAAACATCAATGGGTTATGTAGCTTTTACACAGTTGCTGCCATCTCTCTAAAATGACACTAACCTTGGTTATCCAGGGGATCTTCTAATAGTTAGAAGATAATTAATTCATTAATTAAGTACAGAGAGATAACTTCATTCATTATATAAGCACACACCGTTGGCAGTTTCCTCCATGAGGAGAATTATACAATTAGAAAGGCAGTACCGAAGTTTGTGTCTAACTTTACCTGAATTGATCAACGACATCACAGTGGCCTGGAAGGCATTCAGGTTTGCTTTAATATCCTGGTTGGGATGCTTAGGGATGACAGAATTGCTCCAAACTTCTTTCTGGCAGGTAAAGGTAGAGACTGGGCAATCACGCGTACATCCTTCTTTACTTGGATTATTGCCTGGGGTCCAATAATATTGCATCTTGGACTCTGAAAGCATAGCTGAAGTCAATATTTTAAGTTGGGCTCATCCTTCAGGAGTCCTATTGAAAGTAGACTTAATTAAATGATGTATGAGATACACTGAATGTAAGGGGTACCAGCCTCTGCCAGTCCGATTAATTAGACTGGCTGAAGAAGTGGCAGAGTCTTCGGGAATCTTTCAGAAGCCAAGACGGTGCAGGATATAGGGAGAAGATATTACGGGGAGAAATTTTCCCATGGGTTTCTCATATTGCTGCAAGTCCTGGAACTGGGACTGCTTTTTGTTGCAGGCTATGTTTCCGAGAATGTTTTTGTTCTGGAGGATGACCTTGAAGATGATGTTCTCCCCACACTCTCATCTCCACACTCCAGAGTGCGAAGTTACTGTGTTCACTGTCCAGGAAGATATAGAAAAGCCTTCACTAAGGCAACGGTCAGGTAGACTGTGATGCTTAATTTTATGTGTCAATTTGATTGGTCTAAGGGAGGCCTAAATAGCTGATAGAACGGTATTTCTGGGTGTATCTATGAAGGTGTTTCCTGAAAAGATAAGCATTTGAATCAGTAGACCGGGCAGAGAATATCTGCCTTTACACTCTCACCAAGTGTGTAAATTGGGCTGACCATACCCAATCCATTGAGGGCCTGAACAGAACAAAAAGTTGGAGGAAGGGTGATTTCTCTCTCTCTTTCTGAACTGGGGCATTCATCTTCTTCAGAACTGCTGGTTCAGAGGCCTTCAGGCGCAGACTGAATTATACCACTGATGTTTCTGTTCCTCCAGTTCGCAAACAACGTGATATGGCATATCTCAGTTTCCAAAATCATGTGAAACCACTTCCATAATACATCTTTTCTCATATATTCCCATGGAGCCTATTGGTTCGGTTTGCCTAGAGAACCCTGGCTAATATGTAGACTTATCCCCCTTACAGAAAATTTGGTTTTCCTAAGATAAGAGTTCCTTTCCTCTAACACAACTCACTGCATGTGTGGCATTACCCGACCCTCTTTGTGTCGTCTTGTGTGATTTGGGGCAGAAGTGCTGATACTCTAGCTATTGTCATCGCTCTGAGTACTAAACTGTCCTTTGTCTTTGACTCAGAAGACTTATATCTTATATCATGGAGCTATGATAAGTTTAATTTTTAACTTGCTAAGAAGGTAAAGTCTCAGAACTTTTACAATTTTTGTTAGAAGATACTGCCAATAAACCATTAAATAAACATTAGAATTTAGCCAAATATATACTTGATATGTTTTATCAAAGGATCAATCTTCAGCATGGAGAAACGGACTTTGATATCAGGAAATACAAAGGTACCTTGGGTGATACTTACTGAAATCCATATGGGAAAGGGAGAAAGAAAGAGAGAAAGAAAAGAAGAGAAAAGAAAGAAAGAAAGAGGGAGGAGGGAGGGAGCGTGGAACCAAGAAGAGGCAACAATTCTTTATGTTAGACCTAACAGGGAACATGCAGGAGGAAATTAATTATCTAAAATAAAAGACCTTTTTCTACTTTAACTCTTTTTTTTTTCCTCCTTCTCTCCCCTCTTCAGGTGAACTAAATAGTTGAACCTATGACTCAGGACACACTAAGAAAGTAAATTTATAGAAGTAGAAATGACCCTGAGAGGAACACGACGTAAAAAGCAGCTCATGGAAGGAACCTTGGGAACGCCTGGTTTAAGGACAATGCAGAGGAAATGTGGTCATCAAAACTGACTGAAACTGATCATTTTGAGAAAAGGACTGAATTAGGAGAGCATTAGTATCAGGGATGTCAGAAGAAATGGTGTAAAAAGAATGTGGTGTTTAGCAGGGTCAAGCAACTGCAGAAAGGACGATTAGCATGAGAACTCTAAGGAGGCCAATGGTTTTTGCAATTAGGAGGTCACTGATGACATTTAATCTTGCAAGTCACCACGTAAATCAGCTAATGAAGACAAAGCTGTCTGGTGCCCCCAGTGTATCATAATATCAGCCCTACGGTGAATGATATTATCCACAGGGTAACACTTAATGATGAATAGTATTGTGATTAAATTGCTATAGAATACCAATGGGAATCTTCATTGCAGCCCTTTAAATACCAACAGCACGATTAATACCCCAGATCAGACATGCAAGAAATAGATAGTGGTTTGCCACTTATATCACTGTCAAATTTTATGTCACCCTTGGGGGTTTATTGATGTGAAATGAAGTACATTTATTCAAATAGAGTTAGTTCTGCTTTATACAGAATAAGATACTATTAAAGTGGGCTTAACATAAAGTAAAAATTGAAGTGTTTTCTTAATATGCATATGTTGTCGCTCTTCTATAATTGTTAAGGCTGTTGTTTCTATTATTTGAAGTATTTTTTTTAAACTATGATGACAATTTTCAGGTGGCAAACATACTTTTAAGAAAGGTCAGCTTTTTTGTACTACCTTAAAGTAGTATATCTTATGGATATTTTGTATATTTATATTAAGAACTTTAATTCTAGGGGAGCCTGGGTGGCTCAGTGGGTTAAGCCTTTGCCTTCAGCTCAGGTCATAATCTCAGGGTCCTGGAATCAAGCCTCACATCTGGCTTTCTGCTCAGCAGGAAGCCTGTTTTCATTCTGTCTCTGTCTGCTTCTCTGCCTGCTTGTGATCTCTCTCTCTGTCAAATAAATAAAATTTTAAAAATCTTACAAAAAAAGAAATTTAATTCTATGTAATTAAGTGTGTTGTTCTCCTGTTGTATTGTGAAATCATTTTTTTTCTTTCAAAAATGAATATATTTCTCGATTTCCCACACTACCCAACATTTATCTTTGCACTTCTAAAGAATGACCTTTAAGTGCTAGACCTACAGTATGTAACAGGAATTATTTTGGTGTTTAAAATTTGCTTTACATGTCAGAGAGAAATGTGTGTGTGTGTGTGTGTGTGTTTATATCAAGGGTTGATAAAAATTGCATGTAAAGGGATAGATAGGAAATACCGTGGAGTTTTGCAGCCATAAGATCTCGGTCGCAATTATTCTTTTCTGATATTTTAGTGAGCAAATGGTCATAGACAATATGAAAACAAATGGATGTAGCTGTATTCTAATGACACTATTTACAAAAACAGGCAGAAGGGGATGGATTTGGCATGTGAAGCTATAGTTTCCCAAACTCTGTTTAGATAAATACATCCTGCTTCCTTCCTGACAATCATTATTTAGAGTAAGATTGAATCAAGTATGTGAAAGGAACACTGAAACTTTTAAAGTAGGTGATAATAAAAGATGTAAGTTGAGTAATCTTTATAGCATATTAAAGCAAAATGAATATGTAAATGGATATGTAAAACAGAAAACTTTCAAGCAGATGATAGAAATGAAACCGGGGTCCTCAGTTAGAAGAATAAATGTAAATGTACACATTTTTCCTTAGAAAGAGAAAAACATCACGATTAATTTTTCTTTTCAAATTAAAATTATTCTAAGAATGTTATATATGGAAAATAGAGGCATTTTAATTTTTAAAGTGTAAAGATATATCAAATAAATACAGCCAGATGAAATATTAGGTGACAAGTAAAGAAATAATACTAGATGGCAGAGTAAAGAAATGATAGAACAAAAGAATTAATTTGCTACAGAGAAAAATACCAATGAATAATTTCCTAACAAGATTGCCCAAGTGCCAACTGTTGCAAGAACTAATTACGTTTTAAATATAAAAACAAAATGTAAGTATAAAATGGATATATAAGAGATTAAGTAATTTTAAAAAAATAATTGAAGAGAACCATTAATTATTTTCATATTTTATTTGTTAGAGAGTATTTTTAATAATTTATATTGGATATTGGCAAGAAGGCATTTTATATTGGACTTCTATAAAATTCCTCAATAACTCCACAAAATGTTGCTTGTTTTTGCTTTCTCCACGTGAGTGATGCATATGTTTCCTCACTTGGTTCTTTTTGCTTGAAATTGAATCAAAAGACTGGAGGTTCAATGCCACCTTAAAAGCATGTTGTAATGAGGGAATAGAATGAGAAACAGAATAAAGGAAATGGGAACCTTTTATAAAGAGGCTTCACTAACCCTTTTCTGTTCAGATCAATTTGTAGGTTATGTAAAACAAACAAAGAAGCAAACTACAATGTTTTGTTTTGTTTTGTTTTTGTTGTTGTTGTTTTATTAATCTACATTAGTGAATTGTTTATTATATGCTACAAATCATAACCACAACGAAAATGGTGTTGGCGGTTTTGGCTTAAGTTCCATTTTGTAGCTGGAGATGGAATATTGTATTAACAACACATATTTACATCTGACACTGAAAATAAATTCAGCACAAGGAAAACAAAACAAAACAAAGAAACAAGTGAAAAACAAATCCAAGTCTTCCTACTTCCATTTTTCTCTTGAGGGTCTATTTGATTGGGTTTGTCCTCCCTCCCAGAACACAATCCACCTAAGTCTGTTGTTACATTGAGGCCTCCTAATGGGTATATCATGAGAAATGTGGTAGAGAAGCTAGATCTCCAACTACCTAAAAAACTACACCCAGGTGGGGTGGGGACAACAGGTGACATCCCTGTTGCTTTGGTTACAGATGTGTTGCATTGTTTAATCAGGGAGCAAATAGTAGGGGAGTGGATAAGAATTGCAGTGCTTAACTCCAAACTATAAAACCCTTTTTTTTTTCTTTCTTTTTTTCCCCCTAGATAAGTGAGTCCTAAAGACCAAGCCTTATTCTCTCCATTAGGTAGTTGGTGAAAGATTTCCCAGGCATAAGCAACAAGTTGATGAGTTGTTGTTTTTAAATTTTTGTATGATTCTTTGAATTCCCATCTAAACTTTAGGAGCTATTAACAGAAATTGTCAGTTTTATCTCATCCACCATTTCTCAATTTCATTCTTAGATAGCTGCCCAGGAATAAAGAAAACATTTGTCTCTGCAAACATTCCTTTTCAAATGTTCATAGCAACAATATTTACAACAGCTGAAACATAGAAACAATCTAAATGTTGACCAACTAACCGATGAATGGATAAGCAAAATGAATGCTATACCCATAAATGGAGTATTATTTTTAAAAGATACTGACTTATGCTAGAACATGGACAAATCTTAGATGTATTATTCTAAGTGAAAGGAACCAAAAACAAAAGATCCCATGTTATATGGTTTCATTTAATACAGAATGTCAGAAAAGGAAACTATATAATTACAAAAAGTCAATTCGTGCCTGTTCAGGGTTAAGGGTAAGAAGAAAGAATCCCTGCAAATGGACACAAGGAATCTTTTGGAGTGATAGAAATCTAAATCTAAAACTGGATTGTGGTGTTGGTTGCACAGTACTGTACATTTACTGACAACCATCAAATTGTACACTTAAAATGTGTGAATTTTATACTGCATGAATTGTATTTCACATTTGTTAGTTAACAAAACTTAAATAAAGATTGTTTTATGTGAAGATAGATATAACCACTAAATCATTTAGAAAGCTACCAGGGAAGAAAAAATAAACTATAAAAATGATGGGGAGCTTTTTGGTACACAATATCATGGACCTTTTGCATGCTGTTTTGTGAGTGAATCTTCTCATCAAGTAGGATATGACCTCATCATATCAAAGACATATCATGACTCTTTGAGGGACATCTATTTCAATTATGATCTCAGACACATACCAACGCTTCATTGTCCTGTCTTCCATGTGTCAATTTCTTACAAGCAACAGTTTCAATTCCGGCCTTTACTACTGGTGAAGCCATGGGATGAATGTTGGCAGACTAATAACATTCTAAGGGAAACTCAGGAAATTAGCAAATTGGGCCACGATGGTAAAACCCAAACTGAGGTTTAAACCAAAATTGTAAGGATAAATAAAAATGTGGCATCTGAATTTGGGGTAAATCCAAAGATTCAAATGTTAAAAGTGTGCTGCTACCATGGGAGTTTTGCTCTCAAATTGGAAGCTAAACCCAGGGATGGGTGGTATGAGAGGGAGAAGAAGGCAAGATTAGACTGCATTAGCACCAGGGATTCTTGAAGTACCTTTTCAAGTTTCCATGACTATCCACACCGACAGCAAGCAGTCATCAGGGATTCTAGATGTCAACTCCTGAAAATTCCATTTATGGGCAATTAGTGCTCAAGGACACTGTCTGAATCTTGACACCAGACCGTATGAACCTTGACATAGTATTGAATGATGAATTATTTATCTTGAAAATCCTTTATGATACAAAAAGTCCTAGTCTCATATGGCAGGCTGAATCCCCCTCTAACCTCCAACCCAAAATATTTCAATGTCAAACTTTGGAATCTGTTATTACTTTATATGGAAAAAAGAGAGAGAGAGAGAGAGAGAGAGAGAGGTATTTGCAAATGGGATTAATTCAGGAATTTTAAGATGGAGAGATTATCCTAGATGATCAGGATGGGTCCTAAGTGCAATCAAACATATTCTTCTAAGAGGAAGCAAAGGCAAATTTTATATACAGGAACAGAGGAGAAATGGTATAAGGATGGGACGAGGAGAAATGTGAAGATCCTGGCTTGGAGCTTGGAGTAACAGCCACTTGCCAAGGAATGCAGCAACCATCAGAAACTAGGAGTGGCAAAGCTGCCTGAGAGAGTGAGATCCTGATAACACCTTCATTCTAGCCCAGTGATAGAGATTTTGGAGTACTGGCCTCTAGGACTATGTAAGATTAGACTTACTTTAACCCACTGAATTTATGGTAATTTGTTATAATAGCCACAGGAAATACAGATCACAAAATTGTTTGGGGACAAAATGCTATTACACATTTGAACCTAAAATGAGGGCACTGAGCTGAGCCTTCTCACCAATCTCCAAATTCCTTTTTGGATGGATGACATCTGGAGATTGTATTCTTATAGGAAAAGGATTTCAAAATATTATGGATAAATCATGAGTCAGTTTATCCCAATGCTCTACCTGGTTGACGTAAACCATTCCTCAATCTTTGTATCTTGAGGTTAGTGGGGTGTGTGTGTGTGTGTGTGTGTGTGTGTGTATTCTGCTTCTCTAATTTACACTGCTGGGTCAACACAGAACTGTAGTGCATGCCATAAATGCACATGCAGTACAGAAATGCTCTTGCCAAATAGGTCGTTTCTGTGCACACACGCTCTGTAATGAGCATTTCCTGTCATTTATTTGAGAAGAGTAATAGAGACATCCCTTTTACCCTGTGGGCACTTTTTTTTTTTTTTTCAGTCAACTAAATCAAATCCTATTCACATCTCCTAGTCTTTCAATTATTTTTATTGCTGGCTTTACTTCCCTCTCCAATTTACTTTTTGCCCATTTAAAATTGGGAAATTAACCATTGAATTAGTGTTTGCCTACACCATACCAATGAGACACATAGTTTGCTTAATATCACTGGGGAATTCTTTATTCTGCTTTGTTTGATCAATAATAAGACTCAATTTTTAAGTAAGCATAATAGCACATACACAACCAGATAAATGCTATCACTTGACATAGTTACAGCAGACAGAACGCTCATTCTGAAACTGGCTCTAAGCAATTCTACATTTTCTTTATAGCAATTGTGTGTAGTTGGTTTTCAGGTTAAATAATAAGGTGAATATCCTGTTATCTGAGAGTTGCAATTCATTTCATTTTGGACAAGAACAATACCCAAATTTATCAACTATCAATTTTTATCCATTATAAACCTTTAGTCTATTTTCTAAGGATTTTTGTTTACCACACTTGAGAGTATTTTACAAGAGAATTTAGTGTTAAAACAATCTAATCTTTCTTCTGGTAGTGGTTACGTAGAAACAGCTTTGTCCTGCAGTTGAGTCCCTGGACCCACACAGGGAAACTTGGACCTGGAGCTGCTGGGAATTCTGGGTTTTGGAGAGGCTCTCTGAATTCCGTGTCCCCTTCAGGTACTTGAAATCTGTTGGCCTCCAGTGTGGCCTAAAGAGGGTGCTCTGAGCAAACTAAGGGAGCACATGACCCAGTTCTTGTTTCTTCTCTTAGACTCTTCACCCTCCCTACTCCCCTTGCTCTTGGCACATTCAGGTGCTCAAAAGGTGTGTGGGGGGGTGCACCCATAGTATGGCCTCCTACATGGTGCTGACACATTGGTTTGGGATAAGACTGCATTGCTTTGGAGGCAGGCCCAGGTTCCTGCCCACCTTTTGTCTGTACTTTTCTGTGGTGCAGTGTAGAGGTTAGCCTCACCCTTAGCAGTCTCCACCCAAGGCCAGGCCAACCCAAGGTCCTTTGCTTTGAAAGCCCCTCAAGCCCATGCCAGAGTGTTCCTAAACCACAGCTCACTGATGAAAGAAACATTTGGTCTGCTTGCTCTGTCCATGGTCCTGACCATTCTAACCACTCTGGAAGTGCACAGGAATCCTGCATCTTCAAACATTAAAAGAGACCCCTTCTGCAACCTAAAATGTTCCAGGAAAGACATGGTTGAAACATGCGTTTTTGCAAATTTACACTATGAAATTTAATTAACATGATGAGGAAACAAATTATCATTCACATTTTTCTGCATATTTGGGGCATAATTTACAGATGGGTTTGTCAATAATGAAGAACAAGTAACAACATTTGAGAAAGTCACTGTTGCACAGTAGACACAATAGATGAGGCATCATGAGTAATGTAACAGCATTAAATAAACAGTATTAAGGAACAACAAGGCAAGAAAATCTATACTGTTTCAATATAAACAGGATGCAACAAGCCGTGGGATGAGTAATAGCACAGCCACATTTTCCTACAGTTGGGAGGCATGAAATTATGAAGAAACTATGTATTTTAAAAAAATGAAAAGATGTTTCCTAGACCTAAGGGAAGAGGCTGCTTGGGCACTAAGAAGACTTCATCTGGACATTAAACAAATACATAAGAAAGTTCCTTGTCTTTACATATCATCCTTCTCTGATCACTATACTTTTCTTGAGTCCACAAACTTAAACAAAATCTTTTATATTTTTAGCAAAATTGTTTATTTAGATAAGGGTCCTTCCCACAGAAAAGAATATTTGATGAGATACATTCATATACTTTGGATAGCACTGTACTCTACATAAATAACTATGCTGACTCCAGATTCCCTGATAATATATATTATTTGCACTGTAATTCACTCACCAAATAAATAATTATTAAACTCTAACTAGGTGTTAGAAATTTTTTCTTGGAGACAGCAAAGAGGAATGTATTTTATAAGAACATCCTCTCTGAAGAAAAGATATTAAAATTGAGGACTTGGTGAAGTAAAGACTGAGCTATGCAAAGACCTGGGGAGAAATCATTTCAGGCAGAGGGAGCAGAAAGTGCAAAGCTCCCAAAGTTGGTACAATATAGCTGGTGTGACTTATTCAAAATATTTTGTAAGCTGAACATCAACACATGTCATTGGGATGACATATCATAGTAAAGGTTGTAATTTTATTTAGTAAGATGGGAAACCACTAGAATATTTTGAACAGTACATTTTCATGATCTGATTTCTGTTTTCAAGTGATAACTTTAGTTCTTACATATATATACTGTGTAGAGGGCAAAAGTGGGAACAAGAAGAACTTATAGGAATCTTTTGTTTGTAAAATGAAATTTTTTGGTAACTTTGAATAGGGAACTAAATCTTAAATAATTGACCAAAGACAGAGCTGAAAAAAAATCTTTTGTTAAGTTGGATGTTGGATATGAAAGTAAAAAGAGGAGAAAAAGCATTTTCTAGAATTTTCTGTGAAACAATTAAATATATCAAGTTCAATATTCTGTGAAGGTAAAACTGGAGTAGGAGAGAAGTAGATTTTTTTGTTTTTTTATTTATTTGGAAAAGAAGGAGAGTTAAGAGTATTGTCTTGGACATACTGAATTTAGCTAGCCTATTAAACACTTAAATGAGAATCAGGATTAAGTGGTTAAGGGTTCAAGTCTAGAGGTAAACTGAAAGATCAATGCTATGGGTATACATTTGAGGATCATTAGCAGAGAACTGGGATTAAAAGCCAAAGGACAGTATGAAATCTAAGCAATGACTGTGAGGAAGTTAAGAACAATGAATGAGGGGGGAAAAAAACAAGAGGGGAATTTAGAAAGGTAAAAAGACAGAGAGATATTGCTCAGTTATGTAAAAAGATGATAAATAAAGGACTTGGGAATCAAGCAAAGAAAAAATTTTAAGATAAAGAGACTGTCAACTCTGTCAAAAGTTGTCAATTAAATAAGATAAGAACTCCAAGAATGGTCATTAAAATTGGAAGCATTGGGATTATTAGTGTTCTCAAAAAGAGTACTTTTCACCTCAGTGGAGAAGAAAGTGTTATTTAAATAGCTTTACACTGAGCAGAAGTTGAGGAAATGGTGAAAAAACAGACATATACTGTTACATTAGTTATAATATGGTTTTTATATAAAAAATGAGATGGGAGAAGAAAATTAGTAAGATAAAAAGAACGTAAATATTCTTTTTTCTTTTTTTTGAACCTAGATTCTTGGTAAGTATAACACACACAGATAGACATATATCATACATAACCGAAGTATGTCTTCAATGCTTTGCAGAATAATTAATGCATATGATGGAGAAAAATGACTGTGGATGATGAATCCTTTTGTGAAAAATGTTTTTTGGAGGATGTCATGTATTATATGGAAACACAAAAGGATATCTTTATCTATACTTGGAAGTGAAAATATTTTGACTGGATTCTAAAAACTCCAATGCTCCAATCTAAAATTTAAATGATAGTTATCATACTTTTAAGTTTCTGGATTGTACAATGGAGAGAGGTTGAAAATAGAAACCAAAATATCATAAACTCTTAGATCAATACTTTGTCTATTAATAAGAGCATGGAGGCATTGTGCCACTAATAAAGTAATGAAAATGTTTATAATTAAAACGTATTGTTGCTAATCTCAATAGCAAATCTTCACTAATTAAAAGAGATTTAACTAATAAGAGTGGCATTTCCTTCTCTCTTCTTGTAAACGTAATTGCAAATAATTTGATCAAGAGGGATACCCTTCCCTGAGTATTAACCAGTGTAGAATGGACCTAGAATGAGGAAGTGCCTGGTCCTCTCATGAGTCACTGAATGTGTATGTGGAGAAAAAGCAACAACAGCAACAAAAGAACTGAACTCTAGCCCCAGGCTGGAAATCCAGCCACTGACTTTCCTGCTTTTCCACTTAATGCCTACAGTCTAGCTCTTTCTTTCTATAAAAACAGCCAAGCTATGTGGGAATTAAGAATCACTGCCGACACATCCCACCCTTGGCCATCATCTTCATAGGAATCATGATTGCATGTAAAAAACATGTCTTTAGATGAAGGGCTGAGGTGGGAACAGAGGAGCGTGCTGCTCTATCTTATACCATTCCACCCTTAGTAAATGTGTTTCTTCTCAGAACAGAGGTATTTTGTATCTTTAATGTGGTTTAACTAAATGGACTAGCTAGAAGCACGGAAGAGAGTAGTTTGTTGCTGGATCATTTAGGTCTTCTTAAATCAGTTCCAGGATTTAAGGTGTGGTAAGAAATGAGAGACAGTTAAGCTATGTTTTCATGCATTTGATGGAAAGTAAATGGACACCATGGAATCATGGGATCCAGGAGACACTTGATTTAGTACAGGACTTTTTACACAGGGTGAGTCACCTGGTAAACTGTGACACAATGAACCATTTACTGAACTTATCATATGATCCCTAATAATTTAATTATATCTTGTTCTCCCTAAGCCAGGCTTGTCACCATGCTGCATTTTAGAATCCAGTGATGAAATAAAAATATAGACCATCACAGCACAAGGCACCATACTAAAAACACATCAATGGGCAAGTCTTTCCAGTATAAGATATTGAATATACTGGAGTTCAATTTTGGGACACTGGCAAATTATGTGAAGTCAAATTCCAGCATCATTCTAGGCCTTTGGCCTAGGCAAGTTAATTACACTGAAGCAGTAAATAACCTGAATATAGATTTCTAGAGCTAAGAGTAGGTCTAGGCTGGATATAAATTAATGAAATTCTAGCATACAGGTGATGTTTAAGAAAAGGAGGTCCTAGAATTGGAAAAGGAGGTGTCTACAAAATTAATCTTAAAAAAAAAATGGGAATCCAAAGGGTGGGAAGGACATCAGGAAAGTATATTATCAAGAAAGCCAAAATAAGAGTATTCTAAGAATAAGTGTCCTCTATATTCCTAGGAGGATAAGAGAGATAGGAGTTCTACTTTCTGGCATAAGAGAAATGAAGTTCCTGTCAAGAGACAGAAATCAAGAGCCTCTTTTCCAAATCAGAGGCTGCTGTCGGTTCTCTCACATGTACAAGATGAAGAAAAAGTTACAGATTTTATGTAATTGCCCTCTAGGGAAACAGAATGACACAGATAATATCTCATAAATAGAATATGAACTACTGGCTTGTTACCAGATCTGAATCACCCACAAGTAATCATTTAGCAAAGTTCTAAGACACCTATGAAAATATTGGTTCTAAGGATTGAATGGAGATACTTATAAAGAAACCAAATTACAAGGAAAAAACAGAAAAGGAATTTGAAAACTAAATGATACAAAAACAAAAACTAAGGCAAATAATGTTTAGTAACTTGGATTGCCAAGCAAAATTTTGAAAACATACAGAGAATATTAACACTGAAAAAGAAAGCCAACCTTATCCACAATAGCAATGCATATTTTTTCTGGGTCAAATGAAAAAAAAATGGAAAAACAAACACAAGTTTATACTAATTAAGTTATATATATATATATATATATATATGGCTATATAAGTTAAATATAACAAGTTATACTAATTAAGTATATTTAGGATTCTCAAAGAGATAAAGGAAGAAAAATCATCCAAAAAAATGAGACTATGAAGTTACAAAAGAAGCAGAAAAAAAAGAGATGGATATTAACATATTTTTAATCCATAAATTAAAGCAGCTAAAATGTTTTAAAACGTTGATTGTCACAATAAACTATATTCAAGTTGGAAACAAGCATGTTAAGGAATTACAAGATGATACAGAAGTATTCTACTCAGCATCACAAAACAGCAAAGGGATTTGGTATTTAAGGAACTCAAAAGAAATGCTAGCAGCCTCTACTTAAACAAGGAATAGAAGGTTCCCAATGTCAAAGTCTAAAATATTGAAGATTAATGCAAGCAAATAGTAAACGCAACATACATGTAAATTAAACTATCAACTGTAAAAACTTGACCAGTGTTTTGTGTTTACAAGGCAGAGCTATCTCTCTAGATAGCAATAATACAAAAAATAATAAGAAATAATTAAAATGTTCTCTATACCTTGCAAGTAAGCAGAGAAAAATAAAAATAAAATATAGAAATTTGATCAACCCAACTTTAAGCAAGAGAAATTGAAAAGAAGCCCAGAAATATTAAAGCAAACAAGAAATATGAACTACTATGTAAGAAATATTAAAAACATATGGATAAATATAACTATGAAAATCTTACCAATTAAGAGCCAGATTGCATTAAAACTTGTAGCTGAACAGTGTCTAAACCATGAGAGACTATGGACACTGAAAAACAACCTGAGTTTTTTGAAGGGACAGGGGTGGGAGGTTGGGGGAACCAGGTGGTGGGTATTGGGGAGGTCACGTATTGCATGGAGCACTGTGTGTGGTGCAAAAACAATGAATACTGTTACACTGAAAAGAAATTAAAAAAAAAAGAGACATAACTAATAAACAACATTAAATATTTAAAATTAAAGATAGAAAAAAAATCTATCAGATGGCTTACTTTATGCTTCAACTTGACTGGGCTACAGTGTTCAGATATTTGGTCAAACATTTTTCTGGATGTTTCTGTGAAGATATTCCTTGGATTAGATTAAGATTTAAATCTGTAGAATTTGAGTGAAGCAACTTTATCTTCCTAATGTGGGTGGGTCGCATCCAATCAGTTGAAGGGCTTATTACAACAAAGACTGACCTCCCTTGAGCAGGAAGGAATTCTGCACCAGATGATCTTTAGACTCAAACTGCAACTCTTCCCTGAGTCTCTAGCCTGCAACCTTCCCCAGCATATTATGGACTTGAATGTTTACAGACAGGTGGGCTAATTCTTTAAAACAAGTCTTTCTTTCAATTTCTCTCTCTTTCTGTCTGTTTCTCTCTCTCTCTATGCAAACACACACAATAATTATAGAATTATGATTATCTTATAAAATTATATAAATATAATTATATAATTATATTATAGAATATATATACACACACACACACACATACTCTGCTTCTTTGGTTATGGAAAGAGAGGGAGATAGAGAGAGAACTGAGAGAGAGGGAGGAGGGAGAGAGAGAGAGAGATTACAGATTTTGGTCTTGTGCACTTGTGGGAGTGGATTAAGTGGTTTGTCTAAGGCCGCAGTCTTCACATCTGATGCTGGAGCTTCAAGCCCACAAGTGGGTGGTTGGGATGGGAAGTTGAATGTAATGTGGGGGAGATCAAGGGAAGAGTGGAGCTCCCAAGCATGAATTTCTTCTTCAAATTATGATGAGTATTGGGGTTTAAGATCTTTTGAATAACCCTCTTATCAGTACCCTCAAAAGAAAACAATAGGAAAAAAATGTGTCAACATCCTTCAGTAAAAGATAAAAGATATATATTTAATGGCAAATAATTTATTTTAAAAAACATAGCAACTTGTTATGGACCTCGCTATATAAAGCAGTAGGTCATGGAATGTTTTCTCAAACAAACCTGTTGCTACTCAGGGTCCCTCATCACTTATGCAATGAGTATTAAATCACAAAGTAATTGTTCATCAATTTCAGAACCCATTTAAAATACAGAATTAAACTTTGCAATCTAAATTCAGTTGTATTAAAATATATTTGGATGATGAAACTACTTAGTATTTTATCTGTGGTGATGGATTTGTGACTGTATACTTTGGGCAAAACTTAATGCTTTAAACCTAAAAAGGGTGTATTTTATTCTCTGTACATTGTACCTCAATAAAACTGGGTAAAGAAACCCTTGTGATTGAAAGCTGAAAAGTAGCCTTAAATAATAAGCTGAGTAAAAGGATGGAATTTTGAAATATGTATAATTGTACAGCAAGAAATTCCATATCAAAACTTGAGGGGTGGGAGGCGCCTGGGTGGCTCAGTGGGTTAAAGCCTCTGCCTTCAGCTCAGGTCATGATCCCAGGGTCCTGGGATCAAGCCCCACGTTGGGCTCTCTGCTCCGCAGGGAGCCTATTTCCTCCCCTCTCTCTCTCTGCCTGCCTCTCTGCCTACATGTGATTTCTCTCTGTCAAATAAATAAAATTAAAAAAAAAAAACAACACTTGAGGGATGGTACTAATGCATTAATTATACATGTATTTATCTCTTTACACATAATTGTAAAGGAAATGTAGACATAAAATTAGAAGTCAAAAAATTTGTTGGATATAAACTTGCTGAATTCAAGAAGAATATACAGCAATAACTAATCTGAAAATATAACAGCAATATAAAAATGGGGAAGGAATAGCTAATTTGAATAAAAACTAAATAAAATGGTGGAATCTGCGTTTGCAGGTATCAAAAAGTATTACAATTAAAACAGTGTGCATTTATTTAGGTGACCTCAAAGTCAGGAGAACCTATTAAAGTGTCGAGAAATAGTCTCACACCCAGAGGACACTTGTTATAAGTGAAGTAGCATCACATATCAGTTGTGATTTTAGAACTGTTTAACAATGGTTGTCACTTGAGCAACTATATGACTCCCCCGAAGTCAATTTTTATTCTTATCTTCTGTAAAATAATTTTAAATAAATTAGTCACTTAAATGTGAAAAGCAAAACTAACAAAAAGCTTTAGGGGGATTATAAAGAAATATCAGTAAATATGATTACATAAAAATACAAAGCATTTATATAAAAAAGACACATACATTAATTTTAAAGCAAGGGCATATAGCCTACAAGAAAGTATAATTTCTGTCATATACTCATCAAAAATTAGATTCCAGAATATGTAAATCAATCTTGTATTAGACAAAGGCATGCAACTTTGTAAGTAGCAAAGTAGGTGAAGAAGTAATTCATAGAAGAGGAAACCCAAATCTCCAGTATATGAAAACATGTCAATCATAATAATAATAAAGTAAATGCAAATGCATTTCACACACATTGGGCTGGCAAACATTTCAAAAGACTGACCGTAACATATGTTGTTGGTCTGATGGAGGAAAGTGAAGCCTCATGGTGTTGGTGGTAATGTAAATTGATAAAACCAATTTACAGAGTGATTTGAGATCTACTTACGTTGAGAATAAGCATATCCAATGAGCAAGTAATTCATATCCTGGGTATTTCTTGGAACTGATCACACGTGTACTTAAAGAGAGAGTAAGGCAGATTTTTCATCACAGTATGGTTTGGAATATAGAAAACAGAAACAGCTTTACATTCTATCTAAGGAAATGACCAAAATACGATAGCTTTTCAATGGGATAGTATACAGCATAGAATTGTATAATTCTATGTAAAATGGTATGCATGAATCTCAAAAGCTTAAAAACTACATTTTGCAACAAATACTATATACTATGTATGGATCTAAACAAATATGATAAAAATGTAAACATAGGGCTAGACTAAAATTTCAAAACAGTAGTTAATTTCAGAGAGGAATGAGAAATTGGCAAATGGGAATGGGAGCTCTGGCATTTCATGTGATACATTTATATTTCGTTTCTAAAAATAGCAATCTGAACCAACTACTTACAAAATAACAATTATGAAATCTCGGTGTAGGGCAACATAATTGGTAGTTATACATTGATTTGGAATTTTGTATATAAATGAAACATTTTAAAATACAAAATGAAGAAAAAGTGTAAAAACATGCTACCTGTTGCATAGAAAACATTTAAGAATTTAGTTGGGTGTATGGCAAAGGAGGGTTTGGAATAAAGGATTTGTTTGTCATTTGTGTGTTTCCTTTTATTTAAAGGTAGAGAATTATTGATCATGTTTGGATGCTGATGAGAACAAGTCAGTAGAGAAAGAAGCTGAAAGTATTTGGAAGGATGAAGCATTCTCTGGAGTAAGGCCCCAGGAAAGGGGAGGTGGGTGGGGTGTGTGAACTAGGTGATGGGAATTAAGGAGCACACGTCTCATGATGAGCACTGAGTATAGAACTGTTGAATCACTACATTGTACATTGTACATGTGAAATTAAACAACACTGTATGCTAACTACACTGGAACTAAAATAAAATTTTAACTAAAAAAATTAAAAACAGTGAAAGAAAGAAAGAAAAAAATGAAAAGAAAAGAAAAGTGATATAGGAGGGATGCCACACATAGAAGCAGGGGTGGGTGACACTGGTCCTTGACAGAAAGAGGGTCTTCTCTTCCAGGGAATCAAAATGCTCTCCAGAGGGGAGTGGAGGAGAGCCATATTAGTTCTACAGACAGAGTGGCCAGAGTGAGGATGATCCTAACATATTTTCTGATTTTCTATGAAGTGTAAACAAAATTCTCTTCTGAAGGAGAGGGTACAAGACAGTTGTGCTAAATTCTAACAGCCCTTGATGATATTAGGAGAACTCATTTATTAAAACATTTTGTAAGTTTGCAGGCAATACTGAGTACATACATGAAATTACAATCAGGAGTTTATAGTATTATCATTATTGCATTATTCCTTTATTTTTCCTGACTGTAGTAGTCATACAGACAGGAAGTCCAGGAAATCAAAATGTATATTAATTCTTAATAATATATCTTTTATATTTCATAGTGAAGTATATGAGTGAACACTTCTTTGCCATAAATGTTTTCCTATATTGATTATTTTTTTTTAAACTGTGCTCTTTATCTAAGGTAATATATTCAATCGCTTTGTAATTAAATCTTAAATGCTGGGTGTTATATGCAAATAATGAATCATGGAACAAAAACTAATGATGGGGCACCTGGGTGGCTCAGTGGATTAAGCCTTTGCCTTCAGCTCAGGTCATGATCTCAGGGTCCTGAGATTGAGCCCCACATCAGGCTCTCTGCTCAGCAGGGAGTCTGCTTTCTCCTCTCTCTCTGCCTGCTTCTCTGCCTATTTGTTATCTCTCTCTGTCAAATAAATAAATAAGTCTTTAAAAAAAACAACAACTAATGATGTGTTTCATGGTGACTAACATAATAATAATAATAAAAAAACTTAAATCCTGAATTTTTTAGCTTTCTGAATACTTTCCCATACTCAAATTCTTTTTTTATCCACACACACAGTTTATTTAATACAATATGCCTGTTTATGTTTTTGAAATTGTGTGTCTCTTAATCTTGTGGACTTAGATAGTAGACTAATTGATTTGTTTTTGCATTGCTACTACTTTACTGAATGATTATCCACAATTACAGTGGATTAAACAAATGGAGATTTTGTCTAAGTAATATTCTTCCTTATGTTTCATGCTACATTTTTGAGTGAAATGTGCATGTAGGTTTATCTCTTCTTGCAAAAGGAGTATAGTCTCAGCAGGGCTTTGCAGTAGCTGAACAAATAAAACTATTCCTAGAAAAGAAACAGTAACATCTACTAGTTCATCATAATTATAAATGAACACATTAAAAGGTACAATTAAATGTGTACTTTATGCAAATGATGCTGAAAACTTTGCCCAGGATGAACATCTCCTGATTTCACTTTCTAAGATGGTATAGCAAGGACAGGTCAGTTCTCTCTCCTACTCTCAATTTCTTCACCTGTAAAGTGGCATAACTCACAATGAGAAGAATTTTGCCAGAGTTATATAATATGTGAAACAATATACTGTATCATAATAATGATTAAAGGTAAATCCTATTTTACAAAGAACTCCCTATGTTTCATAAAATCCAAAGTCATAGAAAAAGCACAAGAAACAAAACAAAATATTAACTGTAGCAAATTTTTGGTGGTAGAGGCATTGGTAAGTTTTATTTTCATCATACTTTTTCTAAATTTTCTGTAATTAGCATGTGATATTTTGATAGAAGAACCAATTTATGAGAAAAAATTGATGACAGCATTCAGGAGACTTAATTAGTTCTGTTAAAGGAACTCATTAGATTGGATTATCACTGGAGGCATGGTTTGATATATATTTGCACAATTTAATTAATTTTAATATAAGAAGTATGTGGTCATCTTCTGAAAGCAGAGTGCAAACTGTGGACGAGTGAGGCTTACTCCCTGCCCTCCAGAAGCACACACTCTCAGTGATCATTATGTTTTAAGTGTTTTTATTTACTTATTTCATTTTCTTCATCATACTCATGGTGAAAGCAAATCATCAGGATAACAGCCACAAATCTGACTGCAGTGTAACAGATGCTACAAGCACCTCCATACAGAGCTTTCAAGCTAAGTGAATTGTTTTTTAAATTTTAAAGTTATGAACCCAGATTGATCAATAAAGTCCTCCACTCCATTTTTAAAGAGAGTGTTTGATCTGTACAAGAGGTAACAAAGGCTGAGACGATGGAGGTTTTAGCAACCCAGGAGAGCATTTTTATAGTTCCTGAGAATAACGCAGTCAGACACCAGGAAGTTACAAAACAAAAACAAAAAACAAAAATTATCCTCTGGCACTAGGGAATCAGAGGTTTTTAGATTTTTGTTGTTGTTTTTACTTCTATTTTGGAATAATTTTGGACATTGAAGAAACTTTGCTGCATCATCTAATGTCATCAAGCTACGTGACCACCGTAGTGACCACCGTAGAATCATGAGAGCCAGGAGATAAACATTTTAATGCTTTTTTTATTCCCTGTTGGATTAACTTTTATAAGAGGATTCCTTTTTTTAAATATCTGCAGGGCACTATCTCTGGAGATCTACTCTTCACATAGAGAATGACTCAAAGAGAAAGGTGGTTAATGGATTTCTGATGAGATTCAAAGCCTAGAGCCTCCTTCAGAGCACAATGACCTTCATCTTGGTCAGACAACTAGTCCTGCCCTATCTATTGATCCCTCAGAACTCCCCCATCTTTAATGTAATTCCATCCTCCAAAGTGAGAAGTCTGGTTTTCTTTGTTTATTTGCAATGTATTTATGCATTTGCTCAAGGGAACGTACAGGGAAAACAGATTTGAAATTGCTGATTCAAACCACTGTAAAAAGAAAACCCACCGTCTAAAGTTCAATATTTTTATAGTCCTATTTTTAAAATGTACACTTAAATATTGTTTAAAAAATTTCCACACGTTTTAAATGCACAATTTGATGAGTTTTGACACAATTTATAAATTCAATTGATCTACGACCTTCTCAGCATGTTTTCTTCAACCAAGGAATTTCTAAGGAAGGACTTTACAGCGGATCCTTCTATCCAACCAGGATCAACCATTTCTCTAAGAAATGGGTATTGAAATCTCCAGCTAAGATTGTGAATTTCTGTATTTCTTTCTTTAAGTCTATCGATTTTGCTGCAATCACACTGAAGCTCTGCTATTAGATGCATACAAATTTAGGACGGTTGTTCTAAATTATTTTCCTGATCATTTTATCATTGCAAAATGGCTCTTTGTACCTATACTTATGCATTTTGTCTCAAAGTCTATTTTTTTTTCTGATATTAAGACAGCTATTTTAGCTTTCTTTATCTTTATAACTGGCACATAATGTATTTTCTATCTTTTTACTGTTAATCCAAATCTTTATATTGGAAGGATGACTCTTGAAGACAGAACATTTTAGATCTTACTTTATATCTCATTTGACCATCTCTAGCTTTTTTCTTTCACTGGTTTATTTTATTTTGGTAAGAAGACTTAACATGAGATCTAACCCTTTTAACAGATAACTTAAGTGTCCAGTGTAGTACTGTTACCTGTAGGCACACTGTTTTATATTGTATGTCTAGAACTAATTTATTTTGCATAACTGAAATTTTATGTGTATTGATTGACAACTCCTCATTCTTTCCCTATTCACTGCATTATTTACCTCTGTGAGTACGACTATTGCAGATACTTCATACAAGTGTAATCACACAATATTTGCCCTTCTGAGATTGGCTTAGTTCAATTAACATGAATATCATCAGGACTCATCTATGTTGTTGCATATGGAAGGAATTCCTTCAATAATATTCCATTGTGTGTATGTATATGTAAATAAATGTGTATAGTGGTATATACCAAATGTGATCTATACAGATAAATCATATCTTCTTTATGTATTTTTCTGTTGATGGACATTTAACTTGTTTCCATGTCTTGGCTATTGTGAATAGCACTTCAGTGAACAGGAGAATGGTAACATCATTCTGAGATCTGGATTTCAATTATTTTGAATAAATACCTAGATGTGGAATTGCTGGATTATATAATAGTTCTATTTTTATTTTTTGAGGAAACTGAATACTATTTTTATATCATATCTACACCATCTTGCATTCCCACCGAAAGAATATGAGGGCTACAATTTTTCCACATCCTTGCCAACGATTCTTGTCATTTTTATTTGTCTGTCTGTCTTGACCATAGACACCCTATAGGTATGAGGTGATACTCCTCATAGATTTAATTTTAATTCCCCTGATGATTAGTGACGTTGAGCATCTTTCACTGGCCCTCCATATACCTTTTGTGAATAAATGTCTATTCAAATCTTCAGCTCATTTAAAAAAATCAGTTATTAGGGTTTTTTCCTATAAAGTTTTTTTTTTTTTAATTCTAGTTAGTCAACATACAGTGTAGTATTAGTTTAAGGAATGCAATTAGTGATTCAGTACTTACATGCAACACTTGGTGCTCATCACAAGTGCCCTTCCTAATGCCCATCACAACAAGTGCCGTCCTTAATGCTCATCACCCGTTTCCCCCATTCTCCCTACTCACCTCCCTCTGGTAACCATCAGTGTGTTCTCTATAGTTAAGAGTCTGTTTTTTTTTTTTTTTCTCTTTCTCTCCCTCTTTTTCCCTTTGTGCATTTGTTTTGTTTCTTAAATTCGAAAGACGAGTGATGTCATATGGTATTTGTCTTTCTGTGACTTATTTTGCTTAGCATGATACTCTCTAGCTCCATCCACGTGGTTGTAAATGGCAAGATTTTATTCTTTTTTATGGCTGTATATATGTATCCATCTATCTATCCATATATGTATATATATATGCACATATATATTTGTGTGTATATATGTTATAGATATGTTATGTATATGATATATACATATATATGTCAATATGTGCACACACACACACTACAACTTCTTTATTCATTCACAGTGGATGGACATTTGGGATCTTTCCATAATTTGCCTAAAATGGTATATCTATGTGCACACACACACAGACACACACACACTACAACTTCTTTATTCATTCACAGTGGATGGACATTTGGGATCTTTCTATAATTTGCCTAAAATGGTATATCTATGTGAATACACACACACACACACACAGGAATACTATTCAAACAAAAAGAATAAAATCTTGCATTTTCAATAACCTGAATGAAAGTGTGTTAAATGAAATAAGTCGTTACCATATGATTTCACTCATGTGTGGTATTTAAGAAACAAAACGAATGAGAAAAGGGGAAAAAGAAGAGACAAACCAAGAAACAGACTCCTAACATAGAGAACAAACTGATGGTAACCAGAGGGGGCATGGGGGGGAGGATAGAGGAACTAGGTTGTAGGGATTAAGCAGTGCACTTGTGATCATCACTGGGTGTTGTATGTAAGTGTTGATTCACTGTATTGTATACCTGAAACTAATATAACACTCTATGCTAACTATACTGGAATTAAAATTTAAAAACTTAATATACTAAGGATTTTGAAGGGAAGGGGTTGGGGGGTTGGGCAAACCTGGTGGTGGGTATTATGGAGGGCACATATTGCATGGAGCACTGGGTGTGGTGCATAAACAATGAATTCTGGAACATTAAAAAGAAATAAAAGAAAAGATAAAGAGAAACAGAAAAACAAAAATAACAATATAAAAAATAAAAATTTTAAAAACGACAATTTTTTTATAGTAACTAAACCATTTTTTATTCCCACCAACAATTCATGAAGTTTCTAGTTGATCTACATCTTTACTCATACTTGTTCTTGTATTCTTAATTATTGCCAACCTAGTGTGTTTAAAATAATAATCACATTGTATCTATGATTTACATTCTCCTCATGACTAGTGATACTGATACAGTCTCATCTGCTTGTTAACCATTGATATATTTTCTTTGATGAAATGTTTATTCAAATATTTTTTATTAAATATATATTCTGGTTATAGGGTTTTATTAAATATATTATTTGCAAACATTTTGTTACTGACTTTGGTTTGACTTTCATTTTCTTAATGATGTCTTTGAAAGTAACAGTATGTGGTCTATCCTGGAGAAAGTTCCATGTGTGCTCGAGAAGAACGAGTATTCTGTTGTTTGTGGGGTGGAATGTTCTGTATATATCTATGAGGTCCGTCTGGTCCAGTGTGTCATTGAATGCTCTTGTTTCACTACTGATTTTCTGCTTGGATGATCTATTACTGAGAGTAGCATGTTATGATCACCTACTGTTAATGTATTCATATCAATATGACTGTTTATCTTGATTAACCTCTGTCTTATGAAGTTGGCTTCTCCCATATTGGGGGCATAAATATTTACAATCGTTAGATCTCCTTTGTGGATAGACCCTTTAAGGAGACCCTTTTTTATCTCTGAATACAGTCTTAAGTTTAAAATCGAATTTATCTGATATGAGAATCACTATCCCAGCTTCTTTTGAGGTCCATTGGCATGAAAGGTGCTGCTTTATCCCTTCATTTTCAGTCTAGATGTATCCTTAGGTTCCAAATGGGTCTCCTGTAGACAACATATGGACGTGTCCTGTCATTTTATCCAATCTGCAACCCTGTGCCATTTTATGGAAGTGTTTACGCTGTTCACATTGAGAGCGATTATTGAAAGTTTTTTTATTGACATCATGTTGTCTGTGAAGTCCTTGTTTCTATAGATTGTCTCTGTAAATTTCGGTTCTATGACAATCTTAGGTTCTTACTTCTTTGTGGAAACCACCCCCCCACCCCCCTTAATAGTTCTTATAGTTCCAGCTTGGTGGTTACATACTCTTTTAAACCTTGCTGGTCTTAGAAGCTCTTTATCTCTCCACCCATTTTGAATGTCAGTCTTGCTGAATAAAGTAATCTTGGCTGCATGTTCTTCTCATTTAATGCCCTGAATATGTCTTGCCTGCCCTTTCTGACTTGCCAGGTTTCTGTGGACCAGTCTGACATTATTCTGATGGACTTTCCTCTGTACATAAGGAATCTCTTCCCCCTAGCTGCTCCCAAAAGCTCTTGTCTAAAATTATGATTTGTCAGTCTTGCAATCAAGTGCCTCAAGGTCTTTCTAGATTCGTTCATCTTGGGGGTGATCTTTCTACCTTTAGGACATTCCCCAGATTGGGAAAATTTTCATAGATGATCTGTTCAACTACATCTTCTAGTCTTTTTTCTTTCTCCTCCCCCTCAGGGATCCCAAAAATTCTGATGTTGGAATGTTTCACAGCGTCATTTATTTCCCTAATTCTGTTTTCATGGCTTCTAAGCTATTTGTTCCAGGCCTCCTCCTGATCCTTTTTCTCAATCAATTTGTCCTCTAGATTACTAATTCTATCTTTTGCCTCCGTTACCCTAGCTGTTAGAATATTTAGATTAGATTGGATCGCATTGATAGCATTTTTAACTTCTTCCCAGGTGGCTTTCACTTCTGCCCTAATCAATTCCATGTTGTCATTAATGGTTTCCTCCAATCTAGACATTTCCTGGGTTACCCTGAATTTCCTTTCCACCATACTGTTTATGTCCATATCCAATAGTCTGATGGAGAGGACACAGTCTCTGAATCTTCCCTCTGTTGGGTGTTTCTCCTTCTAGTCATTTTGGTGAAAGGTGGTAGAGGGGATGTGTAGTCGAATATATCACCAGTGATCCAGGCAAGTTGTACCCTAGAAAGCTTTTGAGCAATTGGAAGTCACCACCAAAAAGAAAGAAAAAAGAAAAAGAGATAGAGAAAGATAGAGAAAAAAAGAGAAGACCCAGCCAGAATGGGCCCCAAAGATAAGATTTATAATGAAAGTAGCAGTATTTTTTTTCCTTGAAATTCAATTTAACCTTTTTTCTACTTTCCTCATTTCTACTTTGGATGGCTTAGAAATAATTTCTACTTTGGCTGGCTCAGTCAGTAGACCATGTGATTCTTGATCTTGGGGTTGGGAGTCTGAGCTCTGCATTGGGTGCAGAGATTAAAATCTTGGGAAAAAAGAGGAAAGAAAGAAAGAAAGAAAGATCACCAATTCCAAGTCCCTAAAGATTTACTCCTCTATCTTTGAAGGATTTAATAGTTTTACTTATTGTAATTAGGTATTATATCCAACTTGTTAATTTTTTTGTATGTTACGAGGTAAGGGTCTGATCAGGGGTTGGCAAATTTTATCTGGAAAGCGTCAACTAGTATGCATTTGAGGCTTTGCGTGTTGTATCTTTCTTTACTACTCAACAGCACTCTTGTCACAGTCAATATGTACACAGATGGACCTGGCCATGTGCCCACAAAACTTTATTTGAAAAGTGAGACAGCAAGCTGGACTTATTTTGTGGGGGTAGTTTGTTGACCCTTGGTCTAAATTTATCTTTTTGCATGTCCTAGCACCATTTACAGAAAAACAAGACAAACTGTCATGTTCCCTTTAAATTGCCTTGGTCCCATTGTTGAAAATCTATTGACCATAATGAAACTTTGGAAATTCAGTTGTGTTTCATTGATCTGCATGCCTATCTTTATGCCAGTACTACAGCTTTGTCTTATGTTTTGCTATCAGGAAGTGTATTTTGGCTATTCTGGATTATTGGTATTTCCACATAGATTTTATGATCATTCTGTCAATTTCTCCAAAAGACCTTGCTGGGGTTTTGATGGAGATTGTTGAATTTATATATGAACTTAGGAGAATTTCTATCTTAACAATATGTAATCTTCCAATTAATAAATGGACTATGTCTCAGTTTATTTCAATTTTCTTTAAATACTCTTTCAGTTTAGTTTTATTGTATAATTTCTTTGGGTGCCATTGCAGCTGATTTTTGTTGTTGTTGTTGTTGTTGTCATCATTTTCCTAATAGAAGTATTTGTTACTATAAATTTCCCACTACACAAGTTTTAGCTAAATCTGATTAGATTTAAAAAAATAGTTTAGTTCAAGATTTACTCAAAGGTCCTTTTTTATGTCTTCTTTTATCAGTAAGTTATTTAGAAGTGTGTTAATTATTCACCAATTCTTGGAGACTTTCCAAAAATTCTTCTGTATTTATTTGATTGTGGTCAGAAAACACCTTTTACAATGTAACTTTGAATTTATTGAGACTTGTTTTATGACCAAACCACTTTCTATATAGTAAATATTTCATGCACCTTTGAGAAGAATGCATATTTTATATTACTGTAGGAAATTAATGTAGTTTAGACAAAAATTGAAATATAAAATAGGGACACAATGTTAGTGGAATCAAAAGTTGGTTCTTTCAAAAATAAACAAAACTTATAAAAGTTTAGCTCCATTTACTAGAAAACAAAGGAGAACATACATAGATACATAGATTACTTAGGTAAAGTCCTATAAGCCTCAGGGAAAGTTGGTTAATAGTATTTTCTTTCTTGTTGTTGTTTTTTAAAGATTTTATTTGTTTATATGAGAGAGAGAGAGAGAGAACAGAGCAAGAGAGCGAGAATATGAAAGAAGGTGAGAGGGACAAGCAGACTCCCTGCTGAGTAGGTATCCTGATGCAGGGCTTGATCCCAGGACCCTGGTATCATGACCTGAGCCAAAGGCAGACACTTAATCATTTAAGCCACCTAGAGAACCCCAGTTGATAGCATCTGCCAGTCTACCTTACTGTTATTGAGTACTCTGCCTATTTTTAAAATTAATTACTGAGAAAAAGCTTTTACAGCATTCAACCATAATTATGGATTTGTTGATTTCTTCTTGGAATTTTATTAGTTTTTGCTTTGTGTGTTTTGAAGCTATATCATTAGATGCATAGGTATTTGGGATTGGTGTGTCTTCTTGATTAATTTGTTTTCTTATCATTATGAAATTATATAATTAACTCTAGTAACATAATTTGCTCTGAAATTACTTTTCCTATTATTTATATAGCCATTCCACTTGTCTTTTAAGTAGTTATAAAATGGTGCACCTTTCCAGCCTTTTACATTGAACCTATTTATCTTTCAAAATGAGTGTTTCTGTGTTGCCTGGGTGTATCAGGCAGTTACATGTCTGTCTCTTGATTTCAACTCAGGTCATGATCTCAGCGTTATGAGATCCAGCCTCTGCTTCAGCTCTGCAATGGTGTGGACCAGCTCATGATTCTCTTTTTTCCTCACCTTCTGCCTCTTTTTCCCTGCTCACACTCCCTCTTTAAAAAAAATTAATTAAATAAAATTTAAAAAGGAGTGTTTTTTTTCTTTTTTATCTGATCTGACATCTTCTACCTTTAACTTGAAGTTTTTAGGCTATTCACATTACATATGGTTATTGATACAGTTAAATATGATTCTCGTCTTACCTTATGTTTTCTACTTTTCTGTTATTTTTCTCCATTATTGTCTTTTCTGCCTTAAATTATTTTTAAATATTCCATCACCATTCTTTTATTGGTTTATTACCTATTACTATTTTTTGTTACCTTACTGTTCAGTATAGGGTTCATATATTAAATTTATCACTGCCTAGTGTCACTTGATACTATGTAACCTCATATAGAGGAAATGAACCTTTTTATGCTATATTATTGTCAATAATTTTACTCTAATAGATGTTATAATCCTCACAATATGTTTTTATTGTTTTATTTAAATAATCAATCCTCTTTTAAAGAGATTAATCAGTTAAATGTGGTTCACTGAAAGCTTCCCAAAGATTTCTACCTCCTGATCTCCAAAACCTATGAATATGTTACCATACACAGTGAAAAATAATTTACAGATGTGAACAAATTAAGGATTCTGAGGCAGTAAATTGTCTTAAATTGGCTCAGTTGGTCTCATATGATCACAATGGTTCTAAGGATAGGAAGACAGGAATATCAAAGTGAGTATTAGGATAAGCAAGGACTAAAGCAAAGGTCATAGAGGGAATGAAACACTATTTTGTTGACCGGACATTGAGGAAGGGTCCATAGCCAAAAAGTATAGGTGGGTTCAGGAAATTAAAGACAATAAATTTGTTGTCCAAAGTTGCTATTTTTTTACAATAGCAATAGGTAACTAATACAAATAATAAGAAAAAGATTCTATATATCAACTCATGCAGTTACTCCAGTGGTCTCTGTTCTTTTTTGGTGATCTAAATACACATCTAGTATTATTTTTCTTCCTTCTAAAGAATAGTTACAATATTTCATGCATTTCAGGTTTGGTGCTGAGGAATTCTTTCAGCCATTTTAATGCCTGAAAATGTTGTTTTTCAAGTGGGTTAATTTCTATGAACATTTCGTTAGGTTTATAAATTCTGTCTTCTTCCATCTTCAAGATCATATTGTCTGACTAGTAAGTTTATCAATTCAGATATTTTGTTTTTTAAAAATATTTTAAAATCTTTTTATTTATTTTAGAGAGAGAGGGAGAGAACATAAGTGGGGAACAGATGAATAAGCAGGCTCACTGCTCAAGATGGAGCTTGATCCCAAGACTCTGGAATCATGACCTGAGCCTAAGGCAAGTGTTGAACCAACTGAGCTATGCAGGTTCCCCTGGGATATTTTACTTTTAGGTTCTAAAAGTTCTCTTTGTTGTTTTTATAGTTTATATCTCTCTGCTGATTTTCCTGTGTTCATTCTTCACTACCATACTTTTTTTTATCTTTAAAATATTTTAAATATTCTTTTGATAGATTTTCAAATATTATTCTCTGCTTATTTCAACATCTGGATTATCTACTTTTTGACTTATATTGGTTTCTTTTTCTTTTGACTATGTCACATTTTCTAGATTGTTCATTTGTTTATTGATTTGTATTATATACTGAACATTGTGGATTAAGTGGTATAGAGACTATAGGTTCCACTGATCCTATTAGAAAGTGCTGGTTTTTGTTCTAGCAGGGAATTAATTTAGTTCAACAGTAAATCCAAATTCTGCTTTCTTTGTGATGAACAGCAGCAAAATGACTTTACTTTTTCGTCCTTCCACTTGTGATTTTCTATCCCTATGTGTGCACTATTTAGAACTCAGCCAATTATTTTGGTGGTGTTTGTTTGAAGCTTTTGTGTTTCCCTTGTGACACCATCCTTTCTGGAATTTCTGCAATTATTTTCCTGTTATTCTGGCAACCTCAATCTTTGTTCTCTGTCTCCTCAAGCCAGTGAAACTGAATTTTTTTGTGTGTGTAATTTCTTACCAGTTTAACTGGGAAAAATGGGATATACCATCTGGTGAAAAACTAAACAAATGTAATCCTCACTCAGAATCCTTCCTCTCGGTTTCTTTTTCCCAACACTTTTATGTAGTTATTTTTCAAGAATGTGTACCTGTTGTCTGTTAGAGGACAAACCTAGCATAACCTCTACTGCCATCATCAAAAATGGAACCCCATCTGCCAAAATGTAAATATCCAGGGTCAATTTTCAACTAGTCTGTTCTGTAGTCTTTTCTGGTACCCTGGTTTATGGGAACTGCCTCAACAGACTGTTAAGTCCTACAGGCAGTTCTGTGCATGTGTTCATCCATACTTTGAATCACCTCTCATATTTCCCCAAGATTGTTTATTTGTTGACCTATTATGTTTTCCTGAGCTTAGATACCCAGCTGCACAGCTAATATCTTCTCTGTAATTCCCAAGCCAGATCCACACATGGACTAACCACTCAGAACTTTAGTTTACATAGCGATGACAATTCCTCTTTGATTCTACCTGAATTTATCCTCCCCTGTGGTCTACAAACTCTTTTACATTTTGCAAAAGCCATTTCAACTGTGCACACCCTCCCATACTCACCCTTCTCATGAACAGGTTAGATGATTAATGGATGAAGAAACAAACCCAAATAAATGAATCAACACATAAAAATGTTCTATCAGTCATTTATTTTCAAATTATTACTCATATTCAGTACATGATGTTATGTGATGAGGTAATCAATTTCAGACATATCTCATGGGATATTATTTACTAGTGGTGGAATGTGTATAAAGCAACCCATAGGGATAGTCATAGTAACAAAATCCAAGGTTCTAGCCTTCTTTTATCATAGACATAGCATATTGGTTCAGTTATAATCCCTGCTGTCTAACAGAGCGATCATCCCTAAAAATATGTGAAATTTCAGGAAATCGTGTTTTTGAGGTTTATTTGTAGTGCTGTAGATCTTCTTCAACCTCACATGGATTTGAAATCCAATGCTCTTAGCAAAAGTTGCTATATCAGTTACATTCTTTGGAGCTTATTATATAATTTTAAAATCTCAGGAAAAGAGAATCCATTCTGAAGAGTATGATAACATCTAAAAAGTAGTATAGGGGGGAGGAGTCAAGATGGCAGAGAAGTAGCAGGCTGAGACTACTTCAGCTAGCCGGAGATCAGCTAGATAGCTTATCTAAAGATTGCAAACACCTGAAAATCCATCGGCAGATCGAAGAGAAGAAGAACAGCAATTCTGGAAACAGAAAAACAACCACTTTCTGAAAGGTAGGACCGGCGGAGTAGTGAATCCAAAGCGACGGGAAGCTAGACCCCGGGGGGAGGGGACAGCTCCTGGCAAGTGGCGGAGCAACCGCTCACAAAATCAGGACTTTTAAAAGTCTGTTCCGCTGAGGGACATCGCTCCAGAGGCTAAACCGGGGCGAAGCCCACGCGGGGTCAGCATGGCCTCAGGTCCCGCAGGGTCACAGAAGGATCGGGGGTGTCTGAGTGTCGCAGAGTTTGCGGGTATTGGAACGGGAAAGCTGGCTGCAGAGACAGAGCTGACAGTAAGCTCACAGCTCGGGGTTACCTTGAACCGGTCACAGGCTCGGTGAGCTCGGAGCGAGGCCGGAGGTCAGGCAGACGGGAGTAACTGGTGCTGTTCTCTGAGGGCACACTGAGGAGTGGGGCCCTGGGCTCTCGGCTCCTCCGGGCCAGAGAACAGGAGTCAGCCATTTGTATTCACCGTCCTCCGGAACTCTACGGAAAGCGCTCAGGGAACAAAAGCTCCTGAAAGCAAACCCGAGCGGATTACTCACCCCGGCCCCTGATAAGAGCGGTGCAATTCCGCCTGGGGCAAAGACACTTGAGAATCACTACAACAGGCCCCTCCCCCAGAAGATCAACAAGAAATCCAGCCGAGACCAAGTTTACCTACCAAGGAGTGCAGTTTCAATACCAAGGAGAGCAGCAGAATTCCGGAGGAGGAGAAAGCCAAGCACGGAACTCATGGCTTTTTCACTGTGATTTTTTTTTAGTCTTGCAGTTAATTTAATTTTTTTCTTTTTCATTTTTTTTTTTTTTTTGCCTTCGGGTAAAATTTTTTTTTTAACTGTTACCTTTTTCTTTTTAAATGATTTTTTACTAGTTTATCTAATATATATATATATTCTTTTTTATATTTTTCTTATTTGTTTTCTTTTTTTAAATTCTTTTCTTTTCTTTTTTTCTTTTTTTTTCTTTCTTCCTTTTTGAACCTCTTTTTATCCCCTTTCTCCCCCCTCACAATTTGGGATCTCTTCTAATTTGGTTAAAGCATATTTTCCTGGGGTTGTTGCCACACTTTTAGTATTTTACTTGCCCCTTCATTTACTCTTATCTGGACAAAATGACAAGACGTAAAAATTCAACACAAAAAAAAGAACAAGAGACAGTACCAAAGGCTAGGGACCTAATCAATACAGACATTGGTAATATGTCAGATCTAGAGTTCAGAATGACAATTCTCAAGGTTCTAGCCGGGCTGAAAAAGGCATGGAAGATATTAGAGAAACCCTCTTGAGAGATATAAAAGCCCTTTCTGGAGAAATAAAAGAACTAAAATCTAACCAAGTTGAAATCAAAAAAGCTATTAATGAGGTGCAATCAAAAATGGAGGCTTTCACTGCTAGGATAAATGAGGCAGAAGAAAGAATTAGTGATATAGAAGACCAAATGACAGAGAATAAAGAAGCTGAGCAAAAGAGGGACAAACAGCTACTGGACCACGAGGGGAGAATTCGAGAGATAAGTGACACCATAAGACGAAACAACATTAGAATAATTGGGATTCCAGAAGAAGAAGAAAGAGACAGAGGAGCAGAAGGTATACTAGAGAGAATTATTGGGGAGAATTTCCCCAATATGGCAAAGGGAACGAGCATCAAAATTCAGGAGGTTCAGAGAACGCCCCTCAAAATCAATAAAAATAGGCTCACACACCGTCATCTAATAGTAAAATTTACAAGTCTCAGTGACAAAGAGAAAATCCTGAAAGCAGCCCGGGAAAAGAAGTCTGTAACATACAATGGTAAAAATATTAGATTGGCAGCTGACTTATCCACAGAGACCTGGCAGGCCAGAAAGAGCTGGCATGATATTTTTAGAGCACTAAACGAGGAAAACATGCAGCCCAGAATACTATATCCAGCTAGGCTATCATTGAAAATAGAAGGAGAGATTAAAAGCTTCCAGGACAAACAAAAACTGAAAGAATTTGCAAATACCAAACCAGTTCTACAGGAAATCTTGGAAGGGGTCCTCTAAGCAAAGAGAGAGCCTACAAGTGGTAGATCAGAAAGGAACAGAGACCATATACAGTAACAGTACCTTACAGGCAATACAATGGCCCTAAATTCATATCTCTCAATAGTTACCCTGAATGTTAATGGGCTTAATGCCCCTGTCAAAAGACACAGGGTATCAGAATGGATAAAAAAACAAAACCCATCTATATGTTGCCTCCAAGAAACTCATTTTAAGCCCGAAGACACCTCCAGATTTAAAGTGAGGGGGTGGAAGAGAATTTACCATGCTAATGGACATCAGAAGAAAGCAGGAGTGGCAATCCTTATATCAGATCAATTAGATTTTAAGCCAAAGACTATAATAAGAGATGAGCAAGGACACTATATCATACTCAAAGGGTCTGTCCAACAAGAAGATTTAACAACTTTAAATATCTATGCCCCTAACGTGGGAGCAGCCAACTATATAAACCAATTAATAACAAAATCAAAGAAACACATCAACAATAATACAATAATAGTAGGGGACTTTAACACTCCCCTTACTGAAATGGACAGATCATCCAAGCAAAAGATCAGCAAGGAAATAAAGGCCTTAAACGACACACTGGACCAGATGGACATCACAGATATATTCAGAACATTTCATCCCAAAGCAACAGAATACACATTCTTCTCTAGTGCACATGGAACATTCTCCAGAATAGATCATATCCTCGGTCCTAAATCAGGACTCAACCGGTATCAAAAGATTGGGATCATTCCCTGCATATTTTCAGACCACAATGCTCTAAAGCTAGAACTCAACCACAAAAGGAAGTTTGAAAAGAACCAAAATACATGGAGACTAAACAGCATCCTTCTAAAGAATGAATGGGTCAACCGGGAAATTAAAGAAGAATTGAAAAAAATCTTGGAAGCAAATGATAATGAAAATACAACGGTTCAAAATCTGTGGGACACAACAAAGGCAGTCCTGACAGGAAAATATATAGAGGTACAAGCCTTTCTCAAGAAACAAGAAAGGTCTCAGGTACAAAACCTAACCCTACACCTAAAGGAGCTGGAGAAAGAACAAGAAAGAAACCCTAAGCCCAGCAGGAGAAGAGAAATCATAAAGATCAGAGCAAAAATCAATGAAATAGAAACCAAAAAAACAATAGAGCAAATCAACGAAAGTAGGAGCTGGTTCTTTGAAAGAATTAATAAGATTGATAAACCCCTGCCCCGACTTATCAAAAAGAAAAGAGAAAGGACCCAAATAAATAAAATCATGAATGAAAGAGGAGAGATCACAACTAACACCAAAGAAATACAAACTATTATAAGAACATACTATGAGCAACTCTACGGCAATAAATTTGACAATCTGGAAGAAATGGATGCATTCCTAGAAACATATATACTACCACAACTGAACCAGGAAGAAATAGAAAACCTGAACAGACCCATAACCAGTAAGGAGATAGAAACAGTCATTAAAAATCTCCAAACAAACAAAAGCCCAGGGCCAGACAGCTTCCCGGGGGAATTCTACCAAACATTTAAAGAAGAACTAATTCCTATTCTCCTGAAACTCTTCCAAAAAATAGAAATGGAAGGAAAACTTCCAAACTCATTTTATGAGGCCAGCATCCCCTTGATCCCAAAACCAGACAAGGATCCCACCAAAAAAGAGAGCTATAGACCAATATCCTTGATGAACACAGATGCGAAAATACTCACAAAATACTAGCCAATAGGATTCAACAGTACATTAAAAGGATTATTCACCACGACCAAGTGGGATTTATTCCAGGGCTGCAAAGTTGGTTCAACATCCGCAAATCAGTCAATGTGATACAACACATCAATAAAAGAAAGAACAAGAACCATATGATACTCTCAATAGATGCTGAAAAAGCATTTGACAAAGTACAGCATCCCTTCCTGATCAAAACTCTTCAAAGTGTAGGGATAGAGGGCACCTACCTCAATATCATCAAAGCCATCTATGAAAAACCCACCGCAAATATCATTCTCAATGGAGAAAAACTGAAAGCTTTTCCGCTAAGGTCAGGAACACGGCAGGGATGTCCATTATCACCACTGCTATTCAACATAGTACTAGAGGTCCTAGCCTCAGCAATCACACAACAAAAGGAAATTAAAGGCATCCAAATTGGTAAAGAAGAAGTTAAATTATCACTCTTCGCAGATGATATGATACTATATGTGGAAAACCCAAAAGACTCCACTCCAAAACTGCTAGAACTTATACAGGAATTCAGTAAAGTGTCAGGATATAAAATCAATGCACAGAAATCAGTTGCATTTCTCTACACCAACAGAAAGACAGAAGAAAGAGAAATTAAGGAGTCCATACCATTTACAATTGCACCCAAAACCTTAAGATACCTAGTAATAAACCTAACCAAAGAGACACAGTATCTATACTCAGAAAACTATAAAGTACTCATGAAAGAAATTGAGGAAGACACAAAGAAATGGAAAAATGTTCCATGCTCCTGGATTGGAAGAATAAATATTGTGAAAATGTCTATGCTACCTAAAGCAATCTACACATTTAATGCAATTCCTATCAAAGTACCATCCATCTTTTTCAAAGAAATGGAACAAATAATTCTAAAATTTATATGGAACCAGAAAAGACCTCGAATAGCCAAAGGGATATTGAAAAAGAAAGCCAACGTTGGTGGCATCACAATTCCAGACTTCAAGCTCTATTACAAAGCTGTCATCATCAAGACAGCATGGTACTGGCACAAAAACAGACCCATAGATCAATGGAACAGAATAGAGAGCCCAGAAATAGACCCTCAACTCTACAGTCAACTAATCTTTGACAAAGCAGGAAAGAATGTCCAATGGAAAAAAGACAGCCTCTTCAATAAATGGTGCTGGGAAAATTGGACAGCCACATGCAGAAAAATGAAATTGGACCATTTCCTTACACCACACACAAAAATAGACTCAAAATGGATGAAGGACCTCAATGTGCGAAAGGAATCCATCAAAATCCTTGAGGAGAACATAGGCAGCAACCTCTTAGACCTCAGCCGCAGCAACATCTTCCTAGGAACAACGCCAAAGGCAAGGGAAGCAAGGGCAAAAATGAACTATTGGGATTTCATCAAGATCAAAAGCTTTTGCACAGCAAAGGAAACAGTTAACAAAATCAAAAGACAACTGACAGAATGGGAGAAGATATTTGCAAACGACATATCAGATAAAGGACTAGTGTCCAGAATCTATAAAGAACTTAGCAAACTCAACACCCAAAGAACAAATAATCCAATCAAGAAATGGGCAGAGGACATGAACAGACATTTCTGCAAAGAAGACATCTAGATGGCCAACAGACACATGAAAAAGTACTCCATATCACTCGGCATCAGGGAAATACAAATCAAAACCACAATGCGATATCACCTCACACCAGTCAGAATGGCTAAAATCAACAAGTCAGGAAATGACAGATGCTGGCGAGGATGTGGAGAAAGGGGAACCCTCCTACACTGTTGGTGGGAATGCAAGCTGGTGCAGCCACTCTTGAAAACAACATGGAGGTTCCTCAAAATGTTGAAAATAGAACTGCCCTATGACCCAGCAATTGCACTTTTGGGTATTTACCCTAAAGATACAAACGTAGTGATCCAAAAGGGCACATGCACCCGAATGTTTATAGCAGCAATGTCCACAATAGCCAAACTATGGAAAGAACCTAGATGTCCATCAACAGATGAATGGATCAAGAAGATGTGGTATATATACACAATGGAATACTATGCAGACATCAAAAGAAATCAAATCTTGCCATTTGCAACAACATGGATGGAACTAGAGCGTATCATGCTTAGCGAAATAAGTCAAGCAGAGAAAGACAACTATCATATGATCTCCCTGATATGAGGAAGTGGTGATGCAACATGGGGGCTTAAGTGGGTAGGAGAAGAATAAATGAAACAGGATGGGATTGGCAGGGAGGGAGATAAACCATAAGTGACTCTTAATCTCACAAAACAAACTGAGGGTTGCTGGGGGGAGGGGGTTTGGGAGAAGGGGATTGGATTATGGACATTGGGGAGGGTATGTGCTTTGGTGAGTGCTGTGAAGTGTGTAAACCTGGTGATTCACAGACCTGTACCCCTGGGGATAAAAATATATGTTTATAAAAAATAAAAATTTATATAAAAAAAAATAAAAAGTGGTATAACATCATAATTGTTTTCTGTTTTCTAAAGTAGACTCAGCTGTTACTCAAAGTTTCCAGATGCTTTACCTTTTCTGTTTTGTGATATAAGGAACTAATTGAATGTGAAACAATGTAAATAGCTTCTATAATAATGCAATATCCAGTTCCAGGGAGGATATGTGCCACTATTTTCCGATCACATAAGCCATCCTCTTAGGCACCAGAACTAGATTTTACTGTCTATAGTTAGTGCAAACTCTGAGCCTACAGTGCCTCCTCATTTAGTAACATTCGAGAGTAATCAGACTGTGAAAATTTGTAAACCAGCTGTTCATTTATGTTTATGAATTTTACTTCAGCCTTTATGGGAATGGTTAATCTGTTCTTTTTATGAAATGAGGCTTAAAGCTTTTAATCCACCCAAATGCTGAAGCTGGACATCTAACCCCTCCTACTCACAAAAATATAGAGAAAGAGTTGGTTATCTCTAATGGCCTTATTTTCTCCAGTCTAGCATAACCAATAACCTTTGTGATTGTTTTTACTCTGGGAAAAATCGCTAATAGTACACAGACACAGTAGGGAACAAGAATTAGTCAGGCAAACCCATCTTCTTAGAGGCTCATAAGGGAATGAGCTTTCAAGTATCTCTCTGGATATTCCAAAGGTCAAAGTTTTAAATGTGCTAGCTATTCTGCTATATTTTTCCTGACTAAAATATTTTTGTTTAATTCTTACCCAGTTTTAACCATAGTAAAAATTATTAAATGTTTTGTACATATACTGTTCAATATAAAGTTTTGAAACATAGGTAAAAAGACTGCTATAGTATGTAAATGTAGAAATAGTAAAAAGTAAAGTATTGAGATTGTACATGATGATGTAATTATTTAGAAAGATAATTCTAGGTTTTTGTTTATATGGAAAGAGTCTTTGTTCTTTGGTCATTTGAGACTTTGCAGTTTTGAATAAATAAACAAAATGTTTCTTTCCATTTTGATTATTTTTTATTTTTTAAATTTATATTTTTGTGAACATGTAGTGTGACAGATTTCAATATTAGCCTTAATCTTCATCTCCAGCATAACATTTACTCATTTCTTGCTTTCCACCTTTTTGCATATATTGTACCTAATGGGCAATATGTCTTCTACTTTTTCCCTAAGATGTCATATATAATTCTTTAATTTATCTGTTGAGGAGATTTTAAAATCAACCACTCCTTTATGACTTCTTTCTTTCCACCCTCCCCTCCTTCCTCCTTTCCTTCATAATTTCTTCTTCCCTCTTTACTTTCTTCATGCTCCAGACTTTCTTTCTTTAGATGATATACAAATCTGAAGAAAGAGTACAAAGCACCCAAACCACCAATACAGGTAATGAAATCCTGAAACTTTAGGTATCCTCTTTTACACTTGTATGATATTGTCTTCTATGTGATATAATTTTCCATCATATATGTGTTTATATGCAAGTGTGTTTATGCATGTTAGTGTAACTCTGTATAATACTGTATTCTGTGCTTTAAAAATTTATGGTGTAACACAATATGTTGCATTCATATCTTGTAATTTGACAAAAGCAAAGCCAGTGTTTTTTTTTTTTTTTTTTTAGATTTAACCATGATAAGTCTTGTAGCCTTGTTCTGTCAGAGATTATCAGATACTCTTTAGGATCAGTGTTTAAAGTGCAGTTCATAGAAATTATAGAAGAAATTTGTCTCTAGGTCCTAAATATTATTATGTGTCTTTCCTAAAAAGTAATCTTATTAGAAAAAGTCTTTGCTTAAGGTCAAGGTGTGCCTTTGTCAATCAATTTCCTCCTATTTTGCAAAATAATTTCAAATAATTTTGTAGAAAAAATACTTTTTGAATATTAATTTCACACTTTTTGCCTTCAAGAATGTTGAAGAAGGAATTAATCAATCTGTCAGTTCCTCAATCACTAATATGACTCGGAAAGAACTCAAAGAATCAAATGGCAAAAATTCTGACCTGCTTGTCCATTAATTTGTGTGAATGTTTCTGACATAGGATTTAAATGGAATTCAAAGAATCAAATGACAAAAATTTCCACCTGCTTGTCTACTAATTCATGTGAACATAGATATAGTGCCGAGATCTAGAGAAATGATACTGAAACTCTGAGTCATTCAAGCAGCAAGTAGTAAACACAATTTAAAATAAATCAAGTTGTTGCTCATTTAGATATGAAGATAAAGTTAAATGATATTCCCTGCATCTTTATATTTAAGATTTACTAAAATTTATAATGCATTTCTATGGTTTGATCAACTTTTCATCGTAATGTATATCAATACCATTGTAATAAATCAATCCAGATTATTAACTTGGAAACATGTGATTATAGAGTTTTTTTAATCACTGTTTATAGATTTGAATTTATAATAGAGTCATGATAGAATAATTTAAAAAGTACTCCAAGTATGAAATATATTATATAAAGACAAAATACTGTGAAATTTTGTGTAAAATGGAATAGAACTACATTAGAGGAGAAAAGATAAAGTTTCTGACTTGCAAAGAAATGCTTGCACATTATGAAGAATAGCAAACCACCATAGTATTTAGATTGTTTGGAGCAATTTCAAAGAAAAATTTAACAGTTTTTTTTTTTAAAGATGTTATTTATTTATTTGACAGAGAACACAAGTAGGCAGAGAGGCAGGCAGAGAGAGAGAGAGAGAGAAAGAGAGAGAAGCAGGCTCTGCATTGAGCAGAGAGCCCGATGTGGGGCTCGATCCCAGGACCCTGGGATCATGACCTGGGCTGAAGGCAGAGGCCTTAACCCGCTGAGCCACCCAGGGGCCCTAACAGTTTTATTTTTAAATGTTTAATCAGGTTGAAAATTTCACCCTATTTGACTCTCTAAGCTTTAAATGAAATGTTATTTTCCCACTGAAAAACATCCAAAGTAGTATGTAGATTTCCAAAACTTTTAATTTAGATAACAAACAAAAATAAAACTCTGAAGAAAATTGCTCTACAGTATTTCTTTATAATTTTAAAATATTCCATCAAAGATTCAAGTTTTTTTTTTTTTAAATATCGGTCGTCATTTTCCTGCTCACTATAAAATTATTTTCTATCATATTTCAGGTTGCCATATTGATGTTGACTTGTTCCTGGACTCAACAGTTTTCAGTGGTCTATATGAACATTTCTATATCAAAAATATGCTGGTTTATTTTTACAGCCTTGATACTTAATAGACCAAATTCTGTTTCTTTATTTTCCTTTATTTTTTCTACTTCTTCATGCATAAAAGTAATCAAATTGATCTGTAAAGTTATGTGAAATATAGCTCTCTTAAAATTTTGACTGAATTTTAGGGCATCTGGCTGGCTTAGTTGGTTAAGCATCTGCCTTCAGCTCAGGTCATGATCCCAGACCCTGGGATTGAGTGCTGCATTAGGCTCCCTACTCAGCAGGGAGTCTGCTTCTCCCTCTTCCCATGTGCCTCATCCCTGCTCATGTTCTCTCTCTCTCAAATAAATAATAAAATATTAAAAAAAAATTTTTTTCGGACTGAATTTTAAAAATCTTTTGGAAAGAATTTAACTTTGTAGCGTATAGGGTTGTTCCCTCCATGTACATAATTTACCTCTCCCCCTTTAATTAGTTTTCTTTTAGATCTTGAAGTAATATTTCATAGTTTTCTTCACAGTGTTCATTAATTCCTCAAAATCTTAGAATTTGCTTGCTATTGTGACTATGGCTTTCAAAATTTGCCTCTTGGGTGTTCTTAGTTTCTACAATATTGATTTTTGTTTACTGCTGTACATTCTATTATCCTCATTATTGAGGATAATGAGGATAATGTTTTTATTTCTATAGATTCTCTTGGGCTTTCTCTGTAGAAAAATCACATTATTTGGATAGAAAATCATTATTTTTTCTTTTCTTAGACATATCATTTGTCCTTTTTATTTTATCAGTCTTCAATTTATTATATGATACTGGAGTGGCAAAGTACACACGGGAACATTTTGTAACTAAGTTTAAATGGGACACAGTCACGTGCATTCATTTACATATTGTCTATAGATGGACTATAGTAATTGGAAAGGAAACCCTTTCACGTATCCAAAACTTGAGAATTTGGAGACATGTGACAAGTAGAAGAAGGGTAGCAGGACCAACCCTCTACATTGCCATGATAACGTAAAGTTTCCTAACTAATCCCTGTCTGCACTGCCTTTGGTTCATTTGCATGTAGAAACATGAAAAGTTCTTGGCCCTGACCACCCCCATCTGTCTAGAACGTGGAGGACTGCACACTTGTCAGTCGGCAAAGCCAAAAGTAGTTTCACTGAGTTGTATAAAGACTTGATTCTAAGACTGAAAAAGGCAAAGTAACTTAAGGACACAGTGATTAAAACAAAATAACAATAATAACACATCCAAGGAGTTCCTGAAAGTCCCTGATACAAAGAAAACTTATAAAACTTCCAAAGAGAAAATAACATTTATGAAAAGGACAATCAAAAAAAAAAAGAACAATCAGATTCACAATCTTTTCATATAAAACAACAAAATATTAGTGTTATAATCAAATAGAACAACATATACAGAAAGCAGAAATAGATTAAATGCTGCGATTATAATTCCAACATACTTTTATGTTTGAGAAAGAAAGAAAAGTGTTTTCAGGCATATGAAAGCCAAGACTTATTATCACTGTTATAACACTGTAAGTACATTAACAGGATAAAACAATAATGTTTATTAAAAAAAAGTGTGTCCTTAAAAATTAAAGAGAAAATTCTGAATTCCTTCTTTTTGAATTTGGAAAAAATCAAGGGTTGTTGATAATACCACTTCTATTCAGGATCACTTTAGGTGTTTGAGCAATAAAGTAAGGCAATAAAAAAAGGAAAGGAAGGAAAACACAAAACTGCCACTATTGGATGATGTAATTGTGTATAAGATCACCCAAGGATTAAATTGTCAGGATATATTAAGAGAACGAATAAGAAACTATCACAACTTTAATTGACGAAATGTCAGTAAGACATAAACCAATTGCAATTCTATAAGCCAGTAATATAGAAAATAAATAATTTTAAAGCTACTGTTTATAATAGCAATAAATTAAATACTTCAGAATAAATATAATAAAAGATGTAAAATATATTTATGTAGTAAACTAAAATATAATATTGGCATAAACTTAAAAAGGCATAAACAAACAGAAAATATCATGTTTACATGGATAGGGAGACTTGCTAAAGATGTTAATTCTTTCCACATTCATTTCTTATTAAATTAAATTAATTAAATTCTGAATAGATATTTGTGAAAAGAACTGACTACTGAATTCTAAGCTTGCAAAAAGAAATGAAAGGGATAAGAATAGATAAACCCTCTTGAAAAGAATAACATGGAGGCATTACCTATATTATATCAAATTTATTTCAGAAATCTTATTTTTGAGTTCTGCCAAAATGATCCCTTTCTTCCTCCATCCTCCCCCCTCTAACTCAAGGACCCTGGAGATAACACAGTTAACAAGCAAGAAAATCTCTGAAATGTGGAAAGAAGGAGGAGGACTGCCTAGGGAGCCTCCAAATTTGAGGAATGTCCCTGTTCTTATATATCCCAATCAAGGTGCTGTAGAAATCTCCACCCTGGAACCTCTAGGAAGAGAATAGAAGAGCTTCCATAAAGCCTATCCCTTTAACCAAAGGATGAGGAAAAGGATGGCTTGACCACAAAAATCTTTTTGGCAATGCCAGGTTACCTTCAGTAAGACACTGATCAGAAAACTTCCTCCCTCCCAAGGTCTCAGAGGAGGCCCCATGAGAAGTTGGTCTTGCACCCACATACCTCATTCTGCATCCTGTGCTATGGGGGCAGACAGCAATGCTCAGAACCCTGCAGAATGCTGCTAGGCTGAGTAGGGAGATGATCTCCCAGCTCCTAAAAATGGAAACAAGAAGTACACCAACTTCCCTCATGGGATAGTGCTGGTGTGGCTGGCAAGGAGCTGATTTTCCACCACTTTCCTTCGGTCCACTGCCATGTCATCCAACTCTGGGTACTTGGCATCAACCTGATATCAACAAAGCTGAACAAGGTGGTACAAGTCAGGGTTAGAAAGCAGTCCTGCCCTCCCCCATGCCACCCCTGGTTTCAGTGAGACTCAGGGAAACCTGAACCTCCACATTCAGCCAACAGCAAGAAAGCTTAAAAAGCAGTACAAAACAATGGGAGCTACCACTCTACCCTTTCCTCCAGCCCTTGATGTTAGTGGGTCTATGAAGGAGGCTTAGCCTCTACCCAACTTATCATCAATCAGGCAGAACGAGGCAGAAAAAGGTGGAGTGGTGAACACTCAGTTCCCAGCCTACCCTGGTGTCTGCAGAGGCCAGTGAGGAGCTCCATCCCTGCTTTGCACAGGCATCACTGAGGCAAGGTGGTTGAGGGAGCACTTGGCACTCTAGACTTGCCCCCTTCTCCCTGGGAGTGGGTCAGGCCCAACAGGTAGCTTCTGGTACCTCATTACAACAATAAATCAGTGTGAGTAAACTCCCCGTTCTCACCCTCCCTGGTGGCATTGGAAAGCAGCAAAGTTAATCTTATAATCTCACTTGGAGGCAACAGATTGGGTGCAAGTCAATGCCTCACATTTGAGGTGGTGGTGGTGGCACCCAGAGAGAAGTTCATAGATGCACACTCCTGTCCTTCATGCTTTACCTCAACAGAGATTTCTGCAAAAACAAAAATATTAATTGGGATCCAGAGTCTCATAAAAGAATATCCCAAATGTCCAAGACACAGTGAAAACTCACTTGTCGTATTGATAGCCAGAAAATTACAAAAACAATGAGAAAAAAAAACAATTGATGAATGCCAACCTCAAGATAAATTGTTGGGATTATCTGAAGTGGATTTTAAAGCAATCATCATAATAGCATCTTAATAATTATGGATTTTTTTGAAATAAATGAATAACTGGACAATATTAAGAAAATAATACAAGTTACTGCAAAAAAATGGTAGTTGCAGAACTAAAAATACAATGACCAAAATAAAGTATTCACTGGATGATCTCAATAGTAGAAGAGACATGGCAGAAGATATAGTCAATGAAATTAGGACCGATAATCAGACTGTATTCAATCTGCATATTTTAAAAAAAGACTAAAAGGGAACAAAGTCTCAGAGATCTATGGGACAATCAAAAGTGCTAACATTTATATTAAATACCCAAAGGAAAGGAGAGACTGAAGTTGAGAAGGCATAATGGTTGAATTCTCCTCAAAGTGCCCAAAAGTCATAAAGCTATAGACTGAAGAAGTTGAGCGAAACCTAAATAAAGTAATTTCAAAGAAAACCATACCACACCTCATGAAAACTAAAGAAGAAACAATCTTGAAAGCAGCCAAAGAGAAAAGAAAAACATCACTGAGCGGGGCATGGCCGGCGGAATGACAGCAATCTCTCACCCGAAACAGTCAAGGCCAGAAGGAACTGGCGCAGCGTATGCGGATAAAGAAAGGCCCGAAATGTTAACGAAGAATTCTGTACCTGACAAAAATGTCTTTAGGAATCAAGAGGAAAGCATAACAGTATTCATTATTTTTGCACCCAGTGCTCCATGCAATCCGTGCCCTCTATAATACCCACCACCTGGTACCCCGACCTCCCACCCCCCCACCACTTCATTCCCCTCAGATTGTTTTTCAGAGTCCATAGTCTCTCAAGGTTCACCTCCCCTTCCAATTTCCCCCAACTCCCTTCTCCTCTCTATCTCCCCATGTCCTCCATGCTATTTGTTATGCTCCACAAGTAAGTGAAACCATATGATAATTGACTCTCTCTGCTTGACTTATTTTACTCAGCATAAGGAAAGGAAGGTGTGCTCAGAAGAAGGTAAAATTAGATCTGTTGCTATTGAACATACCTTCAAAGAATGACTAAATAAACTTCTCCAAACAGAAAGGAAATAATAAGAAAGGTGGGACATCAGAAATGGAGGAAAAAAAAAAGAATATTGAAATGAATAAAAACAAAGATAATTTTAATATACTGCGCTTATTTTCAGAAGTTTCTTAAGTCATATTTGGTGAATTAAAATTTATAATACCATCTCATGTGATACTCAATATATTTAGAAGAAAAAAATTAATTTAAAAAGTGGGGAGGGAAAGGAACCTACACTTGATTCAAACTACTAAAACATCAATACGAGTGTGATGACTTATATATAAGCAATTTAATACTTATAGTAACTACTAAAACAACTATTGGAAGTGATATACCCAAAATATAACACTGTAAATAAGTCAGGATGGAATCCTAAAAAAAAAAATTTTAATTTTAAAAAGATCATCTAACCCACACACAGGTAAGAAAGGAGAAGCAGAGAAATGAAAAACAAAGGAAACAACATAAAGCAACTAATAAATAATATAATAAATAAATAATGGCAGTAAAACACTAACATCTCAATAATTAATATAATTTTTAAAAATCAACAATTAAAAGAGATAGATTGGTAGAGTGGATGAAACAATGAAACTTGGTCCAACGATAGGTTTTATACAAGAAACTCATTTCAAAAATGTTGGCATAGGTAAACTGAATGTAAAAGGTTGTAAATGTAAAATTCTAATTTAAGAATAAATGGCAACATTAACATCAAGGAAACCAGACACCAGAATGCAGAAAATTATTAGTGACAGAGGTGCACTGCATAATGATAAGCCAGCAGAAGGATATAAAATCCTAAATGTGTACACACTAAACAAAAGAAACTTGAAAAACATGAGGCAAAAGCCAACGGAGCTGAAAAGAAAAATAGACGAAGTTACCATTTATAGTGGCGACACCAACATGCCACTCAGCAAGCGATTGAAATACTAGACAAAAATGTAGCAAGAATAGAGAAGTGAACACCACCGTCAATCAATAAGATGTAAATGATAAATGTAGAACAAAAACCCTAAGACAGCAGAATATACATTTTTTCAAACATCCATGGACACTTACCGAGAGGAACGTAATCTGTGCCTTTGGCAAACCTCAACAAATATAAAGGAATAAAGGAATAAAAACCACACAGTGTGGATCTTTTCACCAAAATGGAATCAAACTAGTAATCAATACCAGAAAGACGACAAGAAAATCTTCAAAAACTTAGAAATTAATAATAGCCCCAACTTAATAAAGAACATTGACAAAAAAAGTAAACAAAAAAATAAAAAATCTAGCACAGTATCATGATTAACAGCAAAGGACAATACAGACAACGAAAGACTTAGGAGTAGATCTGTTTACTGTATTGTGAAAATGGTCTCGGTACTTGAGGGAAACATTATATATTTTGAGAATAGCCTACAGAAGTGTTAAGACAAATGACAAACTATATTTTAAACTCAGTCTTGATTTAAGGGAAAGGCTATAAATTATTAGTGGGAATGCATTCAGCATGAACTCAGATTCTATAGAACATAAAGCATGAAAGAGTACAAAAGATATCTCAGTTCAATAAGCCCATACCTGAATTTTAACTGTAAAGCTGCAAGGACTTTTTGTTTATTCTTTTATCCTAGTTTTCTTCCGAGACAAGTTGAATTTGCTCCAAGACTTAAAGCCATTCTCTGTAAAGAAGAATGACAAGGCTTACGATTATTGAAACTATGTAAAACCAGCAGGTTATTCCGGTGTGGCCAAGCCCCCATTCAAAGATATCACATCAACAATGAAACCCAGGATGTACAAAACAGACTCACGAAACCTCACTCGGGTAAGTACTTTTAGTGCTAGATTTGGAAATAATCACTAGATTTGTAGTTTGGACTTCAAAAACTCCAGAGAACCCATTTCACAAACATCCTCATGGGAATCAATCTGGTTTTAAGCAAATAATCCAGAATGATAACCCCCAAAGTAGAACATTTTATTTTTCAATTTATTTTTAAAAATTCTATTTATTTATTTGACACAGAGAGAGAGAGAGAGAGAGAGATTACAAGTAGGCAGAGAGGCAGGCAGAGAGAGAGGGGAATCAGGCTCCCTGCTTAGCAGAAAGACTGATGCCAGGCTCGATCCCAGGACCCTGAGATCATGACGTGAGCTGAAGGCAGAGGCTTAACCCACGGAGCCACCCAGGTGCTCCAGTGGAACATTTTAATAAAACAAATGTTACATTTCTATTCCTATTCAGAGAATATTATATTACCACAATGACAGAGGATATTACATAGACTAATAAGAAAAAACATAAATTTTTTTCTCCCTTTCTTCAGTTCAGGGATTGTCTGTAAGAACCCTTATTATTTGACTTTGCATGAATTCTTACGTGGTCAGGAACAAGGACCTCTAGTCCCTGTTGAATTGGCTTCTCAGTGCTGACATTTGCAAGTGCATTTTCTCTGAATATGGAAGGAGCCATAAAACCACAGTAAACAGAAAAAGTCTGGAATAAATTTTTGATAAACTCAGTACTTTACTAGGGCACGTTACATAACCAAGACCAAACAGCATAAGTGAGCTACCACTTAAAATAGTACTTATGTGGTGATGGTTACACAACTATGAAGATGTCAAAACACAGAACTATACGGACAAAAAGTGTGAATTTTACCGTATGCATGTTATATCTCAATAAACCTGACTGCAGAGAAATAACACATTCCAATTTGCATTTTTTTTTTTTTTTTAATTAGAGAGAGACAAGCAGAGGGAGAGGGTGTGAGAAATTTAAGCAGGTCCACGGCTAGCACGGAGCCCCACACAGGGCTTGATGCCATGGCCCTGAGATCATGACCTGAGCCAAAATCAAGAGTCAGTCGCTTACCTGAGGGAGCCACACAGGAACCCTGACCCCCACAACTGCATTTATACATTCTCTGTGTACTTACAGAGCTGTGGACTGCCTCCCACACCAGACTTCACCCTCCATGAGAGAAGAGATTATTCTCATTTTGCTCTTTACTGTGTACCCCATAGCTCACAGCATATAATATTGTTGGGGAAGGTCATCGGGAGAACATGACTGCAGGTTGACCGATGAGCTGGAACCCAGCAATCAAAGCCTCCCCAAGACCTCCGCTGGCCTCAGAATATGCATCCTCACTTGCCTTCCCTGCTCTCAGGCTGCTCCAAGGACACAGCCTCGAGATACTGAGTTGGTGTTGAAACCATCTGGTTGGTATAAATTACTGAACCCAGTTCAGGCTGTTCTAGAAACTTTCAACTTTTGGGTGTGAGAACAGAGACCTTCTCACCTTGCAGCATCCAAAAAAAGCTTGCATATAAGTTCCCTTGCTCATTATACTGTCCACCTGCCCATTGTGCCCTGCCTCTTTCTTCCATCTCTCCCTGCCCTCTACACACGGAGCCGGTTTCAGATCTCACTCAGAAAGCTCCTGAGGGGGCAAAACCATTGGTGAGCCATCCAGAGGACCAAAGAAAGGCGCCTTCTGAAAGGAAGGCCATGGAAGGATAGGGAAGCTTGCCAAATGCTGGCTTTAATACACTTGCTTGAGGAACTGCGCAAAATGCACTTTGGCAGAGAAGGAGGAGGCATATGGCCCAGTGGGCTGGCTCCTCGTGTGGGAAGTTCAGTTGGCCACTGATGCCCAACTGGCAGCTAAAGCCCAAGTTAGGAGTTGGAAGAACAGCTGAGGTTAGGGAAGGATGTGTGGGTGTCCACTACTCTGTTAGCTTTGGGGCCGGCAGACAGGTGGAGAGCAAGATAATCCGTTGGAGATCTTCGTATGCCTTTCTGCAAAGCTAATAGAGCACGAGTTGCTATGGATTAAAATCTGATTGGAATGCTAGGATTGGGATGCTAGGAGACAAAAGCCCTGGGAAAACAAGGACATGGAAGAAGAGAGTGTTGTGATGGACAGTGAAGGGGACAGGACACTGTCAGGCACCTGACCCCTAAAACAATGGAAAACAAAAACACAGCCCCAGTAACCCTAGCCAGCCAGGCAGCCCCAGTTCAGGGAGCCCTCATGACGAGAGAATGTACTACTTTTGCTGAGTTTAAATGACATGGCTGCCAAATTCTAACAAAAGGCCAGGGAGAGCACCCAGGTGTGGACAGTGCTGCTATGGGATTTGAGGGTGATGCCACTTCTCTGACAAGACAGGAGGCAGAGAATACACAATGTCACCACCTGCCCTGCCCTTCAGCAGCACCTGCTCTGCACAGGGAGAGGGGATGCTCAAGGTACTCACTCCCTTAAGACCGGGTTATTCTAGCCTGTAGGAAGGCTTGGGCCAAAGAAGGGGACCTCACTGGGCATGTGGGACCCTGGAAATGGAGAAGAGGGGCATAACAAATTCTTAGAGAGTTGGGAATGAGATAGGTTCCTGTCTTTGAAAGTGCAATCAGGCCACAGTCAGTGCAGGGATGAAAGCCAAAGATTCTTCAGTCTGATACGGAACAGATGCCATGCTGACCCAATGGTGAGATAAGACATTTACAATATTGGGCAACCCATCGCTGACGTGGGGGGACCTGACAAGTCTCAGAATAGGTATAGGTATAGGTAGAGGAAATTTAGAAAGCAAAACATCATTCTAATAGGCTGTAAAGGGTCCTGTAAAAATAACCCAGGCAGTTTGACTCCTTGCTGCTGAGATCCATGTGAACAGGTGGACTGACAACCATCTGCTGTGTTGGTTGGCCTGTGAAAAGCATGAAGCCTGAACAACAGTTCAGACCTACCCTATCTGCCCTTCCATTCCTGAAGCCTGCCTCCTCAAGCAGAGTCTGAGGAATACAGACCATTAGGGTTGGGTGTTTCCCACACCTTGTGGGGGGGAAGAACCAGGCCAAGACTGTCTCCAGGTTAGAGCCCTCAGAGCCAACTGGAGACCTCCTGTTGAGCTCACTATTCTCTGGTCCTCAGAAGTGAACACAAGTTGGCAGCTCTTGTGGATACTAGAGCTGAATGTAGTCTAATACATGGTACATGTTACTCTCCAGAAGTTTTCTGATCCCCTTGGTACCGCTGATGATTATGGGAGAAAGCAGTCATGGTCAAGAAGGTCCTTTGATACTGCAAATTGGGTGTTGTCCCTCTTGAGATTATAAGGCTTTTATCTCTCCAATACCAGAGAACATATCAGGTATGGATATTATACAAGGTCAAATTTTGCAAACCTCTATCAGTGAAGTCTGCTTAGAGTAATCAAACCAGTTAAAGTATCAAACCAGTACTGAGGGGAAACACCTGCTGGAAATAAATAAGACTGCCCCCATCCCCGTGAAAGGAGGTAATGTCATACAATATAAATTGTCTGCATGGGGAATGGATAGATAGGAGAAACCAAGAACGGCACTGAATGGGCATTGTACACCTTGCCCACTGTGCATTCAACAGCACAGTATGGCCAGTGGGGGAAAAAATGGCTCACGGTAGATGACCATGAGCTACTGAGGTACTCTCACCCATGTCTATGTCCAACATGGCCAACATCTTAAGCAACTTGGCCATGGTCCTAGGAGTATATCATACTGGGCTGTACTTAGGAAATGTGTTTTTTGGTGTATCCCTGGGCATTGCATACATTGCAAATTTGCATACTGCAATCTGCAAACTGTATTTGTTGGATAGACGGATATTTGAATTAGAACCTGTTTTTTAGGGGTGCTTGGGTGGCTCAGTGGGTTAGGGCCTCTGCCTTTGGCTCAGGTCATGATCCCAGGGTCCTGGGATGGAGCCCCACATCAGGCTACCTGCTCCGCAGGGAGCCTGCTTCCTCCTGTCTCTCTACCTAGTTGTGATTTCTCTCTGTAAAATAAATAAAATATTAAAAAAAACGAACTTGTTTTTTGGCAGTAAATAATATTATGACATTGGTAGAAATTTTATAAAGAAAAATAATTCTTTAGAACCTCAGCTTCCTTTGTTGTCTTTCTACTGTTTTGTCATACACAAACATAACAGAAAATCAGGGTATTTCAACAATTCTGTACTTGAGGAGATATACTCTGACCTACAATCAGAACAACAGAAGAGGTCAGTGACATTTGCTAATCCAGGATCACAAACTATTTTGGAATAAGCCTTTAGCTGAGAGGGAGAAGACTGAAAATAAAAACTCAAGTTGACTGTTCAATTATCCACTGCTCTAGGAGCAGCAGGCTGGTATATTCCAGTAGGAAGGCGTAAACAGACTCATTCACTCTATGGGGTTACTTATTTCAGCTCATTCAGAAGGATACTGTTGAATAATAATAAAAAATACACCGGAGGAAATATAGGAAAGTCAGGAATCTATTACATGACAATCAGATTTAAGTAATATCTTACCTCTCTGGAGTGAGGCATTTTATGTCGGTTGACTTCAATATGTGCTGTAAATAGTCATTAACATCAACAATATTTGTGCTAACCATCACCTGTGCAGAGGCAGGAAAAAGTCAAAGAGATGACAATTCTTTCAAAGAGAAAGTTGTGAATTTCTTGCCTTGGGGCTGAGAAAACAATCACTTGTATGATATAAGAGAACCTCCTTCCCACTACTCAGAGAGTATAGGCAACAAGCAGTAAATGATACATACAAAATCCAACAAATTACATCAGAAATTTCAGATATAGATTACTTCACAGAGAATTAACATGCTTCATATAAAATATATCTAAAACATAACAAAACAGAATAGTACAGTGCAAGATTAGATGCTTTCCCTTGAAGATGGGAAACACCATAGGAATGTCTACCCTCAGCAGCCTTCTTCAACATAATGCTGGGAATTTTAATCACTTCAATAAGGAAGATAAGTGATGAAAATTAGAAAAGAAGATATAAAGATCATCTCTATTTTTCCTATTTGCTGATGACATAATTGCCTATGCAGAAAATTTCGAAGCATCTGAATAAGTTTGTTAAGGCTACCAAAATATGACAGACCAGGTGGCTTAAATAACAATAATTTAGTTCCCCCTGATTTGGGAGGCTGGAAGTCCAGGATGCAGGTCTCAGCAGGATTAGGTTCTCCTGAAGCCTCCTTCCTCGTCCTGCAGCTGCCTGTTTGCTCTCCGTGTCTTCACATGCTCTGATTCTGTGTATGCCTGGTGTATTCTCATCTCTTCCTCTAATGACACCAGTCATATTGGATAAGGACTCACCTTAATTACCTTATTTTCCCTTAATTACCTCTTTAAAACCCTTCAAATACAGTAGTATTCTGAGGCATTGAGGGTTAGGACTTCAATATTAAGAGTTGTTGGGGTGGGTCACCTTTAACTCATAACAACACCTAAAATAAAAACTCCTGGAATTAATAAGTATGTGTAACAAGCTTAATATATATTACATAATTCTATTATATAGTAGATATAAATATAATATAATATAACAATATGACATATATTATATATACATAATATATAATGCACTTATATATTATACATAATATAATGTATTATATATTTGTATATTATATACAATACTATATATGTATTTATACATTATATATAATATATATAACAATATGGCATATATTATATACACATAATATTATATAATTGCTGCTATGAACATAATATTATATATAATAATATTATGTGTATATAATATATGCCATATTGTTATATATTATATTATAATATATATTATATTATATTATATTATATTATATTATATTATATATAAAAGACTGACCTTGTCAGAGCAAGAGGAAATTCTCTTTTTAATTAAGTTAATTAAGTTTAATTAAGATAATATATATCATATATTATCATATATAAGATAATATGTTATATATTATTATATTATATTATATTATATTACATTATATGTATAAAGTCAATACTCAACAATCAACCACATTTGTATACATTAACAGTGAATAGATAGAAGCAAAAATTAAAATCACAATATTTTTCCCTATGTTTTATTTAGGTAGTTGACACACAAGAGTTACATTACATTCGCTGTGCAATACAGTGATTCAACAAGTTTATATGCTGTGTTATGCTTACCACAGTGTAACTACCATCTGTCACCATGCAATGCTAACACAATGCCATCAAATCACAACATAATTTGAATCACTGTAAAGAATACGAAATAAATATATACGTTACATGTAAAGAATCTGGAGGCAGAAAACTACAGAAAGTGGATGAAAGAAATGGAGTAAGTTAATAAATGCAGAGATGGACTGTTACTGAACTGGTAGAATCAACGTAGGAAAGACGGAAATTCTCCCTAAATTGATGTTTAAGTTTAGAGCAACTTTTCTTTAATGGGTTTTTTTGTGTAGATACAGATGATTATTGTTAAGATTTATATAGAAATCAAAGTAGCTCGAATAGATAAAATGATTTTGAAAAATGCAAATAAAGTGGAAGAAATCTCTCTTCCTCTTTTTAAAATTTTCTCCGCCTTATGATTTTTTTAAATTTTATTTTTTCAGTATTCCAAGATTCATTGTTTATGCACCACACCCAGTGCTCCATGCAATCTGTGCCCTCCTTAATACCCACCACTGGTCTCACCCATCCCCCTCCCCCACCAAAGCCCTCAGTCTTTTTTTCAGAGTCCACAGTCTTTCATGGTTTGGCTCCCTCTCTGATTTCCCTCAAATCACTTTTCCTTTCCTTCTCCTAATGTCCTCCATGTTATTCCTTATGCTCCACAAGTAAGTGAAACCATATGATAATTGACTCTCTCTGCTTGACTTATTTCACTCAGCATAATCTCCAGTCCCATCCGTGTTGATACAAAAGCTGGGTATTCATCCTTTCTGACGGCTGAGTTTATATATGGACCACATCTTCCTTATCCATTCCTCTGTTGAAGGGCATCTTGGCTTTTTCCACAGTCTGGCGATTGTGACGATTGCTGCTATGAACATTCGGGTACATATGGCCCTTATTTTCAATGCATCTGTATCTTTGGGGTGAATACTCAGGAGTGTATTTTTAATTTCTTAAGGACTCTCCACACTGTTTTCCAAAGTGGCTGCACCAACTTGCATCCTCACCAACAATGTAAGAGGGTTCCCCTTGCCTTTCTCCACATCCTCTCCAACACTTGTTTCTTGTCTACCTAATCTTTATAATTATTATAGACTGCAGTAATTTACACTGTGTATAATTGGAAAATGGATAGATTCCTAGGTCAATATAATAGAATAAAGAACCCAGAAGACTCACATAAAATGCCCAATTGATTTTGGGCAAAGGGCAAAAGCAGTTCAATGGAGAAAGGACAGCTTTTTTTTTTTTTTTTAAGATTTTATTTATTTATTTGACAGACAGAGATCACAAGTGGGCAGAGAGGCAGGCAGAGAGAGAGGGGGAAGCAGGCTCCCCACTGAGCAGAGAGCCCAATGCAGGACTCGATCCCAGGACCCTGAGATCATGACCTGAGTAGAAGTCAGAAGCTTTAACCCACTGAGCCACTCAGGTGCCCCAAGGATGGCATTTTTGACAAACGGTGCTAGACTAATTGGACAACCACAGGAGAAAATAATTGAACTATGATTCATACCCTATGCAAAGATTAACTCAAAATATGTCATGCACTGGATTCTTAATTCTGTTGACTGGGCCATGGTGCCCAAATAGTTGGTCAGCTATTTTTCCTGTATATTAAGGAGTTTGGGAAAGATTTTTATTTAAATTGGTGGACATCTAGAGAAGATTGCTTTCCCTAATGTGGGTGAACCACATCCCAATCAGTTGAAGACCTGAGTAAAACAAAAGACTGACCTCCTCAGAGCAAGAGGGAATTCTTTTTAATTAAGTTTTAAATATTAATTCCAGTATAGTTAATTCACAGTGTTATATTAGTTTCAGGTGTGCAATATACTGATTCAACAATTCGATACAGTACTTAGCACTCGTCATAAGTATACTCCCAATCCCATGCTACTTCCCCTACCTACGTTCCCCACCCCGCCCCCCATAACCATTTGTATGTTCTCTATAGTTAAGAGTCTGGTTTTTGGAGACTCTCTCTCTTTTTCTTTTGTTCATTTGTTTTGTTTTTTAAATTCCAAATATGAGTGAAACCATATGGTATTTGTCTTTCTCCTGCTGACTTATTTCACTTAACATTTTACTCTCTAGCTCCATTCACTTTATTGGAAATGAAAGATTTCATTCTTTTTTATGTATATATACACACAGGATATCTTTATCAATTCTCTACTGATGGACACTTGGGCCCTTTCTATAATGTTTCTATAATTTGGCTATTATAAACAATGCCATAATAAACATAGGGGTACCTATGTCCTATCATATGATATTTGTTTTTTCTCTGACTGACCTCTTTTGTTAGATAATATACTCTAACTCCATCCACATCATTGCAAATGACAATATTTAATTCTTTTTTAAGGTAATATTCTATTACATATATATATATATATATGTATATATATATATATACACACCACTACATTTTTATCCATTCTTCAATTAATGGACTTCAGGGCTGTTTCCATAAGTTGGCTATTGTAGATTATACTGCTATAAACATGGGGGTACATGCATACCTTTGAATTGATATTTTTGTATTCTTTGCGTCAATACCTAACAGTACAATTGCTGGATTATAGGATAGTTCTATTTTTAACTTTTTGAGGAATCTTCGTACTGTTTTGAAGAGTGGTCACATAGATTTGCATTCTTGCCATCAGTGCAAAGAAGATTCCCTTCCTCCATATCCTGGCCAACACCTCTTGTTTCTTGTGTTGGTGATTTTAATCATTCTGACAGGTGTAAAGTGGTATCTCATTATGGTTTAGATTTGTATTTCCCTGAAGGTTAGTAATATTGAGCATCTTTTCACATATCTGTTGGCCATCTGTAGGTCTTTTTTGGAGAAAGGTCTACTCATATCTTCTGCCCATTTTTTATTGGATTATTATTTTTTTGGAGTGTTGAGGTTTATAACTTCTTTATATAGTTTGTATACTAATCCTATAACAATTATGTCCTTTGCAAATTTCTCCTCCCCTTATATAGGTTACCTTTTGCTTTTATTGATTGTTTCCTTTGCTATGCAGAAGATGTTTTTTGTTTGTTTGTTTGTTTGTTTGTTTTTGATAAAGTCCAATAGTTTATTTTTGCTTTGCCTTGCCTGACGGGATAAATCTAGAAAAAATGTTGCTACAGCTAATGTCAGAAATTACTACCTATGCTCTCTTCTAGGGTTTTTATGGTTTTAGGTCTCACATTTAGGTCCTGAATCTATTTTGGGTTTATTTTTGTGTATGGTATAAGCTTCATTCTTTTGCATGTTGCTGTCTATATTTCCCAGCACCGTTTGTTGAAAAGACTGTCTTTTTTCCTATTGCATATCCTCACCTCTTTTTTTGAAGATTTATTGACCATATAATCATGTATTCTTTTCTGGGCTTTCTATTCTATTCCATTGATCTTTTTGCCAATTTTTGTGCTGGTACCTTACTGTTTTCATTAACACAACTTTGTATAACTCGAAATCTGGAATTGTTATGTCTCCAGATTTGTTTTTCTTTTTCAAGATAATTTTGTCTATTTGGGTTTTTTTTATGTTTCCATACAAATTTTAGGATTATTTGTTCTAATTCTGTGAAAAATACTGTTGGTATTTTGACAGAGATTGCACTGAATGTGTGGACTGCTTTGGGTGGTATGGACATTTTAACAATACTTATTTTTCCAATCCATGAACATGGAATGTCTTTCTATTGTTTGTTTCCTCTTCCATTTCTTTCATGAGAGTTGTATCATTTTCATAGTACAGGTCTTTTATCACTTTGGTTAAACTTATTCCTAACCATTTATTATTTTGGTTCAATTGTAAATGGGATTGCTTTCCTAATTTCTCTTCCTCTTGCTTCATTGTGTATAGAAATACAAGTTTTCTGTACTTTGATTTTTGTATCCTACAACCTTACTAAATTCATTCATCAGTTCTAAGAATTTTTTGGTAGAGTCTTTAAGATTTTCTCTATATAGTATCTTGTCATCTGTGATAGTTTTACTTCTTTCCTACCAATTTGAATGCCGTTTATTTCTTTTTGTTGTTTGATTGCTGTGGTTAGGACTTCCAGTACCATGTTGAATAAAAGTGATGACAGTGGACATCCTTGTCTTGTTCCTTGTTAGGGGAAAAGCTCTCAGTTTCTTCTGCACTAAGGATGATGTCAACTGTAGGCTTTTCATAGATGACCTTTATTATACTGAGTTATGTTCCCTCTAAACCTACTTTGTTGATGTTTTTATCATGAGTTGATGTTGTACTTTGTCAATTGCTTTCTCTTGTGTGCGACTTCAAATACATCTCTCGCTTTCTTTCTTTTGTTTGATACAGCTTTTCATATTCAGGGTCAACATTCCTAAGTCACAGTAGAAGAGAATGTTGCTTTGTAAACCTACAGAATATATTGTGAGTATTTGAGTTGTTAAATCAAATACTCAGATTGAAGTGAGGAAAAGAGAATGATACTATAGAAAAGAAAAGTTTCAAAGAATGATGTACACATTAAATAATTATCAAGAATCAAAATACAAGAACTATTACTTCCTAATGTAATCATGATTTATAACTTTGTGAAATTATTTAAAACATGTTTAGCAAATCTAACCTTTGGATGAAACTTCAAGAGTATATCTTATTGTAGTAGAAATGTTTTAATAGTAAACAACTATATCACATTGTAATTAATGTTATGACACAAAAATGTGAAACATCATGATGTGATAAATTCAAAGTATATGGCCTAAATTTTACTTCTGAATTTTTTCTTACACTTTTTCTTAGGCAAATTTTGGAATTATTTTGGAGATTTTGAAATTTATATTGAGATTTTGATTGGAATTTCCTTTCATTAAGTGTTAATTTTTATTAGTGTACTACTAATAGTTCTTTAACTCTCTAGGTAGGGTTGAAGCTGTTCTACACCCAATTTTTTTTATTATATTTGTCAAAGTTAAAACTGAAATCTGTTGGAGAATCTTTCAGTGTCTTATTGTGCCTTTTTCTACACTCCAACTTTCATTCCCAAGATTTATGCTTTCTTGTCCCCTTTTCTCTGAATGTAGCCAGAATGGATGCCTTTCACATTCTCTTTCTAGATAAATCTTAAACTGGTCAACACTGTTGACCTTTTTCTTAATTACATCCTCCCACACAAATATTTCTCAAATAATCTGGCTTCTTTAGGGTGCTACTTCCCTAAAAGAGGTTTTTCCCTTAAAAAAACCTGCACTATTGAAGAGATCTTCTGTATGATTTTGTGTTTGTTTACTATTTTATTTTGTGATCTTTGGGTGATTAGTCATATCGTCTTCATAAGAGTATACAAATAGAGGGGAAAGAAGCCCTGCTTTGGTTTTTAAATTGTTTATTCCTCTAATATAAAGGTTGTAAGGGTAGGAAGGATTGTAAGCACTTGGCTTAATGTCCAGTGGCTGACACCTATTCTAAACCTTTGACGGAGCTGATGGGTAGAGGCATGACTAAGACTTCCTTCTGCTGCCTAGAAAACTTTGAAGCCATTCCCAGAAAACTAACAGACCCACTTACAAATCCTTTTCCTCTCAAACCCCCTTACTAACTATTAGAAACCTATTTCTCATGCCCATTATTTTTGGAGGATTTTAACTTTGGCCTGTGAGAGGAGCAGGAAAACATTTTAAAAGCAGGTAGATACTGATAAACTGTATTCACCTAGTAGAGAGACCTAAGTCTATTTGCAGGGGGGATTTCTGGTTGGAGCACACCCTCGTTTCTGTACTTGTAGGTTGGAAACACTGGGGAATTGAAGTGAAACAACAACGAACAAAAACAAAAACATGTTTGTCATATTCACTTCTAAGTGGTAAAGAGACGCCAGGATCAGCTGTTGCCTGAGATTTTATTTTGAGTTAAATGTGCCATACCTTTATGAGAAATGTGCTCAGAGTTTATCAATTAGTTGTTGTTTTATTTTGTTGATATGACTTTTTATCACTCCCTTCCCTGAATTTTAATGTTTTAGTAGGAAATTGGGAAAAGATAAGCCAAGGACATAGATACCATCTTGAATGGGTATTTTGTGCTGATATTTTAGTACAAAAGAAGCAAATGTCAACATATAGAAGAATCCTTTGAATTTCTAAGTCATTTTTAATACTAGTTTTAACACAATAAAATCTTGAACATATTTTATATATTACTCTATTAACTTGAAAATATACTACAAGCATTTATAAAAGCTCTAAAATAATTAACAGTCAACCATTATTTTTACTTCCCCAATAATTATAACATCTTTATTTCTCTTTTGTGCAAACAATTCAAAGTTAATTACATGGTTGTCCATCCTTAAATGCTATCATTATTATTATCTTTTTATTAATGTATGGCAAACTGCTCAGCTTAGCTTGTAATAAGGAGTTGAATTATTATTGGAGCCATAGAGAATTGAACAGTTGGAAGTCATAAGCTAAATGACTATGGGGAAAAATAATGTCATGTTGCTTAACTAGCTCATGTCACAAAATGGTTTATTTAGCTCCATTCTATACACAGATAAAAATCACACAAATTTGTTTATGTTTCTACAAGTCAGATTTCTAAGTAGTAATGTTTAAAAATTCCTTACCTGTGGCAGAGGTGGTGAGGCACAAAATGCATTTCAGAAAACAAACATATTGCATCAGCTGGGAAATTTACCCACAGACCAGTGCCGGCAAATAACAGTAAGACTTTCATAGGATTCTGAAAGAAGAGTATGGAAGTGTAAGAAATTAGTGTTATAATGACATTTAAAAAAGTAAAATGTAGTTCGTTTTTAAAAAAAGCATTTAGTTGAATAGAGATAATTGTTTCCAACTTTTTTATTTTGAGAAAATTGTAGATTTGCATGCAGTTGTAAAAATTAAGGAGTTGAATTATTACAGATATGCCATGCACTATTTATCTATTTTCCTTCAAAGGTGACAATGGGATACCTAAAGTATAGTATCACAACCAGTGTATTGATATTGATACAGAAGTTTTCTGTCACTGCAAGGATCTCTCATGTTGCCCATTTAGTTACAACCTCCTCACTGTCCCCATCCCATCTCTTACCTTTGGAACTATTATTACTTTCTATTGTTTTGACATTTCAAGAATGTTATATAAATGGAATCAATGTATGCCATTTTATGATTGGCTTTTTTCACTCACTGTAATTTTCTAGAGATTCATTGTTGTTGATATATATCAGTAACTTTTAACTTTGTATTGCATTTTGTTACATTGTATGAAAATTCCAATCTGTTTAGCCATTCACCAATTAATGGATATTTGAATTGCTTCTAATTTTTTTGCTATTAGAAAAAGTAACTGCTATGAAAATCTATGTACATATTTTTGTGGGAACATAAATTTTTGTTTCTCCAGGATAATTACTCAGGATTATAATTGCTGGATTATTCAATTATTCCATGTTTAGTTTTATGAGAAAACCCCAAAATGTTTTCCAGAGTTCCTCTGTCACTTTAAATCCCTACCAGTAATATGTGAGAGATCCAGTTTTTTTGCATCACCATTAGGATTTGATGTTGTCACTATTTTTTACTTTGGACATCCTGGTAAGTTTATAGTAATATCATTTCATGATTTTAATTTCTATTTCCTTAATGGTGAATTGTGTTGAACATCTTTTCATGTGCCTGTTATCTGTATATCTTCTTCAATGAAATGTCTGATATGCCTTTTGCCCTTTTAGTAATTTTATTTTATTTTATTATAATTTTTTAAGGTTTATTTATTTATTTGACAGAGAGAGAGATCACAAGTAAGCAGAGAGAGAGGAGGAAGCAGATTCCCCACTGGGTGGAGAGCCCAATGCAGGGCTCGATTCCAGGACCCCGTGACCCTAGCCAAAGGCAGAGGCTTTAACCCACTGAGCCATCCAGGTGCCCTGGTAATTTTAGCAACATGTAAAACTTTAGAACCAACAAACCATTGAAAATGAGTGGCAGAGCAGACTATTCTTTCTTCCTTTCTGTTCTTATGGAGAATGCATTTAATTTTTCACAATTAGGTATAAAGTTTGATGTAGGCTTTTGTAGACATTCTTACTAAGTTCAGGAAGTTCCTTTTACCTAAATTTTTTCAGAAGATTTTGTTTTTATTTTATTGTGATGGTTGTTTATAAATGGAGACTGAATTTTGTAAAGTGTAATTTTGTCTCAATCAACATGATCTTTTGATTGTTCTCCTATAGTTTATTAATATGGTGCATTATTTTAATTTTCAAATGTGAGCCAGTTTTGTATCTTGGGAATAAGCCTTTCTGCCGTTTTGAGTATAGAAAAGTTTTACATGTTGCTAAAATCTATTCACTAATACTTTGTTGAGAATGTTTTCACCTTTGGGTGCCTGGGTGGTTGAGTTGGGGTTAAGTGTCTGCTGTCAGTTTCGGTCATGATCCAGGGTTCTGGAGTCTAGTCCTACATTGAGCTTCCTGCTCAGTGGGGAGTCTGCTTCTCCCTCTCCCTCTGCCCCTTTACCCTCTTCCACTCTGCTCATGCATGAGTGTGTGCTCTCATTCCCCCTTTCTTGAAAATGAATAAATAAAATCTTAAAAAAAAAAGAATGTTTTCACCTATAATTATGAGTGATATTGGTCTACAATTATTTATTTATTTATGGACTACCTTTGTCTTATTTTGGTATCCAGCTAATAATAGTATCATAAAAGTAATCCATTCCCTCTTCTATTTTCTAGAAGACATTGTATAGAATTGATTTTAATCATTTACATGTCTAGGATATACTCCAATTATTACTAATTTACCTAGAAATTTCTTTTATATTTTAATTATAAATTCAAATTCCTTGATATTTTAAATTTATTGATATCATCTTTTTCATATTAGGTCAGTTCTGGTAGTTTGTAATTTTTGAAGAATTAATCAAAGTGGTAAAAGTTATGTCCATAAAGTTGTTTATGGTATTCCTTCACTATTGTTTTTATCATTGCATAACTAATACTAATCTCTACACTTTTGTTGCAGATTTTGTAATTCTGTAATTTGTGACTTCTCTATTTTTTTGTCAGTCTATCCAAAATTCATCCATTTTATTCATCTTTTTAAAGAATTAGCTCTCTGTTTCATTGAATTTTCTCTATTGTTTTTCTGTATTCAAATGTATTGATTCCTCCTGGTATCTTTACCTTTATCCTTACACCATTGTGTAATCACCATCATTATCTATTTCCAAAACACTTTATCAGCCGAATTATGAACTCTGTACCCTTTGAATAACAACCTCTGGTTTTTGGCAACCTCTATTACAATTTCTGTCCCTATGAATTTGACTACCCTAGTTATCTCACGTTAGGGAAATCTTACAATATTTGTATTTCTGTGTCTCATTTATTTAACTTACCATAATGTTTTCAAGGTTTAGCCATGTTGTAGCATCTGTCAGTACTCCTTTGTTTTTATGACTTAAGAACATTCCATGTATGTATATGCAATATTTCATATATCTATTCATCCACTGATGGACACATGGGTTATTCATATATATCCCATATATCATGATAAATAGGTTATTCATATATTGCATATACATACACTGATGTGTAAGTAGATAATTGAATCTCTGTTATCAATACTTTTGGGTGAGTTAGTGAGATTGCTGGATCATATGATAATGTAATATTTAAGTTTTTGAGAAACAGCCAAAGTGTTTTCCACAGTACTTGCACCATTTTATAGTTCCCTAGAAATGTACAAGGGTTTCAATTTCTCTACATCTTTGCCAGTACTCACATATGTGTTTTTAATTTTAATATAATAATTATTCTAATTAAATGATGTAAAAAGTATCTCATTGGGCTTTTAGTTGGCATGGGTTAGTAATGATTAGTGAAGTTGAGCATCTTTTCATGTGTTTATTGGATAATTATATAAGTTCTTTGGGGAAAATTTGTTATGGGTTGAATTGTAACCTCCAAGAAAGATATGTTGAAGTCTTGGCATCCAATATGTCAGAATGTGACCTTATTTGGAAATAGGATCTTTGAGAAGTAATGAACTTTGAGAGTTCATTAGGGTCAGCCCTTATCCAATATGACTTACATCTTTAATAGAGCAGAATATAGACACATAGAGAGGCATACACAGAAAGAAGACTATGTGAAGATGCAGAAGGAGAAGACAGCCATGCGACTGGTATAACGTACCTACAAGCCAAGGAATGCTGCAGATTCCCAGCAAACAGCAGAAGCTAGAAATGACAAAGAAAGACTCTCCCTTAGAGCCTTCAGAGAGACCATGGCCCTGATGACATGCTTATTTTAGACTTCCAATGTCTAGAACTTCTAGAAAGTTTCTGTTTTTTTAAGCCACTCAGCTATTTTGGAATGTTGCTATAGCAACCTCAGGATAGTAATACAGATTTTGGTACAAAGAGTGATTCTAGAGAGATAAAATCTTGAGGGTGAGTTTTCTAAATTGCTTCTGTGGCTACTGGAGTTGATGCTCTGATCTGATTAAATCTAAAGGGAATTATAACTCTATTGCCAGTAGTAAAGCAAATATGAAAATGTGGCAGCAGAGGTATACAAATTATCCCATTAAATACTCCTAATTACATAATTGAAAAGGTTATGAAAAACCATGTAGTTTGATACTTTAGCCCATCTTTGTTAAACTCATGGGTATAATGAAAAAAAAAAAAAAAAGGTGAGTTCAGGGATACAAATTCCCAGCTCAAGTACTACATAAGTGACCTGAAAGCTTCTATGTTTGCCCTGAAAGAAACCCGTATCTCCTGTACCCACAGAGCTGAGATTTTAAAAAATCTCCAGAGTCTCATCCTTTAAGTGGCAGAATTAAAGTGGAAACAGAATTCCCAAACCCTTAGAAGGTCCACTCTTGAAGGGAGGGCACTGATTGGGAAGGAATGAGACCCTCATAACTGGAATGTGCCCATACAGGCAGACCTCTTGTATCTGGGGCATTCATTCTTCAAATTCCATTGTTTTCTTGTCAGGAGAAGCAATCATTCCATTTCTAGGGAGATTATCTCTTTTATGCCTACAGAGATTGTAATATCCTCCCCTTGAGGTAGTTGCTTTGCAAGACACTGATGATTCTTTTCTGGGTATACCCCCAACACCCTTCTTTGCTCCTAGAACTATAATTAGACTCAGGTCCTAGGAAATTCCAAAGATGAGTTATATAGTATGACCCATGAAGAAGTGGACTATACTCTAAAAGTCCTGCATTTTTCCTTTTTCAATTCATACCAGCAGAAATCTAGGAAGTAGGTATGGGAGTGAATATTAAGGGTGTGGGAAATGGCAAAAAGAATATAAAGTTGCATCAGGCCAGTTTATTTATATAAACTCCATAAAGCAGAGATTCTGGATTTAATGTTGCAGCTTGAAGGGTTAGGAAGGGCTCTCTATCATTCTCCTGATTTATATACTGTATCAAATATATTCAAATATAATAAAAATATAATCAAAAGTAGCCAACACTACATGACATTGAAATGATAGGAAGAAGAGATACAAAGGCTTGGAGAGATTGTAATGTTAGAAAATATTTATTATATGGGACCTGGTCATCCCTCTGAGAGGGTCCAGACTCTGGAACATGACTGATCCAGACCATTTTCACCATGACTGTGAGGAATAAATTTGGAAAGAGAAGTACAGTATCTTTGAAAATCTCTGGGGTTGCTCTGTGCTGTGGGTCAGAAATTACAGCAGCCATTGAAGCAGGATTTTTAAATGCAATAGGGATAATTGGTTGCAAAGATGGATGTTAAGTATTGCCTCTTGGCCAATAGACAAAGGTGGGTGTGGTTACTATAATGAGTTATAGAGTCAAAGCAGTAATCAGAATACCATGATTTGCACAGCCCTATGGTGTTGGCTTGTTAATCACAGTGTCCTTAGAAGTAAGATAAATGGACACTCTACTGAATTCTTACTTGACCTGAATGAGCTAAAGAGTTTTGGATCAAATGAACTAAAGTTTAAGTTGACTTTTCAAAACAGAGAGATTAGTCCTTCAATAAGTTCCCACACATGAAACAATTTGCAGACCCAGCATCTCTTGAAGGAAGGAAAGATGGGGTCCTTTTGATGAACCCTACTACACTGTAAGCATTTTATAATAACTTTTAATCTTTCTCCCAGCCTTCCTCAAAGGGACCTACAGGGTGTCTGTGCGTTAAGGATAAGAAAGTAACTAGACCTTTTGAGGATTAGTGACCCTGGTTCGGAAATTATACTAATTCTGGGAGACCCAAAACACAAGTGTGGCCCACAGTCAGAGCAGGGGCTTCTTGAGGTCAGGTGATCAATGGAGTTTTAGCTCAAAATTGTCTCAGAGCAGACTCAGGGGGTCCCCAAAGTCATCACTCCATAGTTATTTCCTTATATCCGGATTGTGTAGTGGAACAGACATACAAGCAACTGGCAAAATTTTCACATCAATTCACTGACCTGTGGAATTAGGCTTGTTATGATAAGAAGGGCCAACTGGAAGCTGCTAAAATGGTCTCTACCCAGGAAAAGAGTAAACCAAAAGCAATACTGCATTCCTTGATTTCCTATGCTTCAGGTGTCATAACCCAGAAATCATTGCCAAATCCAATACCAAAAAGTTTTTCCTCCCATGTTTTCCTCTCTGAGTTTTATACTTGGAGCAATTAAGTTTATGTCTTTGTACTACCTTTGAATTCAATGGTTTGTAAAATTAATTTGAAATTTCTAAATGAAAGAAGCCTATAAAATTTTCTTTAGTTGATTATTTAAAATCTTGCTAAGCATATGATTATATTTTACAGTGAACATGTCAAGAAATATTAATAATTTTAATTCTAAAGGAAAACTTATAGATTAGTTAAAAAATAAAGTTAATTCACAAGGAGATAATATAATTGTCCAATAAATACGTGAACTAATTGTATTAAATAGATAGCATTTTCAATTTTCTTGTCATTTGGAGAATAAATTCTGTCCTGTTCTTCCTCTGAAATATTCCTGTGTGTTTATACAAAGCCAAACTAACTATATGGGTGCATATACATATTCATTAAATACCAATTCTTAAAAAGTGTAAGCAAGTCCACAAAGTAAAATCCAAAGTCCATGTTAAAAAATATCATATATATAGATATATATATATATCTATATATATTAGACGCAGCATAAGCCTTTTAGCTTGGAAACCCAGAGAAGAAGTCTGTACACAGAAGAAGTACTTAGTATTTGCTTAATGAATGACAAAGCATTTTATAAGAGGAGATTGTAATTAAAATGTGTCCAGTTTCTAAGCTGGGGAAGTCAGAAAAATGGAGATCAAAGGTTTTATTTTTTATTTTTTCTTTACAGAAAAATGTGTCAGCATCATTTGGTATACCCCAGCAAGAACCAAGTGGTCTGTCTTTCTCTTCCTCCTCTAATACCCTGTGTCCCATAATAACATTAGGGAGACAATTAAAGGGGGAGAAAGTGAGAAAAAGTCATACCAATTTAGGAAACACTGAGTGCCAAACTTGTGCAATATCAGCCCAGGTGATCGATGGTGGGAGTAAAAGAGCAGAATGGGCACCTGAGCCTGATATACTGTTAAGAAAGCTCTGGCATCCCTGTGTGCACTTACAGAGTCCAAATACAATTCTCCCTCCCCTGGCCAGCAAGAGTAGGAGTCATGGAAGCTCACTGCTTCTGGTGAGCACTGTCATCAGACAAAGGAATCAAACTGCAGGACTTTGACAGATCTTCTTTGTGTAATGTTGAGTTACAAGTAGTGAGAATTTTTCAGAATATTGGAAGGAAATGAAAGCTTCCTTCAAATGCAATTGATCCATCCTGTGTATAAATGGAAGTTTGACTAAGTAGGTAAATGGAGTTTGAGAACAGGGCCCAGATGCACTGTGATAGGGTCCCAGCTTAGAATGCATATGGAAAACATAACATGATACAGGAACAAGGCCAGTTAACTGTTGACATCTTGAAAATAATCAAGCTAAGGATTCCTTTATCATCAAGTATTAGGTATGAATATCCACTGTGCTATGTATTAGACATGACTGAATATAGCAAACTGATATAATTCTTGTATTAAGTACACATTTAGCCACTCAAATAACCCTTTTTGGGGACTTCATATTAACCTGCATGAAGCTTTACAAATTCCTTAGGTCATTCCAGAAATAACTTCATTCACTACATTTCTCATCCTAATCCTCTCTCCATCCCTGCCTTCCCTATTTCTCTCACCTAGGACTCCCTGGATTGCCACATTTCCTAGAAGAAAAATTTATGTGTCAGAGCAAAGTTTTTCATGGTGTTGTTTTTTTTTAACATCTTTGAAGGAAGTAGTCGTAACCTCTGATTCTTAGATCTGTCTGACTCAAATGACAAAAAAAAAAAAAAAAAAAAAAAAAATTCCAGCTGCTTTACCACTAACCCTTGTGACCACAGCTTCAGGGAATTTCCTTAACCCTGAAAACTACTTCTGGAATACCCAGCTCGGGGCGGCTCGTTGGTCTACTGGGATGATTCTCGCTTTGCAATACCCAGCTCTTATAGAATTCTCACTTCTCTGGTCTGCTCACTTACTGCCAAATTTTCCATTTTGTAAATACACGTTTCCTTTGTTCACCAAGAACAATATCCCAACTGTGACTCTTTTCACTCCTATAAGGCATTGAGCCAATGGCCTGATGATCCAGGTGCTTTCTTGTTAACATTTAATCACACCCCAAGTTGGATCATGTGACCACCTGCCCTTTGCATTTATGCACCAACGATTTTGAGGGCTGAGAAAGAAAACCACATGATGAAGAGACAAGCACTTTCAGATTTGTGTCATTTGGTGTCACAAGGCGGGTGTTAATCCTGACCAGGAAACTTGTTATATAAATTTACCTAGAAACTCCTTTCTTATCCTGTTAATCTGTATCCTCCTCTTCTCTTCAAATTCAAATCCATTCCCACACCTTTCCAGTCAACAAATCATTGAAAACAGAAAATAATAAGGAAAATTCACAGTGCATTCTAGTCAAATTAATTACAAACCTAGGAATTAGCCTAGAACTATGGGAATACACAAACTGAGTTTAATACAAAGTCCAAAATTTAGAACCAAAGTACATAGGAACTTAAGTACAGAACAGAAGTAGCATTTCAAAGCTTTGGGGGAAGTAGATGTATCTTTCAGTCATGCTGTGAGAACTGACCAGATAAGTGTTTCTATGTTGCACTCAGATCTACAACCAAATAAACTCCCCTTGACTTTAGGTCATTGGAAATACTAAACGACTTGTGGGTCTCAGAAAATTAATGTTTATGCCATGTCTCCAGGCCATTGAACATTATAATTCTTCTGCCTCAAATACCCCTCTATGATAAAACTCTGTCTTATTCTTCACTTTTAAAGCTGTTTCCAACTACCTGTCTTCCTGTTTTTTTTTTTAACTTCTAACTGCATATTTTTCTGTTATTTTATTGTTTAAAAACATGCTCTGTCCACATCTGAAATTCCCTCAGTCACAAAGAATGTATTAAGTCATGTTTATCTCTAATACCTGCCCCAGTACATGATAGGGGCTAAGCAATGCACTAATTTTGAATTGGGAATCTTTCATTGTATGAACATTTATTGAGTGTCTATTATTAATATAGAAGGTGCTGTGAGTTATGAGAGACACAGGGATGATAAATAAGACCAAGGACCTGCCCTGGAGTGGTTCCATAGCCCAGTGGCTGAGGCAATTTGGCTTGTGGGGGGTGGGATATATATATATATATATATATATATATATATATATATATATATATATTTAAAAAAATGATCTTGATGCACTTAGCCTGAAAAACAGCACCATTAGGGATGATTTAATAATAGAATGTGATCATATTAAGGTTAAAAAAGGAGATGCATTAAACAATTCTCTATCTTTCTGAAGACCTAAAAAGACTATTAAGTACCATATGAAGAATGTGTTTCTATAAATGTTTCTCATAAAAAATAGGTTAACTCAGGGTTCACAATTATTATTTCTGGTGCTATTTCAAAATAAGAATGAATTGACTTGTGTATAATTTTTTTTCTTGATCAGGGATTGTGTGGAAATCCTCTTTTCTTTTGCAAATTATTTAAGGCATATTTTATAATTCTAATTTTATTAAGCCTTGACAATAAGTTAAAAAATACTTATTTGGATTAATATTGATATTTAGTGATATCAACTTGAAAGTGAATGATAACACATTGCAAGGCTCTCTTGTATGAAATATTTATGGAATTATAAAATAGATCTTATACATTTATGAGTATTCAAATGTTCCTGTTCAGTTATTATACTAAAGATAACTCGAGAATGTCATTTTTATTCCAAGGGATTATATGCACATGATCTTCGATACAAAGTCACACTTCAACAAACTAGATGAATTCAGACCTTTAGAAGTTGTGACATTTGCATATAAATTTAAACTCTGCCCCTGAGCTATAAGAATAAATTAATAATCCAATTTAAATATTTGACAGATATGTCTCATAAGAAATATGGTATTGAAAGATCTATTATAGTAGGAATACAGTAGGAAAGCCATTCTTCCTAATAACTTTAATTTACTATCACAAAAATAAGGTATATGGAGTCCATGCATTTTTTTATTAGAGATTTAAAATACACATCTTTAATTAAAGAAACTGCCCTAGGGCAGAAGTAATACTCTCATTGATAATTAAGGTTAATTCACAATTTTTGTGGTAAAGAAGGAAAATGATTCTGTTTTAAAGAGAAAATTAGGAAAAAAATTCAAACTAAAAGAAAAAAACACTATGAACAGCTTACTCTTTAAGTAAATTATCTTTTAAATGTGCATGCCTTAACATAATTTTAATTTGGGTAGAGACTTTTCTGGATCGGTAAATTAAAGCTAAGTGTTCAATTTTTACTTACAATCTAGAATAGAGAGGCACCAAACTTCCAAAGCTATCTGACTTTCTGAATTTAGGGTTCTCTCAAAATAGTCTGGTTACATATAAGAAATATTATGTTGTTTTATTGGTTATTTTAAATATATATCTCAAAGAATATATTGACAAAGGAAGAATTGAGAGAAGTACTTAACCCATGCATCAGTATGATAGCACATCAACAAAATTTTTTACAGTAAAATGTACTTTGGCTAATGAACCATTAAATCAACTTCATGTGTATGATTATTCTGAAATATAATTGGAATTATGTTAGTTTATTGAGATATGACTTCATTTAATTGACAAATTGTTGCTCCATTTTGCACAATTATATTGTAACAACTCACTGAGAAGAAGAAAGAGGAGAAAAGGAAAAATTGCCATAAAGTATTATTTAAAGTCACCAATATTTTTATATTTACAATATTTTTATATTTACAATTCCTTGATTTTTTTTTAGATTTTACTTATTTATTTGACAGAGAGAGAGAGAGATCACAAGTAGGCAGAGAGGCAGGCAGAGAGAGGGGGAAGCAGGCTCCCTGCTGAGCAGAGAGCCTGATATGGGGCTCGATCACAGGACCGTGGGATCATGACCCCATCCGAAGGCAGAGGCTTAACCCACTGAGCCACACAGGTGCCCCATCCCTGACATATTTTTAACTGCCTGGGATTATAGATGTCTTCCCTTAGATTGACCTCTGCTTTTTATTCAGCTTTTGTACACAGTGTTTCTCATATCTGGAATTTTGTGCTTGTTGGGAGGAGAATTGCCTGTGTGATAATAGAGCTGATTATTTGTCAATGATGCCTGCCCCTTCCTTTCTCTATATGTAGGCAAACTGGCTGTGAGATAATAAAATTAATTAAAGGATAGTTTATTGGCATAGATTTATCCTAAGCAAAAGGAAATCACTACTTGAAATTATTTCCCAAATGCCTGCTATCCAACACTTGGGTTAATAAGTTCCTTTATAAATACAAAATTAAAGAAGAGGATTCATTTTCTTCTCTTTATGAATTATCTTACTAAAGTTATCACACTGACCACACCCCAAAGCACTTAGTGAAAATACCAATGGGTGCTGCAGGCTGTGATTAAATGAACTTGAAGTTCAGAACCAATATCGAAACGGGGATGTGTTATGGCTGATTAGGTCACACAAGCAACAGTTTTGTTTTCAGGAAGATTAATTTGGCTTTAAACATGGCCATTATTGAGAATTAAATCAAAGAAGTTTAATTAAATGAATCACATTAGAAAAAACGAAGTTAATATATAGTCAAACTATTTTACTCCTAGTTATGTTACATTTTTATATTTTCTGTGCTGTTGAGGTTATCTATGTCTATTGAAACTATGTGGTGGAAATAACAGGCCACAGTGTGGTCTTGTAGATCATGTCGACAGCTTGATATTGGCCGTGGTAGAAAGAGTGGCACCATGGAAGTCAGGGTTTGAGATACTGTTCTGTTGACTCTCTAGTCTTAAAACAATGATGGAAAAATGTAATTATGTAGATTAGGCCTACAAGTGTGATATGTTTTAAAAAAAAGTGTGATATTTTTAAATCACACTTAAATAGTCCTTAAATCATAAATAGAACTTTAACATTGAGGAAATCTTCTGTTTCAGTATCGGAAACTAATATTCAGTTTGGCAAGTTTGGTAAAGAAGTCACTCCTGTCAATGATGAACAAGTGAAGCCTCAATGTATGTATGTCTTAATTGCCTCACTGTCATCTTTTCTCATTAGTGTAAAAATAAAGCATCAACCAACAACATTCATTCATAAGTGTGCTCCTGTGTCAATTTCAACTAGAATTTGGCTTCACATATAAAAGCTTGGCAAAAAAAAATTACTGAAAGCATTCTATGAGAATGAAACAGATAAATGGAATTAAAAATATTTTATCATTATTTCTAAATTATGTATTGTAACTTCTTTTTATTAGTAAAAGTTATGAGAAATATATAAATATATATACAAATATTTTAACTAAAAATGTACAAATAGTTAACATATATTTATTTATTTTTAAAAACATGTGGGAAACCTGGGTGGCTCAGTTTATTGGGTGGCTGCCTTCCACTTAGGTCATGATCCCAGCATCCTGGGATCAAGTCCACATCGGGCTCCTTGCTCAGCAGAGAGGCTGCTTCTCCCTCTGCCTCTGCCTGCCTGTTCTTAGTCTCTCTCTCTCTCGACAAATAAAAATAAAAATCTTAAAAAAAATAAAAATACATATTTGTAAAAAAGTATATATATGTGTATATACATATTTGAAACACTATATATGTATTTGTATATATATGTGTATATATGTATTCATATACATAGTATATACTATACATACATATATATGGTGTTTTTAAATCAATTATTAAACATTTGCTGGTGCTACTGTACTGGCAAAAAAGCTGTATTTCAGCAATTCATCTCAGGGTCCCCAGTTCAGGCAAGTATAAACAATATTATTTATTCAGACCTCTGTCTCTCTGACCAATCCTTCTCAAAGGAGGAATCAGAAAAATATTAATACCATAGCTTATATGATAAACTCCAATAAAAATAATTGTCTTGATGTATATAATAAGGCTTGCAAACAAACTATTCAGAAGGTATCTGGAATACAATTTTAGTTAATTGTATGATACTGATTCATCTTTTTCAATCTCCTCATTAAAATTAGCACCCACATAGAAAGAAAGAGAAAGGAAAAGAACAAGGAAAAGAACAAATGTTGAAATAGCATTGCTATTGTTCAATGACGTATTTCACAAAGAGCTACCATTTATAGAAGAATGGGCCAAGAGAGCAATATTTGGTTTTAATCAACTTACTTCCAAACATTTCCTATAACAAAACTTGACCCAGTAGGACAATGGCATGTGCCTTCTACCCATGCCCATCCTCTAACCTGAGATCAGAAAATTAAGCCTAGCAGTGGAAAAGAAACCTCCACTTGTCTCCCACAGAGTTCCTTCCCAAGAAGGTCTGTCTCATTTTCTACACCCACTCAGGAGACTGTAGCTTCAGGTAACATAAAAGTCTCAAGAAAAAAGGGAGCAGAATGTACTATGTTAAATAATGGCATGTAGGGCAAGATGAAAAATACAAAAAGTACTAATCTTCAAGGCCCAGTTGTTGACAAAAACAGTAATGAAGTCTATTCAATACTATTACAAACATAACTCAGCGCACACATCGGAGTGAAATGTATAAAATGATATTCAGTCGAATATATATAAAAACTGGGCGGTTCAGTCAGTAATGAATCTGTCTTCAGCTCAGGTCGTGATCCGGGATCCCAGGTTGGATTTCTGGATCAGGCTCCCTGCTCAGTGGGGAGCCTGCTTCTCCCTCTGCCTGCTGCTCCCCCTGCTTGTACTCTCTCTCTCTTTCTAACAAATAAAATCTTTTTCTAAAAAAAGGCATATAAAGAGAACACTTAAAAATTGTCTGTCATGGTTAAAAATTAAAGAAAAATTAAAGTTTTAAAAATCTGTAATTAAACTTTATTATATATTTTTTTAAAGATTTTATCTATTTATTTGACAGAGATCAGAAGTAGGCAGAGAGGCAGGCAAAGAGAGAGTATAATTAAACTTTAAAAAGTGAGGAAAAGAAAACTAAAATTTTAAAATAGGAAATGAAAATCTTGTGGTAATTCATGTTCATCTTAAATTGTTCAGTGATTGTTTTAAAGTAAATAAATAAAATGGAAAAGTCAAAACATTAAAGGAGGGAAAATACATAAAACATGGAAATAATTCCAATTAGTTGAGGTTTACAAAACTTGTGTATATCACTATATTTTTAGATTTTGACTTTCTGTAGTAAGTTTCTGTACAAATTAATAATGGCTAAAATGATTGCAAGACTTTGGAAAAATTGAACGGACAAAAATAAAATTATAAGACTGTCTCAGGAAAGTACAGGCCAGATGGTGACATGAGCTAGATTACATGAGTAATAAATTTTAGTTGACTTTCTAGGGTTTTATAGACACAGAAATTTTCTCAATTTTATAAAACTTGCACAGTCCTGATGGTCACAGATTTTTTAAAAAATCACAAAAAGAACATTATGGTCCTTTATTATGATGTAACACAGTCCATAATGAAGGATTCTATATATTGAAATTAATAATAAAGTATGATAAAATATATTAAAAGACTTCAAGAGTAACCATATGAATTAATTGATATTCACAGTAATCAATTAATACATTTAAAACAGGGAGATAATTTGGGAAACTTCTTTGTTTATTATGTTTAGAAAGTCAATGAAAATTTAACAACTGTCATTATAAAACATCAATATAAAAATAATATAACTTTACTTCTTTGGTATGGCACAGTGTCAATCGCAAACATCATTAAAAAGGCTGAGACACTTTAGGCTTCACCATTAAAAGCTTTAAGTCCAGGTGATTCATTTTCATCACTACGGAACATTTTTTTCTTGGATTTTAGCCATTGCAATCAAGTATGAAAAAAGTAATTAAATGTGTTCATCAAAACTGAGCAAGCACCATTATCATTATTTGCCAGAGAAGACATTTTCTAACTGAAAATTCAAACAAATCTACTCAAAACATTGGAAGTATAAAAACAAAAACAAGTTAGTTAGAAAATGACAAGAGTAAAAATCATAGTCAGCAGTATATGTGGTAAAGCAATGAAAAATTGAGAGTTTCATCATACTAGTATAAAAATACTTCAAAAAATTAGGAAGAACTGTTTATTATGCAAGACCAAGGTTAAAATATCAAAAAATACCATTTGGGGACCCAGATAAATATTGAATAGTAGGAGAGGCTGTCTTATTCTTTTATGGGAAAAATGAAGAAGAATTAATACTAAGGATGGGTAAATTCTTCCCAAATTAATCTTTAAATAGAGTATATTTTCAATCAAACCTCTACTGCTTTTTAAAAATAAGATTAAGTAATTTAAAACTTCATCTTCACTTTGTAACATAGGATACTAACATACGTAGGAAAGAACAGAAGAAAGGCTCTTGTTCTAAGAAGTACTGAGTGTCTAAGTTCCCTCTAACCTGCGTTACCCATTTCCTTTTAGCTGTTTGAGAGACATACCCTCTGCCTGCTGGGTAGGTTGGCTCTTCTCCATGTGTCTGAGAGAAGTGCAAAGGGCAGTTACGGGTCTGTTTCACCATGGCTGACTGTTGGCCCAGGCTTTCGGCTTCAGCAGACTCTCTCAGATGGTCATCACGGACACTTTAGCTGCTTTACTTTGTATGTATACAGTTGAACCTTGAACAACACAAGGGTTTGAGCACTGAACCACCCAGCTGAAAGTCCAATAATAATTTCGCCTCCCCTAAAACGTAACTACTTTAGCCGACTGTTAATATAAACAGTCGATTAACACATCTTGTATGTTATATATATTACATATTGTATTCTTACAATAAAGCAAACCAGAGAAAAGAAAATGTTATTCAGAAAATCATAAGGGGGCACCTGGGTGACTCAGCTGGGTAAGCAACTGCCTTCCGCATGGTCATGATCTCAGGGTCCTGGGATTAAGACCCGCATCGGGCTCCCTGCTTCTCTTTCGACCTCTACGCCTCCTCCTCCTGCTTGTGCTCTCACTCTTGCTCTCTCACTCTCAGGTAAATAATAAATAAACCTTTTTACAAAAGAGAAAATCATAAGAAAGGAGAAAATACAGTACTGAATTTATTTAAGAAAAAAGAAATCCATCTTTAAGTAGACCTACCAGTTCAAACCCCTGTTGTTCAAGTGTCAACAATGTATTCTTTTATTATTCAAGGTAGAATTAATAAAAGGCTGGCATCAAGCTGATATTGTATAATAGACCTAACAGGAGAACTGAAGCATTATAAGGGATTTACAATGTAGACAAGTAAATTTTAAATAGCATATTATCCACCACTACTACCAGCAGAATAACATCCATTGTCCAGCAAATGGAATTCTCTGGGCACTTTGCTTTCTTTAGCCCTAGCCTGCTCTCTGGTTGGGATCCATGTTTCACTTAGTCTCTTATCAACTCCTCTCTCCAGTATCCTGTTTGGGTATAAATCCCTATTTACTGGCTCACTGGAAGTAACCTTACTCCAAAAGAAACTCTCTACATTTCTCTACAGAAATGATCATCCCTCTTCCTTTATTTAAAAATAATTCTTTAGATCACTTATATCCCTCACTTCTTCAAACAGCTTCTCCAGTCTTGGCTCGAGGCTTTTCATATTCAAAAGTTCAGAAAAAGCATTCTCCCAAATGAAACTGCAACATTTCCCTAATCCCAATATTGTCATCCCTTAAAATGCACCAAAACTATTGCATGATGCATTAAAAAAAAAAAAAGTGAATGTATAATAATATGAAAACTTGAATGAAATACAGATGAATATTTATACAATTTAACATGACTGAGAACTTCCTAAGCCTGACTCCAAGAATAAAACTGATTAATCAAAATGTTGATTTGACAATTAAAAATATTACTTCTCTAATAGGAAAATGCAAAATGGAAAGCAGCAAAGAAGAGTGAAAAAGAAACAAAAGAAGGAAATAAGGAAGGGAAGGGAGGAGAGAGAATAGGACAGAAGAAAATTAAAGAAATATTCACAGAGAAAAAAAAGAAGAAATAAGAATTAAGACAAAAATATTTTTTAAATGGAAACTCAGAAAAAGTACCTACAATACTTATAAAAGACTAAGGGCAAATAATTTGAATATATAAAGTGCTTTTAGAATTTAAGAGAAGCATCATAATTCACAATGATATGAAAAAGGAATTCACAAAAGAAGAAAAGTGTGTGACCAATAAATATATGAGATAACTATTTGAGAAATACATAAGGCACAAATGCACTTTTATTCCTTTTACTACACTGGCAATGTTGAAAAATGATAAATCCCAATATAGGTCTATGTCTAGAAAAATGGACATCAAACATCCTAGAAAAAAAATGTAAATGTAATATTTTTCATGGGGAGCAGTTTAGGAAAAGACTTAGAAATATGTGCTACTTTTGACACAAATGTCCTGTGGAAATAATTTATGTTTTCATTTTATCACAAAGTAGTTTTCAGAACTATTTAGAAGACCCAAATACAACATGATCTAAATAACTTGCAATAATAGATCACTAACTAACTATCCAAGATAGTATTCTTAATGTATTCTACATTATGAATAATTGAGGTATCAGTTGATATGAATTTTTAAATTGATTTTAGTAGAAAAGCAGATTATAAAATAATGGGATCTTGTTTGTATATGTAGCTATTTTTAAATTTTTAATTATAGATGTTCTGCAGTAAAAATTGTTTTGGAAATTGAAGTACAATTACATTATTTTAATTCAAGGACTATTTATACCTATGTAAGTGTGCAGTATATATATTCATCTCATTCTGGTTTGTAACTACTACTTTGGTTTAAGGAATGCCAGGCTACATATGAGACTTTACATGAATGTTTATGTACACATTATTTAAGGTAATTATTTAAGGTATGCTTTGGATTTAGGCAGCAATATGTACAGACCAAGGATGAAGGTCATAGACAAGGACAAATTTGTATTTGTCTACGGATCCTTACTTCCCATAAGACCCCTCAAGTCTTATTATACAATTCTAGAGGATAGCTATTGTACTGTGTTAACAAGTTTCAATGTATTAGTTGTCATATTACTGATGATGCTCAGAGTATACTTAAATTTAGGAGAGTGTAAATACCATAGTTTTCTATAAGCAGACTGTGAGACAAGGGTCTACGTGGCAGTAATTTCTTTGGGAGGTTAAGAAATCGGGAAGCAATGAATACTCACCATTTGCGTCAACCATGGAACTGGAAAGGATTATACGAAGTGAAGTAAATCAAGCAGAGAAAGACAATCATCATGTTGTTCCTCTCATATGTGGAGCATAAGCAGTAGCACGGAGGACCATAAGGGAAGGGAGGGGAATCTGAAGGGAGAGAAATCGGAGAGGGAGAAGAACCATGAGAGACTACGGACCACAGGAAACAAACTGAGAGTTTCAGAGGGGAAGAGGGTCAGGGAGGGGGTAACAGGTGATGGGTATTGAGGAGGGCACGTGCTGTGATGAGCACTGGGTGTTACACATAACTAATGAATCACTGAACACCACAGCAAAAACTGAGGGCCGAATACAATTAAAAAAAAAGAAAGAAAGAAAGAAAGAAGGAAATTGGGAAGTGGGCCAGAGAACAGAAGGCAGCCGACAAAGGTGTGTTAATGAGGCATTTATACTGGTAGCCATTGAAAATTAATTCAGCTGGGTCAGCTCCAGGAGCCCATGTAAACATGTTCCTCAGAGTTATGCTGGTTTAGTGAAAGGCACCAGGATATTTAAACAATAGTGTTCCTGGATGCCTCTGTCTACCATGCCATGAGCCAAGGGTCTTTCCAAGCACTCTGGGAAAAACCCTCAGGTAAATGCTAATATTGGCAGATAGAAATGTACTAGCACATGCTAGGGCCTTAGGGACCTTGACTGATATGGCCTAATATTTTATTTCTCCAAAAGACAGCCATATGGAAATATCATACAGTTTTAAAACAATCTCCAGTCCGAACCTCACCCTGTGATAGTTCTCACACAGCACGAGAATGGAACAATTGCCTTCAGCCCAGTCAAGCAAATGAGATGGCCTAGAAACTTAATTTCAGCCACACAGTGCCACCAGTATTTAAGGCCTCTGCTGTTGTTGTTTTAAGATTTTATTTATTTATTTTAGAGAGAAAGAGAATCTCAAGTGTACGCCATTCTGAGTGCAGAGCCCACAGAGGGGCTTCATCTCACGACCCTGAGATATGACCTCAGCAGAAATCAAGACTTGGACATTCATCACTGAGCCACAGGGGCCCTAAGGCCTCTGTTTTATTTACTTTGTTTAATATATTATTATTTGCTTAACATAACAACCTACCAATGTGGGTTTACTTATTTTCAATTAATTATTTTGTTGATGTTTTAAATGTTACATTAGATGATCATCAAGTATTGACACATATACATAAGTTGATAGAAAGATAAAACAAATACACAGGGAAGGAATAGAGAGGTATGTAGATGGAGATAGACATAGATACATAATAGACAGATGGATAACCTTGACGATTTTAGCTGTCTTGTGACACTCGTCATGATATTCCCACAAAAAAAAGATAATACATACAATTAACATACCTCACAGAGATTATATAAATTATTATAATTAACATTCATACATATTTTAAAAAAATAATTTGTTCCATATTACAAATAAAATTAAAATTCAAAATTCCCCTTAAAACAGTCAATCTGCAGTGACAAGAATTCTTAACTTTGCTCCCTCCCTGAAAGCTTATGCCGATAACCTGCCAAGGAAGAAACCAACGTGGTTAGGACGGTTTCCCCTGATGCATATCAGATCATCAAGAGGGAAAATCATGTACTTAGAGTACTTATTGGCTCAGTCAACTTGCTAATGGAATTTTTCAGGTTCCTAGAAGCCAAGCACAGTTATGTTAATATAAAGTAAAATAGATAAAAAAGATAAAAGATGTCAAGGAGTATTTTTTTCCTTTTTAATAAACTATTTTGTGACAAAGTTTGCACTACTCCCAGATTCCACTAGTATAATGTCTTATGTAAGCGTAGTACATCTGTTATGATTTAATAAACCAATATCAACATGTCATTATTAACTGAAGTCCAGAGTTCATTCACATAACCTTAGCTTTACCTACTGTCCTTTTTATATTCTAGGATTCTATCCAGAATATCACCTCTTGTTGTTATATCTTTCTAGATCTCTTTCGTCTGTGGTAGATTCTCAGACTTCTCGTTATTTTTATGTCCCTGAGAGTTTTGGGGAGGGTTGGTCAGGTATTTACCAGGATGCCCACCGTGGGAATTTGTCTAATGTTCCTCTTGCAATAACCCTGGAGTTGTGGGCTGACAGGTGGAAGATCACGGGGGATCAGTCCCATTTTCATGGAATTGTTTCCAGAGCAGTTATTAGCATGATTTACAAATGTGTGCCAGGTTCCTCTGGCAGCAAAATGATTTTTTATTTAATTTAGTTTTATTTTATTATTTTTCAAGGTTCCAAAATTCATTGCTTATGCACCACACCCAGTGCTCCATGCAATACGTGCCCTCCACAATCGCCACCAGCAGGTTCACCCACCCCACCCCGCCCCCAAAACCCTCAGTTTGTCTTTATCCTCTTTGGAAGGACACTGGACACTTTGGAAGGAAGTTGTTACGTGCAGTCTTGCACTCTTCCTGAAGACAGAGTGTTGACATGTTTTATCTGTGATTATTCTCCATAAGGACATTGTCTTTTCTTTCCCATGTGCCAATTTACTCAATCACTTATTTAATCATTTTTTAATTTATTCAATCACATATTTACAAATATTTATTGTACTAATATGCCCTGGACTCAACTTGCATATTTCTTGACTCCATCCTAAAATCAACTATTTCTCCAATGATCCGTGGTTCTTTTTATTGGCAAATAGTATTAGAAACTGAGATCTGGGTGTGAGGCATGCATATTGCCTCTATGTGTCATTGACCTGAGGCTCTCTCAACAGATAAAGCACAAAATACGTATGCGCATACTAACCCATGCAAAACACATATATAAAATGCTTCTACATCTAATTGTGTCTATATTGACATAAACCTGATGTCATTTTGGGGTCTCCAACTCCTATATATTACTTCACAGATCATTGTAGCTTCCTCCTACAGGTTAGAAACCTGCCACCAATTTACTTCATTGTTCTGTTCTTGTATATACATTCATAGCAGTATCAGAATCATTCACAAATACTTCTGTGGGAAACATTTCGTCAGCTGGAGCACAGTGTAAATGCGCAATTTATTTTGCCTTGAGTCTTACGTTCATTTCCAAAGACATTTAGGTCAACCCTTTCCTCCATCTCTTTCAGTGTGGTGGTTTCATATGGTTTGCTGAGTCACATTCTCTTGTCACAGCATTCTTTTCAGAGATCCCCCAAGTTTTAAACCTTGCCTACATTAAAGTTAATAATTTGTGCTCTACTGTTCTATGGGTTTGAGAAATGCATACTATCTTGTATTTATCGGTATAGTATCATACAGAATAATGACTGCCCTGAAAATCCGCTGGTATCTTCAGGTAGCCATCCCTGCCCCCCAACCCCTAACGATCATAATCTTTTCATAGTCTCTACAGTCTTTTATTTACCATCTTGCCATACAACTGGAATCACACCACTACATCACATAACTGGAAATACACAAAAGTAGTTTTTTGTTTTTTGTTTTTCCCAAACTGGGTCCTCTCATTTAGGAATATGAATACTAAGCTTTTTCTCATGGCAGGATTGCTTATTCTTTTTCATCACTGAATAATAGTTGACGGTTTGGATTTACCATACTTTGCTTATCCATTCACATAGTAAAAGACATTGTGGTTAATCCAGGTTTAGACAACTATGAGTAAAGGTAGATAAACTTTTGTATGGAGGCTGCTATGAGAACATAGGGTTTCAAAATTGTGTTCCTTTTCACCTTTTGCATTTTCCTGTATTTTAGAATAACCACCCTGCCACACACATACTTCCTACAATGCCACACACACCACACAAGCCCCTACACACTCCCACAGGGACTGATTGAGTTTATTTTGATACTATGATCATTTGGGAAGAACTAACACCTATGAGATCGAGTCTTCCAAGCTATGGTCATAGAATATCCCTCTCCAAGTATCTCTAGTATATTAGATGATATTTTTTATTTTACTTATTTTTATTTTTTAAAGATTTTATTTATTTATTTGACACTGAGAGAGAGAGAGAGAGAGCCCAAGCAAGAGGGAAAGGCAGAGGGAGAGGGAGAATCAGGCTCTCCTCTGAGCGGGGAGCCCAACACAACGCTCAAATCCAGAACCCTGGGATCATGAGCTGAGCCAAACACAGACACATAACCGACTGACCACCTACAAGTTCTTCATGGTATTTCTAAAATTCATTTTTTCTGTAATATTGAAATACAATCTATTCTTATATACTGACACTGAATTCAGGTTTTCATTAAATTTACTAATAGATTATATATAAATTCTTCCTGAATTTCTACATATGCATTTATATCACCTGAAAATAGAGTTTTCTTTTATACATCCATATCATTGTGTTTTTTAATTCTTTTTCTTACCTTAAGATCATCAGTAAAATTATGTATAGATGTAGTGACAATATTCTCCCTTGCATCATTTCTAATATCTAATATTTCATCATTGATATTTTACCAAATTTCTTACCTCAATATTTTAATATACTTATTAGCAATTTACATTTCTTTCAACTCTTATTTCACTAAGATTTTTAAATTATTATTGCAATATAATTAACATAAAAGGTCATATTAGTTTCGGGTGTACAACACATTGTTTTGACAAGTTTATACATTACTCAGTGCTCACCGTAAGTGTAGTCACCATACAATAAGATTGTTGACTATATTCCCTATGCTATATTTTTTATCTCCATGTTATTTTACAAGTGGAAGTTTGTGTCTCTTAATGCCCTTTATCTATTTCACTTACGTCCCCACCCTCCCCTCTGGCAACCACAGGGTTTTTCTCTATTTATGAGTGAGTCTGTTTCTGTTTTTGTGTGTTTGTTCATTTGCTTTGACTTTTAGATTCCACATATAAGTAAGGTCATATGGTATCTGTCTTTCTGTCTAAATTATTTCAATTATCATCATACTTACACACTCATTTATTTGTTGCAAATGGAGAGAAATCCTTCTTTATGGATGAGTAATATTCCATTATATATGTACCCACATCTCCTTTATCCATTTGACCATCAGTGGATACTTGGGCTCCTTCTATATCTTGGCTATTGTAAACAATGCTGCAATAAACTTAAGAGTGAGTATATCTTTTTGAATTAGGTTTTTATTTTCTTTGGTAAATACTCAGTAGTGGAATTCCTAGATTATATGGTATTTCTATTTTTAATTTATTAAAGAATCTCAGTACTGTTTTCTACAGTGGCTATACCAATTCACATTCCCACTAACAATGGATGAGAATTTCTTTTTCTCCACATCCTCGCCAACACTTGTTATTATTTGTCCTTTTTATTTTAGCCATTCTGACAGATGTGAGGTGATAGCTCATCATGGTTTTATTTTGCATTTTGCATTTTCTTGATGATTAGTGACATTGAGCATTTTCCCATGTGTTTGTTAGCCATCTAAATGTCCTCTGTGTGTGGGGGGGTCCTTTGTCCATTTTTTAAATCAGATTTCTTTATTTTTGGTGTTGAGTTGTATAAATTTTTATAAATTAGATATTTATTAGATAAATTCTTATCTAATAAAGTTAATACTAAAAATATATAAATAACTTATATATAAAGAATTCAATAACAAAATAAGATTTAAGAATGAATAATGAATATATATTATTTTGTAGGGGTTTTCTATTAATTTCACTGACTTTTTCCAAACTTTTCTCTGAAATCTTTTGCAGAAATGTTTTCTGTAATTTTGGTGACTTATATGAATTGATTTAAACTGTTAAAGTAAACCCTCCTTCAGAAAAACTCTTTAATGTTTTTCTCTTTTATGTACTAATAGAGTCAATTTGCTAAATATTCATGAAAATACTGTTTGTAATATACTTTTATTTAAAATATTCTTGTCAGGTTTTGGAATCAAGATTATAGTGATTTCATGGATTTAGGAAATGTTCTCTCTGTATCTAGTCTTCGTAAGAGTTAGTGTAAGATTGAAGATATCTCTCTGTGGATTATGGGAACAATTGACAAGTTAAATAATCTGGGAGTATAGTCCATTTGCAAGAAGTCCTTTAATATTAAAATTGATTTCTGTACTTTTAAAAAAGATTTTTACTTATTTATTTTAGAGAAAGAGAGAATGAGCAGGTGGAGGGGCAGAGGAAGAGAAGTCTTCAAGCAGACTCCCTGCTGAGCACAGAGCCCAAAGTTGGACTCCATGCTAGGACCCTGAGATCATGACCTGAGCCAAAATCAAGAGTTAGTTGCTTAACCCACTGAGCCACCGAAGGCACCCCCAAAATCGATTTCTTTAATTGAGATTGGATTGCATAAGATTTTTTACTTTTACTGTATGTTTAGTAGGTTGTGTTTGTTTTTGAAAACTGCCTATGTCACTCAGTTTGCCACATTGATTGTTGCAAAAATCATTATTATAGGCTCTTACTGCCTTTTTAATGTGATGACATTCTTTGTATTCATATTTGTAATCATATATTTTCTATATTTTTTCATAAGCAGTTTGCTAGGGGTCTATTAATTATATAAGTTGTTTCATAGGGTCAGTTTTTCACTTTTTAATTTTTCTGTTTAAAATTTATTTATATGCAATTGATTTCTGTTTTTAATATTTATTATTTCCTTATATCCACTTAATATTTATGTTTGATTTTTTTTTTCCAGTTTCTAAAACTGGAAATTTAGGTCATTGATTTATTTAATGTTGTAATGTCTTTTTAAATACTTGCTTTCATAAATTTACTCTCTAATCATTTTTGCCATTTCCAGATGTTTTGATATAGTTCTCATCTTTCAGTTAAAAATATATCATATTTGTATAATAATTTCTTATTTTAACCAGTTTGCTTAGTAATATCTTATTCTATCTCTAGAACTGGCATTTTTCTGCTTATATTCCTTTTTGTTTTGTACAATTAATAATATCATTAAGTTAATATCCTACTCATTCATGTCACCTCTATGTCCTCTAGTAGCATCCTTGTCATTAGACAAGCCTAAATTCTCAGACTCCAACTTTCACTCAGTTGGTAAATGGCTCCAGATATAGCTCTAGATTTTCAGCTCATTGATAAGATTACTTCCTTCTGTGGAACTTTATTCCCATTAGTCCTTGATCCTTCTAAGATTTTTTGATACCTATGGTTTTCATAATTTGTCCAGCATCTCTTGCTTATCAGAGTGAGATCATTGACTTATGACAGTTTCATTCTGCTGTTATTTAGCAATATAATCAATGTTTTTATGCTACTCATGATAATTTGAAAATTTTTGTCTGTTTTCTAATTTCATAAGATATATTACCATAGTATTATTTGTCTTTTTCTGTGATACATTTCTTGAACTAATCTAACCATGTTTATTCCTTTCATGATCACAGGTTAAATTTATCAACTTATACATAGCTTATATTAAGGATATTAAATGGATTTATAGAGTATGTTTACTTTTTCCCTCTAGCAATTATTTTAAAGTGCTAAGTTCCTACCTCTAAAATAAATCAATTTGAAAAAGATGATTTTATTTCATTATAGATATGAAGCATTGATTGCATGTTTTATCTATATTTTTACTTGTACTTGGTGCTGATTAAGGACGGCTCATCACTCTTCTCACCACTTGATATCAGAGTGATTTGCGTTGGTCAACAATAGCCTGCAATGGGGTCATCACAGGGCTGTGATCTGTCTTTCAATATATGGAGCTAAAAACCATATTGATTTGTAGTTAACAGTTTGCCCCCACTGGAGCCAGGCAGCAAACTCACAGACAGTACCTCTAGATTTTTTCAAATGCTAACTTCTTTCCAAATGCTTCTTTTTTTCTTTTATAAACACATCATTTTATCTTACTGTCCTCATTTTGTCTTATCATTTTTCTTTTCCAGTTATGCTATGTGCTCTTCAGAAATTGTTCTGAGAATATATATTCATGAGAAAAGATTACACACATACCCCTCAGCACCACAAGATGTGTCTGTCAATTATGAAGGGTGTGAAAAAGTGAAATTTTACCCTAGGTGTAAGCTAACAAACTAGCCTGACACACATAGTATCACGAAGACACAAAATTCCAGAGTCAGACACACTTTATTACTCAAGTGAGAAGCTGTAGCTGGAATGTCAGCTTGATGCTCATGCTGCTTCTTCATCCCTCACGTGCAACACAGAGACCCATCTTGGATCCTGCTCACACAGTGGGCAGTGTTTCTGGAGAGGAACCCTGGACTGGGGAATTCATTAGTTTCACTGTGAGTGAAAGCAAGCCTGCTCTTGTTGCCTAACCCCTCCAGCTGCCCTTAAGTCCAGATCAAAAGTCATGGTTTCTCTTTTTCGGCGCCATCCTGCTGTGCACTGCGCGCTATTAATTGACCATGTCTTCTCACAACACTTTCAGGATCAAGCGATTCCTGGCCAAGAAACAAAAGCAGAATCGTCCCATTCCCCAGTGGATTCGGATGAAAACTGGTAATAAAATCAGGTACAACTCCAAGAGGAGGTACTGGAGGAGAACCAAGCTGGGTCTCTAAGGCGTCTCACATCACGCGATGACACACCTAATTGACACCACGTATTTAATTAAGCTACTTGAGGATCATGTGTTCTATTCCATCACCCTGTAAACACCTTTCTGCCTGGCCAATAGATATCATTTATCAGCGAAAGATTTTTCTGTTACTATAGCTCTGCACCAGTGGGTTGGTTTGGTAATAAACGTGAGGCCTTTGAGCTGTTACCAAAAAAAAAAAAAAAAAAAAAAAAAAAAGTCATCACACCCTGTGTAGTAATGAAAAATACGGAGTATGCTCAGGGTTCAGGGTAGATTGTGTCTTCCAAGGGTATCCTTCTATATCATAGATTGGAGGAAGGGAAATTAAAGAGGATGTCTCCCTCTAAGTTACAGTTTGCTTTTCCCCTAAATTCTCAAGGTGAGCAGTTTGGGATGTTAAAGGAGAGCCCCACAATATAAAGACAGAAGTAGTTTGCCCACAATTACAAACCTACACATAGTCAAATAAGAATGAATACCAGAAATTTCTTAATCTTTAATCTTAATCTGCCCACAGAAAAATAAGATGTCTGCATAAGGTACTAGAATATATATAGAAATAATTTATTTTAGGCCTGATTTTTATTCCCAGATTACTTCATTTCCATAGCCTTTTCACTTCATGAAACTTTTAACCTTGATTGATCCCTTTCCCAACAGAACCTTATCTTGTGGCCCTAAAACATTTTTTGTCACCATAAACTCATTCACAATCAACTTAGTAATTGACATTAACTGCCGATGATCTGCTCTGAGGATTGGCTGTAGATTTGCTGGCAACATGTCTACCATTATGCTTTCAGTGATCGTACTACACACGTGCTAAGGATACTTGTTTCATGTTGGGTAGCTCATAAACATAGTAAAAATAATTTTATTCTAACATTTTATCAATTTTCAGCTCCTGAAAGCAATGTTTCTCATATCTTCTAAAAGAAATCTTCAGTCAGGGAAACAGTTATTTTTATTTTATTTTATTATTATTTTTTATTATTTTTTTTAAAGATTTTATTTATTTATTTGACAGACAGCACAAGTAGGCAGAGAGGCAGGCAGAGAGAGAGAAGGAAGCAGGCTCCCCACTGAGCAGAGAGCCCGATGAGGGGCTCGATCCCAGGACCCTGGGATCATGACCTGAGCTGAAGGCAGAGGCTTTAACCCACTGAGCCACCCAGGCACCCCCAGGGAAACAGTTATTCATTTCAATTACCATCAATGTCTGTACATGCTCTTATTAAGTATATTATAATTTTATTATAATATTATATATTAATATTATAATTTATTATAAGTTTATTATAATTTCTTAAGAAGCCAGAAAAGGTGTGATATACTTAAATATGTTTTACTATTTAGGATTTAACATAATGGATGTTGAGATACTTTTTGGTGAGAATTCAATAACAGCAATGGGGATGTGAAGCCTACCTCTTCGGTATCTGACCATGTCTTATGGAAAGATTCACATTTCCCTTCACTTTGGAAATTACCCTTCCTCAGTTTTGATGTCAGCTGATGTTATCTTGAATTCTTGGTTCTTTTTTTTGAGGTTCCTCGAAGTTATAATAATTCTTGAAACTGCTACATTTCTTCTGTTATCTGGCCCATTCTATTTGGAAGTTTCAGGTAGTTTTATATGGATTTCTAACATCTGCAGTTGAAAACATTCTAAGTTATACAAAATATTGACCCATGTGTGGGTAAAGACTCTAAAATGTGGAATAAGGTGATCTCAGGTCTGCCTGGAATGTCTCCTTGAACAATAAACTGCAGGTCTTTTCACAAATCTGCAATACAGTATCTCGTGTCTCAGTTCCTTGATCAGGTAAGATTTGTACCATCTCAATATTTAGAGCCCCCTGGGATAATAACACCTTTATACTTGACCCTGTCAAGAGAATCTTTAAGCTATATCCCTCACACTTCTATAAAACGAGAGAGAAATTTGTTTCATGCCTGGACCCACTGTGACTGGACAGTTGGTTTCTTCCTCAGGGAAAGATGGTTCTGACTACGGCTCTCCTGCTCACATACTTCTCACTGTTCAACATTTCTTCAATCAGATCTTTTATAACTATGTATTAAAATTTTGTTTAGCCTAGAAATACAAATGTGAAATTCATAAGATCTAAATCCAATTAAAAAAAAGAAATATGTGAAATACTTGCTTCTGAGAAAATAAAAAAATTCCATATTTTTGGAGGTAGATTAATAAATTAATTAAAAGGAATCATTTAACATAAGGAAGAGCACAATTTTGTGAAAAAATTAAATAAGTATCTGTAATAAAATCTTCAATATATAATTTTAATCAATTAAAAATCATTAACATGATGAAGTTCAGAGAAATAGTTATGAGGTGTATGAAGAGATATTCAGCTCTTGGAAATTTTTTTCAGTATCCGCTTTTATAAACTAGGAGAATTAGGTCAACCAGATGTCAATGGGAATCTGTGTTTCCACAGTCACTCTTATTGTAGCCATAAGGCAATTCTGTCCTGGAATCTATATTTATTAATAGCCTTAATGGGTATGCCAAGAGACTCCCACTGGGATTTGTTTTACTCAGGACTTCTTGAAGAAATAAGGTTCTTTAAAATATTTAACTGAATATATTTCTGAATAGTTTTCCTTTGGCCTACTTGACATGCTGCTGCTACCACAAGCATGGCACAATTGGGGCATTTTTAACCTGTCAGAAATCTCTGGACATGCCTCAGATCACAGAGTGACCTGCTGTCAAGGTAGAAAGCCTGTCCATCCAAAAGTTAAAGTAGTGCTAAGAATCCTTTCATGTCCTCTATTTTAAATAGACGCAATAATATTGTTTTTTCCCTCGTTTTTAAAAAAATCTAACCCAAAATATTAAGTATAGTAAAAGTAAATAATTGACAAGAAAAATCACAGAACAAGAGTCTATCTCAAAAACAGTGAAGCAAACCCAAGTAAATATTGATTAATTTGGACCTGAATCTAAAAGAAACTTAAGCTGATACATACTATCTTGAACAATAGGAAAGATACCACCTTAAGATAGTGCCATTGTTTTAAAAGGTCTATCCAAAAACTAGTTAATTGGAAGAATGAAATTAATATATGGGTTAACAAAATGCAAAGCAGAGAATTTCTTTGGAATTGAAAGGAAAATAAGTTCAATACCTTTTTCTTTTTCTTTTTTTTCTTTTAAGATTCTATTTATTTATTTGACAGACAGAAATCACAAGTAGGCAGAGAGGCAGGCAGAGAGAGAGGGGAAAGCAGTCTCCCTGCTAAGCAGAGAGCCTGATGTGGGGCTCGATCCCAGGATGCTGGGATCATGACCTGAGGCGAAGGCAGAGGCTTGAACCCACTGAGCCACCCAGGTGCCCCTCAATACCTTTTTCTTTTCAATTATCACCACCAAGGGGCAGAGACAGGTATCATGGAGACAGAATGGTAAGAATCCTCATATCTACACATGCAAAGGAAATGATTTTATGGGCCCTAGTGAAAAAAAGAGAATGCCAAAGCCTGAAAAAGAAAGGAAGAAATGAGAGAGAGAGAGAAAGAGAACCCCCCCCAAAAACAAATGTTACTAGAGAAGAAGACAGAAAATGCAGTTAGAAGCTTAGTTAAATTCACAATACCCCTGGTCATGATCTATTCTGTTCACAGTATCCTTCAACAATTGGTTGGTTCTGCATAAATGTTAATCACAATAAACGTATGAAACAAGGAAATGTCTGCCATTTTTTCCCTCAAAGGATGTTACTTGTTATGAACTAGTAACAGTTGAGGGATTTTCACTCTTCTGTTTTACAAATGAAACTATTACAATGTTTATATTGTTTTATATTGGATGTATTTGGAACATAAAAATTGTAAACTTCTTGGTTACTAACAAATGAGGATCAACAATGACATAGTGAAGTCGTTTTTATATCACTCAGAAATTCTGGACTGTTTCTCAAAGATGAAAGCAATAGCTAGATGAGGCTTTGGGTCATCATTCTTAGAGATGGAGAAATTGCAATACACACACACACACACACACTAATATACATACATACACAAACCATTGAAGTTTCCAAATTTTCACGCACAAGCATTTTCATATGTGTGTGTGTGTACACATATACATATATCATTGAGGTTTCCAAATTTTGTGTATATAAAATTTATATTATACACATTTTACCTAAATGTGTATATATGTATGTATACACATACATACATACATACACACACACATATAACACACACACACACACACACACATATATATATATATGAAAATGCTTGTGTGTGAAAACTTGGAAACTTCAATGGTGGAGAACCAATAGAGTTTAGTATTAACTTTCTAATACCTATTTATCTCTTCTTACTAAATAAAAGAACTATTATCTTGGGAGTAGCATTGTGTTCACCTTTTCAAAAATTATATTTGCTTGGCTCTCTTGAAGATAATATCAAATTACATATAAGTCATAGTTTTTGGATGAAATGTCCAGGAAAATTGTGCTGATACACTAGTAGTCACCAATTTTGAACCTCCCATTTTCTCTGTATTCCTGACTGTGAAGGAAATGTAAATGTTGATGTTCTAGGGGCCATCAAATGATTATTAGGCAATCTTGATAGTGGAAGTCCATGTTAAGGATGCTAAGGGGAGAGAGGGCTCTGGGAAGAAGAGAAAGAGAAAGAAGAGAAAGAAAATAGTATGTACTGCTTACCTTCAAACTTCAGGACATGTGATAGAAAATCACCTTAACATTTATGTATTTTTAGCTAAAATTCACATACAAAGAAATGCATTGATCTTAAATGCAGAATTTAATGAGCTTTGATAAATTGGTACACTCATGTATCCATTGTACCATAGTCAAAGTATAGACTATTTCTACCACCAAGAAAGTTTACTGGTGTCCTTTTCCAGTTAATCTTCCTTACCACTGTTTTGGTTTCTTATACCTTGGATTGATTCTTCCACTTTCTGAGTTTCATGTAACTGAAATAATAAAGTAGAAAATTTCTGTGTCTAGCTTTTTCCAAATGCCACAATATTCATTAAGACAGATCTATGTTAGCAGCATTATCTATAATAACCATTCTATGGAAATAGCCCAAGTGTCCATTAGTGTCCATCAATTGATGAATGGATAAAGAAGATGTATATTCATTCAGTATATGTGGTACACATTTCATTAGACACACACACATGCTGTATATATAGCCTTAAAAAAACAATGAAATACTGCTGTTTGTAAGGACATAGATGGAGCTAGAGCATATAATGCTAAGCAAAATAAGTCAGTCAGAAAAAGACAAATACCATATTATTTCTCTCATATGTGAAATTTTATAAATAAAATGAGCATAGAGAAAAAATGGAGAGAGACAAATCAAAAAACAGACTCTTAACCATGGTATTCACTCTGAGTATGTAATATTCCAGTTTTAATTTTCAATGTTTCTTTTTATTAAAAAAATTTAAGTTTGATTAAGTTAAATTTATATATTTTATGCTTGATGTTAATGCTTTTTGTCTTTAAGAAATCTTTGCATTTATTAAAGTTGTTTTGATATCATCCATGTTACCTTATGGAAGCTTTATAGTTTTAACTTTTTATGGTTAGTACTATGCTACATCTTAATTGAATTTTGAGTGTGACAGGAAAAGTAGTCAATACGCACTTTTTAATATATCTGGCAATATTAGCATTATTTTTAAGACTAGAAGTAAGTTTCATGTAGACAAATTGTAGTTGGTTAATTTTTAAAATTACTCCTGCCATTCTTTGTCTTTATTTTGTGTGTTTAGACCTTTTATATTTAATGTAATTATTAGACTTAATCATTTCGTTATTTCTTTTTCTGTTTATGCTCTTTCTCTTTTTCTTCATTTTACGTTTCCTCCTTTATTATATACAATTAGTAGTTGCTGTTGAAGTTTGTCAGACAAGTGGCAAGATCTTGTTTTCATTTAAGGAAGACATTTCTGATTCATTCCAGGAGAAATTTTATGCCTTACTGAAGAATGAAATCATGGAGACCAATCAAGAAGATATCATACTACTTCAGTGATAAAGGATGGTTCATTGCATATGTATGGTGACAATAAAGTTGGGAAAAAATTATAAAATTAAGATATATATTGATTGTAGAAAAGCTCATTGTTGATTAACATAGAGTGAAAGGAGGAAGAAGAGAGAAGACTAAATGAGACTTCCCAGGATCATAATTTGAACGAGTTAGAGATAAATTTTGTATTTATTTAAATGAACAAAGCAAAATATTAGTTGTTTTTTTTTAAAGATTTTATTTATTTATTTGACAGAGAGAAATCACAAGTAGATGGAGAGGCAGGCAGAGAGAGAGAGAGAGAGAGGGAAGCAGGCTCCCTGCTGAGCAGAGAGCCCTATGCAGGACTCAATCCCAGGACCCTGAGATCATGACCTGAGCCGAAGGCAGTGGCTTAACCCACTGAGCCACTCAGATGCCTCCAAAATATTAGTTTTAGGAAGGGTAAGAAGTATTCAGATTTGGGGAATATTTGGCTCTAAATTCCTTAAGGCAATTAGTATTAATGTCAAGTAGACATTCTTACTAGTGAAAAAAAAATTATGTGCGTATATATGGTGATTGAAGCTATTGGAATGCATAAGAATATATTAGTCTATACTTCAGGGTGATCAATAAAGGGAATTCAGTAATAAACTAAAAATATTAATAATAAAAATTATTAAAGGGGAAGCTGGAGAAAGTAGTGAATAGAGTTAATCAGAAATAAAAGAAAAATAGGAGACACAGGCACAGAAAATAAATACAAATGTGCTGAAGAAGAAAATGATTCATTGCACCAGATGCTGCCTAGAAATCAAATAAAATGAAAGTATAAAAGATACTGAACTTGACAATTTGCAGGTCATAGATACGGTGGTAACTCCAGTGGTGTGATACAGATAGATGCAGATTAAAGTGAGTTGAAGAATCGATGAAGAAATTTTAAGTTCAGGCAAAATGGGGCAAGGTTATGCAGAATGGTTGCTGTGCCAATCTTTAAAATGCGGTGCAACTGTAGGAATTTTAAAATGGTCTTTGGAGCTTATAGAAAAGAACAGAACATTTTTAGTATTAGAAACAAAGAGATAATTTAGAGCTACAGAGGGAGGAGTGGACTGTATCATACAGAGTAATGGCTTTAAATACCCATGAAAGAAAGAATGTGGCTTGAAGTTAGAACTGAGACGTCTGCATAAAAGATAGAACCATTAAAGGAATCTAGAAAAAGATCTGCCTGTAGATTCAAAAACACAGTGAAGATTCTTGATACTCCCAAGTTAAAAAGTAATAATGTTTTACATAGAAAATCTAAGCTCCAGTCTATACATTAAACTGGTGTGAATTCTGAATCGATATTTCTTATTGGAAGAGAAAACTTAGAAAGTTAAGGAATTTATATAAAGCTTAGAGCCTGGCAATGGCAAAGGTGGAGAAAATCCCAAAGTCCAGCTATATAGGATCCCATAACTATACACACAAAAATGCCTCACTGAATAATATCTCACAGTACATAGCTACAAAATAGGGGGAAAAATTCATCAGAGAACTGCTTATTAGATAAAACGGTGGTTGCTTTCTGGCAAGACAGTGTTCTGGCACTTTTGCTCAACTGCTTACTGTGTGCTATTTTCCAATTTAGTGGAAGCAACTATGAGGTGGAAGGTGGAGTTTCTGGAACAGATTGCAGGTGCCAGGGCACTAATATGGATGCTTTGACTGGCACAGAGGCTACGTTTTGTTTTGCTGCCTCTTCCTCTCTACCTTGGGCTAGAACAACTTTCTGAGCATTGGTGGAATCTGTCAAAAGATTCGAAGACATACACTTTCTGTTGCCATGTAAGCCAACATATGGCAGATGGAGCAAGTGGAATGTAGATCCAAGCCTGGGCAGGAGAAAACAGAAGAGGAAGTCTCTTATGAAATAATGGCTCAAAAGAGAAAGTAAAATTCATATACTCAGGACAAAGTCCCTGCTTAAAAAATATCTGATATGACCCTAGACTTGCATCTCTGATAGCTCCATGGGCTCTGTACAAGTAGGAGGTGAAGGCAAAAAAAAAAAAAAAGAAACAAACAAACAAACAAAGAAAAAGAAAAAGCAGTTGTTGGCAACTTAGTATTGAAACAGTGTCCCAGCTAAGCAGTGCTGGAACAAGCAAAGGCCTGGACAGTAATATTTTCTTTTTCTCTTTTTGGCTCCAGACACTTAAGAAAATCTGTCTTGGGTGACCACAAAGATGATGAAACAGATTGCAGTAACCACATATGAGGATATAGAAGGAATATACTCTTTGGAAATGAAAAAAATAAAAAGAAAAAAAAATTTCAAAACAAATAGATAGCTGCAGACTTCAATAATACACAGGACATTCTAGGTAATAGAGACTCTGATTTCAGACTTACCACATTATAATATTCAAAACCACAAAAACAACAACAAAAATAAAACAAGTCACACAAGAAAGAGTCAAGTATGGGCAACTCAAAGTAATACAAAATTGATGGAACTGTCCCTTTTGAAGACCAAATACTAGATTTATTAGGCAAAATCTTTAAACCAATTGTCTTAATATGTTCAAAGAGCTAAAGAAAACAATGGGCAAAGAACTGAAGTAAACCAGTAAAATTATGTCTGAGCACAATTGAGAATATCTATAAGGAGGTGGACGTGTGGCAAGACAGAAGAAAGAATCGGTAAAATTGAAAACTGGATAACTGAGATTATTACATCTGAGGAGCGGAGACAAAAATGAATGAAAAAAATGTTAACAACAGCAACAACACAAAACAAAAACAACAACAACACAAAAATGTAAACAGAGCCTGAGGGACCTGTGGGACACCCACAAGTGTGCCACATACATGTTATTGGAATCCCAGAAGGCAAAGGGAGAAAGGGATAAGAAGAATATTTGAAGAACAATGGCTGAAAACTTTCCAAATTTGGTGAAAGATATGAAATCTCTAGGAAACTAAATAAATTCAACTAGAATAATTTCTAAGAATAAATACTGAGACACATTCTAACCAAATTATTGAAAGACAGAATCTTAAAAGCAACAAGAGAGAAATGACGTCACATAAAAGATAATCTCAAAGAGATTAACACCCAATTTCTCATCAAAACCACCTTGTCTTGTTATTTTCTTCATGATTTAAAAGTCAAATGGATGAAAATAATATAACCTGTTAATGAGCACAAAATATGTAAATATATATTTTTTAACAATAACACAAAGAGTGGGGAGCAAGCCATACAGCAAAAGAGATTTTTGTATTCTACTGCAGCTAATTTGAAATTCCCAGGATAACTAGACAATATCTAAATTTTTTCTATAGAGGAAAAGGAAATGGAAGGGATAAAAATGGTATATTACAAAAATCAAGTAAACATAAATGAATGTAGTAATAGAGTATAAAGCACAAAAAAGAGGGGTACCTAGGTGATGCAGTCAATTAAGCATTGGACTCTCGGTTTTGGTTCAGGTCATGATCTCACTGTCGTGAGATCAAGCCCCATGTTGGTCTCCACGTTCAGTTTGGAGTCTGGTTGACATTATTTCTCCCTCTCTCTGTGCCCCTCCTGCTCGTGCTCTTTCTCAATCTCTCTCTCAGATAAATAAATAAATCTTTTAAAATTAAAAAAAAAATGTATGCACACAAATAGAAATATGGGAAAGTTAAATTCCTCCTTATCACTAATTGCTTTCAATTTGAATAAACTCTTTAATTAAAAGACAGAGATTGCCAAAATGGGAAAACAACAACAACAAAAATCTATCTTCTATCTAAAAGAGACCCACTTTTTATCCAAAGACACAAATAAGTTGGATATAAAACAACAAAACATATTCTGTGAAAACAGTAATCAACAGAGAAGAGTGGCTATACTATCACCAGAAAAAAAATATTCTTTGAGTGAAAAACTTACAAGACACAAAGAAGAATATAATGTATTTTTATTTTGCTTTTAAATTTGTTTTAAAGTTTTTATTATGAAGTAATCTCTACACCCAACATAGGCTCAAACTTAAAATGCCAAAATCAAGAGTCAAGGGCTCTGCTGACTGAGCCAGCCAGTCAAACATGACATATTTTTGAAAGGGTCAATTTATATTACAGTTATAAACATGTATACTCCAAACAACAAAGACCCCAAAATATATAAGAAAACATTGACAGAATTGAAGGGAAAGTAGTTCCACAATAAAAGCTGGAGACCCGACACCCAATTTCAATGATGGAGAGACCATTCAGAAATAAATTAATAGGGAAATATAGGAGTTGAACAACACTCGACTAAGTAGACCTTACATACAGCTACATCCAACAGCAGAACAAGCCTACCTCTCACATGGAACATTCTGCAGGAAGGACAACATGTTAGCCCACAAAACAGTCTCGATGAATTTATGAAGGTGGAAATTATATAAATAAATTAATTTATATAATAGATTAAATACATAAATAAACTGAATAAACTAATACAAAAAGAGGAAATTATATGTTAACTAATAAAGTTTTAATATAAAGAATATAAAAAGAACTCCTATAGCTGAACAAAAAGACAGTTGATTCTTTAAAAAAAAAAAATAAGCAAACAAGTTTAATAGATGTTTCTCCAAAAAAGATACACAAATGGCCAAAAAGCACATGAAAAGATGATCAACATCATTAACATGAGGGAATTGCAGAAGAAAATCACAGTGATGTCTTGTTTCAAACCCATTAGGATGAAAGTAATGTTAAGAAAATGGAAAATCGTAAGTGGCGATAAAGAGGTGAAGAAACTGAATCTTATGCACACTGCCATGTACGTTGAATATAAAATAGCCCAGCCACTATCAAACCAATCTGACTACTCGTCAAAAAGTTAAACGTAGAATTCCCATGTGACCCAGCAATTCTTCTCCTAGATATATAGCCCGAATAATAGAAAACTGGTACTTAGACAAATGTGCACATATTTTCAAAACATACAATTCAACCACAGCCAAACGGTGAAACTAGGTCAAATGTCCATCAATAAGATGAATGGATAAACTAAGATACAATGAAATATTATTCAGCCATAAAAAAGAATGGAATACATGATATAAGTATATAGCATAGATGAACGTTGAAAACACTATGCTAAATGAAAGAGTCCAGACACGAAATATTACATACTGCATTATTCCGTATATATGAAATAGTCATAACAGGTAAATATAGAGAGATAGAATGCTGATTGGCGATTTCCAGGGGCCAGAGGGAAGGAATAATAAGGAACCTACAGAGTTTACTTTTGGTGTGGTGAAAGTGTTTTGGACATAGAGGTCGTAGTTGCCTGACATTGTGAATACACTAAGTGCCACATTAACGGTTCACTTCAAAATGTTTAATTTTATGCCTCGTGAATTTCACTTCAATAAAAAGTTTAAAAATGTAATGATTGAATTTAAAATTTAAAATAGTAATGTTTATGTACAGATAAGTACACATACATGTAAACACACATGTATGTACATGTTAGAACACAAAAAGAGTTTTGTAAAAGAACCAATTAAGAAGACCTTCCCTATCATATATTAATCCATATTTTATTCTATTTCTTTATTTATTTAAAAATTTTTTTAAAGATTTTTATTTATTTATTTAACAGAAAGAGAGAGCACATAAGCAGGGGGAGCTGCAAGCAGAAAGAGAGGGAGAAGCAGGCTCCACGCTGTGCAGAAAGCCTGATATGGGGTTCTATCTCTGGACCCCAAGATCATGACCAGAGCCAAAGGCAGATGATTAACTGGCTAATTCACCCAGGTGCTCCTTAACACGTATTTTAAAGCAATATTTCTTAAGACAATGTAGAATCTTCAAGGAGCTAGAAAAATAGAATAGAGAAGCTGAATAGAGATCTCACAAAAGGGATTGTGAATTTTCAGAACATGTATATATGAGATGAGGTGTTGTTAAACAGCCATAGGGAAAACCTGGTCTCTTCCATGAATAGAATTTTATGAGTAATGCAGAGGCAAATGATTATCAATATAAAACATTATATTAGGTATCCCCGTCACATGACACTGAGTAGAATTTCCATAGGGACTGAAGATATAAATGTGAAAAGCATATTGAAGCACTCAGCTAGGGAGTAATTTACAACAAACAACAGGCAATACCATACAAAAGTGTTGGAATATTATGCCTTAAAATTATAAATCAAATATTAATAACAAGAAAATGAATAAGAAATCACAATGAATTTTTTTTAAAGATTTTATTTCTTCATCTGACAGAGAGAGAGATCACAAGTAGGCAGAGAGGCAGGCAGAGAGAGTGAGAGGGGGAAGCAGGCTCCCTGCAGAGCAGAGAGCCCCATGCTGGGCTCCATCCCAGGACTCTGGGATCATGACCTGAGCCAAAGGCAGAGGCTTAACCCACTGAGCCACCCAGGCACCCCCGAGAAATCACAATGAAATATTAAAAAATAGATTCAAATAACTTTTGGCTAAAAAAGAAATACCTATGATGACTAGATACTAAGGGGACATGATTGAAGATGAAAGAAAATTTTAACAAATCTTGTGCAGTGTAGGTAGTGTACTTCATTATAAAAAAGGTAATTTTTATGTTTAAATTCAGGTATAGAAATGAGGAAACACTAAAAGGACAGAAATAGACAATAAAACATCAAAAATGTAGAAGGATAAAAATATTAGATATGAGAATAGAAACGAATAAAATAGAGAAGAGAAAGAATAAAGAAGCTAACAAAACCAAAAGCTCACTCATCGAAAATACTACACTGAGAAAGGACCCATCAACCAGACACAATGTGAATTTTTGGGAAAGTCTTCCACACAAAAACCTGAGTCGGGCATGAAAGGACATCTCTGTATGAGAATGGTTCTGATCAGGAGAGTGATATGATCTCTGCATAAGTTATCACTCTGGTTGATGTTTGTAATCTAGAGTGGAGAGAGGAAGGCCAGCAAGGAGATAAATAGTGGCCCCTTTGATTTAGAGTGACGACAAAAATCCACAGGAATTGGTGATAGATTATATGTGGGTTATGAGTAGGGAGTAAGAAATATCTTTCAGGTTTTGTGAATGAACAATGGGTGCCATCTCCGTAAATGGGGGGAGATGGTGGCAGAAGGGTGTAGGTCTTTAATTATAGTTACTGATGGACATTTTAAGTCTGTGATGTGAATGGTGGTGACAAGCAAAGGAAAGAAACTTTCTTTGTCCTTGCAACAAATACCACTGCAACGGACAGTCTTTCAAGTAAAGCTCTTTTTCTGGGTATCAAGAAAAGGGTCCTAATGTTCATAAAGAAGAACAGTTTATGTTATCATTTGCATAAAGTGAACCTGTTTGTGAAGTACCGCTGTGGGACATTATAGCTTCCTCATTTGGGATCTCTGTGTTAAGCCTGTAAGGCCATTTTTTCCCAGCTTCTCTGATGCTGGGTCAGGAATGCCTGCAGGCAGCTGGAGGTTTCCTGTTCTGTCACATCATCTTATTGCCATGGCCATTCATCTAAATTGACGGACTTGAGATATTTTATTCCTGCTCATTAACATCAATATTTCCCCCTCCAACGTAATACATTCTCCTTTGATCAATCCTGCCAACTCAACAGTGACTTCATTTTCCTTGCTGTGTTCCTTGAGGCAGATGGAAACAATATGCCTTCTCCTCAGCCAGTGAGGCCTGAGATTAAGGTACACATTGGCTGAGAAGGGAAAGAAAACCTTCACGTGATCCATGCCAATAATTACTATATGAAACGGAAGACAGCCAGCAAACTGTGCACCCAAATTGGTGACTGACATCAGCTATCACTAATTCATCCTACTTATTTGATTCTATTTGGTTTTCCTGAATATTTCTGTATTAAATACACTTAGAAATCAGTTTTCTCAAGTATGTACTTATTCACGAGGAAAAGACTAACCGTCCATATACAACTATGAATTGTATTTATTGCAAAGGGGTGGTTTTTAGTGAGTCTTTAATTGCCTCTCAATTTCTCTATTTTTTTTAATTTATTTTTTATTTTCAGCATAACAGTATTCATTATTTTTGCACCACACCCAGTGCTCCATGCAATCCGTGCCCTCTATCATACCCACTGCCTGGTACCCCGACCTCCCACCCCCCGCCCCTTCAAAACCCTCAGATTGTTTTTCAGAGTCCATAGTCTCTGATGGTTCACCTCCCCTTCCAATTTCCCCCAACTCCCTTCTCCTCTCTAACTCCCCATGTCCTCCATGCTATTTGTTATGCTCCACAAATAAGTGAAACCATATGATAATTGACTCTATTATGCCTCCATCAGAAAGGACGAATACCCAACTTTTGTAGCAACATGGACGGGACTGGAAGAGATTAATTTCTCTATTTTTAAAATTTCTATAATAATATAACTTTGTTAGGAAAAAGGAGCCATTTAAAAGTCATCTTATAAAACTGTATACCCCTCAGATGATACTTAAAGTATGAACAATTGCGATGCACGCTTTTGGTGGATTGGATTATGAATTACTCTCCCCTCACCCCTCCCTCGGGTTTTTTTTTTTTTCCTCCCTCATTTACACTTCAATCTCCTGCTATTTGTTGGAATGAAAAACATGCAACTTTAGGGGAAGAAGAGACACACAGAACTTGTAAACTCTAAGATTCCAATGAGCAAAATCAGCCATAATTGCTCTAATAATTGGAAGAAACAGCACAGAGCCTGGAGCCCCTGGGCTAAATTTTCCTCTGTCAGAAGATCAGCTAAGAGAGATAGATGGCAGGAAGGCAATGGTGGTTTTATTATCTGGTGATTTATGTTATGCTTGCAAGGACCACTGAAATGGTGAAATAAAAATTGACTTTTTATATTTTATAATTAACATTATTATCTGCCCATCAAAGAAGAAAAGATTTGAAAGGAGCCATGTGAAAAGAGTGTAAATTTATATCCTGCAGCATGAAAACCTAAAAGAGTAAGATTTCATGAGAACCAATTATTTAAGTGTGGTCGTCCACAGAACGCCAAAAGAAAGATAGAGAAAGAGAAAAGGAACAAAGGAAGAAAGGAAGGAGGGAGGAGGAAAAAAGTCAGGCAAGAAGGCAAGAAAAAAGGAAGTGGTACATCCCACCTCCCCGAGGACAGCAATTCCTGATACACAAGGACAAATGACTAGCGGTGAGGACTACAGTCTTTCAAAACTGGCAAGCAAAGAACAATCTGATAGGAAGAGTACACCACCCAAAATGTGATTTTTCGCAAACCACTGAAGGCATGTGAAAAACACGTGGAAAGTATTGCTCTGGGAAATGCCATTATATTTATAATAATTTAAAAAAAAAATGGCCTCTCGCTTCTCATCAAGCCAAACTGAAACCTCTGGTGAGCAGTAAATTTATCATCACCTCAGTTCAGGTAGGAAGCAGTGTCATGTATGCACACTCTTGAATGCACGTATCCGAGATGGTGAGTGTGGGTGTCTTTATAAGCATCCATAACATTTTATGATTCTAATCTTTGCTACAAAGGTTTAATGGACTAAAAATTCCACCAAGAGACATCAATGCAAAAATATATCCATTACTTAATTTGATACATATGCATATACTATTCTAAAGTTCCCTTGTCTTGCCTCTTAATAGGAGGGGTGGGGTGGACCGTAACTTGGAGGTTCCTGGTAAGGGCTTTGGAGTCAGAACACCTTGGCTGGGATTCCAGCTCTGCCAGTCCCAAGAGTGATGTCTGACAAGTTATTTAATGTCTTAAAACTTGTTTCTTCATCTCTATAATGGGGGTAATATTAGCTCTTTTATAGGGCTGGCATGAAACATGATGTAATGCATTTAAAAGATCTAACACTGTAGATAGCATTACAGTAAGTGCTTAACAAAATTTGGCTATTGATATAACTTTAAGCTGATTTTAGTTGAAATACCAATTGATTTGTCAAAATGTTTACTGTAACAACTTTTACTTTATTCTGTTTTATAAAATTCAATACTATTTTGAAAGAAGATTTTATTTTAGGGAGAGGGATAATAATTTTGTTTTGCTCTGCAAAATTCATTGGATTTAAAATTTAAATGGCTCTTTAAAAAATATCTTTTTCCCCATTCCATGAACATAGATCTCAAATATCAATTTCACTCAGTTTAAAACATGCTTTGTTACTATGTCAACAAACAAAATGGGCCAACACATGGCTTAATAACATTCTTCAATTTATATTTCTTAATACATGTCAGAAGCTCACAATTCATCTTTATATCATCATTCATATTCATAGAGATAGATGTGTATCTATTTTGATTTTGAAATATTGTATTTTGTCAATTATAGAAAAAAATCAGCAAATATAGAAGAAACTGTTTTGTAGGATCAGTGACTTTCTTTAAATAAGTAGGTCCAATAAGTAAAAAATAGTTTAAAATCTGTTAAGTTATAGGCACTAACCATAACAGTACAGTCAGCGCTCAACTTTTCCTGGAGACTGTGTGTGGGACTGATCCATCAAGCCAGAATTTTCCTGGTTTCCATCTGGACTTGTGTTCAGTCCCCACCACCGCATCCATCCCCCAATTCTATACCTTTATATCCAGCATGCCAATGAATTATTTTAATTCTGTTCTTTATGGTGACTTTTTCCTCTCTTTTTCTGATATGATGCCCTTTTGTTAAGAGCTCGCTAAGATGAATTGGAAAATATCAAAGACAGAAGAACTCATCATGGTGTCTGGATTCATAAATGAGTTCAAAACTCCAGGCAAGGCCAGGTTCCCAGCCATTCCAAGATTCCTTACCCTTAGGCACTTCAGCTTAAGGTTCTCACTTAGCAGAACTGCCCTGACTTAACCTCTAATTTCTCACTATTCCCATGGCCATCGGTAGAATTTATATAACAGTACGTATTTCCTAGCAGGCCATTTAAGAGGTTGGGGGAGAGGCAGATGGAGAGATATAGACACCAAGATGCCCATGTAAACATCGGTGGTTCTACTGATGGGCAGTTAGAGCAGGGCCAGGCTTGGAGAGCTGACTGGAAGAAGAGAAGGCCAGGTGGGCCCCAAGGCAGCAGCAGTGCTGTCCATCCTTGGATTCCATTTGACCAGAGCATGTGTGATTACAGTGCCCCCCTAGCACATACACAAATCACATTGCTCTTCCTCGCTGGGAGAACTAGGACACCACTGGAATTCTGGGGCTTGTACAATTATTTGAAACACTTGGTTCTGCAAACTGGGTCTGGGCCTGGTATTGCTTGGCTTCTGGTTTGGGAAAAGTCATCTTCAGGGACCTGTTGCAGAAAACTCCAGGTCCTTTCCTCCAGGGGGTGGGAAAGAGGGATGACCACTGCTGTTCATTCCCCAACAATGCAGACTTCCCCTACCTACATCTGCACAAACACTTCTGCACAAACTTTATACTAGTTTAAAAAAAACAAATAATTTATTTTTCTTTTTTTTAAAGGCACAGATTGCTTGATTACATATAAACAGTTTGAGAAATAAAATCAAATGAACTGAAACTTTCAGGATATTTTCTTAGAATTTAATTTAATTTAATATATATATCATAATATATATATTAAATTTGGACAACATCCTTAAGCATACATATGACCTTTGATATTTTCTTATTGTCAACTAATAATATAGTTATTTTATACTCTGTATAAATATATCACAATGCTAGATAATTATCACTTGTATATTTATTATTTTTCCCCAGACAAATCCAAAGTAAAATATTACTCATGTAAATTTTGAATTCTAAGCATCATACTGTTTAAGCAATGTCATTTTATGGATGCTTTGGGATAAAAAATTAAAAATGAATAAACAATAACGTATTAATTTCAAGTCAATTTTTAAACCTATCTACACATTCTTCCCTCCCTGTCCTGTACTTAATTGATTCTGCTTGTGCAATTAAGACATAGAGATTCTTGATCCCTGGATCAGACCAATTATGTATTTCTTCAGCTCTTTCCTAGCTTTGCGCTTTTTCAAATTTTAACTCCTTAGAATGTCAATATAATAACTTTTTTTTTTTCCTGAAAAGAGTAACCACCTGGACTTTGGATCTTTATCTTTCTCTCATGATATCAAATTATATTGCAGGGTTGACTACCCATCTGCCTTTTTGCTGTTATCATTTCACTGCTAAGCATGAGCAAAGAGAAACCTTCAATCAAGATACCAAGGTGATCAGAGAGCCTAAAATTCTCAACAATTCACTCACCGGCGGTGTCATTGTCGTCATCCACCCTATCCTCACTTAAGATCAGGCACATTCCTCTCTCTCTCTCTCTCTCTCTCTCTCTTTCTCCCCTCCTTCAGTATGAATTCCCGATGTCACTGACAGGAGAAAAGATATCATCAAGACCTAAAGTTTCTTTCTATTTTTTATTTTTTAAAGATTTTATTTATTTGACAGACAGAGATCACAAGTAGTCAGAGAGGCAGGCAGAGAGAGAGAAGGAAACAGGCTCCCTGCTGAGCAGAGATCCTGATGCGGGGCTCGATCCCAGGACCCTGGGATCATGACCTGAGCCGAAGGCAGAGGCTTTAACCCACTGAGCCACCCAGGTGCCCCAAGACCTAAAGTTTCTGGCGAGTCACCAGACAATAATCTTCCATGAAGTATTTCCAGTTTTCCTCAAATGGATGTTAATACTTCAAACTTTTAAACACTTTTCAATTTCATGCATATCATATCATGTTGACCCAAATCCATTACAGTTATTTCCTGCAACGCATTCTCTATTCGAGAGAACAAAACTATATCTTAATCATCTTTTTTCTTTACTACTTAAACAGATCACTTAATGGTTGCTGAAGGACTGTAGCAATCATGATTGCGTATGACTAGTCGCACTGAATGTTGATCCAAAACAAGCTAGGTATTAAGTCTTGCACGGACTGACTACAGCTGAATGTTTGGTTTGATGGAATGTATACGACGGTTTACTTCAAGACCAGAGATTCTTCATCCTCCCATATAATAACATATCCTGAACAAATTTAGTGTCAGGAAGTAGTCTGAAATCCAAATAAAGGTTCATGTGGATATGTGGACCCACTGAGTCCTTTCACAATCCTTTCAAGAACCTCTAGCTTATTTACTTTTGAGCATGCTAAAATAACCACTTGTGGAGACCCACAGCCCAGAAATCACCATAGAACTCCGTCCACATTCTGAATGGGGACTTGGAACAGGGAAGTTACTCAACTTCTCGTAAGATAAGTTTTGTCAGATGCAAAGTGAAAATAATAGTATCACATTCATAGCAGTGCTCAGAGTATTAAAAAGTCTGGGTGAGGAGATTGGTTGTCTAAGAACATCCCAGAGTACAACAAGATTTCTAAAGCTGTTCTACAGCACTGAATCGTAGATAGAATTTTATATTTTTAGTGGCACATTTAAAACAGTGAAGAGACGGGGCATCTGGGTGGCTCAGTGGGTTAAAGCCTCTGCCTTCGGTTCAGGGCATGATCCCAGGGTCCTGGGATCAAGCCCCACATGGGGCTCTCTGCTCAGTGGGGAGCCTGCTTCCCCCTCTCTCTCTGTCTACCTCTCTGCCTACTTGTGATCTCTGTCTGTCAAATAAATAAATAAAATCTAAAAATAAATAAATAAATAAAGGCAGTGAAAAGAAAGGGGTGAAATTAATTTTAATAATGTATGTGTTATAGCACAAAAAGTCTAAAGTATTATCATGTCAACATGTAAATAATATTAAAAATTGTTTATGGGATATTTTACATACTTTTTTGTGTGTTAATTCTTCAAACTACAGAGTGGTTTTGTCATCACTCCATATCCTTGTTTGGACTCTGGACATTCCAAATGTTTGCAAGTCACGTAAGACCAATGCCTACTGGGTTGCACAGTGCAGATCTAGACGATGAACCCAGGGAGTCACTAACTTTGTCCCATCTGGGAAAAGGGGCATGAAAAAACTGGACTGATCTCTGCCAAATATCTGGAGTGATCACATGCCAAATATCACGCCATAGTGAGAACAAAGTAGCAATTTCCAGGGAGTAAATGCATCTCCTTTCTCCTTACCATCATCCTTGGCTGCTGCTTTTACAAGTCCCTACTCACATTATTCATGCATTCTCTTTAATGACACTGTGGACTCATGTTTAAGTGCTGTTTGCTTTTTTGTTTTCATGTATCTAATTTGTTCCTTTCTCAGCTTCATTATATGCCCTTGAGACTATTTTAACAGTGAATTCCACCTTCTTTTCTTCAACAAATTGGTCTAAACCTTTAGACATACTCTGGTATTGGCTCTGTATACTTGTCTGATTTTAGTCGTCATCGCTGGAGGACTCTATATTGCAACACAGAATTCCAACAGCTGAGCTATTCCTTGTATGTTCACATCTTCCCTTTCCCCACCCACTCCCCCAACTCCAGGGATCGGGCAAATGTTTTTTTAGTAATTTTTTAAAGATTTTATTTATTTATTTGACACAGAGAGAGGGATAGTAAGAGAGGAAACACAAGCAGGGGGAATGTGAGAGGGAGAAGCAGGCTGCCTGATGGAGGGCTTTATTCCGGGACCCTGGGATCATGACCTGAGCCAAAGGCAGACCTGAGCCACCCAGGTACCCGAGTTTTAGTAATTTTAACTAATTTTCTGAAAAGGGAAGAAATAAGAGGCAGGTATAAAATAGAATAAGAATGGAAACAAAAAATAAAGAAAAGGCTAGTGTAGTTACAAATCTTGATGTACATAGTAATGATAATCATAGCTATAAACATAATATCTACTAACCATTGAATATTGCTCTGTAGCAGACACTTTGTAAAACCCCTGTATCATCCTGTTTTATTTTATCTCTACAGTAACCATCTAAAGGAATACTTGACTTTCTACTTCTCCCTTGGTCAGCCCTGTTTATTTTTCTTGAGATCAGGCATACAACCAGATGGAGCCTCCCCCATTTCCCCTCCCTTTTTTTCCTAGCATTGTTTTTGAAAGCTCTTAGAGTCAAAACTGTCTGGCTTTGTAAGTTTCTTCTAAATTACCATAAGGAGACCTATGGGGAGGCCAATTTTTTACCCTCAAGTTATATTTACTCACATCCTTAAAACATGTTGGATACTGTCTCTTGCCTAATTGTTGTGTCACTGATGGTTTGAATTCTCTTTGTTTGAGTGCCTAAGTGAGTCCACACCTGACGGTATCACAGCAGTGTCCCTACTGCCATGACCAAAAGCCCTTTGTCTGAACAATTCACCTTCTTGAGTCATGGCATCAGCTGCCACTTCACAAACAGTGCTGAAATCCTCACTGTCTCACCAATTTTATTTTTATTAAAAAAGAAAGAAAGAAGGAATGAAAGGGGAAAGCAAAAGGAAAATAGCAAAGTATCTTAGAACTGTGCCTAATGTTGTAAAATGGTGCTAAACTGTGTCTTGATTGTAAAAGAGAAATCAATTTAGAAAGTATTGACTTGGAAGAACTTAATTGCTCATAAAATTAATTTATGGATGACTTTATTTGATGTTTGGAAACAGGAATACAAATGAACCAACTTCGATGTGTATGAATTTCCATGGCTAGCCAAGAAAAGGTAACTTACAAGAATAGAAAATTGAACCAGATGAGACAGTAATGGTTGTTTACACTCTCTGGGAAACAGCCCATATTAGGCTATAAGTAGTGAATAGTTATAAAATAGTTTAACAGTAGGAGTTGTAGACAAGTTTAAAATGAAAACTATTTAAATTGAATCAAAAACTGCTCACTGGCTGATACACCTTAAAATAGACATAGGTACCTGTGAGTTTATAAACAAAAGTAAAGGAAATAATATCTTCTGAAGAAGTTATAGGATAAATAATTTGAAAACTGTTAAGTCCCCAAGAGCCATTAAAGCAGAATCTTCCTGCTGAGATAGCAGAATTTTTATTGTAAATGATCATGTAAGTAGAGAAGCAAAGCAATAGTAACAAAGAATGTGGAATGAATATATATGTCCATCTTTGACAGAGGCAACAGAAAGATGCATGCAGGCATAATGACAATTCTATAGGAGCAAAAGGAAATAGAAGAAACTTGTATCATATATGTGATAATATATGCTATTCACATTTTTATAATTTGCATGATAAAAGGTAAATAAAACAATGATTTAAATTATCTCGAAAGCTTCGAGTCAAAGATACATTTCTATTAGTGGGGAAGTAAGTGTAATTGTGGTTACTTCTTACAATGGGCTAAGTGCCAATAACGTGATTGTTACTAATACTAATCTTATGTATGATTAATATCTATTTGGTAAAACTCTAGTGTCTTCTTGGCATCAGGGAAATACTAATCAAAACCACAGTAAGATACCATCTCACACCAGTCAGAATGTCTAAAATTAGCCAGCCAGGAAACAACAGATGCTGGCGAGGATGGGGAGAAAGGGGAACCCTCCTACACTGTTGGTGGGAATGCAGCTGGTGCAGCCACTCTGGAAAACAGCATGGAGGTTCCTCAAAAAGTTGAAAATAGAGCTACCCTATGACCCAGCAATTGCACTACTGGGTATTTACCCTAAAGATACAAACGTAGTGGTCTGAAGGGGCACATTTACCCGAATATTTATAGCAGCAATGTCCACAATAGCCAAACTATGGAAAGAACCTGGATGTCCATCAACAGATGAATGGATAAAGAAGATGTGGTATATATGTACAATGGAATACTATGCAGCCATCAAATGAAATCTTGCCATTTGCAACGACGTGGGTGGAACTAGAGGGTATTATGCTTAGCAAAATAAGTCAATTGGAGAAAGATAACTATCATATGATCTCCCTGATATGAGGAAGTGGAGATGCAACATGGAGGGTTTGGGGGGTAGGAAAAGAATAAATGAAACAAGATGGGATCGGGAGGGAGACAAACCATAAGAGACTCTAAATGTCACAAAACAAACTGAGAGTGGCCGGGGGGAAGGGGATCAGGAGAGGGTGGTGGGGTTATGGACATCGGGGCGGGTATGTGCTATGGTGAGTGCTGTGAAGTGTTTAAACCTGGAGATTCACAGACCCGTACCCCTGGGGTTAATAATAATTATATGTTTATAAAAAATAAAAAAAAAAATTCTAGTGTCTTTTCCCCATTATCCCAGCTGAAGACATTTTTTTTCCACATTTAAACTCCACAGTATGATGGGTGCCCTCTCTTCATGATCCTCTGGCCATGGATGACCCATATGGTGTAACATCCTGAGGATTTCTGAGAGGTGAATGGCAGGTAAGTGTTTGTGCACAGGGCATTGTTCCCTCTTGGAGTAATTAAACGTAACCAGCAAGTCTCAGGAGCAAGTGATAGGAGGTTTGGAACTGTGTCGTGGCTGTCTGGTTGGCATTCACAGTGTTTCCATGAGGTTTCCAGGTAGTCTCACAGTGCCTTGGCCAGGTACTCTAGGTGGAATGTCCAGGCACCTCTTTTATGACAGAATTCCCCTCAGGACATATCTGGCTGATACCAGGCACTATTCTGTAGTCCTTACCCGCTATGGGCAAAATGCATGCGCTCTTCTTTTCTTACCACAATGGCTGGATGTCCTTTAGAAAGGCTTCTCTTCATTTGAGTCAGAAACCCAACCATTCAGTTGTGTGTAACTTGTCTTTCCATTACCAAACCATAGAAAAACTTTGATTTTTTAAGAACAAAGTTCTATGTCATAATATCATACAAATACACAATTAAGGAACTTATGCATACACCCACACAAAGTACACTAAAAAGGAGGTTTAAATATAGAATAAAAAAATAACATTAATTCAGCTCCTGCCATAGAAGAACTCCTCTATATATTCCTGAAAAAAAAAAGACTGAAAAACTGAGTTTCTTATAATGATCCTGTGTTTCAAGTATTATCTCTTCTGTTTTACAAATGAGAAAAGACAAGATTCTGGAAGTTAACTTACTTAAAGTGAACAGCAGAGTCAGGCTTTGAAAATGTTGTCCCTGAATGAACAGAATATGGCACATGTGTCTTTTTTTTTTTTTTTTTTTTTTATACTGCCTCAAGGAACTGAACTTCAAAATGTAACAGGAACTTTTGTATTTACACCCCTTATAATCTCCTTATCCTTTAAAGTACTCTGTTCCGGTTGCAAGATTGCTCTAAGTGAGACACATCACTTTATACATGTAAATGAGGCAGTAAGTGTATGTGTGTGTGTGTGTGTGTGTGTGTGTGTGTGTGTGTGTGTGTGTGTGTGGTGTGTGTGCACATACATTTATGCCCATCATAGATAAATCAGTGCAGGAAATCCAGACAGTAGGAAAGTCAGTGTTTATTTAAATAATTTTTAAAAAGATGACTATCATTTAAATTCTGCCTATTGTGCATATCCAGAACTCCAGATGTTTTTTTATTGTTAAAGTCTTGATACTTACACTTTGTTTGAAATATATATAATATTTATTTATTTATTTTCTATGTAATATTTAAAATGATATTCAGTCATAGGACATAGTCTATCATTTTAAATAATGAATAAAAGTACCTTTGAATGGTTAGTATATATAATTTACTATGGTAGTCATCTTAATATTGCTCAGAAAGTAGAAAGATAAAATTCAAAAACCTATTATACAGATTTCCCAAATGAACCATGGTGATTTGAGATCAGTAAACTATTTAATATAATTTTTTTAAAGATTTTATTTATTTATTTGACAGAGAGAAATCACAAGTAGATGGAGAGACAGGCAGAGAGAGAGAGAGAGGGAAGCAGGCTCCCTGCCGAGCAGAGAGCCCGATGCGGGACTCGATCCCAGGACCCTGAGATCATGACCCGAGCCGAAGGCAGTGGCTTAACCCACTGAGCCACCCAGGCACCCCTATTTAATATAATTTAAAAAACCAATAAACTCAAGAATAAAATGGCAAGAGTCAAGAAGCAAAGAGGAGATTGTGGAATAATTATATTTAAAACCAAAACTAAAGAAAGTTTCTGTAATTAAGTAGAATTAAATCTCAATTCCTTAACAAGTAAGGAGAAAAGAATGACTTTCTATTTATACAGTTTTGAGAGATTAATTAAAGACCAAACTTTCCTAAAGACTCCTTACAAAACCAAGGGGGAAAATCTTTGTCATGTGCCTCTCTTGGTTTGGTACATTGCAAGATATAAATTTTATATTTCCCATGGAAATGTTATTATAACATCAGAAGTTTCCAAATGTGATTATTTTTAATATCCAGAGAAATACTGTCAGTATACTCTACCATACGTGCTATAAAACTTCAGGAAATATTTAACATTAAATATACATTGTCAAGCCTTGAACAAAGTCTCCAAGAATAAAGTTCTTGTTGTCTGTGTCAAGGGTGTGCTTATGGGACCCTGTGCAGAGAGTATAGAATCAGGTGGAATTGTACATGCAGATGAATTGCCTTAAATGACCTGGATTTGTTCTAAGCTCCAGAGATTAATTTCAGTGCAAATCAAGACCTCAGTATCACCTCAGACCTGATCAGATAGCTACAATCAATCAATCAATCAATCAGTCAATAGGAGATGACAAGTGTTGGTGAGAATTAAGAGGAAAAGGGACCTTACACATGGTTGGTGCAACCACTATGGAAAACCTTTTGCAGGTCTCTCAAAAAATAAAAATAAAACTGCCATAAAATCCAGCAATCTTACTTCTGGGTGCAAATCCAAAGGAAATGAAATCAGTACCTTGAAGAGATAATTGTGTTCCCATGTTCATTGCAGCATTATTCACAATAGCCAAGATATGGAGACAACCTAAATGGCCACTAAAGGCTGAAGGGATAAAGGAATAGGGATGTACCATATATACACAAAAATTATTTAGATTTTTTTAAAAGTAGATTCTGGAGTGCCTGCATGGATCAGCTGGTTAAGTCTCTGCTTTAGGCTCAGGTCATGATCTTGGGATTGAGCCCCATGTTGAGCTCCCTGCTCAGCCAGGGGCCTGCTTCTCCACTCATCCTCTCTCTCTCTCTCCCTTTCTCTCACAAAAACAAATAAATAAAATCATTTTTTAAAAAAATCAAAAAAATTAAAAAGGAGATCTGACATTTACAACTATATAGTTGATTCTGGAGGACATTAAACTAAGTAAAATAAGTCAGATACACATAGAGAAATACTGCATATCTCCCATATATTTGGAATCTATGAAGTTGAATACATAGACATAGAAATGGCATTGTGGTTACTAGGGGCCCATGGGGTGGAGTGGGTTGGGTGGGGAGATGTTGGTTCCAAGGAAGAAAGTTGCAGTTACATAGGATGAATGTCTAGAGATCTCATGCACAGCATTAGGACTATAGTCAATAAAACTGTGTTGAATACTAGTAGTTTGCTAAGAGGGTAGATTTCAGGTGCTCTTACCACACACACACATAAATGGTAACTATGTGAGGATGATATGTTAACTAGCCGGACTGTAGTAATCATTTCACTATGTATATGTACATTAGATATATGTACCTTAAATATATGGAATACATTTTTTATTTAATAAAAGAACAAAGATTAATTTCAAGATTCAACATTCCATGTGAGAGCATGCTAGGAATAGACAGACTAAAAGTTTTAACTTGTAATTATCTAAAAACTGTCATAACCTTTTATTCTTTTTTGATATATAACACTAGTTTGAAACATTTTTAATTACATAAGTATTAAAATAGCACTGAAAGTACAAAAATTAAATAGCTCTTCCAGTATGTAGTTTTATAAATTATTTCTTTAGCTTACTATAAATATATTTTAAGAAATATCCTAGGGACACCAGGGTGGCTCAGGCAGTTAAGCATCTAATTCTCGATTAGAACTTAGGTCACCACCTTAGGGTTCTGAGATCGAGCCCTGTGTTGGGCCTCATGTTGGGTGTGGAGTCTGCTTGAGATTCTTTCTCTCTACCCCTCCTCCCTTGTTCCCTCTGTAAAATAACTAACTAACAAAATAGATAATTAGTTAATTGATTGATTGATTACATTCTGGGTTTGATAGATGGAGTTGAAAAACCAAACTGCTTTTGATCACCTCTTTATCTTTGGGCAGGTGAGTGGACCTCTCTAAATTCCAGACATTTCCTCTGTGATACAGGGAAAAAAACAAAATTGAAAAACAGAAAACTTTCAACAGTCTTGAAAAGCAAATGATACCTAGTAAGGACTTGTTAAACATTAGTTTTATTTGGCCACATAAGCCATTGTTTTCATATGAAAAACTGTTCATCAGATTTATAAAACTTAATTTATCTAACAGCTTCCTCACAAAGGAAATCAATGATTTGTTTTTAATTTTATCAATTTTGTACTTACATTTTACAATTAGCACTGTTGTAAATATTGATATTTTAATTTCCTCATTATTTTCTTGAGAAAAGAAGAAAATTGCTTTGCCAAATGCATTTAAAATATTTATTGGCAAATTGCTTTCCATAAGAAAACAATTATGGTTGAATATTTGATTTTTCAACAAAAATGCTTGGTAATAACAGGCATTTAATATTTTTCCCAGTAATAGACATGAAAATGTTAAATTTTTATTTGAACTCATATGTATTTCATAATTAATGAGGTGCAATAATTTTAAGCTCTTCCTTTCCCTTTTATTTTTAAATATCACACTAACAATGCATCTTCAATTAAAATAATCAACAGTTCATATATTATAAAGTAAAAATGATGAATATATCCTCATTTCACAAATACATCTATCCAGAGTTAATTAACTTTGCTTGTACAACAGCATGACATTTTTATTTCAAATGTTATAATTTTGTAAGATATGGCATATTATACATATAATATTATAGTTACAAAAACTAAATTCATAAAATTCATGTTCTATGCTTTTTCCCATAAATATATATCATCATCTAGCTTCATATTCAGCTTATTATTTTAGTAGCTGCTGATTTTTATAAAATATTACTATCCCATAATTTTACATTATTTTGCTTACCAGGATTTAAGTTGTATAGAAATTGATAGAAATACAAGTAACTGCACATAGCAAAATAATCTACTCATGATGACTTAAAATAACACAATTACTTTTTGTAGGAAATCCAAAAGTGAAGACCTCAGAGTTTTTGATAGAGTCTCTTTGATGTCATGGACTCTAAAAGTGTGTACTTTCTGTTGGGTACATTGGTACCAGAAAAAAGTAAAATACACTTGTAAATGTTCACTGCACCTGGGGAAAGATGTGGGTTCATCTACTTCATCTTTTGATGGACTTCAAACTCCTCACTTCTGGCACCAGTCTGAAAATGCTGACCTCATCACATACTAATGGCTTTATTTTGCCAGCTGGCAATTTGCTCAGTGGGCAAACCATTATGAACAGTGAAACCATTATGAACAGTGGAGTAAATGTTTTCCCTCATTAAGTCTGATTTTGGAGAGGGGGTTGATCAGGGTGGACAGGTCTAAAGCCATACTTCTAGTATGTAAAATTACTACATACTAATAGTATGTAGTATGTGGTACAACTTTATTACCTTGGAAATATCATTGTAAACTTCTTGCCCTTTAACAAATATTCTGTTGTTGTTTTTGTTCTTGTTGTTGGTTTGTTTCTCATTTTTTGTTTTTTACAAATAAACCTTACCCCTAATTTATTCCATATGAATCTCTGGGCCAAAAAGAGTAATGAACTGGCTCATAATCAATGAGCTGAGAATCTGTCAGTTATAGCCCAGAGGTAAGACAAGAATCAAATATGAACCCAATGGATGGGCAACCCAAATATTAGAGTTGATCATTTATTGCTATTTTTTATTGATGAAAAGAAGGGGAAAATTGACACTTACCTGAACTCTAGAGGCATCAAAAACCCCTGTATTTTCTATAAGTGCTTTATTGCAGAAGGATGCCGGTGGTTTTGTGGCTGTATCAGGAAGAAGAAACAGTGGCAACTGATGCTTAAATGATTTACCAGATTAATGACACTTGTTCTGGAAATTAGACTGACTGCTACCCAGCAAGTGAATGACTTGTAAGATAGTTTGTAAGTTTATCATGTACTTTTTTAGCAGCTGATCTGTTTACTTTCTAAAAATCAGCTGTATAATTCCTAAAACAGTTGTACCTTTGTACTTCTTATAATTATATAATTTAAGTTGTTAGATGATAATGCAAAAATAAAGAGTTAGGCTTTTTAGAAGACTAATGTGAATAATTTTGGAATACTTGATAAGCATGACTCACCAAAAGTATGGTCTAATTGTGAGCTATTGTACTATAACAAATCAGTTAAATAATGTAAAAATTTAGTCAGATTCTTTACTCAAGTTATTTCAAAAGTTTCAGTAGGTTCTAGGTAGACTCTGGAAAACTTTTTTTCTTTTAAGAAAAGTATCAAACCTTTGCGACTACATTGTAATAAATAACATCAAAAGAAACAAAATGAAATCTGGAAGGAATAGACATAGAGATCCCAGGCAAATGGGGCTATTCCAGTTCTTTCATTCATTCTTCATTTATAAATTGAAACCATCTAAAGAAGACACATTTCTTTTTTAAAAATTTAATTCAATTTAATTTTTTTGTGTGTGTTCCAAAATTCATTGTTTATGCACCACACCCAGTGCTCCATGCAATACGTGCCTTCCTTAATACCCACCACCAGGCTCACCCAACTCTTCACCCCCCTTCCCTCCCCTCCAAAACCCTCAGTTTGTTTCTCAGAGTCCACAGTCTTTCGTGGTTTGTCTCACCCTCCGATTTCCCCCAATTCACTTTTTCTTTCCTTCTCCTAATGTCCTCCTTGTTATTCCTTATGCTCCACAAGTAAGTGAAACCATATGATAATTGACTTTCTCTGCTTGACTTATTTCACTCAACATAATCTCCTCTAGTCCCATCATGTTGACAAAAAGCTGGGTATTCATCCTTTCTTATGGAGGCATAATATTCCATAGTATATATGGACCATATCAAGAAGACATATTTCTTCATCAATTCCTGGGTTCCTGTATCTCCTCATCAAGTATTTTGGTTAGTGTAATATAATGTTTGAAAAGGAAAGTCAAGATAAATGATAAATGTTTATTTCTCTTTGTTCACATAAATAATGAGTTGGTTAGCAAATATCTTCCAAATAGGAAAATAATTAGGCATGTGAGTGTACATGACTGTTTATGGAGTGTGTGGGTATGTCACTCCCACACATTTTAGATCCTTATAAATGAAAAATTTTAACAAATCTAGTAAGTTCCAATGTATCATTAGTTTTCATGTGTTTATTTTTTAATTGGTTTCACTTTTTTCCAGTTTTGGTCAATGAAAGCCTCCTCAAATTAGCTAATGTGTCCTGTTACTGAAATCTTCCCTTGTCTTGTTATTAGACCATCTAAGGTTATTGTGCATATTTTATGCACCAGATATGGACTTAGATATTTACCCAGTGTCCTAGTGACTTTAGGGAGAAAAAGTGATTAATGACTTTCACCTGGGAGTTTTTATAATAGTTTTTAGAATTTTTATAATATATAATATAATATATAAGTTTATAGTTTAGAGTTTTTATAATACTACAGTATGAGTTTAACAGCTAAACCACCTGTTCTCAAGGAGCTTACCAAAATATATGTGTTACCTAAAAGTAACACAAATTGGTACCTGTGATAAAATCCATAAGAAAAGCAGGCAGGATGTAAAAGTTGGCATTAACATACATGTTTATTTTTCCAAAATTTAAGTATATATGATTTGTAAATAATTCAAAAGATTTTCCTAAACTAGAGCTTTCAATGGCTTCTGAATCACATAAATCACATGCAAAATTTATGTTTATAAATATATATATAGTAAGTTCCAATGTATATATATATATATATGTATATATACATATATAGAGAGTAAGTTTCAATGTGTATGTATATGTATGTATATATATATATATATATATATCTGGAGACAGACCTCTTTCATCCTATGCTACAATCCATAACTTGATAGTTTAAAAAGCACTTCTTTCAATCCTTTTATCTTCTTTAATTTATACTTTATCATCCAATAACTGAAGTAATTATTATATGAAATACTAACACTTTGAATGAGGATACTAATTTTAGTTAGTTCCTAATTTTACACCTTCATCTACTACTTACGACTTTATTTTGTGTATTTTGATGTTATTTATCACAAAAATATTCATGACAGCCATTTTCATCTTTTTGATTGTATATATTATGATAAATATAATGGCTGTCCCATTTAACATATTGAATTCTGTATTTTCTGAAAAAATACCATCTATGGACTTTAAAACATTATTCTGACCTTGTATTGCCTATCTAATACTTTATAGTGTTTCTATTCTATTTTGTTTAAGGCATAGTGCTTATAAACATTGCATACTGGGGTTGGTTCTATTTTAATTCAATATAAACATCTTTAATTTTTATAACAAATAACACAGGATATAGACACCAGACCTAGCACTCTAGTCATAAAAACAGGTAGAGATCTGCCTTCTATTGCATAATACTTGTTTTGTGAAATAAAATCTTAAAAAGAATCTTGTAAACTAATTACACTTAGGTAAGGCTGAAAAAAGGATGCCCATAGACAGATGCACAGATGGGTCTAAGAAAGCTCAGTGGGAAACAGGATCTACATCTCAGTCCAAGAGGCTGATGTGGTGTCTGTTCCCTGAAACAGGGTGTGTCATTCCATGATTTCCTTTGTGTTCACTTCTTGTTCCTTATTTAAATTACAGATAACACTCCCATCACAGCTATGGAAAGAAAAAAAATGATAAGACAAAGAAACTGAGGAGAAAGAGGAAATAAGAGTTCCATGCATGATTTAAACTATAATTATAATTTCAAGTACCTGAACAATTTCTTTATCTGGGAAAATTCCAGGTCAAATTTCCCATTAACTGGGTCATTTGAAAAAGACCAACGGAGGCCAAAAGTTTCTGGGCACCTCACAAGCTAGAAGAGGCAAGGAACTTTCTCCCTTAGGTTTCCAGGGGAGCTGTGGTCTGTTGACACTGTGACTTCAGACTTCTGGTCTCCAAAGTCCTTCATGAAAATGAACACAAGGAAGAGTAGGAGCAGAGGCCATGCAGGAGCTCCCACTCCTAAATGTGTCCTGCCCAACAGATGCTACCTGGACATACGAAGAACAATCACTGATGAGGGCCCCAACAGTCCTTCCAAGCATGGAATTCTGAGATGACAGGGACAGAAGCCTCCTATTGATCACCTCCAAAGCAGTGGTCCTGCCCAGACACCATTAGGAAACCAACTCAGTCCAAGGCAGCACCATGTCCCAAGTACAGAAATAATTTCAGAAACTTTCAATCAGAATAATCCTTAAAAATGGCCTCTGTGATTCACATCTGTGTTTATGGTGCATTCTCCACAGAAAACAAAACTAAAAAAAAAAAAAAAAATCAGCCCTTTAATATTTGAATGCCTGTATTGAAACCTTCTAAGTAATTACTTACTTTTACATTCTTAAGTTTATCAAAAATTTTAGTTTTGGGTAGGTGCTTTCTTGATTGTCAAGATAATACTTTTATTAGGGGTTATCTTAAAACAAAGTAAATACAAATATGCAACTGAAATATCATTTTTCTGTGTGTGCACGTACTTTGGAAAAGATGGCAAAAATATGGTTCCTTAAGACAACGTTTAAAATGTTTTGACTAATTTAAAAAGATTTAATGATTCTTGATATCACATTACTGGCCTCTTTAACTGATCTTTGAATATAGCTGTTATTTATTTATTTATTTATTTGACACAGACAGAGATTGAGCACAAGTAAACAGAGCAGCAGAGGGAGAGGGAGAAGCAGACTCCCCACGGAACAGGGACCCCTATGTCGAGCTTGATCCTAGGATGCTGGGATCATGACCTGAGCTGAAGACAGATGCTTCACCAGCTGAGCCCCCCAGGTGCCCCTGAAAATAGTTTTAATACATTATCAAGATAAACATAATCTAAAAGCATACCTTGAAAATATTGCAGGTTCCTGACCATTGCGATTAAAGCAAATATTTCAAGAAAATTAATTAAGCGAATTTTTGGTTTTCTGTTGCATATAAAACTAATGTTTACACTACACTGGAGCCTATTACATGTTCAATAGTATTATACTGAAAAAAAAGTACATATCTTAATTTAAAAAATACTTTCTTAGGTCATTATCATCATTTTTCAAGGGCCCTCGAATTTTTGGAATGGCAGATGGGTATTGGCTTCATCTAAACATCATCTGAGCTATCAACAAGTTCCATTTGTTTTGCTAGTGGAGGGTCTTGCCTTGATGTTCATGACTGCCGACTGATTGGAGTAGTGTCTGCTGAAGAAACAGTGGAAAAGATAATTCTTAAAATAAGACTACAGTGAAGTTTCCTCCATTAACTGATTCTTCCTGTTGTGAATGATTCCTTTCTAGAAAGTGATGGTGTTTAATAACATGGTACCTACAGTAGAACTAGTTCTAAAATTGGAGCCAATTCTCTCAAATCCTGCAGTTGCTTTACACAAAAGTTGAGGTAATGTTTAAACATCTTGTCATTTTGACAACCTTCACAGCCTCTTCACCAGGAGTGGACTCCATCTCCAGAAGTACTTTCTTTGCTCACCCATAAGAAACAACTCCTCATCTGTTCAAGCTGTATCATGAGATTGCGGCCAGTCAGTGCCCTCTTCAGGCTCCACTTCTAGTTCTAATACTCTTGCTATTTCCATCACAGTAACATCCTCCATGTAGGTCTTGAACCCCTCACAGTCATCCATGAGAATTGGAATCAACTTCTTTCAAATTCTTATTATACATGTCAGTTTTATGACACAAATGTTCCTAATGACAACCAGAGTGGTGAATCCTTTCCAGAAGGTTTTCTGTTGGCTTTGCCCAGCTGCATCAGAGGAATCACTACAGTCTCATGAAATGTATTTCTTAAATAAGAAGACTTGAAAATCAACATCACTCCTTAATCCATGAAATTCCGGATGGCTGTTGTGTTAGTACACATTATTCTTGTGTATCTTCTTCAGAGATCTTGGGTGACCAGGTTCATTGTTCATGAGCAGTAATATTTTGAAAAGAATCTTTATTCCCTCCTACATATTCAGTCTCAACAGTGGGCTTAAAATATTCAGTAAGACCATGCTGTAAGTAGTTGTGAAGTCATCCGGGTTTTGTTGTCCCATTTATGGAGCACAGTCAGAGTAAATTAAGCACATATTTTAAAGGCTTTCAGATTTTCAGAATGGTAAATGATCATTGGCTTCAACTGTTTAAGTCACCAGTTGCATTAGTTCTTAATGGGAGAGTCAGCCTGTCCTCTGAAGTTTTAAAGGCCAACACTGACTTCTCTCTAGCTATGAAAGTCCTAGATGGCATGCTCTTTTGATGGAAGGGTGTTTCATCTACACTGAAAATCTGACATTCAGTTCAGTGATCTTTGTTAATTATTTAATTTAATTTCCACATCAGAATGTAATGTTTCACCTAGCACTTCTATGTTATGGACTCAGCTGGTTTCTTTAAACCTTATGACCCAAACCTATGCTAGCTTCAGACATTTCTTCTTCAGCTTCCTCACCTCCCAGCCTTCATAGAATTGAAGAGAGTTAGGGCCTTGCTCTGGATTAGGCTTCAGCTTAAGAGAATTATATGGCTGCTTTGATCTTCTAAGGGGACCACAAAAATTTCCACTATGTCTACAATAAGTCTAGTTTTCTTTCTTATTATTTGTGTGTTCACTGGAATGGCACTTCTAATTTCCTTCAATTGTTTCTTTGCATTCACCATATGGCTTAGTGCTAGCTTAGTGCTAGGCAAGAGGGCTAGCTTTCTTGCTTGTTTTTTTTATTTTTTTCTTGCTTTTGTTTATATTTTATTTTATTTTATTGTTTATGTGTTATGTTAGTCACCATAAAATAAGTCAACCAGAGGAAGTCAATTATATAGTTTCACTTACTTGTGGAACATAAGAAATAACACGGAGGACATTAGGAGGGCTAGCTTTCAGCCTGTCTTGGCTTTGACATGCCTTCTTTACCTTAGTCATTTCTAGCTTTTGATTAAAAGTGAGAGACCTGTGATTCTTCGTTCACTAGAACACATAAGAAGCCTCTGCAGGGTTATGAATTGGCCTCATTTCAATGTTACTGTGCCTCTAGAAATAGGGATGACCAATGGAAGAGAGAGAGACAGGGAACGGTCAGTTAGTGGAATAGTCAGAACACACACAACATTGATTAAGTTTGCCATCTTATATTAGCATGGTCTGTGGCACCCAAGACAGTTACAATAATGTCAAAGATCACTGATCACAGATCACCGTAGTTTGAAATATTGTTAGAATTACCAAAATGTGACACAGAGACATGAATTGAGCAAATGCTATTGGGAAAATGGTGCTGATAAACTTTCTTGAAGCTGGGTCCCTGTGAACCTCAATCTGTAAAAAATGCAATATCTGCGAAATGCAAAAAATGTGAAGTATAATAAAATGAGGTATGGCCAGTATATGTACTTCAAAGCCTTTTATGTTTTGAGAATTTTTGTCCCTAATATGAGAGATAGTCTACATATGTTAAAGTGTCCACAATCTGTATACACACTTTGGAGAATAATTATATTACTGGCACCATTTTAATGATCATCTAAAGAAAATGATCTTAATGTGATACAGAAAATTAGTAAAAGTGGTTTACAGTACTTCGTACTTAATTTATATAGTATTTAGAGTTTTAAGTTATCCTTTTTAACAAGAGAAAAGGAGCATTTTAAAGGGCTCTTTCTGGAGGCTAAATTAATTCATTTATCTCCATAAGCCTCAAAAGATATATTTCATTTTGACAGTGTTTTTTTAATTAATTAAAAAAAAAACATTTATGTGAAATTTTTCCTATATTATCATAATAGAAATGGAGAGTTTGTTCCAAATATAGTTAAGAAAGTAATCTGAGTTTTACTCTGAAAAACAATCTATGTAAGAAAACTATTTAATTCAATATCCAACTGCAAAAATAGACTAGACAAGACAATGATTAATCTAAATATAAGACATTACAAATATTTTTTCTGAGTACCTAGTAAGAACAATCTATAAATAATATGAGTTACACAAATAGGCATTTAAAATGATGAATAGGTTATTTCATTATGTAACACATAAATGCATTCATAAAATGTTGCCATTTGGAAATGAGGAATTATAAGAAATACTATTTCATTTGCATTTTAATAATCTAGAAAATATAAACACATTCCTGTTTTCTCATCAAACTATAAGGTATTTAATATTATGTATCAATTTACTAGTTAATTAGCATGTGAAATAAATTACCGAATATTTAATTCCACATATGCAACTTAACTATGCCCCTTTTGCAGCACATTCTGCTGTGTTTTCTGGGGATGGGTGGAGGGGTTTCCATGTGTGGATATAGACAATGAAAGGAAGAAAAAAATTGGGAACTCCAGTTACAATTCCTTTACAAGTCACCAACTGGAAATATTCTATGCTGGTTTATGACATTACCTTTAATCTACTTTATTCATTTTTGCTTTTGAACTTTTAATTTTAAAATAATTTTATGAAGGAATATATATGGTACAGAGGGTTCTTATATACTCTTTGCCCACCTTGCCTTAATGTTAACATATTAAGTAACTGTGTGGTAGTTATCAAACATACACACTTTGCTCTGTTATACTACCTTTAACTAAACTATTCACAACTTATGGAATTCACCAGCTCTTTTCACAGGTGTCTTACATTTCTGTTTGGGATCCAGTCAAAGTGCTTTGTGTCTTCTAGTTGTGTATCCTTAGCTCCCACCTTCATCTCTTTGTGATACTTTCTTAGTCTTTCTGTGACTTTCATGACCTTGGCCCTTTTGAAAAGTAAGAGTCAGCTATTCCCTAGAATATAACTCAGTTTGGGTTTACGTGATGTTGCTTCATGGCTAGAATTGAGTTATGAATTTTTGGTAAGAATAACACACAGATGAAACAACATAACTTGTTCCTGGTGATGTGAACCTTGACCACGTGGTTAAGGTGGTGTTCTCCATGTTTCCACTGTAAATTTAGTATTTCACACTTGCCCTTTCTATTTTTCAAATTTTTTATTTAAACTCAATTAGCCAAAATATAGTACATCATTAGTTTCAGATTTCTTGCTCATCATATCCCATGCCCTCTCCCCCAACCAACCTCCCCTGCTGCAACCCTCAGTTTGTTTCCTATAGTTTGGAGTCTTTCATGTTTTTTCTCCCTCTTTATTGACTTCCCCTTTGGTTTTCCCTTGTTTACCCTATGATCCTCTGCACTGTTTCTTATATTCCACATATGATTGAAACCATCTGATAAACGTCTTTCTCTGATTGACTTATTTTGCTCAGCAGAACACCATCCAGTTACACCCACATTGATGTAAATGGTAAATACTCATCCTTTCTGATGACTGAATAATATTCTATTGTACATATATATCACATCTTCTTTTTTTTTAAAAAAAATTTATTAACACATAATGTATTATTAGCCGCAGGGTACAGGTCTGTGAATTGCCATGTTTACACACTTCACAGCACTCACCATAGCACATACCTTCCCCAATGTCCATAACACAACCACCCTCTCCCTGCCCCTCTCCCTCTGGCAACTCTCAGTCTGTTTTGTGAGATTAAAAGTCCTTATGGTTTGTCTCCCTCCCAATCCCATCTTGTTTCATTTTTCCTTCCCTACCCCCCCAAACCCCCTACTTTGACTCTCAACTTCCTCATATCATGGAGATCATATGATAATTGTTTTTCCTCTAATTGACCTATTTCGCTTAGCATAATACCCACTAGTTTCATCCATGTCATTGCAAATGGCAAGATTTCATTTCTTTTGATGGCTGCATAATATTCCAGTGTGTGTGTGTGTGTGTGTGTGTGTGTGTGTGTGTATAACACATCTTCTTTATCCATTCATCTGTTGATGGACATCTATATTCTTTCCATAGTTTAGCTATTGTTGACATTGCTGCTATAAACATTCACATGCATGTGCCCTTTGGTTTAATACATTTGTATCTTTAGGGTAAATACCTACTAGCGCAATTGCTGAGTTGAGGGTGGCTCTATTTTCAACTTTTTGAGGAACCTCCATGCTATTTTCCAGAGTGGCTGCATGAGCTTACATCCCCACCAATAGTGTAGGAGGGTTTCCCTTCCTCCGCATCCTCTCCAACATCTGTCATTTCCTGACTTGTTAATTTTAGCCATTCTGACTGGTGTGAGGTGGCATCTCATTGTGGTTTGATTTGTATTTCCCTGATGCAGAGTGATGTGTAGCACATTTTCATGTGTCTGTTGGCCATCTGGATGCCTTCCTGCAGAAATGTCTGTTCATTTGACCATTAAATGTTCAATGACCATTTCTTGATTGGATTATTTGTTCTTTGGGTGTTGAGTTTAACAAGTTCTTTATAGAATTTAGAGACTAGCTCTTTATCTGATATGTCATTTGCAAATATCTTCTCCCATTCTGTCAGTTGTCTTTTGGTTTTGTTGACTGTTTCCTTTGCTGTGCAAAAGACTTTGATCTTGATGAAGTCCTAAGAGTTCATTTTTGCCTTTGCTTCCCCTGCCTTTGGCAATGTTTCTAGGAAGAAGTTGCTGTGGCTGAGGTTGAAGAGGTTGCTTCCTGCATTCTCCTTGAGGATTTTGATGGATTCCTTTCTCACATTGAGGTCCTTCATCCATTTTGAGTCTATTTTTGTGTGTGGTATAAGGAAATGGTCCAGTTTCATTTTTCTGCATGTGCCTGTTCAATTTTCCAAGCACCATTTATCGAAGAGACTGTCTTTTCCGTTGGACATTCTTTTCTGCTTTGTCAAAGATTAGTTGGCCATAGAGTTGAGGGTCTATTTCTGGGCACTCTATTCTGTTCCACTGATCTATTTGTCTGTTTTTGTGCCAGTACCATACTGTCTTGATGATGACAGCTTTGCAATAGAGCCTGGAGTCTGGAATTGTGATGCTACCTACTTTGGCATTTTTATTTCTACATTCCTCTGGCTATTTGAGGTCTTTCTGGTTCCATATAAATTTTGGGATTATTTCTTCCATTTCTTTGAAAAAAATTTGATGGGATTTTGATAGGGATTACATTAAAGGTGTAGCTTGCTTTAGATAGCATAGACATTTTCACAATATTTATTCTTCCAATCCAGGAGCATGGAACATTTTTCCATTTCCTTGTGTCTTCTTCAATTTCTTTCATGAGTACTTTATAGTTTTCTGAGTATAGATTCTTTACCTCTTTGGTTAGGCTTATTCCTACGTATCTTATAGTTTTGGGTGAAACTGTAAATAGGATTGACTCCTTAATTTCTCTTCATTATATCTTGTTGTTGGTGTATAGAAATGCAACTGATTTCTGTGCATTGATTTTATATCCTGACGCTTTACTGAATTCCTGTACAAGTTCTAGCAGTTTTGGAGTGGTCTTTTGCATACTTTTCCACATAAAGTATCATATCATCCACAAAGAGTGATAGTTTGACTTCTTCTTTGCCTATTTGAATGCTTTAATTTCTTTTTGTTGTCTGATTTCTGAGGCTAGGACTTCTAGTACTATGTTGAATAGCAGTGGTGATAATGGACATCCCTCCTGTGTTCCTGAACTTAGCAGAAAAACTCTGTTTTTCTTTATTGAGAATGATATTTGTGGTGGGTTTTTCATAGATGTCTTTGATGATATTGAGGTATGTACCCTCTATCCCTACACTTTGAAGAGTTTTGATCAAGAAATGAAGCTATACTCTGTCAAATATTTTTCAACATCTATTGAGAGTAAGTGTCATATGGTTCTTGTTCTTTCTTTTATTAATGTATTTTATCACATTGATTGATTTGTGGATGCTGAATTAACCTTGCAGCCCTGGGATAAATATCACTTGGTCAGGGTGAATAATCCTTTTAATGTACTGTTGGATCCTACTGGCTAGTATTTTGGTGAGAATTTTTGCATCTGTATTCATCAAGGATATTGGTCCGTAATTCTCTTTTTTGATGGGACCTTTGTCTGGTTTTGCGTAATTCTGACTCATAATATGAGTTTGGAAGTTTTCCTTCCATTTCTATTTTTAGAAACAGTTTCAGGAGGATAGGAATTAATTCTTATTTAAATGCTTGATAGAATTGCCCTGGGAAGCTGTCTGGGCCTGGGTTCTTGTTTGTTTGGAGATTTTTGATGAGTGTTTCAGTCTCCTTACTGGTTATGGGTCTGTTCAGGTTTTTTATTTCTTCCTGGTTCAGTTGTGGTATTTTATATGTCACTAGGAATGCATCCATTTCTTCCGGATTGTCAAATTTGCTGATGTGTAGTTGCTCATAATATGTTCTTGTAATTGTTTGTATTTCTTTGGTGTTTGTTGTGATCTCTCCTCTTTCATTCATGATTTTATTTATTTGTGTCCTTTCTCTTTTCTTTTTGATAAGTCTGGCCAAGGGTTTATCAATCTGGTAAGTTGTTTTGAAGAACCCTCTCCTAGTTTTGTTGATTGTTCTATTGGTTTTTTGGTTTCTATTTCATTGATTTCTGCTCTGATCTTTATTATTTCTCTTCTCCTACTGTGTTTAGGCTTTCTTTGTTGTTCTTTCTCCAGCTCCTTTAGGTGTAGGGTTAGGTTCTCTATTTCTTGTTTCTTGAGAAAGGCTTATATCACTATAAATTTAACTCCCAGGACTGTCTTTGTGTGTCCCACAGATTTTGAACAGTTGTATTTTCATTCATTATCATTTGTTTCCATGATTTTTTTTCAATTCTTCTTTAATTTTCTGGTTGACCCATTCATTCTTTTTTTTTTTTTTAATTTTTTTATAAACATACAATGCATTTATATCCCCAGGATACAGGTCTGTGAATCGCCAGATTTAAACACTTCACAGCACTCACCATAGCACATACCTTCCCCAATGTCCATAAGCCCACCCCTCTCTCCCGGCCCCCCTCCCCCCAGCAACCCTCAGTTTGTTTTGTGAGATTAAGAGTCACTTATGGTTTGTCTCCCTCCCAATCCCATCTAGTTTCATTTATTCTTTTCCTACCCACCAAACCCCCCACATTGCATCTCAATTTCCTCATATCAGGGAGATCATATGATAGTGTCTTTCTCCAATTGACTTATTTCACTAAGCATAATACCCTCTAGTTCTAGCCACGTCATCGCAAATGGCAAGATTTCATTTCTTTTGGTGGCTGCATAGTACTCCATTGTGTATATATACCACTTCTTCTTTATCCATTCATCTGTTGATGGACATCTAGGTTTTTTCCATAATTTGACTATTGTGCATATTGCTGCTATAAACATTCGGGTGTACGTGCCCCTTCGGATCACTACCTTTGTATCTTTAGGGTAAATACCCAGTAGTGCAATTGCTAGGTCATAAGGTAGCTCTATTTTCAACTTTTTGAGGAACCTCCATGATGTTTTCCAGAGTGGTTGCACCAGCTTGCATTCCCAACAACAGTGTAGGAGTGTTCCCCTTTCTACGCATCCTCGCCAGCATCTGTCATTTCCTGACTTGTTCATTTTAGCCATTCTGAAGGGTGTGAGGTGGTATCTCATTGTGATTTTGATTTGTATTTCTCTGATGCTGAGTGATGCAGAGCACTTTTTCATGTGTCTGTTGGCCATCTGATGTCTTCTTTGCAGAAAGTCTGTTTGTGTTTTCTGCCCATTTCTTGATTGGATTATTTATTCTTTGGGGGTTGAGTTTGCTAAGCTCTTTATAGATTTTGGATACTAGCTCTTTATCTGATATGTTGCTTGCAAATATTGTCTCCCATTCTGTCAGCTGTCTTTTGGTCTTGTTAACTGTTTCCTTTGCTGTTCAAAAGCTTTTGATCTTGATGAAATCCCAATAGTTCATTTTTGCCCTTGCTTCCCTTGCCTTTATCGAAGTTCCCAGGAAGAAGTTGCTGAAGCTGAGGTCAAAGAGGTTGCTGCCTGTGTTCTCCTCAAGGATTTTGATGGATTCCTTTCTCACATTGAGGTCCTTCATCCATTTTGAGTCTATTTTCGTGTGTGGTGTAAGGAAATGGTCCAGTTTCATTTTTCTGCATGTGACTGTCCAATTTTCTCCACACCATTTGTTGAACAGACTGTCTTTTTTCCATTGGACATTCTTTTCTGCTTTGTCAAAGATTAGTTGGCCATACTAATACTTGACAGTCTATTTCTGGGCTCTCTATTCTGTTCCATTGACCTATGTGTCTGTTTTTGTGCCAGTACCATACTATCTTGATGATGACAGTTTTGTAATAGAGCTTAAAGTCCAGAATTTTGATGCCACCATCATTGGCTTTCTTTTTCAATATTCCTTTGGCTATTTGAGGTCTTTTCTGGTTCCATATAAATTTTAGCATTATTTGTTCCATTTCTTTGAAAAAGATGGATGGGATTTTGATAGGTATTGCATTAAATGTATAAATTGCTTAAGGCAGCATAGACATTTTCACAATATTTATTCTTCCAATCCAGGAGCATGGAACATTTTTCCATTTCCTTGTGTCTTCCTTAATTTCTTTCATGAGTACTTTATAGTTTTCTGAGTATAGATTCTTAGCATCTTTGGTTAGGTTTATTCCTAGGTATCTTATGGTTTTGGGTGCAACTATAAATGGGATTGACTCCTTAATTTCTCTTTCTTCTGTCTTGCTGTTGGTGTAGAGAAATGCAACTGGTGTCTGTGCATTGATTTTATATCCTGAGTCTTCACTGAGTTCCTGTACAAGTTCTAGCAGTTTTGGAATGGAGCCTTTTGGGTTTTCCACATACAGTATCATATCATCTGCAAAAAGTGATAGTTTGACTTTTTCTTTGCCAATTTGGATGCCTTTAATTTCTTTTTGTTGTCTGATTGCTGAGGCTAGGACTTCTAGTACTATGTTGAATAGCAGTGGTGATAATGGACATCCTTGCCATGTTCGACCTTAGTGGAAAAGCTTTCTCCAGTTTTTCTCCATTTAAGAATGATATTTGCGGTGGGTTTTTCCATAGATGGCTTTGATGATATTGAGGTATGTGCCCTCTATCCCTACACTTTCAAGAGTTTTGATCAGGAAGGGATGCTATACTTTGTGAAATGCTTTTTCAGTGTCTATTGAGAGTATCGTATGGTTCTTGTTTTTTCTTTTATTAATGTGTTGTATCACATTGATTGATTTGCGATGTTGAAGCAACCTTGCAGCCCTGGAATAAATCCCACTTGGTCGTGGTGAATAATCTTTTTAATGTATTGTTGGATCCTATTGCCTTGTATTTTGGTGAGAATTTTTGCATCTGTGTTCGTCAAGGATATTGGTCTGTAATTCCCTTTTTTAATGGGATCCTTGCCTGGTTTGGGGATCAAGGTCATGCTGGCCTCATAAAATGAGTTTGGAAGTTTTCCTTCCATTTCAATTTTTGGAACAATTTCAGGAGAATAGGTATCAATTTTTCTTTAAATTTTTGGTAGAATTCCCCTGGGAAGCTGTCTGGCCCTGGGCTTTTGTTTGGAGATTTTTGATGACTGCTTCAATCTGCTTACCGGTTATGGGTCTGTTCAAGTTTTCTATTTCTTCCTGGTTCAGCTTTGGCAGTTATACGTCTCTAGGAGTGCATCCATTTCTTCCAGATTGTCAAATTTGTTGCCATACAGTTGTTCATAATATCTTCTTAAAATTTTTTGTATTTCTTTGGTGTTTGTTGTGATCTCTCCTCTTTCATTCATGATTTTAATTATTTGGGTTCTCTCTCTTTTCTTTTTGATAAGTCTGGCCAAGGGTTTATCAATCTTATTAATTCTTTCGAAGAACCAGCTCCTAGTTTTGTTGATTTATTCTATTTTTTTGTTTGTTTCTATTTCATTGATTTCTGCTCTGATATTTATGATTTCTCCCTCCTCTTGGGTTTAGACTTCCTTTGTTGTTCTTTCTCTAGCTCCTTTAGGTGTAGGGTTAGGTTGTGTATTTTGAGACCTTTCTTGTTTCTTGAAAAAGGCTCAAGAATCTGCTATATATTTTCCTCTCAGAACTGACTTTGCTGTGTCCCACAGATTTTGAATAGTTGTGTTTTCATTATCATTTGTTTCCATGATTTTTTTCATTTCTTCCTTAATTTCTTTGGTGACCCATTCATTTTTTAGAAGGATGCTGTTTAGTCTTCATGTATTTGGGTTCTTTCCAAATTTCATCTTGTGATTGAGTTCTAGCTTCAGAGCATTGTGGTCTGAAAATATGCAGGGAATCATCCCAATCTTTTGATACCAGTTGAGACCTGATTTATGACCCAGGATGTGATCTATTCTGGAGAATGTTCCATGTGCACTAGAGAAGAACGTGTATTCTGTTGCTTTGGGATGAAATGTTCTGAATATATTTGTGATGTCCATCTGGTCCATTGTGTCATTTAAGTCCTTTATTTCCTTGATCTTTTTCTTGGATGATCTGTCCATTTCAGTGAGGGTAGTGTTAAAGTCCCCTACTATTATTGTATTATTGTCAATGTGTTTCTTTGATTTTGTTATTAATTGGTTTTCTGTAGTTGGCTGCTCCCATGTTAGGGGCATAGATATTTAAAATTGTTAGATCTTCTTGTTGGGCAGATCCTTTGAGTATTGTATAGTGTCCTTCCTCATCTCTTATTATAGTCTTTGGCTTAAAGTCTAATTTATCTGATATAAGGATTGCTACCCCAGCCTTCTTCTGATGTCCATTAGCATGGTAAATCATTTTCCACCCCCTCACTTTAAATCTGGAGGTGTTTTTGTGTCTAAAATGAGTTTCTTGTAGGCAGCATATTGATGGGTTTTGTTTTTTTATCCATTCTTCTATCCTGTGTCTTTTGATTAGGGCATTTATCCCGTTAACATTTAGGCTAACTATTGAGAGATATGAGTTTAGTGCCATTGTATTGCCTGTAAGGTGATTGTTACTGTATATTGTCTGTTCCTTTCTGATCTATTACTTTTAGGCTCTCTCTTTGCTTAGAGGGCCCCTTTCAATATTTCCTGTAGAGCTGATTTTGTGTTTGCAAATTCTTTCAATTTTTGTTTTCCCTGGAAGCTTTTTATCTCTCCTTCTGTTTTCAATGACAGCCTAGCTGGATATAGTATTCTTGGCTGCATGTTTTGCTCATTTATTGCTCTGAATATATCATGCCAGTTCTTTCTGGCCTGCCATCTCTCTATAGATAAGTCCACTGCCAATCTAATATTTTTGCCATTATATGTTACAGATTTCTTTTCCCAGGCTGCTTTCAAGATTTTCTCTTTGTTACTAAGACTTGTAAATTTTCCTATTAGGTGATGTGGTGTGGACCTATACTTACTGATTTTGAGGGGGGTTCTCTGCACCTCCTGGATTTTGATGCTGTTCCCTTTGCCATATTAGGGAAACTATCTACAATAATTCTCTCCAATATACCTTCTGCTCCCCTCTCTGTTTCTTCTTCTAGAATCCCAATTATTCTAATGTTGTTTCATTTTATGGTGTCACTTATCTCTCAAATTCTCCCCTGGTGGTCCAATATTTGTTTGTCTCTCTTTTGCTCAAGTTCTTTATTCTCTGTCATTGGTCTTCTAATTCTTTCTTCTGCCTCATTTATCCTTGCAGTAAGGTCCTCTATTTTTTTTATTGCACCTCATTAATAGCTTTTTTTTTATTTCAACTTGGTTAGATTTTTGTTCTTTTATTTCTCCAGAAAGGGCTTTTATCTCTCCAGAGAGAGTTTCTCTAATATCTTCCATACCTTTTTCAAGCCCAGCTAGAACCTTGAGAATCATCATTCTGAACTCCATATCTGACATATTACCAATGTTTGTATTGATTAGGTCCCTAGCCTTCGGTATTGCCTTTTGTTCTTCTTTTTTTGTGGTGAGTTTTTCGGCCTTGTCATTTTGTCCAGATAAGAATATATGAAGGAGCAAATAAAATACTAAAAGTGTGGCAAAGACCCCAGGAAAATGTGCTTTAGTCAAATCACAAGAGTCCCCAAATTATGGGGGGGAGAAAGAGGATAAAAAGAAAAAAAAATTAAAATATATAAAAAAGAAAAAATATATATGTATTAGATTGATGACTAGAACAAGGTCACCCACTTAATTTTGGGAGTATTTTGGTCTTTAGAAGAAACAGCATCCCAAAATTTTAAAGAATGAAAAACATATATAAGGGTAAACACAATGAAGGGATGGAATATGCCTATAAAGATGAAAAAAATGTTTTAATTTCTTAAAAAAAGGAGTTAATATAATAAGTTGGTTGGAAGAATAAAGAAAAAGAAAGTGGAGAGATTTTGCTTGGGCTGGAGAGTAGAACAAGCCAAGAGCTAGATTTAGGGCATATTTTGATCTATTAGAAGAAGTTGTACCCCAAATTTTTTAGAAGAAAAAAACCAATGTGTATACAAAAAATAAAGTTAGATACAATAAAGGATAAAATATGAGTATAATAATGAAGGTTCAAAAAGATTATTATTATTATTTTTTTAATGGAAGGTATTGTTAAGATAAACTAGTTAAAAAAAAGTTAAAAGAGGAAAGGGTAAAAGTTAAAAAAAATTTAGAAGAAGAAAGAAAATTAAATTAAAAAAATTAAATTAACTGCAAGACTAAGGAATCATGGGGAGAAAGTAATGAACTCCATGCTTTGCTTTCTCCTCTTCTGGGATTCTGCTGTTCTCCTAGGTACATAAACTTGGTCTTGGCTGGATTTCTTGTTGATCTTCTGAGGAAGGGGCCTGTTGTAGTGATTCTCAAGTGTCTTTGCCTGAGGCAGAATTGCACCACCCTTACCAAGGGCCAGGCTAAGTAATCCCCTCGGGTTCACTTTTGGGAGTTTTTGTTCCCTGAATGCTTTCCATAGAGTTCCGGAGGACGGGAATGAAAATGGCGGTCGCCCAGTCTCTGGCCCAGATGAGCCAAGAGCTCGGGGCCCCACTCCTCAGTGCACCCTCAGAGACAAATGCTCAATCACTCCTGTGTCCCTGGCCTCCAGCTGTGCTCTGAGCTCACCCAGGCTGTGACTGGTTCAAGGTAACTGCAAGCTGAGAGCTCATTCCTCGGTTCTGTCTCTGTAGCCCTGTTTCCTGCTCTAATACCTGCGAGCTCTGTGACACTCAGACACCCTGATCCTTCTGTGATCCCGTGGAACCTGGGGCCATGCTGACCCCACGTGGGCTTCACCCATGTTTAACCTCTGGAGAGAAGTTCCTCAATGGAGCAGACTTTTAAAAGTCCTGATTTTGTGCTCTTGCTCCGCTGCTTGCCGGGATCCGGTCCCTCCCACCGCGGTCTGTCTTTGGATTCACTGCTCCGCCAGTCCTACCTTTCAGAAAGTGGTCGATTTTCTGTTTCTGGAATTGTTGCTGTTCTTCTCTTTGGTCTCCTGTTGGATTTGTAGATGCTTGCAATGGATTGATAAGTTATCTAGCTGATCTCCTGCTACCTGATGTCGTCTCAGTCTGCTACTTCTCTGCCATCTTGACCCCTCCCCCTTGTACCACATCTTTATCCATTCATCTGTTAAAGGACATCTCAGGTCTTTCCACAGTTTGGTTATTTAGGACCTTGTTGTTATGAACATTGGGATGTATGCTCCCCTTCTTTTTACTATGTTTATATATTTAAGGTTAATACATAGTAATGCAATTGTTGGGTCATAAGGTATCTCTATTTTTAACTTTTTGTGGAACCCCGTACCTTTTTCCAGAGTACCAGCTTGCTTTCTCACCAACAGTATAGGAGGGTTCCTCTTTCTCCACATCCTCTCCAGCATTTGTTGTTTCCTATCTTGTTAATTTTAGCCATTTTGACTGGTGTGAGGTACTATCTCATTGTGTTGTTTTGGTTTTTTTTTTTTTTTTTTTTAAGATTTTATTTATTTGTCAGAGAGAGAGAGAGAGAGAAAGTGAGCACAGTCAGAGTGGCAGGCAGAGGCAGAGGGAGAAGCAGGCTCCCTGTTGAGCAAGTAGCCCAATGTGGGACTCCATCCCACGATGCTGGGATCATGACCTAAACCAAAGGCAGCTGCTTAACCAACTGAGCCACCCTGGCATCCCTCTCATTGTGGTTTTGATTTGTATTTCCCCAATGTCAAATGATGTGGAACATTTTTTCATGCATCGGATGGCCATTTGTATGTCTTCTTTGGAAAAAGTCTGTTCATGTCTTCATTTCTTGACTGGATTCTTTGTTTTCTGAGTGTTGAGTTTAATAAGCTCTTTGTAGATCTTGCATACTAGCCCTTTATCTGATATGTCATTTGCAAATATCTTCTCCCACTACATAGGTTACCTTTTAGTTTTGTTGACTATTTTCTTTGCTGTACAGAAGCTTTTTATCTTTATGAAGTCCCAATAGTTCATTTTTGCTTTTATTCCCTTGCCTTTTGAGACGTGTCTAGCAAGAGGATGGTGGCCAAGGTTGAAGAGGTTGCTGCCTGTGTTCTCCTCTAGGATTTTCCTGGATTCCTGTCCAATCCTTTCTTGAGATGAAGCATATCACAGAGTTTGTGGACACATGCTAGAATCTTCACAGTAATTACAAAAATATGTACAGAAGATAATTTGGGTCTATGCTACTATGGTGTCTCTATAATTTTCACCCCTGACTTTGCCATTTCTCCATGGATTCTTCCTGAAACAATAATATCTATGGTATTCTAAAGATGATTTTCTATTCCATCATTTCTTCTATAATTATTGTATGAAATTCTACTATAAGAAAGGTTTGTCTCTTTTTCTCCAGTTACAAGTTATTCTATCATTTATTTAGATCAGTGTAGTATCATAAAATTTTACTGTATTCTTTGTGTTAAAATTTAGTAGTATCATAATTTATTTTGTTTTTAAAATCTTTCCAGCTTATGCCTTTAGGAGCTCTTTCAAATATATTCCTCTATCCTTTGGACATGCATACATATGCTATATACATTTTTTCTTTCAATCCTTCAAGCACTTCTTTTCTTACTTCTGGCTCTTGTCTTATCTTGCATTTTTTTCTGTCCTGCACTGGAATATTTTCACCAAAAGAGTGGTAAATTTGACTGTGTAAGAATTGTACTAGAAGCTGCTGGCAGGGTATGTCAAGACAAAATGAAACATAGCCATAGAAAAATAAACCAAGAGAAAATAATAATAATAATAATTACTGTTTAATAATAATAATAATATAATATATATTATATTATATATAATATATAATAATATATAATATAATACATATAATATAATATATTATTATATATAACAATATATAATGTATTGTATTATAATAACATTATAATTATCATTATTATTATTTTTAAACAGTTGGCTCCTGGAGAATAGAGTAGAAAAGAAGCCACTAGAGAATATGAACTGTTTTCTTTTTCCTTTTCCTTTTCTTCATTTTTCTTCATAATTAATTTCTATTTGAACTTCTCTATAGTCTGATGTCATACTCTTTTGAGATTTCAATCTTTGTACATATGTCACCATTTATTTTCTCATCTCTATCTATACTGGAGGCATAGCACAGTGTTTCTTCATATCAAGTAGTCTGGTTTTTAAATCAATTTGTATAAAGTCTTCAGTAACTGTGAAATTGTTTTAGGATTGAACTATCTGATATTGAAAGAGACATGTGAAAATCCCCTAATTTGATTAGACACTTTTTTTTTTTTTTTGGTCAAATAATCTTTATTAAAATTATTTTACTTTATTTTTATTTTTTTATATATATTTTTTTAATTTTTTATAAACATATATTTTTATCCCCAGGGGTACAGGTCTGTGAATCACCAGGTTTACACACTTCACAGCACTCACCAAGGCACATACCCTCCCCAATGTCCATAATCCCACCCCCTTCTCCCAAACCCCCTCCCCCCAGTAACCTTCAGTTTGTTTTGTGAGATTAAGAATCACTTATGGTTTGTCTCCCTCCCAATCCCATCTTGTTTCATTTATTCTTCTCCTACCCACTTAAGCCTCCATGTTGCATCACCACTTCCTCATATCAGGGAGATCATATGATAGTTGTCTTTCTCTGCTTGACTTATTTCGCTAAGCATGATATGCTCTAGTTCCATCCATGTTGTCGCAAATGGCAAGATTTCATTTCTTTTGATGGCTGTATAGTATTCCATTGTGTATATATACCACATCTTCTTGATCATTCATCTGTTGATGGACATCTAGGTTTTTTCCATAGTTTGGCTATTGTGGACATTGCTGCTATAAATATTCGGGTGCATGTGCCCCTTTGGATCACTACATTTGTATCTTTAGGGTAAATACCCAATAGTGCAATTGCTGGGTCATAGGGCAGTTCTATTTTCAACATTCTGAGGAACCTCCATGCTGTTTTCCAGAGTGGCTGCACTTTTAAAAAATCTTTCTAATTTCATATATTATTTCTTAATACAGTGAAACTTGTTATAAAGCGCATACAGGATTTAAAATTGTCATATCTTCCTAGTGATCTGAACCTTTATTATGATGATAGTGTTCATTTTTATCTATAATATATGTAATTTAAAAAAATTTAATATCTTTTTGTCTGATATTACTGCAGATGTTTCCAGCATTTTTGTGGAGAAAAGTGGTTTTTATGATATATATATATAATATAGACATATATAAATTTAGATCTATATATATAAATCCATTCTTCCACTTCTACCATCCTTAAATTTTAACATATTTTAAAAGAAACATATAGTTTTTTTTTAATCCACTGTGACAATCTGTTTTACAGTACATTTATTTTAATTTAAAAATTGGTATTTTTTACTTTATTTTTGTTTAAAGATTTATTTATTCATTTGAGAGAATGCACAGGCACACATGTGATTGGGGGAAAGGGAAGATGGAGAGGAAGAGAGAGAATATTCAAGCAGACTCCCAGCTGAGCATAGAGCCTGACCCAAGGCTCAATTCCACCACCCATGAAATCAAGACCTGAGCCAAACCACGAGTCATGCACTTAACTCACTGACCCATCCAGGCACCCCTCATCCATTGTGTTCTTAATTCATTTATTCTACTTCACAGGTTTTCAATTCTCATTTCATTGTTCCCTTATTTCCATCTGCCTAAATTCTCAATTGTATCTTCATTTCCTTAACATAGTAAAAAGTTATTCAAAGTCCATGCTTGACAATGCTTTGATTTGGATCCCTTATAAATGTGTTCCTATTTTCTATTGTTATTCTTATTTGCAAAATATATTCTGTTGTCTATGTCAATCTCTGGTTAGATATTATTTTTTCTGGATAATGACTGAAAATAAGGTTGTGGTGGTGTTTTCCCTCAGAAAGTTTCTACCTTTCCTTTTGAGGGGCAATGAGGAACTCTGACAGACACAGAACATGTTAGTACAATTAAGAATGGGGGTATTTGTGTCTTCCTCAATTTCTTTCATGAGTACTTTATAGTTTTCTGAGTATAGATTCTGTGTCTCTTTGGTTAGGTTTATTCCTAGGTATCTTATGGTTTTGGATGCAATTGTAAATGGGATTGACTCCTTAATATCTCTTTCTTCTGTCTTGCTGTTGGTGTAGAGAAATGCAACTGATTTCTGTGCATTGATTTTATATCCTGACACTTTACTGAATTCCTGTATAAGTTCTAGCAGTTTTGGAGTGGAGTCTTTTGGGTTTTCCACATATAGTATCATATCATCTGCAAAGAGTGATAATTTGACTTCTTCTTTGCCGATTTGGATGCCTTTAATTTCCTTTTGTTGTCTGATTGCTGAGGCTAGGACCTCTAGTACTATGTTGAAAAGCAGTGGTGATAATGGACATCCCTGCCGTGTTCCTGACCTTAGTGGAAAAGCTTTCAGTTTTTCTCCATTGAGAATGATATTTGCGGTGGGTTTTTCATAGATGGCTTTGATGATATTGAGGTATGTGCCCTCTATCCCTACACTTTGAAGAGTTTTGATCAGGAAGGGATGCTGTACTTTGTCAAATGCTTTTTCAGCATCTATTGAAAGTATCATATGGTTCTTGTTCTTTCTTTTATTGATGTGTTGTATCACATTGACTGATTTGCGGATGTTGAACCAACCTTGCAGCCCTGGAATAAATCCCACTTGGTCGTGGTGAATAATCTTTTTAATGTACTGTTGAATCCTATTGGCTAGTATTTTGTTGAGTATTTTCGCATCTGTGTTCATCAATGATATCGGTCTATAGCTCTCTTTTTTGATGGGATCCTTGTCTGGTTTTGGGATCAAGGTGATGCTGGCCTCATAAAATGAGTTTGGAAGTTTTCCTTCCATTTCTATTTTTTGGAACAGTTTCAGGAGAATAGGAATTAGTTCTTCTTTAGATGTTTGGTAGAGTTCCCCCAGGAAGCCATCTGGCCCTGGGCTTTTGTTTGTTTGGAGATTTTTAATGACTGTTTCAATCTCCTTACTGGTTATGGGTCTGTTCAGGCTTTCTATTTCTTCCTGGTTCAGTTGTGGTAGTTTATATGTTTCTAGGAATGCATCCATTTCTTCCAGATTGTCAAATTTATTGCCGTAGAGTTGCTCATAGTATGTTCTTATAATAGTTTGGAAGAATAAATATTGTGAAAATGTCTATGCTACCTAAAGCAATATACACATTTAATGCAATTCCTATCAAAGTACCATCCATCTTTTTCAAAGAAATGGAACAAATTATTCTAAAATTTATATGGAACCAGAAAAGACCTCGAATAGCCAAAGGGATATTGAAAAAGAAAACCAACGTTGGTGGCATCACAATTCCGGACATCAAGCTCTATTACAAAGCTGTCATCATCAAGACAGCATGGTACTGGCACAAAAACAGACACATAGATCAATGGAACAGAATAGAGAGCCCAGAAATAGACCCTCAAATCTATGGTCAACTCATCTTCGACAAAGCAGGAAAGAATGTCCAATGGAAAAAAGACAGCCTCTTCAATAAATGGTGCTGGGAAAATTGGACAGCCACATGCAGAAAAATGAAATTGGACCATTTCCTTACACCACACACAAAAATAGACTCAAAATGGATGAAGGACCTCAATGTGCGAAAGGAATCCATCAAAATCCTTGAGGAGAACACAGGCAGCAACCTCTTCGACCTCTGCCGCAGCAACATCTTCCTAGGAGCAACGCAAAAGGCAAGGGAAGCAAGGGCAAAAATGAACTATTGGGATTTCATGAAGATCAAAATCTTTTGCACAGCAAAGGAAACAGTTAACAAAATCAAAAGACAACTGACAGAATGGGAGAAGATATTTGCAAACGACATATCGGATAAAGGACTAGTGTCCAGAATCTATAAAGAACTTAGCAAACTCAACACCCAAAGAACAAATAATCCAATCAAGAAATGGGCAGAGGACATGAACAGACATTTCTGCAAAGAAGACATCCAGATGGCCAACAGACACATGAAAAAGTGCTCCATATCACTCGGCATCAGGGAAATACAAATCAAAACCACAATGAGATATCACCTCACACCAGTCAGAATGGCTAAAATCAACAAGTCAGGAAATGACAGATGCTGGCAAGGATGTGGAGAAAGGGGAACCCTCCTACACTGTTGGTGGGAATGCAAGCTGGTGCAGCCACTCTGGAAAACAGCATGGAGGTTCCTCAGAATGTTGAAAATAGAACTGCCCTATGACCCAGCAATTGCACTATTGGGTATTTACCCTAAAGATACAAATGTAGTGATCCAAAGGGGCACATGTACCCGAATGTTTATAGCAGCAATGTCCACAATAGCCAAACTATGGAAAAAACCTAGATGTCCATCAACAGATGAATGGATCAAGAAGATGTGGTATATATACACAATGGAATACTATGCAGCCATCAAAAGAAATGAAATCTTGCCATTTGCGACAACATGGATGGAACTAGAGCGTATCATGCTTAGCGAAATAAGTCAAGCAGAGAAAGACAACTATCATATGATCTCCCTGATATGAGGAAGTGGTGATGCAACATGGAGGCTTAAGTGGGTAGGAGAAGAATAAATGAAACAAGATGGGATTGGGAGGGAGACAAACCATAAGTGACTCTTAATCTCACAAAACAAACTGAGCGTTGCTGGGGGGAGGGGGTCTGGGAGAAGGGGGTGGGATTATGGACATTGGGGAGGGTATGTGCTTGGGTGAGTGCTGTGAAGTGTGTAAACCTGGTGATTCACAGACCTGTACCCCTGAGGATAAAAATATATGTTTATAAAAAATAAAAAATTAAAAAAAAAAAAAGAAAAAAAAAAGAATGGGGGTATTTTTACTCTTTCCCTATACAAGCCTGTTTCATCTGTGGCCTAACCAGGAGCCCGAGGTATGGGGTGGACTCTCAGATCTCTCTGCAGCAAACCTTGAACTCCAGTGTGCTGTCCTATTCCTGTGAGTTTATTCACAGCTCTGATATGCTTCTCAGCAACTGCACCTGAAATCAGTATTTGTGTGGGGCAGAGTTGCCTGGATAACAACCTTATTGTCCAATAGATTATCTTCTGTAGCATTTTGTACAGTCTTTTTAAACTCTTTTGAAATCTCATTAAACTGGACCAGGGATGCCTGGGTGGTTCAGTCAGTGAACCATCTGCCTTCAACTCAGGTCATGATTCTGGAGTCCCAGGTTGGAGCCCCATGTCAGGCTCCCTGCTCAGTGGGGAGTCTGCTTCTGTATCTCCCTCTAACTCTTCCCCTGCTCATATTCCCTCATTCACTCACTCTCTCTCTCATATAAAAAAATAACAAAAATCTTTAAAGAAAAACAAAAAAGACTAGACCAATTAGTTTACTGTTGGAAATAAATCTATTAGACCAAGTTACATTGGTTTACATCATGAGGCAAAGCCATGTTTTGACCTTGTCCTTTAGGTCGGAATCTTTTTTTTTTTTTTTAAGATTTTATTTATTTATTTGACAGACAGAGATCACAAGCAGGCGGAGAGAGGAAGGGAAGCAGGCGCCCTGCTGAGCAGAGAGCACGATGCGGGGCTTGATCCTAGAACCCTGAGATCATGACCTGAGCCGAAGACAGAGGCTTAACCCACTGAGCCACCCAGACACCTGCTTTTAGGTGGGAATCTTAAAACCATTTTATCAATTATTCCTAAAGAGTAATATATTCATTATTGAATGTAATGGATTGCTCTGAGTCAATGCCCCTCTCTGCCACCCTAGCACTCAACAAGGAAATATGTTTAATGTCCTCTGCAATAGCAAATTCCTAACATAAACCAGTATGTTTACGTCTTGAAAGGAATACTACTGACCACAATATCCTTTCATCTTTATTTTCTAAGGACTCAGATGTGGTTTAAATTCAGACGTGCTTCCCCTGTTTTTGTTAACAATGATGTCAAAATAGATCGCTGCCTGAACTTTAGTCTTTTTTAAGCAAGTTAAACTTTATTTTCTACTGGTTAGAAGCTGTAGTAGCTAGAGGCTATCAATCACAGTTTTTCTAATTTATAGACTGATTATAAAATAACCAAGAGTTAGGCTTCTAGCTACCTTGGCACACTTCTGTTTTGCTTCTAACACACAGAAGTTAAAACCAGTTCTTTTTTATCCAAGTATGATCTGCATAGTGTTTTTCAATGTTATTCTTTAAATATTTCTGTTGCTCACTTTGCTTATGGATATTACATTTCAAGCAATTCTAGGCCTCCACAAGGAAGTATTTTTTGCTACCCTGAAACAAACATTTCTTCTCAATGTATTCTCAGGTCTAAGTATCTTGGTTATTAACTGTCTCTAGGACATGTTTTTCCTCTTAAATTTATCAATATGGAAATGCACTGAAATGAGTTTAAATTGGTGATTTTATATCTAAAGTATATGCTGTAGTGTGATCTAAATGAAAGATTCAGAATTCATCTCTAATTCATGCTAGTCTTCCAGAATGCTTAAAAATAAATTGGAAACACATCCTTCTACTTCTTTCATTTCAGTCAAATAAAGTCCAAACCAACCAAGCTGTAAGATATTCTGGTGAATGTTGTCTAAACTATCATGTAGCTAAACTTTTAATAGCACAGTAGCACAGTTTGTAAATACTTGGTAATATGTAAAAATAAGAACTAACATACATTTTGTGTCATTATTTCTAAACATCAAATTATTCATTGATTTTTATTTTGGTAGAATAGTAAATAAAACCAGGATCTCTAGACAGAAAATGGAACCTCCAGTACAAAAATGTGATTAAGCTATATGAATTTGAGGTACAAATGAGATGTATTTTCTTTCTTTTCCGAAGCAATTACTATTTATTATGTATCATTTCTTTCTCAAAACTGTACTTCGAATTATTCTCTTCTGTCCAGATGCACTGACATCACCTTAGTCTGGGACACAGTCATTTCTCACCTAGATTACCTCAACAGCCTCCTAAATCTTTGCCCTGATTCTTCTCTTGGTTTCCTCATCCAATCAGTCTGTAAACAGATGTCCAAGTGATTTTTATAAAAATAAATCAAATTAAGCCATTATCTGATTAGAACTCCACAATATATAAGGGATTTGTGCTCCTTTGGTCTATACAACATCGCTCTCCAGCTCTGATATCTGCCTCTATCATCAGCTTATTGTGCTCACTTCCAGGCTTCCTTCTACACAGTGACGACTTTGCAGCAAATATAAATTACGGTCACATCTCTTCTCTTTAAAATACTGTTCCAGAGTCGCAAGTACGTTTGTGGAAAGAAGCAGAGGGAGTGGAAAAAGTCTATGAAAAAGTTGGTAAAACAGACACACACTGATGCACACTTTTATTTTATTTTATTTTATTTTTTAAAGATTTTGTTTATTTATTTGACAGACAGAGATCACAAGTAGGCAGAGAGGCAGGCAGAGAGAGAGAGGAAGGGAAGTAGGCTCCCTACTGAGCAGAGAGCCCGAAGCGGTGCTCGATCCCAGGACCCTGGGATCATGACTTGAGCTTTAATCCACTGAGCCTCCCAGGCACCCCAACACACACCTTTAAATGACAGCATATTCTCTTTTTTTTTTTTTTTTTTACTAGATTTTATTTTTTATTTATTTTTTAAATTTTTTGATTATGTCATGTTAGTCACCATACAGTACATCATTAGTTTTTGATGTAGTGTTTCATGAGTCATTGTTAGTGTAATAATAAAAGGAGTCAGCAGTTACTAAGTTTTTACTCCCTGCCAGGCTTTGCTACAAATGCTGCATGGGTATCAACTAATTTTATTCTCTTTCCAGCCCGAGAAGAACTCGTACTTCTTATTTATCTAGAGTCTCTGTTTGGAGGCCTTCTTCCTGTATTCTGCACATTACCACTGGTGCTGGAATTTTGCAACCTACATTCCCCTCCCTACATTTCCCTATTGGACTTTTCCCGGGTCCTGTCAATGTGAGCCCTGGTGGTCCTGGGGGCATAGTTGGTTCCTGAGGTTACTAATCTCCTGGTTACTTTAGCATTGACTTATTGATTTTTCAGCCTTCCAATAATGTAAGAAATCTTTTGTGTTGGGTTTCCAAAGCTTGAGATACCTTGACTGGTTTCTGTTAACTATAACCTGACTGTTGCAGTATTAGCCTCATTTCCATTTTATTAATGAGAAAACTCTAGCGCAAGGGGTAAAATGGTTTGCCCAGGGTCATACATAAAACTGGGAACTCATAGAGCTAGGACTAAAACCCAGGGAATGTGGCTTCAGAGTTCATTTTCCTAGGTCCAAAGTGTACCACAATTTTAATATCACATTTATTACCATACTATAGAGCTTCTTGATACATGGATAATATAAGAAACAGTATGAATACTATAAATAAAGTTATATCTATCTATATATATATCTATATATATATATATACATTTCTTCTTATCTACAGCAATAAAAATGAAGTTTTTAAAGACTAGAGAAACCAGAACATAATTATGACACATATTTAAGTAAAAGGTTCAGTTTATAAAACAGTATTTATGGGGAGATCATAATATTGTTAAGAGAACAAAATAACATGCTTATACATAAAAGGGGATTGTGGTGGGTGGTGGATGGGTGGTGAAAATGGACAGTAATTATAACTTCACAATTTTAAGTTTCCTTGAGTTATGAGATAAAGAAAGAAGGTTTTTTGGTTGGGACAAACTAATAATTCAGGTTGGCCTGATTTCAAATTTGTTTTGTTTTGTTTTGTTTTGTTTTGAATCGTCTGGTGTTTGATTTTTTTGTGTTTTCTAAAATGTTCAGTCTGTTAAAAGTCTAGCAAAAGAACAATAATGTTCAACTTGATTTCAGAATAATTTTATAACAGAAAACCCAAATTTTATAATTGCTAAAAAAGGAAGACCTTAAACTGTATACAAGGTTCACAATTGTGTAAAATACTGAGAACATTTAAAAATATTTAAAAAAAATGAAAAATGGAATGTCACTGGAGGAACCGTGATGAGCTATTTAAAAATATTTATACTTTGTATTTTATGTTTGTCTCTACTGTGCATTATTCTGGTATACAATGAAAACTTCTTCGATTTAATGCTTTTATAGTAATTTTCTAATTGTTTTTGTAATTTCAGTTCTTTTAAAGCAATTCCTATTTTATTTAATAATTACTCTTTTAAGAAAAAAGTTCTCAATATTTCATCCAAATGCGTTTTTAGTGCAGGATACCAGAAATCATATTTTAGTGATATTTTTTACCCATGTATACTTGGCTTTAAAAATATATATATATGTATTTATGTATTTAAGAGAGAGAGAGAGCGAGAGAGAGACGGTGCATGTATCTGCGGGCGTTAGTTAGGGGGAGGAGCAGAGGAAGACAATCTTCAAGCAGAGTCGTGGGGAGCACAGAGGTCGGGTTCCATTCTCCACCTCCCGAGATCACGACCTGAGCAGAAACCGAAAGTGGGATGTTTTACCGACTAAACCACCCAGGCATCCTAATACTTAGCCTTTTAAAATAATACTCTGCTAATTTCTTGCTTTTTGCCACCACCACTTTTGGAAATAAGGGTAGGCTGCAAATTGTATCACTGCCGCCAGTTTCAGAAGAACAATGTGCAGGATGACCAGACTCCTCCAGAGCTATAGGACACCTCACACTGCCAGCCAAATCCCACTGTGCTGACAGCAAAATCTGCCATGGGGATGAGTTGATCTCCCATTTTGTTTCCTCTCTGCATCATGAGCTCACACAGAAATAAAATGGAATCTTTATCCTCTGTGTCTTACCAGCCTTTCACCTAAGGCTTAGAACCCTAAGTGAGGATGTGTTCGTGCACGAAAGAATGATGAGTAAACAGAAGGACTTTCAGGTAAAAGACATAAGCCTCCTGGGTGGATAAATACAAGAAAAGACACTCCCAGAAAGAATGAATTAATGAACGCTTTCCAAGCCCTATGATTTCCTATGATGACTCTCTCCCAGTAGAGACAGCATTTGCCTTTCCAACACAAAGCCCTCACTATAAGGGTTACCCAGACACCTACAGGTGCCATAGCCTCAGACAAAGTCTTGGCTGAATTGTGTTACTTTCCCCGGGTTTTCCAGATTGCTCCAAATAAGACAACACATTCAGAAGCCCTTAGAAGAAACTATGTAAAAGATTAGATAATCAGGAAACGTATTTACATGTTAAAACATTTATTTATTTATTTAAAATATTTTATTTATTTATTTGGCAGACAGAGATCACAAGCAGGCAGAGAAGAAGGCAGAGAGAGAGGGGGAAGCAGGCTCCCTGCAGAGGAGAGAGCCCAATGCAGGGCTTAATCCCAGGACCCTGAGATCATGACCTGAGGGGAAGGCAGAGGCTTTAACCCACTGAGCCACCCAGGTGCCCCAAAACATTTATTTTTAATACAAGTAATAGAACCTACAAGGGACCAAGCATTCAGAGATCACAACTTCTAAAATAACAGGTTATGCTTCTAGAACCTAAAGTGCTACCTATCATTCTAATTACAAATCTTCATCAAACAACTTCAGTCTGTGTCCCATAACTACAGCATATTTCTGGAAAGAAATGACTTCATAGAACATCTTGTCATGTTGTATGTCCTTTGCAGAACTGAATAAAAAAGATAATGTGCATATGAAGTGTTGTCTCCGTATTAACTAAGCAGCAGAGTTAGATAGAAAGGGAGTTAAAAGCAAGAGGATAGAACAGTATATTCTAGAGAAACCCTATGCACATGAAGTGTAATAATGTTTCTCTCAATTAGTTACAGCTTAAATATCAAGACATGCTTCATTAGGTTAACTATAGACTTTTTAAAAAATCCTACACTATGGCAGAATTAAACTAAAATATCTTAAATTTGAGAGTGAACTTATGTATTTCATGAAGGTAGTATTAAGCATGCCTAAGTAAATGTCACTTCAGAATACAGTAAATCATCAACATGATAGCAAATCAGCTAATATTTTATATTTTATATAATGATCAAGTTAATTCCAATTTCAGTGCTAATTACCCATATAACTATTGTCTCTAGGAAGTTTCCTAATTGTAAATAACGTCCTACTTTGCTATTAACTAGAAAACAAAGTTTACTGAATCAGAAAATTATACAAGTAGAACATTAATATAACTAAAGTTTATTTGCCCAGTGAAATTTTACACTGGTCCGGACAAGTTTTAAGTGTGAAGCCACCTTAGAAATGAACCATTCTAATCTGTTCATTTTTCAGGGAATAAAGGAAGAAGTGGAACATTCACACAGTCAGAATGTGGCAAAATTGAAACAAGATCACAAGTCTCTTTACCTTTCATTTGAAAACAGATCGGCTGGAAACAAATTGAGGGTATGCTTGTGCACGTGCGTGCGTGTGTGTGTGTGTGTGTGTTCCTGACACCAGGGATGTTTGGAAGATGGCTCTTATATTTGGTGAGAGCCATATAGATGTAAGAGTCAAAGCAGAGAACAAAGTAAGTCATTTTTGAGTAATAATTAAAGTGAATTTTGGTTGATCCCTCAGACTCTGGGTCCAAACAACCCTCACCTCTCCTTTCTAACGCTCATCATACCCACCAGGGAAAGGGCCTGTGCAGTAGAGTTCCAATTCTCATCTCCCTCATTTAAAAAATATGGTGGATATTTACATGTGCAGTATAAATGAAATACCTAAATTTTTAATTTGGAAATTTCAGAAAGAGAAAAGAAATATCATATCATAATAACATATTCATTCTATTCAACACCACTTTTTTGATTCTGTCAACAATTTTCCCTTTCATGTTTTACAAAATTCAATAGTTTTGTCCATTAAAATTTAGACTCATTCATTTTCTTTAATATCTTCCACACTTTCATTTAGACTTCCATTAGCATCTTTAATTTTTGAAAATAAACAGCCAGTTTAACAATTTAGCTGTTTTGTTAAAGTTGGGTTGTTCCCAAATCACTTTTGATTTTAATTTATTGATCTATTTTCTCATGATAAATTTCTCAAAGCTGCATTTTTGTGAAGAGAAATGAACTTTATTACAGGCATTAAGAGGTATTTTTTCTTTCTTTCTTTCTTTCTTTCTTTCTTTCTTTCTTTCTTTCTTTCTTTCTTTCTTTTTTTAAGATTCTATTTACTTAACTGAGAAAGAGAGCGAGAGCGAGAACAAGTGGGGAAGGAGGTGGAGTGAAAGGGAGAAGTAGGTTCCCTGATAAGCAGGTGGCCGGATGCTGGACTGATCCCAGGACCCCAGGATTATGACACCAGCCAAAGGCAGATGCTTAACAAGCTGAGTCACCCAGGCGCCCCTGTATTTCATTTCTTTCCACAAAGAGTTCTGCCAATTTTTATTGCCACAAAAAATTTATAAATGTAATGTGGTTCATGAGTTGTAATTACTGTATCTTATAGAATTAAGCATTTTAGGGGCACCTGGGTGGCAAAGGCTTTAACCCACTGAGCTACCCAGGTGCCCCAAGAATATTCACATATTATATATATTATACTAAATATATCATGAACACATAAGAGACTCTTACAACTCAAATATGAGACATACTTTATTATGGGTGAATATTTGAGTAGACATTTCACTAAAGAAGATATATGAATTAGAAGCAAACATAAATATAATATGTTCAACATTATTACTTTTTAGGAGAATGCAACTTAAAACCAGATTTCACTGCATACAGGCACACACACACACACACACACATACACACACACTCTATACTGGATAAATTTTAAAAGATAGACAATAATGAGTATTAGTGAGGATGTAGAAAAAATAGAAGCCTTATATATTGCTGGTATGAATGTAAAATGATACACTTTAACAAAAAGTTTGACAATTTCTTATAAATTTAAGCATAAACTTCCCATATTACTTACCTATCTTACTCTAGAAATCTTTCAAAAAGAAATAACATATATCTACATAAAAAATCAATGTTTATAGCAGCATTATTCATAATATCTCCAAACTGGAAGTAATTAAAATGTCCATCAAGTGGTGAATTGGTAAACAAAAGTGGTCTATTTAAAAATGGAATACTCCTCATCAGTAGAAAAGAAGTAAGTACTGATACACACAGTACAACATAGATTATCCTCAGAAACATTATGGTAGGTGAAAGAAATCAAATTCCAGAGACTATATATTGAGACTATTATGCCATTTATTTAAAATATGGACAAAAAAAGTAATTTATGGAGCTAGAATGACTAATAAGCCTATGGCTTAGGGAGGTGTGGAGATGAACAAAATGAGCACAAGAAACATTGTGGGTGATGGAAGTGTTCCCAAACTGGATTTTAGTGATGGTTACACAACTCTATAAATTTACTAAAATGTCATTGAATGCCACATTTATAATGGGTGAATTTTATGGTATATGTTTTATACATCAATAAAGCTGTTTTTAAAAATGTAAAAAAAATTGCAATTTTGAAATGTCAAGGATATATACAGACTCAGAGAGAAAGAATTACCACATAAATAACCAAAATAGAACTTCTATTCAATATATTTTATTTTATATACAAAGAGGTGAAAATCAATATAAAGAAAACACTGTATGAAAGTGTACAAGAGACTTAGACACTTTATAAAAGATGATATCTAATTGCCCAATAACTAAACAAACATATCCTCTATCTCATTACTGATCAGAGAAATGAAAATTAAAATTCCACTGATACCATTACGTTTATATCGGAATAGCTAAATGTTTGAAGTCCAAACAAATATCATTCCTTTTGATGATATCAAGCTTTAGAACTTTCATGCAGTTATTTAGGAGGGTGTAAATTGGTATATCCTCTTTGGAGATGCTTTGGCACTCCTTCTAATGTGGTACTTACTTAAGAGATGCTAAGAGAAATGCATAAGGATTAGCAAAGCAGCAGCAGTCAAAAAAGCAGGACACAATTCAGATTTGCATCGACATTGTAATGGATAAGTAAGTCATTGTATATGTATTATTTCCAGGAGTAAACACAAATAATCCACAGGCACACACAACAATGAAATCCAATCATTGAAGCGTAATGTTGAGCAAAAGATGTGTATAAATACATGTTGTATGACTCTACATTGAAAGTTTAAAGATTCAGGAAACTACACGGTAAGGATCAAGATTATATATTTATGTACTAGAATTATAAAGACATACAAGTGGGTACTCTCAGAATACTACTTGAGAGTTAGAAAGGGCATTGGTTGTCAAAAGTACGAAGGGGCTTTTGACAAATGACAGCATTTTAGTCTTGCAATGGATGATTATGTTGATGTTAGCTTTGTGTGAAATCACTCAGCCGCACGTAGATTTCTGTACTCTTTTTTGTGCCCTTTGTCTATATATGTAGGATTTTACAACGTTAAAAAAAAGAATAAAACAGTAATTTTGGATAGTATAATGTTTACATTGAATTAGACATTTTTGCAGAAAACAATATTTTTTAGAAGAGGACATAGTTATCTGTGGTCATTGTGGCTCCTGAACACTTTCTAGAAAATCATAATCACCAACACATCCATAACTTATTAATCCATCTCTCAGAGTTTTCTGAGGTTGCAACAGTCCTTTGGGGAAGAGTGGGCTTTGAAAAAGAAAACAAATCTCCTTGGGCAGCCATCCCTATGATGAATTAATTTATGCTTTAAATCTTTTATATGCTGTGACATTCCTATTGGTGGAGGAAGGGGGAATTTATATGGGGAGACAAAAGGACACTGTCAATAAATATTTGTTAATGAGCCTAATAAGTTGGAGTTTACCCTATTATTTTATCATACATTAGGGAGCATCCCTTTATCTTAAAGTTTTAATAATGTGATTTTTGTCCCCAAATCTTTCTCCATCTCTGGACAGGGCTAATAGCCCCACTAAATATGAATTATACCTAACTACTCACTCTCATAGAACCTTGTTCTTGTCCTTCAGAAAATCCACCAATATTTGGAGTCATTCATGCATATTTGTGTTTATTTTTTCTCCTTTCTTTGCAAAACTGGAAGTTCCCATAAGAACTATGTGTGCACACCTTGCACCAAGCTCAGTGATGGTTCTCAGTAGTGCCTGAGAATCTATGTTGAATTATTGATTTAATCTCAGCAACCTTTCACCAACCATGCCTGGATAAAAATAGTCACAGTGAAATAGACAATCATTGGATCACTTTGAAAACAAAGACTTACCCTCTCAGTCTTGTGTTGTTTGAGAATCTTACAAAACATTTTTCTCTTGGTTTGTGTCAAGTATGACATTTACTAGGAAGGTTGCTAAACCAATGATATGTAGTAGATATGATTGCAAGCCGATGGAAATTCATTCAGCCATTTTTAACAGCTCACATCTCAGTAGTGTAACCAGTTAGCTATATTTTATAGGTCCACATTAAATCCTTTTTTTTTTTTTTTGAATATGGAACACATGAAAAAGGAAAAGAGTGAGACACATTTTATCATCATCATATCCACATTTCCTAGGTGGTAATGTAGACTGAGTCAGAGATCATAAATTGTATAGCAGCAGAATCATTAGCTATTTTGATTCTCAAATACTTTTGAATCTCAAAAACTCATGGATGTTAGAATAAATAAATAGAAGTTTTCTCAAATGTTCTAAAAAATAGAGATACTACAACAGCACAAATAAAAAGAAACCAGTATATAGAATCCTAGAAAAAGCATCCTAATAATTTTCCTAACAATTTAATCACATGTAACTGTTTGGCAACTAATTAAAATAGATAGTTTTGAGATACAGTTGAATATTTCTCATAACAACTTAACAACATCCAAACAACCCAGTTTAAAAATTGGTAAAAGACTCAAATAGACATTTCCCCAAAGAAGATATGCAAATAACCAGCAAGCATATGAAAAGATGCTTAAAATTACTAATCATGGGGAAAAGTAAATCAAACCCACAATGAAATACCACTTTATCTTCATTAAGATGAATATGATCAACAAAAAACAAACAAAAAGAAAATGTCAGGAATTGGCCAGGATATGGAAAAGTTGAAACCACTGTCCACTGCTGGTGAGAATGCAAAACTGGTACAGCCTCTTTGGATAACAGTATGATGTTTTCTCAACATCATAGTCTTTGGGTATTCCTCAAAAATACCCAAAGGAGGGGTGCCTGGGTGGCTCAGTGGGTTAAAGCCTCTGCCTTCAGCTCAGGTCATGATCTCAGGGTCCTGGGATCGAGCCCCGCATCGGGCTCTCTGCTTGGCAGGGAGCCTGCTTCCCTCTCTCTCTCTCTGCCTGCCTCTCTGTCTACTTGTGATCTCTCTGTCAAATAAATGAATAAAATCTTAAAAAAAAAAAAATACCCAAAGGAATTCATAGCAGAGACTTAGGTATTTATATACCAATGCTCATAGCATCATTATTCAAAATAGCCAAAAGATGGAAGCAATACATATGTCTATCAATAGGTCAATGGATAAACAAAATATGGTGTCTGTATATGTACATACATATGCATGTGCACACATACGTACATACCTGCATACACATACAATGGAATATAATCGAGCCTAACTGAAATAAGCCAAACATGAGACAGCAAATATTTAATTCCAATTATGTAAGTTGCCTAACAGTCAGATTCATAAAGACAAAAAATAGAGTATGGTTACTAGGATCTGGGGGGTGTTTTGGGCGAATTATCATTTAACATTTACAGAATTTTGGTTTTGGAAGATGAAAAATTCTGGAAATGATTGGTGGTAATGGTCGCACAACAGTGTGAATGTATTTAGTGCCAATTAACTGAACACCTAATAACGGATAAAAAGGCAACTTTGATGCTATGTAAGTTTTTTCATATTAAAATTTCTCATAAGTATGTCTTTTGACCAAATATCACAGGCAATGCATAACCTTTATGCCATTTTATCTTTGGTATCAGTGGGGTTTTTATATTTCTTAGTTCTGAACACCACATATCCATCTTGATTTATTTCTTATTCCCAGTTTCACATTCCTTAGCTTTCTTCTTGCTGCATACATACACACCTGGTATTCCTGAATCTCCTTGATTTTCTTTGTCCCTGGAAAGTGAACATCACTTTCGGAAGAAGTACTTAATGTCCGGTGTGTCCTTCTCCAGCACTTTCCCTATGCTGTAGACAGTGTGGGAGCATCTCAGACATAAAGGAAAAACTGCACCACCATGCAGGGAACAGGTGCTCTGCACATCACTTGAAACTTGCAAGGACTTCACATACAAGAAATAAACTTTTACAAGTTCAAGTACTTTCTGACTTATGCAGCAAATTCAAGCACATAACACATCACCAAAATTAAAATATTTGATTGTATCACCTGTGAACAAAATTGGTAGAAAACAAGGGACTCCTCTTGTAGTCTACTGATGGCAGAACAAGTAAGTAGATGGATATATGTTGAAGAACCAATCTGTATTATAAAACTTGAATGCATATACTTCATCAGTGAGTGATTCCATGCCTCCATGTGTAATGTGGAAAATCACTCTCCTGTGGCATAAAGATGAACACACAGGGATGCCTGGGTATCTCAGCTGGTTAACCGGCTGCCTTCAGCTCAGGTCATGATCTTGGGGTCCTGGGAACGAGCCCCACATCAGGGTCAATAATAAGTGAGGGTCTACTTCTTCCTCTGCCCCTCACCTCACTGGTGCTCTTTTTCTCTCGCTCAGTGGGTTAAGCCTCTGCCTTCGGCTCAGGTCATGGTCTCAGGGTTCTGGGATCGAGCCCCGCATCGGGCTCTCTGCTCGCCAGGGAGCCTGCTTCCTCCTCTCTCTCTACCTGCCTCTCTGTCTACTTGTGATCTCTCTCTGTCAAATAAATAAATAAATAAATAAATAAATAAATAAATAAATCCAGGAAAGAAAACCACTGAGATGAACTGGACGTTTGGAATCATTTGTCCCAAAAGGACATCTCTTGATCCAACAATGAACTTAGAAGCTGAAACCCTGAGCAGGTTTAGAAGCCTTGTCAGGTACAGACCACAACATATTGAAGACACAGGAGAGGACATTATGCTGTCTGGATTGAGATGCTGAGGTTACACCACAGATAAGGATTAGCCAGATGTAGACTGCTCCTCCCAGGTACATAAATCTGGCTTTGAAGTCCTATTTTGGGTTGAGATGATGTGGGATTACAATTCCCCCTAGCTGTATTCAAGGATCAAAAATAAACCAGCCAACAAATGAAAAACCCAAAACAAACTCTCTGGGGAATGGTAAAATCACCCTAGTCTTCAAGATTTCTCCGTGAATTCTTATACAATACCTGTCATGTAGTGGAAACAGGCCAAGCACAAGAGGGGTAACCAAATAATAGCTATATTTAACTATTACTAAATTCTATAACTAAATAATAGAAAGAAAAAAAAAGATAATAGAAATAGAGCCACAAAAACCCAGATACTGAAGTTTCCAAATTCAAAATTTCAAATAGCTGTGGTTAAAATACAAAGGAAGGGGCGCCTGGGTGGCTCAGTGGGTTAAGTCTCTGCCTTCAGCTCGGGTCATAATATCAGGGCCCTGGGATTGAGCCCCACATCGGGCTCTCTGCTCAGTGGGGAGCCTGCTCCCCCCGCTCCTGTGTTTCTACCTACTTGTGATCTCTGTCTGTCAAATAAATAAAATCTTTTTTTAAAAAGTTGTTTAAAAATATATGAGAATATTCTCTCACAATTTCTTCTTTTGATTCTATTAATGTTTGGAGTAAAAAATTTCTTTTTAATGAAGTCAAATTTATTAGTTCTTTATTTTACTGGTTGTAATTTTGTTGTTATACTGAAGAAAGATTTGTGTCTCAAGATCACAAAGATTTTCTGTGTTTTTCCTCAGTTTATTTTTGTTTGTTTTTGTTTTTGTTTTGTTTTGTTTTTTGTTTTTTTAATTTTTTATTTTTTATAAACATATATTTTTATCGCCAGGGGTACAGGTCTGTGAATCAACAGGTTTACACACTTCACAGCACTCACCAAAGCACACACCCTCCCCAATGTCCATAATCCCACCACCTTCTCCCAACCCCCCTCCCCCCGGCAACCCTCAGTTTGTTTTGTGAGATTAAGAGTCACTTATGGTTTGTCTCCCTCCCAATTCCATCTTGTTTCATTGATTCTTCTCCTCAGTTTTTAAAATGCTAGTTTTTACATATAAGTCTATTCCACTATTGGGTATTTACCCTAAAGATACAAACGTAGTAATCCAAAGGGGCACATGCACCCGAATGTTTATAGCAGCAATGTCCACAATAGCCAAACTATGGAAAGAACCTAGATGTCCATCAACAGATGAATGGATCAAGAAGATGTGGTATATATACACAATGGAATACTATGCAGACATCAAAAGAAATGAAATCTTGCCATTTGCGACAACATGGATGGAACTAGAGCGTATCATGCTTAGTAAAATAAGTCAAGCAGAGAAAGACAACTATCATATGATCTCCCTGATATGAGGAAGTGGTGATGCAACATGGGGGCTTAAGTGGGTAGGAGAAGAATAAATGAAACAAGATGGGATTGGGAGGGAGACAAACCATAAGTGACTCTTAATCTCACAAAGTCTATTCCATTTGAATTGATGTTGGTGCATGGTAAGAGGCAAGGGTCAATGTTCCTTTTTTTTTTTTTTAAATGTGAATTTCCAGTTGTCTCAATACCATTTGTGTGAACACTATCCCTTCCCCACGGGATTTTCTACATACTTTCGTTAAAATTCAGTTTACCACAGTGGGTTTTATTTCTGGACTTAATTTGGTCTCATTGATCTCTAAGCCTACCCTTGTACCAGTACCACCCTGACGGAATTGGTCTGGCTTTAAAGTAAATTTTGAAATGGATCACTTAAGGTTCCAACTCTATTCTTTGTTTTCAAAAATGTGTGGCTATTATAGAACCTTTACATTTTCAAATACATTTTAAGGTGTTTGTCAGTTTCTACCAAAAAAGCCTGTGTATGTGTGTGTGTGTGATTACATTCATCTATTATTAACTTCAGAAAATGAATATTAAGTAATCCAGAACACACAGATGTAAGATCTCTTCATTTATTTTGATCTTTAATTCCTCGAGCAATGTGTGCCTTCTTTACAGTGAAAATCTTGTATTTATTTTTACAATTGTATTCCTATCTATTTTGTTATTTTTGACATTATTTTAATGGATTTTTCTTAATATTATTTTGTTTATTACTAGTATATAGAATACAGTTGATATTTGTATGGTATTACTGTTTCTGAGACTTTGCTAAACTCACATAAGCTTTAACAGTTGTACATGCGCAAATATTGTGAATTCCTAAGGTTTTCCTACATTTAGGATTCAGAACTGTCATTTCTGAATAAGTCAATTTTACTACTTCCTGTCCAATCTAGGTGTGTTTTGTTTTCGTTTTGTTTATTTTGTTTTTGATGAAAATGGATATATTTGACATCTTCCTTAACTTCAGGAGAGATCACAGGAAGCATTTAAATCTTTCAAGGTATGTTTGGATATTTGTAGGTGCTTCCTAGGAGGTTGAGAATTTTCCTCCTGTTGCTAGTTTGCTGAGACATATGCCCCCCCCCCCCTTTTTAAGTGAATGGATGCATCATTTAGTCAGTGCTGCTTCTATATCTATCAAGATGATCAAGTAATATTTGTCCTTTATTGTGTTACTATTGTGTTTTTCATTATGTTTTTAATGTGTGAAATCAATACCATATTCTTAAGAAAGATTACATTTATTAATGATTTATAGTACCTTTGTAAAATATGTTAGAATTTATTTGTTAATATTTCTTTAAAGATTTTGTACATATTTTCACTAGGATTAATGGTTTGTAGTTTTCTTGTAAAATCTTTGTTTATCTTAAAAGAATGAGCTGAGAAGTGTTCCCTTCTCTATTTTCTGACATAATCTGCAAAAGATTGGTATTATCTCTTTTGTAAATATTTGATAAAATTTACTGGTGAAGGCATCTAGACCAGGCTTTTGGTGTGTGAAGAATTTTAATTGTTAACTATCTTTATTTGGTATGGTAAATTCATATCTTTTATTGGTAAATCAATTTTGATAATTTGTATTTTCAGTGTAATTTATCCATTTTATCTAAATGTTAGTTGGCCTGTTAGATGTTAATTTATAATTCTTTTAGTTTTTGTTGTTTCATTAGTGATATTCTGTTTTAAATTCCTGACTTTTTAAAATTATCTCTTATTTTTTTCCTTTCTTTTGGTCAGCATAGCTAAATATCTATCAATTTTTTAATGCTTCCAACAAATGATGTTTGGTTTTAGTTGTTGGTTTTTTTTTTTTCATTTTTATATTTCCTATTTCTCTGATTTCTTCTCTAATTTCTATTTCCTTTCCACTACTTAATTTATATTTAATAGCCTTTCCTTTTCTAGTTTCTTGAAATGGAAAGTTAGAATATTGATTTGTTACCTTACTTATTTACTGATACTGGTTTTTAAAGCTGTGCATTTCTAAGAACTGTTCTAGCTACATACCATATTTCCATTTTTATTTTCATTTATTCTAAAAATTTAATTTCCTTATAATTCTTTTACTATTGAACATTTAAAAATGTGTTTTGATTGTCTAGTATTAGTGAATTTCCCAGATATCTTTCCTTTGGTGATTTCTATTTTAATTTGATTATGCTGGAGAAATATCTTCCATGTTAAATTACTGGAACTTATTTGAAGACTGTCTTATTATCTGTTCTGGATACTATTGTATGTGCTCCCTAAAAAATGTGCATTCTGTAACTATGAAGTAGATTGTTCTTTGTATCACAATTAAAGTTGGTTAATGATTTGCTCAAGTCCCGTATATCTATATTCTCTTTCTGTCTAGTTGTTCCATTCATTATTGAAAGTTTTATATTAAAATTTTAACTGTTATTGGGTTGTAATGTTGTTGGATTGTAAATCTGGTGTCCATATATAGGTATGCCACATATTCAGGATTCTTTCTGGACCACCACAATCAAGGGAATATCACAACAAAGTGAGATACGTGAACTTTTTTGGTTGCCCATGGATATAAAAGTTGTATTTACAGTATACTGTAGTCTATTGACTGTGCAATAGCATTGTGTCTAAAAAAAGTGCCAATATTAATTAAAAATTACTTTTTGCTAAGAATTGCTAACCATCATCTGAGCTTTTTCAGTAATCTTTTGGCTGGGGGAGGTTCTTGCCTAAATGGTGATGCATACTGACTGACTGTGGTGCTGGTTGCTGAAGGCTGGGGTGGTGTTGGCCAGGTCTTTGAAATAAAGTCTGCCACACTGTTTCACTCTTCCTTTCCAGAATTATTACTCTGTAGCATGTGATGCTGTTTGGTAACAGTTTACCCATAGTAGAACTACTTTGGAAATTGGAGTCAATTTCTCAAAACCTGCAGTTGCTTAATGAACTAAGTCTATGCCATAATCTAAGTCCTTTCAACCATCTTCACAGCATCTTCACCAGGAGTAGATTCCATCTGAAGAAACCACTTTCTTTGCTCATACATAAGAAGCAACTTCTTATTTGTTAGAGTTTTATATTCGATCACAGCAACTTGGTCACATCTTCACATGTTATTTCTATTTCAACTTCTCTAGCTGTTTCCACCACAGGTGCAGTTACTCAGGAACAATAAAGATAACAAAGATACCCATCATTTCGAGTTTCTATGTTTATAGATTAGTTCACATCTAGAATTTAGTATACGGAATCCTAACACATGCACTAATTTGTATGACTTATTTTGCAAAGCATAATATTTTAAGATTGATCCATGTTGTTATGTGTATTAATAATTCAGTACTTTTTACTGCTGTGCAAAAATTATCTGTTTGTTTCTTTGGGATTTTGGCTATTACATAAGCATAACAGCTATGAAAATTTGTGCATGGGTCTTCATATAGACATAGTTTTCATACCCTTGTCATACTTGGTAGGATTTGTCCTTTTTTTTTTTTTTTTAAAGATTTTATTTATTTATTTGACAGACAGAGATCACAAGTAGGCAGAGAGGCAGGCAGAGAGAGAGAGAGGGAAGCAGGCTCCCTGCTGAGCAGAGAGCCCGATGCGGGCCTCGATCCCAGGACCCTGAGATCATGACCTGAGCCGAAGGCAGCAGCTTAACCCACTGAGCCACCCAGGCACCCAGGATTTGTCCTTTTAATATTGACTTTTTCAGTGGATATTAAACTGTGTTATCCTTTTTAATTTGCATTTCTTAGGATTAATGATTTTGAGTGTATTTTTCATGTGCATATTAGTCATTTTTGTGTCTTTGGTGAATGACTATTTGACTTTTTTACCCATTTTTCATTTTTAAATTTATCTTCTTATTGTGTAAAAGCTCTTTATATGCTCTACAGACATGTCCTTTGTAAATATATCCTTCCAATCTGTGACAAGGCAGGCGAAGAGTAAGAAAGAGAGCTCTTTCTTCACATATATGTGCATTCCCCATTAGAAATTCCTTTTCTTTTGTTCAATTTCCATGTACACTCCCTTACATATTAAATCTTGTCATTAAAAAAAATAAAAGTTATTCCTTACCAAATCTCTGGACTTCTCAATCATTTTACTTTATCTTGAAAAATTTGTATTTCTTTTATTATGATTCAGGTGGTGCTGTGTTCTCTGTTTTTGTTAGTCTGAATTGCTACTATTTCAATTTATTTTCAAAGGATATCTTCACTTGGAATGTAATACTAAATAGGTAATTTTCCCCAGGTGTTATAGATACTGCTCATTTTATTTCAATTTCTATCTATGAAAAGTCAGCTATTAGTTTATTTTGTATTAGAAAGTAATCTTTTTCTTCCTCCCACTTTTTCTAGCTGTTTATTAAGATTTATTCCTCTTCTTTACTTTTCCACAGTTAACATAGTATTATCTAAGGGTGTATTTAAGTTTTCCATCTATCTTCAATAGTGTTTCTTAAACATTTGATTTTATACCCTTCTTTAATTGAAGAAAGTTATCAGCTCTTACATTTCTAAAATTTTCTTTTTTCTCTTAATCTCTTTCCTTCTGTTAAGGATTCCAGTGAAATATACATAAAATTCTTGCAGTATTTCAGATGCTCACCTTTGTATATCACTAAATTACATTATGGAAACAATTTTTTCCTGACATTTTCCAATTTACTAATTATTGCTTTGGCTGTATCTCTGTTGCTGTGATATGTATTCATTATTTAATTTTAATTATTTTATTTTCAGTTTAATATTTTTGTTTATAATTTTATAGTTTTTTTGCCTTCTCCGAAAATCCTCAACCTTATGTTTAGTTCTTTCAGCAAACATATTTCAAAGGTTTTATCTAATAATTTCTTGTTTAAGACCCTTGTGGGCATGATTTTTGTTACATTTTATTTGCTTTCTAGTTTCTGTTTCTTTTGTTGTTGCCATGTCTCTTCATTTACTTCACATATGTTTTATTGTTAAAAAGATATTGCATTTCTAAAATTATTTGTAAAAATAATTTGAAGCCTAGAATAAATTTTAGTCTCCTAAATTGTTTTATTTATTAATTAATTTATATTTTGTTCTCATCAATCAGACTCTCAGCTAGTCAGTAATGCAGACTCACCTCAGTTCAATTTCAGAAAATGAGATTATTTAAACTGAGATACAGTCTCTGGGGCCTGTCTTCCTCTGTAGACTCCCTCTTCTAAGTCAGAGTTTTTTCACTTCATCCAAATTGAAGTGTTTTATAATACTTTGTGGTTCTCACACTTGGGTAGGTTCTAGACTCTAGTCTTTTTTCTCCTAGGCCTTCAGAAGTTGTCAAAAGGTTTTCATTCAACATCTTACCTTTGCAGCTCTTCTGTTTGGAAGAAGTAACATCCCACAGCCAAAAAGCAGCACTGAGACTGGATTCTTAATCCTCCCCTGTTTATGTCTCAATGACATAATCATTGTCAGTTCTCCAGTGAAATACTAGATATCATTTTGAATTTCTTTTTAAGACTTTAAATTATTTAATTGGGAAAACTTGTTTGCTACCTATCCTTTTATGAGGACCAAAGTCCAAAAATGCTCAGAAGATGTTCATGTTCAATAAGTACTTCGGGAATGGAATAGAATAATTGGTGAATTCTGAAAGAAATGAAGCATGCACCATACTGATTGCATTATAACAGTATATAGCAATTATGAAGAGTTATGTACTGGGGTGCCTAGGTGGCACAGTTGGTTAAGCGACAGACTCTTGGTTTCAGCTCAGGTTGTGATCTCAGGGTCCTGAGATAGAGCCCAGCAACAGACTCTGTACTCAGTGTGGAGTCTGATTAAGACTCTCTCCCTATCCCTTTGCCTCTGTCCCACTCCCTGTCTCAAATAAATCAATTGCATAAATAAATCTTTAGAAAGAATTTTGTATCTACATGACTGGGACTGCCTACAGAGTTTGCAGTTATTACTACATTTGTCAATTATTTCTAATCCTTGATAATCATGACACTTAAAAAATTTTTCTTGACTGCTTGGTACTGTAGGTTTTGTGTTAGGCTCTCTGAAAAACAATCTGAGGGGAATGAAGTGGTGGGGGGTGGGAGGTTGGGGTACCAGGTGGTGGGTATTATAGAGGGCACAGATTGCATGGAGCACTGGGTGTGGTGCAAAAATAATGAATACTGTTATGCTGAAAATAAATAAATTTAATTTAAAAAAATAATATGAAAACACTCAGCTTTCGAAGACTTTATCATTGAGAATAGGAAGGTAGTATAAATATAAATTTTAAAAATTCAAGACAATATATAAATGATAAATGCAGACTCTTCTGTATCTTATTAAAATTCACATTACAACCTCTCATGATTCTTTTCCTTGATTCTTTTCAACCGTTTATATGCTTACAACCTCTGTCGCCATCTCTTACCCATCTATAACTTCTTACAGTTTTATTTCCACCAAACCCTCTATCGAAAAATATTCTTAAAGTTTCATCTGAAACTCCCTGAAAGCACAAGCCCAGAAGAGAGTTTTTGGTTTCCTTAGCATGTGTTACTGCCACCGACACCTTATGTCTTTAAATGATATTTCACTACCTTTTATCCTTTTACCTTTTAGACTGGCTTAATACTATTTTGCTTTGGCGCTTCTCCATATTCTGTGTTTCTTCTGCTGTGATTTTATTTACGTACACAAATTAAAACTACTACTTCAATAATAATTCTTTGATACAAAGCATTTATATTCAATCTTGATTTCTTGCCTGAGCCATGGACACATATTCCAAATTATATAACTTATGTGAATTATGAATGCCATGAAGATTTTCAATGAGCTTCTCAGTGGTGACATGCTCAAAGTAGAACTCTTTATCTATTAACTGCCACTGTCTACTTCCACACATATTTTCTTCCTGCATTACCTGATTTGTCAATGTCACAAAATACTCTGTGGTAAGTAGTCCTGGGAAATTACAGACATTATTAATGTGAATGCAGGGAAAAGATGAGAATTCAGATTAGGGAAGATTGCTAAGAGACACTGGCAAAATAAAGGAACATAAGTGGAATTAAAGAGTATAGAAAACCTCAACAATGGGCTTTCAGCTTCACATGTAAGAAGCTTGGGAACTACCACTGTGTCCTAAAAACAAGTAAAAAAAAAAAAAATTGAAAAGACTGAAAAATCAATAACTCTTCTTGGAACCATAAGAATGGTGAGGACTCAGAGCAAACTAGTGGCTCCAAGATTGGAGAGACAGACAGGGGTTATTCATTTCTTCCTGTTGAGTTGTGTGATAGATGTCTGTATGTGCATATATATAGAATAGATACTACCCTTTATCAGATATAAGTTTTGTAAATATTTCCTCCAACTCTATAGGTTGTCTTTATATTTAGTTAAGCATTCCCATTTGCTATGCAGAAACTTTTTAGTTAGGTGGGGTCTCACTTCTTTATTTTTACTTTTCTTACCTTTTCTCTTGATGTCAAATCCAAAAATAAATAAATAAATAAATGAATAAAAATAAAACGAAACAAAACATTGTCAGGACCAATGTCAAAGAGCAAAGATTTTAAGCCCTGTATTTTCTTCTAGGAATTTCATGGTATCAGGTCTTACATTTAACTTCTTAATCCATTTTGAGTTGATTTTCATGTACAGTATGATAGGGGCCTGATTTCATTCTTTTGCATGTTGATATCCACTTTTCCCAGTACCATTTATTGAACAAAACTTTTTCTAGTAGTATAATTTTGGCACCTTATTAAAAATTAATTGACAACATGTACATAGGCTTATTTTGGGGTTCTTTATTCTGTTCCATCGATTCACGTGTCTATTTTGCCAAGACTATACTGCCTTTTTTTTTTTTTTAAAGATTGTATTTATTTATTTGAGAGACAGAGAGAGCACGCACAAGTGGCTGAGGGAGAGGGAGAAGCAGACTTCCCACTGAGCGTGGAACCCAAAGTGGGGAATCGATCCCATGACATCATGACTTAAGCCAGGCAGATATTTAACCAACTGAGCCCCCAGGCTTCCCAAGACTATACATCGTAATTCCGTTAGCTTTGTAATATAGTTCAATACAGGAAGAGTGATGACTCCAGCTTTGTTCTTTCTCAAGTCTGATTTAGCTTTTCAAGATATTTTCTGTTTCCACAAAGATTTTAATTTTTTGTTTTTGCTTTTCTGTTTATTTTGTTTACTATTTTTGTGAAACGTGACATTGAAATTTTGAAGAGAGGTACATTAACTCTGTAGGTTGCTTTGGACAGTAAGGTCATTGTCATAATGTTAATTCTTCAGTCCATGAACACTGAATATCTTTCCATTTATTTTGCCTTCTTCAATTTCTATCATAGATGTTTTACAGTGGGGTGTGTGTGTGTGTGTGTGTGTGTAAACAGATCATTCATCTACTTGCCTAAACTTATTCATAAGTATTTTATTATTTTTGATGCTAATGTAAATGGAATTGTAAGAAACACATATAGATTAAACATAAATGGATGAAGAAAAATATACCAGGTTAATACTAATTAAAAGGAAGGAGTTGTATTGTAACTATACTAATTTCAGATACTTCAGATTTCAAAGCAAGGGAAGTTATCAGGTATAAAGAAGTGAATTACCTAATGATAAAGGGTCAATTCTCCAAAAAGACATAACATTCCTTAATGTGTGTGAGCCTAACAACAGAGCATTAAACCACATGAAGCAGTTAAAACTGATAGAACTGCAAGAAGAAACAGAAGAGCTCACTATTAGAGGTGTTGACACCCTTATCCGAAATGGAGAGATCCAAAAGGCAGAAAAATCAGTATGGACATAGTTCAAAACCTCAGTATCCAAAATGAGTCAGTTTATAATATTTCTTCTCTGAGCAACTTCTTGTTTTCTTGAGAATCTTACTCTACTGTACTCCTAATTCTATGACTACTGCTAAAGCTACATGAAGAGTCACGATCAGCAGACAGTCATACATTATGTGTCAGGCACACACTCAAATAAAATGTATAATTTGCTGAGGTTTATATCGCCTATGATAGATTCTGGATTCAGATTGTAGCAGTCTGTTTCCAGAGTCCAATCTTAAAATTAAATAACTTCATATGGCGTATATTTTTAAGAAATGGGAAGAAGTAGGTGATAATGTTACAGGTGTGCTTTTATCTAATGAAAAAAAGATTTCTGGAAATGGCCTTAAATTCCAATAAATTGTTTTCTTCTCACCATGTCTCACAGTCTTCTTAGAACTAGTGTTGGGAATCTTATCCTAAGGTTCTAAGGTCAGCTTGCCATAGCCTGCAAAGAACAGAATGACTTCTCAGAAACTCGACCTGTAACACCAGCTATCAGATGCCCCCTCTTGACTTCCTATGTTCAAAAACAAACAACAACAACAACAAAAAGAAAAACCAGTAGAATAATATCTAAACAATCTACCCTAACACTTTTGCAGAAAGCTCTTTCCACTTGAGCATCCATATAAATGTGTAAATGAATTTATTTTAAATTCATATTCCTAAAATTAAAAGAAGTATATTTTACTCTTAAATGAAAAGTCTGAAATTATCTCCAATCTTCTCTAGCAATGATTTTTTTTTCTTTTTTTTTTTACTCTTACGCATTCCCTGACTTGTCTACTTTATGGCTTGCAAGCTGTTTTTGCATACATTCTCTCTGTGGTAAAATTAATGTTAATTCAAATATATAGATTTATCACATTTATGGAAAATAGTACTTAACTAGTTCTGTAACCTTGGGCAAGTAATACAATTTCTCTGGACTCTCATTTCCTCATCTTTGAAATAAAGGTGTTGGAACGGATTAACTTAAATGTCCCTCCAGTTCTACCATTCTGTGATATGCTATAAAATCAACTCACTGTCCACTCAGGGATGTCTCTAACATGATATATATATGGCTTCCATTTATGGATGATTATGCCCTTTAATGACCTTGAATTAGCCTTTCCAGACTCACGCATGGCAGCTAACAGAGGCATGTGCACGTAGCTACACTTGACAGTATGGCACTGGGGAAAACCATATTTGAAGCTGGGATCCACTTCTTGATATTTTGTCATCTCTGCCTCTAAAAAGCTATACCTAGCAGTAAAAAGGCAAAGGAGATTTTGTGTGTGTGTGTGTGTGTGTGTGTGTGCCACTCACAATTAAAAATTATTTCTAAAAATGTTGTGTTGATGCTGTCTGTAAACATAAATTTAAAAGTAGAAGCAAAAAGATCATAAGGAAAATGTCTGTTTGCTTTTCCTAGGGGTGACTCTGCTTGGAAGCTGTTTTTTCTGTCTCAAATCTGAAAAGGCAGATAAACCATTCTTGCATCCTGCTGAGGAGAGAAAGCTTGGGGATCCATCGGATGTGTGAGACAGAGAATCACTTAGATCACAGGTTTTCATCTGCAGTGTCAGAACTCAGCTATGCGCACGGACCAGCTGGAGAAGGGAGCGGGGTACTGTATGTAACAAAAGGCTATTTTTCCCCCTGTGATGTAGCCTGACAGTAAAACAAGAATACCTGAGGACAAATAAGTCTGGGTGTCTCTTCAGGAGGGAAAAAAATAGTGAACCCTTTTCCATGAGGACCTGAATTTAGACAAAGGAGAGTGATTACAGATCAGCAGACAAGCAGCAGTGCTGTCAGACCACGAGAAAAACAGCCCCGTGAGTGCTGGACCACAGGACCCCCCGACTGAGCCAAGGGTCCCCTCTGGGTCTGGGGCACAGGGGAACTGGTCTTTGTGCCTAGAAGGTGAAAGAAATGTGGCCTTGTGCCACACAATCCAGGATGGTGGTGTGTACAGGGGGACGGGGTTCCTTATGAGAGGATGAGCAATTAAAAAATCTATCAAGGTCAACAGAGACTGTTGCTCAATCGTGGGAGTATATTATCCATAATAACAGCTTTCCAAAGGGTTGAGTAGTAAATCTTAGCAACGTGATTGCTATGTGCAGAGCGAATCTGAGAATTGCTGCAAACTGTCAGAAGGGATTGAATTGGAGCCACAGAATGTGACATTTTTAAGAACAGAAAATGACAGAAAACTACCATTTTTTTAGAATCCTTATTTTAAAAAATAATATAAAACAAGTGAGACAGCTCTTGTGTTAAGACAGTGGTTCATCAATTTTGGTGAGCACCAGCCTCCCCCCGAGAAAGTGGTAAGGATATAATTACGTGAAGGCTTCCGACAAGAGATTATGACCCCAATGATGGGCAGGGGGTCTGGAGATTGGCCTCGTGATCTATTCACATTCAGAGACAGTCTCTATGGCCTGTGTTCATTTTGACACATATGCACATACTGTTTATATGTGTGCGGATTCATGCTCACAGAGGCTCCTTTCCTTTGAGGATAAAAGGTGTAAACATGGGCGCCTGGGTGGCTCGGTCATTAACCATCTGCCTTTAGCTCAGGCCAAGATCTCAGCATCCCTGGACGGAGTTTCACATCGGTCTCCCTGCTCAGCAGGGAATCTGCTTTTCCTTCTGCTCCTTGCTCCTGCTCTCCATCCCTGTCTCTCCTGCAAAAATAAATAAATAAATATATATATATTTATATATATATATAAAATATATATATATATATTTTATAAAGGCATAAACATATGAAAAGGGATTAAAACAGTGTTGGACACATTGTAATCACTCATATGTACTAGCCATAGAAGCTTATATATAGACATTGTTCAGAAGCAAATATGTATTATCACGTATTGTATATATAGGAATACAATTTTTTAAGCAAGTTAGGTACACGTAATTACAGTAAAGCAGAACTTCCTGAATCTCTCTGAAGTAGCATTTGTGGTGTTCACTAAATCAGAATTCTTAATATCTCTTTCTGAAGCCAAGAGAAGATTTTAGAGCACTCAGAATCCACTGTACTGTAGCTCCACCAAAAATGGAGCCCTGTCTGCTGCAGTTACACAAAGTAGATTTTTCCTGTTGTCTCAATTTGTGCAGATATACCGAATTATGAGTAAAGACAAGATCAATTTTCAGGAGGAAAAATTGCTTAGCTTTCGATCTTTGGGAAATTACCTAACTACTATTAGCATATTACATCTGTACTTTTAAATTTTTTCATCAATTCCAACTACGGCAATAAAATTCTCATGTGCGATTTAACGGCAGCATTAATGAAGTTGATTGGTCTATAACATGCAGGGTCAGTTTTATCACCCTTTAAAATACCTGAATTAAGATATTTTTATCTTAACCACTAAATGAAAGAACTACTTTACTGGATGTTCTCTAAGAAAAAAAAAAATGAAGAAAGCCTAATTTAATTCTTGATAAGATCTTTAAAGCCTGAATGTCACAAACTGTAATAGAAAACCTACTTTTTAACTTAATTTCCCAAAAGTAACCGCAAAACCTCTGCAAATTCTATTCACTCTGAGTGTGATTTGTTCAATGCAGTGGCTTACACCAGGAAATAACACCCTTTGGGGCTACATTAACTCAAGTTGCCCAGATATTAAAAACTGTGGCCTCCTGCATTTTCCCTGCTGAGGAGTGGTAGAGGGTGCTTGCTGGTCTGAGGGAAGCTAAGAGTTTAGCTGGTAACCAAAAATATAATATATTAAGTAACTATCTCTTTAGTTATAGGTAAGGAAACTGAAGACATAAAATCATTTATAACTCAAGGAAATTCTATACACAGGGATACAAATAGCTCTAAGAGTAGAAGGACTATCTTTTAGTTGCCCTTCCCTTCTCCAACCTGGAGAAATGAATATAGACACTGTGAGACTCACTGATTCCATAACATTTGAAACTCTGAAAATGAAGGGAAAAAAGCATAGGCATGCCTAAGTCATGTGGTCCCTTATCTTTAGAGTAATATATTTTTTTAAAGATTTTATTTATTTATTTGACAGAGAGAGATCACAAGTAGGCAGAGAGGCAGGCAGAGAGAGAGGAAGGGAAGCAGGCTCCCCGCTGAGCAGAGAGCCCAACGCGGGACTCGATCCCAGGACCCTGAGATCATGACCTGAGCCAAAGGCAGCAGCTTAACCCACTGAGTCACCCAGGCGCCCCTAGAGTAATATTTTCTTCACAAACTATATTTCCAGTTAACTATATATGTTACATTACTTTTTCATAATCTAACATCCCAATTATTCTCTGGTTTAGGCACATTATACTATTATACTATTTATTTTCCCTCAACACTAGGGTCTTTTTCCATTTTTCTGTTTTCTGTGACTCTGTTGGTTTTCTCCAATATCGTCCCCCAACTCTTCTTTCTGGAAAATGCCCATGCAGGCAGAGTTTCCTTTGCAGAATGAACTACCCCTTCTTGGATAAAACAATAGTAATTTCTTCAGCCTCTATTTTAAATTTTTATATAAAATGATCTTTTTCATGATTTTCTTTTCTACTACATGTGATTTCTAGAGTGCAAGAATCCTACCTTAAATGTGCTCATAGCTATCATTTCTAAAATATATTAGGTGTTCAGAGATTAAATGGAACTTTATTTTTTTTAATATTTTGGTTTTTTATTAACATATAATGTATTATTAACCCCAGAAGTACAGGTCTGTGAATCTCCAGGTTTACACACTTCACAGCACTCACCATAGCACATACCCTCCCCAATGTCCATAACCCAACCACCCTCTCCCGACTCCCCTCCCCCCAGAATCCTCAGTTTGTTTTGTGAGATGCAGAGTCTCTTATGGTTTGTCTCCCTCCTGATCCCATTTTGTTTCATTTATTCTTTTTCCTACTCCCCAAACCCCCCACATTGCCTCTCAACTTCCTCATATCTTGAGGAAATAGATACAGAATATTTCTGTATATGATGAAATATATGTATACATTAAATATCTAGAGAAGCATTATTAAATTTGAAAAAGTATAATTAACTCAAATAATAAATGAGTTTACCTGTGAAATTTTTAATACACATTAAAAGAAAAAAAGAATAATTAAAGAAAATTTAATAATTTCTTTTGAAATTAAAAAGACAAGAAAACGATGGAGAATATTTACAACCAATCAGAGATATAACTCAACAGAAAGCTGAGTCACAGTATGTTGTAATGCTAGCACCTTATCCAGAAGAACTATTTGGCAAGAGATTTGAAGCCAGCAGAACTGTTGGAACATTCCTGGGCTAGTTGGTTACTATGGAAATAAAAGCAAAAGTGAAACAGAGTGTTAAGGGTTTGGAGGGCTAGAGGAACAGCAGGAATTGCTTATTTCTTAAGTTTTGGGCAAAGACATTAGCTAAAAATCACCATGAGAATTCGGTCTGTCTCACAGGGGTGTTGTTGACAAGTCCTAAAAGGGTCCAGCAGCTTGATGTTCTTTAAACACGCACCTCTGTGAAATTATCTAACCAGTCAGAACTTATATTAAACTTTAATATTTTTATAATTAAAAAAAATCAGGGTTTGAATATCAACCTGAGTTATCTTTCTGTATGTATGTGTGTGTGTGTGTGTGTGTGTGTATACACACATACATTTCTGTATACATAGAGTAAAACAATTATTTGAAATATAGTCATTAAGTTCATTCTAAATTATTTTCACTCATTGTTTTACATGCATAAGAATATTTTGTATCACAACCAATTAAAACTCAAGGAGACCTTTTAGAAAATTCGGCCACAAAATACCTGTTATGCATCTTGAAAGTATTTTGTTTCTATCGGGTAATTAGATTTTATTATATAACATGTTAGACTATAGTATTTGAAAAAGAAGATCTATGGAGATAGTCTTAAAAGAGATACATTGTGAATGACAAAGGCTGAGTTACTACTTTATAGCTGAATCAGATGATTCAAAGCATATGTATGGTAGTTTTTCTGGGAGGTTATTACTTTGTTGGAATGCTCTACCAATTTCATTAATTCCTTATTTCAGTTTGAGAAGATACCATCCAAGTATGTTGCTATTGCAATCCATTAAGAGGTCTTTTATTTAAGTTTTAATTTGCTATGAAATAGTATTTTAATGCAAAAAAAGTATGGCCCAATTTGCCATGATTCTGATATGGCTGAACTTAAATTATACATTTATCTGAGTCTTAATTACTGTGCAGCATAGCTTCAACATTTCTTTCCACTCATACTGGGTGATGTTGGCTTTGGGTCTAAAATGGTATGAAGCTGGAATTCCCAGCTAATCCCCACCTTCCTTAAACCTAACCCCTACCTTCACCAAAAATAGTAAAAACGTATTGAAAACATTCAAGACTATAACAAAATGGGATGCCTGGGTGGCTCAGTTGGTTAAGCATCGGACTCTTGGTTTTGGCTCAGCTCATGTTCTCAGTTGTAGGTTCGAGTCCCAGGTTGGGCTCCATGCTCAGAGGGAAGATTGCTTGAAGATTCTCTCCCTCAGTCCCTCCCCACACTCCCATTCTAAAATAAATACATAAATCAAAAAAAAAAAAAATCAAACAAAACCCGAGTATAACAACAACAGAAACCAACATAACACTAGAAATTAAAACTATGATTTAACCTGCCCCAAGCATCTGAAAAGAACCTTACTTACACCATGACCATAAGTGTAGAGGTAAGAATTGTAATGAAGGGATGATGTAAGTCACCAACATCTGAGTCTTGCTCACCTCAAAGAAGATAGTCATTTGTTTCTCACAGTGCCCTTGGATTCTGGTGCTCATGGTCTCTGCCAGCCAAACTGAAAGTAATAATCTGTCTGCATAAAAATGGAAATTTGAACCCAGTGGATGGCCTCCCACAGAAACCAAAATTCAGAAAGTTGGCAGCTGAGTGTCACTGAAGACTGGATCTTGACAAATGCCTATGAAGGAGACTTCAGACCCTTCAGAGTTAAACTCATTTATTCATTTATTTAAGACTTCAGACCCCACCAACACCACTCAAGAATCATATCAACCGTATTCAAACTTTGTCATTGCTATTAATATTTATTATGGTGATCTGTGATCAGCGATTACAACTCGCTGAAAGCCCAAATGATAGTTAGCATCTTTAAGGAATGTTTTAAATTAAGAATATGTACTTTTTTCAGACACAATACTATTGCATACTTAATAGACTTCAGTGTAGTGTAAACATAGTTTTTATATGTGCTTGGAAACCAGAAAGTTAATTTGACTCATCTTATTGCAATATTTGCATGGCTGCAGCAGTCTGGACCAAACTTCTAGCCCAGAACTCTCCAATAACTCTGAGATATGCCTGTATGGTGTTAGGGCCGATTTAATGTTAAAACCTGTTTAACTATTAGGTCCTGCTTAGCCAGAGCGACTGCATATTGCCTAGGTAGCCATATTGTTGTTTACATCCACGGACTTCATTCCGGGAATAAACACCCCAGTAGTTCCTGGTATCAGTTCCGGGTATCGATTCTGGGAGTAAATGCCTTAACAATAGAAGCCATGTACCTTGGGTCTGTGGTTATGACCTATAAAACCAGCCTGTGAGATCAGGACGGGGTTGCCCTCTTCAGAGGTGGCCCTGACAGGTCAGTCTGGTTTCTGATGCCTGGCATAAAAATAAAGTTTTGTCTTACATTCAAACTTTCAATTTGTATCAGTCCCGCTCCTTTGATAACAGACACCAACATATGGCATACAACAACTTTGAGGAAATAGAAAATGCTGAAATAAACCTAAAATTGTTATTCAAAACAAAATAAAAATTCAGATAGGACAGGGTGAAAAACAATTAACACAATCAGAAAGTTTCTACCAGAATGAGAATATATATATTCTCATATATATATATATGGTTGAATACGTTGAATTTCACCTGAGACTAGTTAAGAAATGTCCCTTTTGTATTCTAAGGAATGGCTTACTACAAAGAACCACCCTTCCTCTTGTGACTTACCTTAAACCCTTATCCTAAACCTTATCTAGGATGAGGTCAGAAAGAAATCCTCCAATACCCTTCTTTAGGTCACAAATGATTAGCTGAATGGTTTGTCTCCACCAATTTGGCCAAAGTTCCTGCTAATTTTGATGTTATTTTTTGGAATGTTGGTAGGTTTGGTGGGGTCTGGAGCCCATGGCCAAGAAAAAAATTCTTGAGACCTTTTTGGTGCAAATTGGTGGTTTTATTAAAGAATGGGGACAGGACCCTTGGGCAGAAGAAACTGCAGCACTGGGTTTTTGAGGAATGATTGATAATATACTTGAGAGTTGGGGTAAGGAAAAAGGGAGGTTTTCGAAAGAACTTTCATATGCTTAAGACTGGAGGCCTTGCCATGGTAAGGTTAAGGTCATTTTTTCTCTCTAGGAATGCGTTAACATTGAGATAGTGGGAAGCTGCCTGCCTCAAGTATTTGTCAATGGGCTGCAGATTATTAGGACATTTCATTTTATCTGCATTTCCTTCTGGAAATTAGGTTATTAACAATATTTTTTTTTCTTGTAAATGGCTAAAACATTTGTAAACTGAGGGAGACTCCTGTTTTGCATGACTTTGACCTCTGTAAGTCAACCATTTGTTTTTTCCTTTCTTCGCTTTAGGGCCTCCAGGAGCACCTGAGGAAGGTCACCCAGATCCCATCTGGGAGTGGGGCTGTGTGGGGGGTGGCAAAGGTCATCTTGTGCTTTGTCCTCAGCTTACCTTCTAGCCCCTCATCAATCTGACCTGACCACACTTTAGTCAGGATTCACCCCTCACCCAGGTCCTTGGACTTTGACATGTCTTCCTCCACTAGCTTAAGCAGCAACTAAAAGTAGTAACAGTCTCTCAGTACACAGCCCTCCCAAAAAGCAACCGACCCCAGAGGAGACATTCTCTGATCCACTTACCTATCAAAGCACATGTTCAGCCACACCCAGTTCTTTCCAAGCCGGTTTACGCAATCCTATAATAGAAAATCCTTTCTGCTTGATCTGTAGGACACTTCTAGCCTTACAGTTGGAGGGTTCTCTGTAAAGTAATAGCCCTCTTCCTATTTCAGTGGTCTTTTTGAATAAAGTCTCTCCTTACCTAAATCCAGATTTGCTTTCTTTTCTTTTCTCTTCTTTTCTTTCCTTTTTTTCCTTTCTCTTTTCTTTTTTTTTCTTTTTTTTTTTTCTTTTTTTTTTTTTGACAAAGCTAGGAGAAATAAAGAAAACGTCAGCCTAAAAATTTTAGGTATTGCTAAGAGGAGTGTTAAATCAGAACAGATGTTATATAAAAGCAAACAAAACAGTTTTTGAGCTCAATAAGAACTCCCTACAACAAAAATATTTCCAAGTGGGAAACATGAATTAAAAAAATGAATAAATAAAATCACTAGAAGGAAATACAAATGAGCAACTCACAGAGAGAAATCAGTGTTTATGTGTGTCCTCTCTCCTAGTGCCCATGCTCTGTGGTCCCACAGTCTAGTAGCTTTAAATACAATGAGGCATGGATTGCTTATGAATGTGGGCTCTAGTCCCAGTTACTTCTCTGCACTCCAGACTCAACAGAGCTAGCTACTTGCTTGGTTTCTCCATTTATTAACTGCAAAGAATCTCCGATTTCCCAAGTCCAGAACAGAACTGTTCACTTATGCAGCTCTTTTCCAAAGCCCTTCAACAGGAGGGCTCCATCTAGAAACTGTAGGCTGGTTTTCTTAATCGTTGAGGCCCAAAATTTTGGGAGTGATTTTTATTTTTATTTCATAATTCAGTTCATGCATAAATCCCGCCGTGTCTGTATATAAAGCATTTATATCAGGTCAGGCTAATTCTTGAAAGGTCCCCCAATAATGCGTTCGTGATTGAAGGAGTGAGATTGATACCAAGCGAAGGTCAAGGAAAGCTTTATTTGGTGCCAAGCATCGAGAATCAAACTGACCGGCCAGGGCCATCTCTTACAAAGAGTTGACCCCTCCCAGCCTCACTAACTTTTATAGAGCAAAGGACATGTGTTTGAACCTGGCCACACACAGGTGGCCAATGAGATTGTACCATACAGAGAAAGCTGCACAGTCATGTTAGGTCCCATACGGGTGACCAATTGAATTACAATTCACCCCATAGTAGCTATTTGAACTAGCCTACCACCTTGGTCAGAATTGGTGCCCAAAAGTCACCTAAAGGGCGGGGCCCACACTCCTTAGTAGCTAGGGAGACAGTATGCTGATTGGCTGTCTCCACCTGGCCCGACTCATCCCTGCATTTGGGCTGTTATCTCCACCTGACCTGACCCACCCTTGCATTTGGGCTTTGTTACCTGGGACTGGTTTCCCGGACTTGCATTAATAAGTAAGTTCCAGGGTCGGGGGGAGCAGGGTCAGTTTAAATTTTACTGCATAAACAACAAAATCACTGTTTAACCAGATGGAATCGCTCTGGCTAAATAGGCCCTTACATTCTCTTGATCAGCCTCTAAGACTGGAGGCCAAGCCACCACGTTTCTCATCTGAACTACTTGAGTGACCTCCTTTCTGGTCTCCCTGCTTCTTTGCTGCCCCTGTTCCTTTCTCTCCCTATAAAGCTGACAGAATCTTCTTTGAAATTGCGTATCAGATCATATCACACCTTTCTTCAAGACTGTTTAACCAGATGGAATCGCTCTGGCTAAATAGGCCCTTACATTCTCTTGATCAGCCTCTAAGACTGGAGGCCAAGCCACCACGTTTCTCATCTGAACTACTTGAGTGACCTCCTTTCTGGTCTCCCTGCTTCTTTGCTGCCCCTGTTCCTTTCTCTCCCTATAAAGCTGACAGAATCTTCTTTGAAATTGCGTATCAGATCATATCACACCTTTCTTCAAGACTCTCCAATGACTCCTTTTAGTCACTGAGTAACAGCCAAAGCCCTTACCAAGATCTGCACTGACCCATCTATCACTCCTAAGCTCTCCCTGAACACAGGGTTCCATCTGCCCCTCAAACCCACCTGGCTTATTCTTGCCTTAACGACCTTGTCTGAGCAGTGTCAACATACCATACATTCCACATAAAATAACTTTTCAGTTTTTACATTCCCGACGTGTCATGCAGGGATTTTGTATTTTTCATAGTTAACGGTAAAATGGAAAACAGCACACATAAGTGGAATGCTCTCATTTTTAATAATAGTAATGCATCGGTGACCTAATGGAATATTAAGGTTGTTTTTCCTCTACAAAAGTATACGATATTGAGAAAGTACTGAGTTTTTTTAAGAGAGAATTGGCAATTATCTATAAAGAAGTAACAGAGTAAACACAACAAAGAACAGCAAAAAAAAAGCAAATCAGATTCTTTCTCTAAATGTATTTAATCAAAGTTTTTAGTGTCTTTAAAGCAACAAATATAAAATACATATTTGGAAAAAACACAGATTTGTCTTCTACTAACAGATGACCTTGTCATAGAGGACAGTAAGTCATACAATGACAAACAGTAGATGTCTTAATTATGGAAAAGTCAAAAGTAATTCCCTTCCATGAACTACACAGTTGACATAGTTTCGGAATGTTGGTGAGGTCAGGAGTCAGCAGCCCAAGAGAGAATTCATGAGGTATCTTTGGTGCAAAAAGGTGATTTTATTAAAACAAGGGACAAGACCCCTGGGTAAAAAGAGCTGTGAGGAATGGCTGATTGTAGACTTGGGAGTAAGGGAGGTAAGGACAAAGGGAGGAGTCCAAAAGGACTTTCATATGCTAATGAAGATACTCTTGATACTGGAGGACTTGCTATTATCAAACTAAGATTGCTTTTCCTTCCAGCTAAGCATTAACATTAAGTTTCCTGGAGGAATGCCACCTGTATCCAACGCAGGAGTGGGGAGAAGGAGGGTGCAGGGTGACACCTTGTACTTTGTCCTCAACTGGCCACCTGCTCCCTCAATCACAGTGAAGCTGAAAATCACACTGTTGGAGAGTGTCCAGCATCTAAGCCAGAGCAGACACCTGGGTAACATGTTAGAGTGTCAGCTCCCACAAGTGAAAGTCCTAAAATAAAATCCCTGAAGATCCAAGACTAGAAAACAGAGAAATGTCTAAGTTACAAACTTACACTGAGGTTTGCTGGAATATCTTTTTTATAATTTAATTGTAACCCTAAAAATAAGTTTGAAGATAAGAAGTAGGGAACTTCTAGTACTTAATTATGCCCTAAGTTTAATTTAAGCAATTGTGGAGATGCACTAAGTCTCAGACTAAATAGGGGTACCTGGGTGGCTCAGGTGGTTAAGCAGCTGCCTTTGGCTCAGGTCATGATCCCAGGGTCCTGAGATCGAGCCCCATGTTGGGCTCCCTGCTCAGTGAAGAGCCTGCCTCTCCCTCTCCTGCTCCCCTTTCTTGCGCTTTTTCTCTCTCTCTTTCAAATACATAAGTAAAATCTTAAAAAAGGGGCACCTGGGTGGCTCAGTGGGTTAAGCCTCTGCCTTCGGCTCAGGTCATGATCTCAGAGTCCTGGGATCGGGCTCCCCGCTCAGTGGAGAGCCTGCTTTCCCCCCTCTCTCTGCCTGCCTCTCTGCCTACTTGTGATCCCTCTCTCTGTCAAATAAATAAATATTAAAAAAAAATTTCTCAGGCATAATAATGTCACTGCATTTAATATAAAATCAGGTCTCCTGGGTGTCTGGGTGGCTCAGTGGGTTAAGCCACTGCCTTCGGCTCAGGTCATGATCTCACGGTCCTGGGATCGAGCCCCGCATCGGGCTCTCTGCTCAGCGGGGAGCCTGCTTCCTCCTCTCTCTCTGCCTGCCTCTCTGCCTACTTGTAATCTCTCTCTGTCAAATAAATAAATAAAATCTTAAAAAAAAAAGTCAGGTCTCCTGTGATCATTATTTGTCACATTCAAGAAAGTTTCATATGTCTTAAACATTTTTTTTTAAAAGATTTTATTTATTTTTTCAACAGAGAGAGATCACAAGTAGGCAGAGAGGCAGGCAGAGAGAGAGGAGGAAGCAGGCCCCCTGCTGAGCAGAGAGCCCGATGCGGGACTCGATCCCAGGACCCTGAGATCATGACCTGAGCCGAAGGCAGCAGCTTAACCCACTGAGCCACCCAGGTGCTCCCCCAGCAGATTTTTAATTCCTTTTAATTCTTCCCACCAACAAACCTTTGGACCAAACCGAATACTTCCTATACTGTAATCTATAAGAAAAGTGAACAGTAATTTAATTGACTGCTTTAAATCAGGGTGACTTGATCCAACCACCTGTCTTGTACTCTCATTTTACCTGGACAGGTCCCCCTGGCATGAATATGACAAACGGATGTGAGGATGGGATGCTTTTTTATGGCCTCTGGGTCTTCCTCTTCTCTCAGGATAACAACGACAACAACAACAATAAAAAACAAACAATAGAAACAACAACAATAAAAATCAGACAAACAGGTTCGGGTGTCCTGACACTGTGGAAACAGTGGGTGAATACAACGCCACGTGGGATTGGTTACAACCGGAAATTATGGCCTGCTGCCTATCCTCTATCACTTGTCTCCGTGCTCTCTAGTTTTGCTGCTTTGTCAGATCTATCCTTGCTTGAAACATCGCCTCCGAAGCGGTAAGTCCTCTCTCATGGGTTTCCTTTCTCCTAAGATCCAGTCAGAAGCAATGGAGAAAGGACAGACCCTCATTACGTCCCCAAATCATCTGACTTGGGGAGATAAGTTGTTTATGCTAATATGGAAAATCAAGCCTTTCCTCTGGCTTGGTTTGGTAATTCAAAAATAATCGATATCTAATCTAAACTTGTTACGACATTTGTGTTTCTTCTTCCAAGAGGGAGCAAATCATAGCAATATTATGCAGGGAAATTGGGACACTTGAGTTGACAACTATTTTATCTTTATCATCCTCAGCCTGATTTTTTTTTTTCTGATCATCTTAGAGAAAAATTTTAAAATACTTATGAAGTAGCTTTCTAGTGATATCTTCTATATAAAATCTTTTTTAAAACAGTTTTCTTAGGAAAGTAATGCACAGAAGTAAGAATAATGCTAGGGGAAATACAATTCCATTAGCTGGAGATGATACCTGTAAATATAGTTTCAAAATCTCAGTCTTCTGAAAATCGCCAGAGTTACCCCATGTATAGAACACTAGCTTATTCCCCTAGTGCCTTAATTGGTTATCCACTGTTGTAAAAACACAAACAGGTGGTCACCAGAGGGGAGGTGGGTGGGGGTGGGGAAGTAGGCTGAAGGAGGGAGGGCACCTGTCTGATGAGCACCGGGTGACAGAAGGAAGTGTTGAATCAGCAGATTGTACACCTGAAACTCATATAACACTGTCTGTTAACTAACTGGAATTTACCAAAATAATAATAATAAACAAAGCTCAGTTAACGCACCCTTTTTTGAAGCTATCTGAAGTAAAGATGTTTCAACAATTTAGCCCCCCCGCCAAAATGAATAAAGTAAGGGTATTTAAAACTTTGTTACCACCACACCTTTTCCAATGACTTCAGGGCTGACCTCTAAAGAATTTTAATTAATTTTAATGTGAAATAAAGCAATCAGTTCATACTTGGATATATCCCATCTTCTCCAAACACATAACATTGATAGATTAAACATCAGAAATAAGCAAAAATGCATAGCTGGGCTCATATGTAAGAAAATGCTCCAATGTACCCTAGACAGAGGGGAATGCAGGTGGTAAAGAGTCAGAGGGAGGATCGGTGGGGGGTCTGGGACAGGAATCAGCAGGTGGCCTGAAAGTTCAGATCTGTAGTAGGAGACTCACAGTGGCTCACACACCCCAGGAAGCCTGGGCAGGTCTCCTGGGCTAGAGATCCCTCATGAAAGGGGCAAAAGAGGTTGAGGAGGAGAACTACTGCTTATTCCTAACTGCTATTTCTTCTGCACAAAGCTTGGGCTTATGGAAGCAGGATTAAGACTTATTATTAAATGCACCTGCCTGATAAACCACTGTGTTATCAGAGCAGACCTCAAGTGGGTTTTAAAGAAACCACTAAGTAGAGAGTAGAGTGGCCTGTGTAAGTCCTAATATATCTGTAAGAAACTTTGTGGCCAGACTCAGTCAAGGTCCAAAACGGCAAGTGTGTTTGGCCATCCCTACTCTGTGGCTTCTGGCTCTGGGTCCAGGGTGGTAATAACATTTGCATTCATCTCCCAGCTAGTGGGAGAAATGTGGAAGCAAAACAAAACAAGACAAAACTTAAGATTCTATTTAAGATGTCAGGGGAGAAAAACTTCTCCTTTACCCTCTTATGTTTTGTAAGTCGGCTGTGTGAATTAAGTTTACCAAAAAACTCCCCTCTCAAAACAAAACAAAACCACAAAACCAAACCAAAAACAGAAATATGGAGGAAATCAATACAGATTTATTTACGTTTTTATATGTACAGGAGTTCACAGTAAAGAAGTGAAATTCAAGGTTTTTAGATGTGAGAGCATCTATACTCTTTTAATAAAGGAAAGAGGGTTTGGGCTTCAAAGAACAATAAAGTGTAGAGGAAGTGCTTAGGAAACACATTAGGGAGCTAAGAGAAGATTTGAGTTGTTCTAGTAAAGTTTGTTTAAACAGATTTATCATCTTCACTAGTAAGGAATGTTGTTCTCATCTTGTACAGGAGTTTGGGGAAATGCACGCTACGCTCACAAAGGAAAATTAATGCACTACTTCTAAGCAGATAAGGGTTGGAGGGGGAAGAGAAGCCTTCCCGTATCGTTTGATTCTTAACTGCTTTCAGCTCAAAATAATATTTTGCCTATTTTGGTATAGCATACGTGATCCACTTTAAAGAAAGGAGCCAGAAAGTTTCAATTCACATTCAATTTTCCCTAACTTATTCACGTTCTCAGCAGCAGCTAACAAGAATGTCCTAAAATTGAGTATTGGGCTGGGCTGCCATGGATTCAACTAAGAGTGGGTAGGGTGAGTTTATAGGGAGTGTTCTGTTTCTAAAAGGAAGAGTGACGACATGGACAGTGGGAGACAGCTAGCTCTTTCCACCACAATCTGTTACCCCAGCCATCCAAAGTTTCATTCCCTCACACATTCACCCTTACCAAGGACCTGGACATTCATGCTCTAGAGAAAGGGGGGCAGATGCAACTATAATCTGCTTTCTTAGGGACTGGGGTGTGGGCGGCAAGGAAACAGATACTTTAGCCTGAGAAAGGGCTGTCCTTTGCCAAGCTGTAGCAAATGTTTATTAAAACAGTCACTTTAACAATTTGGAAGATGGATAGATCATGCTACCAAGAGCCTCAAGCTGTAGAGATAGGGAGAAGCAGAACGCCTGTGGATACTGGGTGTTCCTTTGCTGCTTTGAGCAATACTACAAGTGAGATCTGCCTTGACGAGGAATGGCCAGTTTGCAAACTGGTGATTGAAAGGACAGCTTCCACCGAGCAGGGTGGCTCACCTCTCGTGGCCCTGAATCTAAATCCACTGAGAGGGGGCCTCACATAGAACAGTCAGTACCCTGGACAACAGAACAGGACCTACTCAGAGGCTTCCCCAAAGCTGTCCCTTCCTTTAAGACTAGAAGAACCAGTCCAAATGCAAGGTGAGCATTCCCCTCCGAGCCTGTCTTTTCAGAGGGTCCCACGCTTAGTTATTAACAAATCAAGGAAAGGAAGGGTGAGCCATGCAGAAGCCAGTTAATAAAAAAAGAAGTTTGCTAAGTTCAAAGTCAAAATACAGAGTAAAGCTGAGTGTTGTTATTTTGGTTATCATAACATGACTCAAAAATAGAATCTCAGTAATATTTTTGAAGAGTTCTATGGCACATGAAAAGAAAGCTTGGCCTCAATAAGCAATCCACAGACTCCCTAATGGGATGAGCAAAAGGAGGGCATCTCCTGAAATGTGCTCTGTAGACAGAAGGCTCTGGAGGGTGTTGGATAATGGGGACTTGTGGAAGAAAGTCAGCTAACCCCCACTGCTCTCTCTCACACCACGGTCGGAAGCTTCTGAGGCTGCTTCCTCTCTTTGCCGTGTGATTGGTCTCAGGAACTCTTGACAACAGTCACAGAGCCACAGATATTCAAGTTCCTTCAACCTTTGTCTTCAGCAGTGACCAGGGGAGTTTGCCTCAATTTTTTGTGTCCTGCTCTCATAGGCATTCAGTGGGACCTAACGTAGATCTAGAAAGTGATGCTAGATGGCGAGAGACGTTAAGGCCACATATACAAAGTGAAAACAGAAAATCACTTTAAATTTTTGTAAGAAAATATAAGAATATTTCATGAGTGCAGGTTAGGGGATAACTTCTAAAACATGATCCAAAAAGCAAATAAAATAAAATGAGAACTTGATATGCTTGACTCATTAATAATTAATGCCCATGCTCCATAAAGAGCCCACAAACAGAAGTTAAGCATGCCACAGATAGGCAGAATATGTGCATAAAAAATAAATAGGCAATGGACTTGTATTCAGAAAATAGAATAACTATGAATCCTTAAAAAATAAAGTCAGCTTGGGCTCCTGAATGGCTCAGTGGGTTAAGCTGAGGTCGTGATCTCAGGGTCCTGGGATTGATCTCTGCTCATCGGGGAGCCTGCTCCCCACCTCTCTCCTACCTCTCGGCCTACTTGTGTTCTCTCTCTCTCTGTCAAATAAATAAATAAAATCTTTTAAAAAAAACCCAAAAAACAAATAGAGTCACCTAGAGAGAAAAATGGACATAGATCATCAATAGTCTAATCAAGGACGTAAAAACACACAGGGCTACTGAATAGCTTCAAAGTTTACCAATCTTAGCAGCAAGCACTAAAAAAAAAAAAAAAAAAAAAAAAAAAGTGGAATATAATTGGCAATATTTTAGAAGTTAGCCTAGTACTAAAATATGGAGAAGGGAAGGAAATATAGATTTCATTCTGCTATGCTTAGCCAACACTTCCATTTCTAGTAACATGGACCTTAAGAAACCATGGCCATGAGTATAGAGTGGTATGTAGAAGCCTATTCTTGCCAACATTATTGGTAAGAAAGAAAAATGAGAAAAAATTATCATCCATCTGTGAGGGAAGGGATAGATAACTTGAGACATATTCCTCGAATGGAATGCATGTACAGTTAAAATAAACCAAACTACCTGTACCAATATGTGTTAATCTTGAAAAACATGATCAGTTAATATGAACTGCATAGTACCATCCTTACAGAATGACAGAAGAATAACACATATATCCTTAGAGTAATATTGTGAGGACATATACATCAAGAATATTATTTTTCTCAGGGCACTTGGGTGGCTCAGTCAGTTGTGTCTGCCTTCAGTTCTGGTCATGATCTCGAGGTCCTGGGATCAAGCCCCATATTGGGCTCCCTGCTCAGTGGGGAGTCTGCTTCTCCTTCTCTCCTCTCATGTTCTCTCTCTCTGTCTCTCTCAAATAAATAAATGAAATCCTTAAAAAAATACTATTTTTTTTTTCAGGGAAAGAATGGCACACACAGCTCTGTATTAGTGATATTTTTATTTTTTTAAAAAATAAATAAGGCAAATGTTAGTTAATAAACAGGGCAATGGAAGTAGCAAGATCTGCCAAGATGTAAATACTGCCTAATGAAAACAGTGATAATAATAATAACACAGTAATAGTAACGATTACTCAAGGAATACAGATCCTGAAGCCACCTGCCTAAGCCATAAAACACTGAATACCCCCTTAACTTTTGTATCTTGGGATCTTCAAAGAAACCTCAGCCACACTGAGATGTTTCTCCTGTCCTTTCAGTCCACGCCAAGGATAGCTGGTCTGACTCTGTAAAAGAAAATCTAAATATAGTAATTCATACAGATAAAATACCACATATGTTTAGTTACTTAGCATTTTTGAAACTATGTTCTAGATATAACTTTTCTTTTTCTTTTCATAAATTCATAACTAAAACCCATTCTTTGCATATCCAAGTTGCATGACATTTTAACCATGAAGCATAATCACCAATTTTCAAATATAAAATACGAATTTTTTGAAGGCATTAGGGTGCCTGCCCATTATTCTCTCTGTCCCGGGGTCATCCTCTTCATCCTGAAGGGGCAAAGAGAAGATGCACTTCCAGGATATATCATCACACACTGTCCATCCTTGTAAATAAAATATCTTCTGGAGACACCGAGTTATCCAGTGAAAAGTTATTTTGAAGGGGGAAAAAAAAAACTATTCAGAAAATCTAAACAATTGACCAGCATATCATATAGTATGTACCTGAGCAGTATCTATCAGAATTAGGTAATAATGCATATAAAGCTAACAAATATATGTAAATGAGTAGATACATATAAATATTTTGCTGCCTTAATGTGAAATAATTTATAGAGACAACTTTCCAGCTGGAATGAAATGATCATTTTTTTCCTCTGGAGTTAAGGTGGAGACTGAAATGGTGTTCTCCACAGTGGTCATCACTGCCGAACAATTCACCCTGACCTTCATTAATGTCTCTGCTCTACTGGCAATATTTACAACTATCGAAGCGAGTCTTTTTCTTGCTGATATAACAATTTCATGAGTGGTAGTATTACCCAGAACAGGAGGACATTAAGACTAACTTCCAGAGGCTTTATTTTTCTTCAAGTGAATCCATTATGAAGAGAATTTAATCCCATATGATTCTAGAATTACAAAGCATAGTACTTATGTAATGGAATTATGCTAAACTACTAATTATCTGTTGTACATTTGAAACTTAAACAATTTCATTTTCCATAATCACTTTTTTTCTCATTTCAGTTTCAGTAACTAAATGCACTTGTTAAAATGACATTATAAAGAAATCTTTGGGGAGAAAACTGATTCCAAAGATTTAAATTTTGATCTATGAAAAAAATAATAATAATTTAATACTAATATTGTCTGATATGTTGTGCTTATTTCCCATAGACAATTTCCTATTTACATGATAGAGGAATACATTAATTTTCAAAGTGGATATGAAGTTACTGAATTGAGGACAGTCAGATTTTTACAGGGTTATTATTTACTGGTGTCAAGTTGAAAAATATATTTTAGAAACATATACAAAAGTGTTTTGGGTCATCGTTTATTGTATTACTGCACAATGTGGTTTTAATTTATTCAAAATGAAGAGAGAATTATGACTTTAACATTTGTTTATGGATGATAGTGTTCATATTTTAGATAGAATTATTTCTTTTTTTAAAGATTTTATTTATTTATTTAACAGAAAGAGAGATCACAAGTAGGCAGAGAGGCAGGCAAGGGGTGGGGAGTGGAAGCAGACTCCCTGCTGAGCAGTGAGCCTGATGCAGGGCTCAGTCCCAGGACCCTGAGATCATGACCCGAGTCAAAGGCAGAGGCTTAACCCACTGAGCCACCCAGGCGCCCCTAAATAGAGTTGTTTCTAATCTTGCCTTATGTGTATATATTCAGTTGTTCCTACCATGTAAAACTGATGATACCTAAATTCCAGAGTTCTGAGGACTAACTCCATGTTATTATGCAGCTGAGATGAGAAATATTTAAAATTACCGTGTACATTTGGAGTGATCACTTACATTTCCAAGACTTTCTCTTATCAGTTACTGAGATCCAGAAAATTTTGTGTGACCTATTCACTCCAGTGTTTACCAGGAAACACAGTTTAATTTTGTATTAATAGAATTGTTTTCTTTTTACTAAGTAATTAAGATAAAAAATCCTATCATTTGGTAAGTGCCATTTGTAAAGTATTTACTGTCTCTCAATGCCTTCATATACATAGATATACTGTCTCTATTATTTAAACTCATAAGGTAAGTATTAAGTGCATTTTACAAACAAAGTCTTGAACAAGAATAAAGCTAAAATGGCTACAGGCCACAGGTGGCAAATGGCTAGAGCTGTGACATTATCCCCCTTGTTTATCTGGCTCCTCTGTCTGTGCTCCTTCCGTTCCATCACATTGAGCACAAGACACAAGGTCAGTCCTGACCAGGGTAGCCACAAATCTTGCATGTGTCCTCTCTTCTCCAACATAGTTACACAGATAGAGTAGAGCTCTCATGGGAACCACAGAGGCAATTTAGGATCTGAGGGAAATCTTGTGTGCGTGCCTGAACAGTCATTAAAGGAGTAGAAATATGTGCCTCCAATACTTGAGCTAAAATATTTAGGATCAGGTGTATTTAAAAAATCATAATGTTTCAGCTATTAGAAACATAATAAACATTTCTTATGGGGATTGGTGGAAGGAGGCTCTAATCAGACATCAATATTTCTGCAGAGAGATGCATGAATCTTCATGCTAAGTAAGATAAATCTTCCAGATAGATTTGTTTCATTTTAAATAAGGTTTATGTACCAAATAAGCTATTTACAATGTTCACATTGTCTCCTTTTTTTTTTTTGTTCTAACTTGGCTCTATACCCAACCATGTGGCTTGAACTCACGACCCAGAGATTGAGTTGCATGTTCTTAAAAAAAAAAAAAAAAAAAAAAAGAGTTGCATGTTCTACCAACTAAGCCAGATATGCATCCCATATTGTCTACTTTTTTTTTAATTTTTTAAGATTTTATTTATTTGTTCGAGAGTAGAGCGAGCATGAGCAGGGAAGTGGCCGAGGGAGAAGCAGACTCCCCATTGAGCAAGAAGCCTGAAGAGGGGCTGGATCCCAGGACCCTGAGATCATGACCTGAGCTGAAGGGGGCAGACAGTTAACTGACTGAGCCCCCCAGGGGCCCCCCACCCTCCACTGTCTTCTTTTTAAATTTCAGACTTGTGGGTAAGAGTGACAATTGCTGCTGAACGTCAGGATTGTGTGCCAGTGCAAACATGGACTGATCCACCTTGTCCATACATCTGTGCTACTGCCAGGGTTTGGCCACAGGTTGATCGAGTTTGACCCGACCTAAAAATTTCTTTGCCCAGATAGTTATACGTAAACAAAGCAAAGCAAAAAATACGACTTTTTGCATCCTTAACTGGTATTTTATAAATTAACAATTCTTCAAAATGGTTCACAGTTATAATTTATTATATGCACAGATATTTTAAAATAGATATCATACTCATAACATTCTGTTGAAACTGAACATATTGAGAACAACTATTTGATGACAGAGTCTCATTAACTATCATCTGCGTGGACCTATGTTGAGATTATTTGCAGATACTCAATGTTGGTCTTATAATTTTTGGAACTTAATCAGATTCTATGGCAGAATCTGAATTTGCTGCCACAAAAATGCATTTCTGTTTTTCTTTCAGTCTTACTGGCTAGGCCTTTGAAAGAGTACTTTCTCCAACTTAAGTAACATCCTTATCAGATTTTTCTGTTTTGTTCTAAATGACTGGCACATAAGGTAGTAGGAAAATTTGGTAGAAACATATATATACTCTATGTGTACTCTACTCACATATATTAACATTGCTATAAAAATGTCTGGTACCACAGACCAAGATTCTGAATTTTTTGACACTGAATCATATTAAAAGCTTTTAAACAGCAAATTTATTTCAGTACTATAAGGATGATGTGGCATCATTTCATTATTCCAGAGTAAAATAAAACAGAAAAATCTCCCCAGTCTTAGGGTTCAGTTTGGTTTTTGTGGGCTTTGGAGATAACTCATTATCATTTTAATCTACCAGAATGACTTGTTTTCTCATTACAAAAAATGAATTTGCTTTTTGCTCAATTCTGTAAATTTCCAAAATATTTTACACGTGTACATACAAAAAGTACAAGATAAATTAATTTTATTCTCTCCTAGAAGGTTTATTTTTTAAAGATTTTATTTATTTATTTATTTGAGAGAGAGAAGCAGAATAAGAGAGCATGAGAGGGCAGAAGGTCAGAGGGAGAAGCAGATTCCCCATGGAGCTGGGAGCCCAATGTGGGACTCAATCCCGGGACTCCAGGATCATGACCTGAACGGAAGGCAGTTGCTTAACCAACTCAGCCACCCAGGCACCCTCTCCTAGGACTTTCAAACAATGCTACGATAATTTTCACATGGAGATAGTTACCATTAATATTTTAATTAAGCCTGATAATTGATAATATGGATAACTTTCATGAACAGAGTGCCATAATTTTTTTTTTAAATTTTATGAAACAGCAACAGAAAACACACATCAGAGGAAGCAAAAGACTAGGGGACACACACACAAAGAAGGAAATGCAGTTATGAACCTATTGACCAAATATTTATTGGTTTTCCTTGCTAAATTCACTCAATTTAGTAATTATCAATTTCTAAAACCCTAAGCCCATTAAGTCTCTTCATTTTATCTTTACTCTGACCTAAGACATCTGTATATTTATTAGGTTATAAAGAAAAAAAAAAGCAGGAGGAGGGGCCGTCAAGGACCTAAAAAAAGTCAAGCGTATCTATTTCCATAGCCTTTTCTCTTGAGTTTTGCACTGGGTCTGAAACTAAATTCCTAACATTGGTACGTCTATATTCCATGTCAATATATTCCAAAAGCAGTAGACTGCCATTATCCCCTAGACTGAGGTTAAAATTGCAATACTCTTTCCCTACAAAGACAGCCCTGTTGATAATAGTCACACAGCTCAAGATGCATTGTATCAATGGGAAAAGAATGAGCACATTAGGCTGTCAGTGTTTTCAATGCAGACCATAACAAATTTAACAAATTTAACACTTTAACAGGCAAACAAATTTATTTATTTTTTTTAAAAGGAGTTTATTTATTTATTTATTTGACAGAGAGAGAGATCACAAGAAGGCAGAGAGGCAGGCAGAGAGAGGGGGAAGAAGTCTCTCTGCAGAGCAGAGAGCCCGATGCAGGGCCCAATCCCAGGACCCTGATATCATGACCTGAGTGGAATGCAGAGGCTTATCCCACTGAGCCACCCAGGTGCCCCCAGACAAACCAATTTAACAGAAAAACAAATTTAAGAAACAAGAAATTTAATAAATTTAACAATCCAAGCCCTCTGGCTACTTGTAGTATTTGCTCTCATTGGCAACAGGGTCCAACAAATTTACCCCAGTCCCAGTGAGGATGAGGACGGAGTACTCATTAACTGAGCATGTATATTCCACAACTCGATATCATTTCAACACCAGACTTTTTGTACAAAGAATGCACCGACCCTCATCCTCCTTGACTCTTCACAGTGAGAGGCTTAATTCCTTTCACATTCCTCCTTTGTGATCATTTACTAACAAACACACCCACGGCTTGGTGTCCTACCAGAAAAGATGGCTAATGAGATCTAAATAGTCATAAAAGGAAAATTCCCATGAACTAGATAAATACAAGAATTATAAACGTGATGAACAGGAATAAGATGCTACAGAAATTGATATTGCCAAGCGTATCATTTCAGCCACATTTCAATCCTCATAACAATTACTTAGAATCAGCAACAACGCACAGCTAATCAGCTGCATCTGTTCATCCTCACAGCTGTTATCCCGGAAAAAAACATCACTGTCCTCCGCACTCAGCTCCGAGCACGCTGTGATTGTAATGAACACCTATCCTGATGAGGAATACAGCCTAACGTCTTGGAGAAAATTCAAATGGAGGTCCGTGTGAAAGTCAGAGATACGTAGTTACCAAGGAGACTAGCTTGGGAGGTAATAAAATGGTTTAACTTCAAGCTATATAAGTTTATTTTTTTTTTATCAGAATCAACTTCCTATTCATTTTACTCCTCGAAAATGGTTAGAAAGCAAAATAAAATTACAAGTAATGGAAGCCAATGTGCATTTAAAGTCCTAAATAATTTAGTTATTCACACATTCATATTGAAGAAGATACGTTTTTCTCTAGCCTTTACTCATACTTTCGCCATATATACATATGCCCTCTTAGTTATTAAGGGGAAACACAAAAATGGCAGGAAAATGCAAAGTAGTAATTAACCAGTTAAAACTACTATAAGGTGTTGAAAGAACATTTAACAGGGAGAACTCACCTAATCAGGAAGTTCAAAGGTTGATTGCTTTCTTTGAAAACATCATTTAAGCAAAATCTAAGTGGGAATCTTACTAAGAAAATGAGGTAGGAGTAACATGGGAAAAGTCCTAGATGGAAAGAAGCGTGGGATTCCCATTTTAAGTAGACCTGAGTATGGTCAAAAGGACAGTGGAAAGAGGCCAGGTGAGGAGACAGCATGGCTCACCTGTTCACCCTCCTGCAGGGTTTGGGGCTTTATCCTAAGATCAATGAGAAACCCACAAGTTTATGAGTAAGGGGATAGCCATTATTTCTGGGAAACTCTATTTTGAAGAATATGTGACCTCTCCCAGTCCAAATATGTCCTCTGAATATCTCCACATAGTCCATGGAAATTCCTCAAATGCCCATTCTCTATTTCACCTTGTCTGCCACGTGAACTCCTGTGTTGTCTTCTTAACCTGCTTCCTAACCTCTCACTGTCCACAGGGCAGTTGATTGGGAAGATTAATCTAACCCTCTTTCTCTTTCTCATGTGCTCTCTGGGCATCATGTCATTCAGATGCTGCATGTCGTCCTTCTCGGAAATCTGACTCCCCTGAAGACTCTTCCTTCCGCTCTGTCTTAGGTCTCCTAACTCCGGTGCAAAATACAGCATCAGCTAGATGTTCCCGTCTCACTTTCCAGACCTACCTTTTATTTTCTGTGGCGCTCTGCCAGGATTCATTTGAAAACTCAGATTTGACGTTACTCAGTTTTATTTTCTAAACTTCAAAAAATACCGAAAAGTCTCCAAGGAACTCTCAGAGTATGCATCTCCAAGTTCTATGTGGTTTGACCTTAATGTATTCCTCTGGTCTTGTTCGCACAACCCCCCACTTCCCTGTGATTTCGTTGCATTCCTTTAGCTCCCTCATCCTTTTTTCAGTCTTTGCTAATGTCTCAGCCTGTGAAGATCCTAATTATGCAACGTGCGTTTTTAATTAAGCCTCTGGTTTCACATGGAATAAGAAAAGCCACCATGTATCGAGGCGTTGTTCTGAGCTAGTTCGTGCACAGCCATGCTGTGTGCCGCTGCTCTTACTAATCTCTTTTTTCAAAGACGGAAAGGAAGGCTCAGAGCATCACACACCTGGTAGGTGGCAGAATGCGGATTCCAGTGCCCAAGCCTTCTGCCTCCACATCCCTCAGGCTAAACACAGTACCACTCCTTCTCACATACCTCGCTGTGAGCACCCATTGCATTTCTAGTATGATTTATGCAACTGACTCTCCCGCTAAATTGCTATCTCTTGTCAGCGTCCATGGCTTGTTTTGATCTTTGTCTTTTCCCTTTTTGCCTTCTTTGCAAGAATACAATAGGCTATTAGTAGAAATGTGTCCAATTCTATGCAGTAGTACAGAGGAGCATGTTAGAAGCCTGAGGGTCCAATCCTAGCTGCCCAGTTACCAGCAGTGAGACTGCAAAACAAGTTCCCTATACAGGGGTACGATAGTAGAGTAACCTCTCCATAAGGTGTCAGATGAGGATTGACCAGCGTGTCGGTGTGTATATACGAGTGTATGAGGGCACCTGTGTCCTACATCAGTCCCTTGCAGGCTCAAATTAATTTTTATTTTTTTTTAATTTAGCTATTGCCAGTACTATTTATTTGTTTTTATTTTTCATACTTGCTTCTGATTGAATATTCTCCCAATATGTAAACTCTTATTTCTCAATTTCTTTTCAATAATGAACAAAACATTACATGAGGAAGACGTGAGAAATTGTGGGTGACAGATGCCTGGTCTGCAAATTTGTAGAAACAGAGCCTTTTAATCCTGGGGCTTTCCTGCAGTCCTCTAGGTTGACTTGTGAACTGCCGGGGCACTTGTATCTGGAAGCGCTGAGCCTGGATATGTATACAGAGAGAAGGTTTCTCACGCTCTGTTCTTCTTTCTAGCCCTTTCCATGCCAGAGGGGCATATGCACAGCATGGCTTCTGCATACCTTTGAGGATTTTGCCTTTCTCTGGGTCCCAAATATTACAAAAATATATGCCTGAAGCTTCCTTATCAGAACAATACTGCCTTTTTCTAAGGCAAATATGAATACCATTTGTTCTCAGAAATATAATCCTTACCATTTTCCTTTTCCAAAGACAGTAGGTGTATTTTTCCAGCAACTAAATCCTCTCTTGTTATCTTCTTTTATTTCTACTTGGCCAGGAGGACTGAAAAAGACAGCAGGGAGGCGGTGAAAATACAAAACTGGAATATTTGAATAAAAACTTATATAAAGAACATTTCTCATTCCCAATGAGGAGCTGAAGAGATAACTTTATAAAATATCTAAAAAACTACAAGTTCCCCCAGCATCTTCTTTCTTTCTTATTTCAGTATTATTTTACATGATAGTCTCTTTGCCCCAAAGACCAATTTTCCCATTTATTCCTGAGTATTCATTCTCCCTTGAACTATTGATTTTGACCCTTCCCTCATTAAAGCAAATGTTTATCTTTCTGGTAGAAGTTCCTCTCCACATTTCTTCTCATTAGTGGCCATAAGTAACTGGTATTGGGACTTACTCACACCTCCGCCATCATTCATAAACTTTATTTGAAGCCCTTCTCAGCAGCTTGAGATAGCATCTCAAACTAAGCTTTGTTGAGAAACACATAGGATTTTTTAAGAAAATACAATTTATTGCTTTGTAATTTAAAATAGCAACACACTGGATGGAAACTACAACATCATTGGATAATTTTGCAGTGATAGAGATTTCTAATGGTCAGCAATGAATGCTAACTTGAGAATAGTAAGCAGCATGGTTTTCTTGTCTGTCTACAGGATTCTCTCCACAGTGACGCATGAGAAGGAAAGGAGTGATGGAGGGCTTAGGTAAGCTTTGCCCTGTTCTTCTCATTCAGACTCACACAGTTCTCAAACCCTACTCTTGTAGAATTATCAGTTAAATATAGGGTATGTGTAGTGGTGATTGTCCATCCTACCATAACGTGCAGAGTGACTTCTAAATCATTTTGAGTTCATCCTTTTATACCTTCACATAAATGGACATTGTTCAGAAAAATGTCCCTGTAAAACATAAGATGTAGCCACAACTTTGTACTTTTTTCCTTCCTTGGATCACCAAACCACTTCAATGTTGTGCTCAACTGTAAACACTCATTTTACTTTAATCTACTTTAGCGGACATCTTCCGCTATCTCTTTCCCTTGGCTGACTCTCAGTCAGGATCAGCTTAATTCTTCATTGCTCTTTGCAGACCATAATTTTCTCACTCTTGAACCAAAGCCCTTCCTTCTTCAAACTTCACCAACCAGTCATGTTAACTATCCCTCTGTCTTCATTCTCATTTTCTCTAATCAAGTGAAGTAGACATCTCTTGGACATTTCTGAACTGCTCATGTTCACTTCATCTAGATCAACAGTACAATAGAGGGAGGCAACTACAGCTACATTCATACTCTATTATATAACATTTACGTACCCATGGAAAGATCTGACAGGAAGTACTATTGTCTCCTGTATCCATAGCTGAATGTAGTTGGACCACAGTAGACTCCTGACCTGGGAGAGCCAAGTGATTGGATAATTAGTGGAAAATTTATTGTTTTTCCTGAAAATTTGAAATAAGGGTCACAAAGATTTGAACAGTGTTAAAACAATAGATTGGAAGAGTAATGGTCTGTTATCCTTATGCTGAGTTCCTCAGGTCCTCTCTAATACTCCACTCCCTAAAATCCTAGTTTTAACTTTCCTCCATATTTAGTGCCTTACCTTACTATCCTTCTAGCAACACTGGTGCATCTTCATTAAATATATCATCTCTATTTTTATCTTACTTTCCTTTCTTCCAAAAACTGATTTCCATGGTAAGTAGTACTCCAAGAACTCCACATCAATTAGGACTGCTGTGTAACAAAGTAACCAAAACTTTATCTTGTTGAAACAACCACTTACTTATCCACAATTATTCAAGTTAGGAACCTATTAGTTGTCTCAAATAGGACCTATCATTCATCGGCACTCAATCACAAGTAGTATGGGTAGCTTTCCTGACCTTGACTGTGCCCTTTTACATAGCTGGAAACTTCAGCTAAAACAGCTCATCTGATTTGGGACCAGTTTCCATAAGATTTTCATTTTCCATAAGGCAAGCCTGTGGCAGCCTTATAATATATAAGCAGGTATCCTAAGGAGAAAGAGGGAAAGCATGACAGTCTCCTTGAAGCCTAAGCATGAAACCTTCATAGCAACCTTCTGCTGCATCTATCGAGCAAAGTCAGTCACAAGGATAGCCCAGGCTCATAAGGAAGAGTAGACATTGTCTCTTAATGAAAGAGCATGAAGTGTAACATTGCTAAGGGAGTTGGGGAAGAGTGAACGATTATAGTCAGCTTTGCAATCTGCCACAAACTTACCCTTTTGAAGTCTCAGTTCTTTGGCTTCTTACCATGAAGCCACATCTTTCCTGCTTTCTTAGGCTGTTGCACTACCAGGCAAAAAATCCTATTAATGTAGAGACTAATCAATTCCATGACAAAATCATTTTGGCCATTTTGAGGTATGTTTTTAATACTCCTCAAAAAGTCTTTCAGGACATTCTCCCAAGCCCCTCTCCAGTCTCCTTGAACCCCATACATAGCTGTCTCAAACCTGTGAGAAAATGAGATCGATGCTGTGGGATGTTCATTGTATAGTGCAGGTGTCATTACTCCGTGAAGGCACAGTAATACTGAAGGACCAGTAAGGAGAAAGATAGGCCAAACTTTATAAAGAATGGAGTGAAAAATGGCATTATTTGTCGTGCCAATCACCAGCCACTCATAAAATTAATGCATCATGTAAATATAGAGTCAATCTATCTAGTGTAGAAAAATAGGAAAAAAGCCAAAGTGTTTTAGCTTTAGACTTACCACTCTCGATTATTAGTTGTGAACTGTGGGCAATGCATTATCTTCTTTTAGTGTCTGTTTATTAATCTGTAAAATAAACAGATTGAATAAAGTGATTAGTAAGGTTACTTAGAGCAAAAAATATACTCAACTAGGGAATTTGGTCTGGAGATATTAAAAAGCCCATAAGTTTAATGTTCTGCAAAAATAAAACAAAACAGGCCATTTGACGTTTAATGGATAAATATTTAAAAACACTCTTCTTAGGGATATTTTACTTATGTATTTTTAAAACTTCATTTCTTTCTTTTACTATAAGCACATTTAAAGAAAAGAAAAATTGGTCTATAACAGATATCCATCTGTTCCTTCTTTTATATTGTGTTACAGTAGCATATTTTCATAGCTATAGTATAATCACTTCCCTATAAACAATGATAAAAGCACCATTTAGGATTGCAGGATTTGAAGAAATGAAAAATATACAGATACAGTAATGTTTCCAAATATGTAGAACATTAGGATTCAGCTGTCACTACTACTTAACTTTCAAGATAGCCAACAAAGTTTATTTTCAAATTTTCTTTATAATAATTTACTCAGATATGGATGGGGAATTGAGTGCTTGTCCAAAGCCAAGTGTTAGAGCTCCGAATTCCCACTTTCCTCACGATGGACGCTGTGCTGCCTGGTGTCTGTAAAGTGAAGTTTCAGCTCCATGACCTTCCCTCAGACCAGGCACCACTTTGGACCAAGTTTCAGGCCACTCTTCAAAGCATATCTTGCTGCAGGGGTGGTGTGTGTGTGTATCTTGTAGATGGTCTATTCCATTCATCCTGTTGACTGCAGTTACTCACAAATGAGAATTTCAGAAATTTCTCTAGGATTCAGGGCTTTTACCTTTATTGTTAGAATAAGGGCTGAGTGTTAGGCCCTTTTATTTAATAAGTCTTAAAAATAAAATGTGAGGTAAATATTTAAAATGATTAAATTAAGTCAGAATTAATCTGGGCCTCTCTTTATATAGTCACATTAATTTTCTCCAAAAACTCATATTTAATAATGCTGAAGGCATGCCACTCACTTTTGGACGTATAGCCTTCCCTTAGCTGTTATCTTTCCCCTGGCTCTACCTGGGACAGCCAGCTCTTCCAACAATCCTGTGAGTTAGATGTGACTCCCTCTCTCTCAAAACATGCAAGCAAAAACCCGATAACAGACAACAACAACAAAACAATACAATTGCTCTGGTTATTAAAAAACAGATAACCCATTTAAAAGTATTGTAGATTAGCAGCATGGAAGCTGTAATTTTCATTAACACCTTATACTCAGGGTATAGGTTCCCAATCAAAGCACATGCTTTCACCATCACAACTACAACACAACTCTGTTAAGGGGATGCCTGGGTGGCTCAGTCGGTTAAGAACTGCCTTCTGCTCAGGTCATAATCCTGGAGTCCCGGGGTAAAGTCCCACATCAGGCTCCCTGCTCGGCAGGGAGTCTGCTTCTCCCTCTTACCTCTCCCCTCTCATGCTCTTTCTCATTATCTCTCTTCTCTCTCAAATAAATAAATAAAATATTTTAAAAAATAAAAGAAAGGAAGGAAAGAAAATTGAGGTTTTACTCTATCAGGTAACTTTCTACAAGTCATACAGTGGTAAACAGATGGAAGAAGGAACCTGCATCCAGTAAGTCCTCCTTCCCAAAACTTGGTCGTTGAGAAGACAGTGGCTCACCTTGCCAGTGTACCGCTGAGTTTGCTTTGAAGTGAAGTCAAAGGGTTTAGACTTAGTGGCATCTCTTATCTCTTCTAATAATGACCCATTTATTTCCACATGCCAAAGATATTTCGGTGGGAAGACAGGGTGAAACCACTGAGCATCAGATGAAATAAAGCCAACTTTGCTCGTCTATTTCTGTGCCCAGGATCATTGACTCAAACAAAGGATAGCTTAATTATGGGCAGTCCTCAGAAACGTGCTTCATAGTTTAAGCAGACCAGAATGGCTTTTAATTTGATGCAACAGTGGAATAATGTTTCTTGATTTAGATTCATTTTTAACTTTCTATTAAATTCGCTGCCAAAGGCAGAGAAAAGAATGATGTGTTGTTGTTCTGTACTGTTTCTAATGTAAATTTGGTGGGGTCCATGGTCCATATGGTGCGAAGGTACTATTCTTGAAAACCCTTCTAGTCCGAATGTGGAACTGTTATAGAAAATACATAAAAAGAAAAAAAAAATGAGAAAGACATACAAGATGGACTTTATACTAAATGTTTTCCTTGAACAATTGGGACTCCTAATTGATGCCAGGAAGCAACTCAGCAAACCCCTCCACTCCATTCCTGCTTTTGTACAAAACCACTTCTCTGGGCTCTCTTTTTATCTCTTTGAACTAAATGTGAGACAGGTTCTATTTTCCTGGTTACACTCATAATAAAAAATCCTCCGACGTCATCTAGTCACAAAACAGTCTTAGTTCAGTACTTAGGATGTCCAGTCTTTTTTTTTTTTTTTTAAAGATTTTTTCTTTATTTATCTGACAGAGATCATAAGTAGGGAGAGAGGCAGGCAGAGAGAGAAGAGGAAGCAGGCTCCCTGCAGAGCAGAGAGCCCGATGTGGGGCTCGATTCCAGGACCCTGGGATCATGACCTGAGCCGAAGACAGAGGCTTAACCCACTGAGCCACCCAGGTGCCCCAGGTTGTCCAGTCTTATGTCATAATTGAAACCTTAGTTTCAATAATGTTTCTCTCTGTCCCCATTGGAGACCATCCACAGGCAGTGGTCACAGAGGGCTTCGTTTCTCTTCCTCAACGACTACTTCTCTCAGCTCCCCTTTGCCGATCTCTCCAAGGAGCACTGGGAACAGGGAAGGGAGGGAAGAAGGGAACGGAAACAGGCAAATCACTTTTTGACTCTATACCATGAGTACCAACGCTGCTTGTGCCTGGCTGGCATGCGTGCGGCCTTTTTGTTACAGTGTGCACATACAGGTTCTCTAGAGACTCTCGCATCTCCCACGTGACATTTGAATCAAAGGCGCTCTATCTGCCACACACTTGAGACTTCTTCCTTAGCTGTGACGCTTATTGTGATGGGGCACCACCGTGGAGTACTGAGATCCCTGTGGGGCCTCTCCTGGGGTCTCCAGAGTAGAATCTGAGGGAAAATCCCTTGTCAGCATTCCCACATAGATGGCCCATTTTGGGGACTGTGGAAGACAAGGGTGCATACTCCAGCCTAACAAATTCTGGCAGCACAAGCCCATTCTTCTTCTTCTTCTTCTTCTTCTTTTTTTTTTTTAGATTTTATTTATTTATTTGTCAGAGAGAGAGAGAGAATGTGGGGGTACACACAGGGGGAGCAGCAGAGGGACAGGGAGAGAGGCTCCCCCACCAAGCAGGGAGCCTGAAGCAGGCTCTATCCCAGGACCCTGGGATCATGACCTGAGCCGAAGGCAGATGCTTAACTGACTGAGTCACCCAGGCATCCCAATAAAAAGCCCATTCCTAATCTGTGACATCTGCTTTGCTCTATCAGGAGGGCCACAAGCCAGCCATACCCTCATGCCTTCGTTTTCCTCAGGAGTTTGTTAGCGCACAGGCTGCTGGAACACATCTTATGTTCTCTGGGTGGTTCCTCTAAACATAAACATGGAATTCCCATCCCCCACTCACACACTCACAAACTCATCCCAACGTGGGGGAAGGGCCATACTCACTGCATGCTATAGTTTACTCCTAATACATGTTTCTAACCTTACTTATTTGCTCAGTCTCTCCAAACTGTTTTAAACATTGGAGATCAGTTACAAGCTAAAGCACTGGTTGTCAGGCACTTTATTTTCCTGAAAGGAAGATGACTGTCTGACAACTCACTTTGGAATATGTCAGCTAAAACTCAGGTAAAATGGAAACTAAAACAGTTATGATTCTATTTTAAACACACTATTATAGATGGTCTAGATGCAAAACAATGAGTAGGGATTGCAATGGCAGAATTGGTGATTTTCAGGTGAGTTTCAGGTGGAGAAGCAGGGATGAGACCATAGATCCTGAAATAAGGACATGCCCAGCGGGTCCGGCACAGAGTGAGGATTGGAGCTATGCCCACTGGGGAGGCAGAGATTGCAGTAGGGTCCCCCTAATTCATGGGCTCTTGAAGAGGAGAGCATAGCTTCATCTCTGGGAAATAAAGGGCTGCACAGAGAGCTGTGCCAGATCCTCATATCTCTGACAGGAGACAGCAAAGGCTTGTCTCCATAGCAGACATATTCACAACCTTAAAATTGGCAAATGTTTCAAGTAGCATGTTTTACCCTGATAACTGATACATTTACCAGTCCACTAGTGGACATGAATATATATGCAGTTTGATACAGTAATTAACATGAAACCTGGAGATGGTGTTTAATATCAGACAAATAGATTTAAAGCAAAATCTTTAATAGAAAAAGATGGGTAACATATAAGGATTCATGGAACAACACAAGAGGGAACAAAAGGCATGGATATATTAACATGAAATTTACAGAGGGAAAATCTATGGAAATAAAAGGAAACACTAATAACTCCACAATTAAAAGAAGAAATTTTAATAAATTTCTCTTAGAAATTGATTAATCAAGCAGACAAAATATTAGTAAGATGATAGACACTTTGAACAAGAGAAATAAAGAGCTAAATTTAATTTAATGGGAATTATATTCACCCACACATATTTTAAACAATATGGTATTTTAATGCCCAGAATGGAAGAATATGATAAAAATGTATATGTTAATATTGAATATGGGCAAGTCAGTTTTTATCTGTATATCCTAATACCCTTTCAGCTCTAAGAAAATTTATTTTAATGTGATTATTATTTCAGATTTGTGTTTCTGTTTTCTAAGACTGTGATCAAACTTTTCTATGGTATGTCTTATGTTTGTGGACCCTCATATTTTGTACTGAAAGCAACAGACTTTAAGCTTCATTTTAAAATACATGAAGAGGGGCACCTGGGTGGCTCAGTCAGCTAAGCGTCTGCCTTTGGCTGAGGTCATGATCTCAGGGTCCTGGGATAGAGTCCCGCATCCGGTTTCTTGCTCAGCAGGAGCTGAGCTTCTGCTTCTCCCTCTGCCTGCTGCTCCCCCTGTTTGTGCTCTCTCTCTCAGTCTGTCAAATAAATAAATGCAATCTTAAAAAAAAAAAAAACACAACACATAAAGACTTCATGCAAAACTGATTAAGAACTTTTAAAGCATCTAAAAGAAAGGCCCCAAATTTAATTAATTAATTTTATTTTTTTTAAAGATTTTATTTATTTATTTGACAGAGAGAGACACAGCGAGAGAGGGAACACAAGCGGGGGAGAGGGAAAGGGAGAAGCAGGCTTCCCGCTGAGCAGGGAGCCCCATGTGGGTCTGGATCCTAGGACCCTGGGATCATGACCTGAGCTGAAGGCAGACACTTAACGACTGAGCCACCCAGGCACCTCCAAAATCAACTTTTAAAGTAAAGTAGGAATCCTCAGAAGTAGGATGCTCAGTATAATAGGAAATGAAATGACAATTCTAGAAACTTTATTTATATCATCATATCTCATTTTGAAGGCCAGAGATGTTACAGAAATTTAATCAAAGAAATAGTAAAACTTATAATCATGGACAAAAACTGATGACATCTCAGTCAATAAAAAAACACTGCAGACAGTAGAACTAGAGACACAGCTAAAAATTTAAATTCAGAATTTCATTGTAAAATTTTTCTAAAAAACTCAGTTTTACCCATTTATACATTGATAAAGTCACCATCATTGTCAACCCAGAAACATTTTTGGCATTTACCAGCTCAGAGGTGCAAAAGAAGCTCTGAACTCTTATTATTCTGCAAATATTTGCCGATTTATAGAAGTGAAGATGGAATTTTTAAAGAATAACACCCTGGATGTTGTGCATTTATGTAAGTAAACACAAGGCAAATACAAAGATTGTTTTAATTACAAACTTTCATCCACATTTGACAGTGTGATATGAAGAGGGGTGCTCTGGGCAATGTATAAATATTTAGGGGCCAGTCAATTGCTAACCATATTAAAAGAAAATTATTGAATATGCTTCCTTTTTCTCAGTTTTACAGATATGTGAGTGGGGATTAAGTTATTATTATATTTTGAATTTCATTGATTTTTGTTAAGAGAAAGGTTCTTATTTTAATTAATATTATGAGATGTCAAAAAATTTTAAAAAGATTTTATTTATCTGTTTATTTGAGAGAGAGAGCACAAACAGGGGGAGGGATACAGAGGGAGGGAGAGGGAAGAATCTCTAGCAGACTCTCTGTGAAGTGTGGGACTTGATTTGCCCATTTGGGACTTGATTCCCAAATCCTTTAAGATCATGACCTGAACTGAAACCAAGAATTGGACACTTAACCAAGTGAGCCACTCAGGTGCCCCAAACTTCAGAAACGTTTTAAATACAGGGTTGTGGAATCGAGCCCTGCATCGGGCTCTCTGCTCAGCAGGGAGCCTGTTTCCTCCTCTCTCTCTGCCTGCTTCTCTGCCTGCTTGTGACCTCTGTCTGTCAAAGAAATAAATAAAATCTTTAAAAAAAAAAAAAAAAGAAAACAATATCCTGAAATGAAAATTTGTGTATCAGTGGCCATTATTTTTGTGTTAGACTAATTTGTCTCAGTGTTTCTACTTCTCATGAAATTCATTAAATCTTTTTGTTCATTTTACTACCTGAGTTTGGATTCTCTCCATGCCATATAGCATCAAAAACCTTAAAAAATAATTTTCTTTTAGACGTAGAGTCAAGTCTAGCCAAATAATATTGAGACAAATATCCTTTCATTACTGACTAATCATAAATATTTCAAAATTTCTCATTAAGTAACTTATTTTAATGAACATTTTTGTAATGTTTGAATGTGCTTTTACAATCTATTTATTTTTATTTCACAAGTTAATTTTTAATTTAATAAAGTTGTTGTGTTACCTTTTACTTATGCCAAGTGTGACTGATTTTGCATTGATGCTAACGATACATAACTTTCATTTTAAGTATATTTTGTAATTCAGAATTGAATCTACATAAAATAAAATAATATTAAATGGATTACAATATATGTTGTCAATAGTTATTGCAAGATTGTGCAATGAATAAACAAATGCCTGAAACTTGGAAAATATTTTTCCATATAATAATGACTCAAATATTTAGTGTCCCTATTGTATAAGATACTTTGTAAGAAAGAACTGTTTTTGAAAAGACAAATTATTGCTTTTCTAATCAAGGTTAAGTGATTTAGTTGGCATTTTGCCTATGCTATTTAATTCTTGCGAAAAATCTGAGATTTATTTTGTAACTCTTAGTTTTAAGGTGAGAAAATAAAACCCAAAACAAAACCCAAAGTAGCTAATAACTTAAAGTTTCATTAATAGTAAGTCATGTGAAACACGTTTGAGTATCAGGCTTCCTCACTATACCATATACACTGCCCAAGTGCATACTTCAATAGGAAAATAGACATGAACAATATGTTGCTTTCCCTCCACATCAAGGATAGGCATAATAAAAAATACTATGTTTATGTGATCACTGTGTAGCAGTCTAGGAAGCTAAATTCTGCTCTGGGCATCATGACATGGAAGAGGAAGTGACTTGTTCACAACCTGAAGAATGGACTGGTGCCTTCAGGCAGAAGAAAATGAAAGGGTCAGTCCAAGCAGAGATGCACAGTTTGATAGAAAGAAAGAGTAGGGCATAAGGACCTAACAAGCAACTCCAACAATAAATTTGGATGCTTCGAAACAAAATCATACCATTTCTCTGTGGTAAGTGCTGTAACCAAGATGTTTGTGGCCATATGCTTTCTCTCTGCCACTTGCTATAGGGAAGTCCTGGGACTGGTTCCACCCAAGAGACTGAAAGCAGAGTGTGTAGTTTCCAGACTGGAATATTTACAGGGATGCACTGTGCTATGTATGGTTCTGTCTGCTCTGCTGTGGCAACACAGAAGATCCCTGTTGCAGTGGCCACTTTTTTTTTTTAATTTTTAATTTTTTATTTTTTATAAACATATATTTTTATCCCCAGGGGTACAGGTCTGTGAATCACCAGGTTTACATACTTCACAGCACTCACCAAAGCACATACCCTCCCCAATGTCCATAATCTGCAGTGGCCACTTTTACCATCAGAGCTACCCATGTTCTTGTTCTGCTTTCTGACCTTATTCTTCACAGCAGGCTGTACCATTTGCATCAGGAACTGTATTTTTGATAAATAAACCTTTAGTGGGTAAGGTCACTGAGATTTAGGGATTAACTTGTACTATAACAAAACCTGGGTATTCTAATTCAAGTACAACAAAATTATAATTAAAATGATAACTAGAAAAATAATTGCAAAACAAGTTGGAAAGGGACTAAAATCAATAACACGAAAAGTTCACGCAAATCAATTAGAAAATGATTGAACCTACAGTGAACAAATGTCTCAAGATATGATGATGAGTATACAAAATAAGTAATTCCAAATTATGTGAATAGAGGTTCTTTCTTCATTAATAATTACAGAGATGAATATTTAAACAATTACACGTATTAACTACTTTGTCTTCAAAGTTGGATAATATCCCAAATTATAACACCAAGGACTTGAAGAACATATCACAGGAAATTACGGGGCATTATGTGGTTGAGAGCTACATAAATTCCTCACTTTCTCCTTTGGCCTTTGGACACTTCCTTTTTTTTTTTTTTTTTTTTAAGATTTTATTTATTTGACAGAGATCACAAGCAGATGGAGAAACAGGCAGAGAGGGAGATAGAGGGAAGCAGGCTCCCCGCTGAGCAGAGAGCCCGATGCGGGGCTCGATCTCAGGACCCCGAGATCATGACCCAAGCCGAAGGCAGCGGCTTAACCCACTGAGCCACCCAGGCGCCCCAAGCCTTTGGACACTTCCTACATTTTTCAATAAGAATGTAATAATTTTGTTTTCAGGAGAACTTCATTTAAAAACTGGCTCAGTTGGTAGAGTGTGGGAGTCTGCATCTCAGCTTGGGAGTTCAAGCCCCATGAGGCATGTAGAGCTGAGTTAAAATTAAAAAAAAAAAAGTTAAAACAAAAATCTGAAATCATAAAAAATTAGAAGTATTTAGGATAATATTTGATTAGTACCTATATAGTGAAAGCTCTTGTAGGTATGAAAACATTTCTAGAATTCCAAAGAATTTGTCTATCAATTTAAATATATTTTAAAAGTTCCTGAGTCTTTAAACCAGTAAATTGAAAAGTACGAAATGTTTTGTGTGAAAATGAAAAATGATTCTACAATTGAATAGGATTCCAAAGAGTGGGGTACAATTACGTTGATGATCTATAAATATCTAAATGTGTAGAAAACTGAGAGAAGGTGACCAGGACCTTGCTGCAGGAAGGAAACCATCCAGTCCTGGTCTAGGTCCAGGAACCCTCACAGGATCAGAGGCAGGGTGGGGCGGGGCTCCTCATCTACATATCTTGGGCTTCCCCTGGCCTGAGCAGCTCTGCGGTTCTGTGCAGTAACTATCCCTACTGTGCCCTCAGGTGTTGGAAACACTACAAACAGTGACCTGGCAGCACTTCTCTTGTAACAAAAATGTGTCCTACTGAGATGAGAGAAAGTGAAATAAATTGTCATTTCTGCCATAAAAATATGACCAGAAGAGAGAAGTCATGTCTTGAGTGAACTTCACACATTGAAAATGCCACGAGGGAGTTTTCTACTAGCTGTGGAAGCTGTAAAAACAGATTAAATTCTAGCGCCAGAGATATCATTACAAATCTTATAAAAAAGATCAAGACGGATACAGCGCTGCCTCTATAATTCCAACCTCTCAGATCTCTCAAGGTTCAGCAGGGAACATTAAATAAGAGTGAAGCATCCACAGCTGACAGCATGGAAAACTCTGAAGGGAATACTCCATCTTCTGGGTAATGCATTTAAAAGTCTCTTCCATCGAAAGGAAACTTTTTCAAGGCAGTGTTTACCTGGACACTCCAACATGTTTCCTGTTTTCTATCCTCCATGCAATGTGTCTGTGCTGTTTCTCACCCATGGGGAAATTCTGAGCAACATGCTGAATATTTGTATTCATTTAAATCCCAAATTATTATTGGTTATGAAAAATGTGTTAATCCTCAGTTTGACGAAGAAGTAAAACATCTGTTGGAGAACCATATCAATTAAACACCCAAACTGTAGTCACTGATGACAGGGTTTGGTGAATGGCAACCTTTGGAGCAAATCTAACACACCATTTGTTTTTGTACCATGAACTACAGTAATCATTGCTTTTTAAGTGGTTAGAAGCCAAATGGAACAAGAATAATAAAATTCTGTGACATCTGAAACATATATGGAATTTAAATTTAAGTTTCTGTAAATAAAGTATTAATAGAACACCATCTCACTCATCCATTTATAAATTGTCTATGGTACTTTCACCTTGCAACGGCAAAGTTGAGGACATGTGAGCTCCCATGGCTTATAGCTGAGATTATTTACCATCTGGCCCTTAATAGCAGAAGGTTGCTGAACTCTAATGTCTATCATTTTACCCACAAATATTTGAATTCCATAATTATTCCATTTTTTCTTTAAAAATATGAAATATATATTTTTAAAGATTTTATTTATTTGACAGAGAGAGATCACAAGTAGGCAGAGAGGCAGGCAGAGAGAGAGAGAGAGAGGAGGAAGCGGTCTCACGACTGAGTAGAGAGCCCAATGTGGGGCTTGATCCCAGGACCCTGGGATCATGACCCGAGTTGAAGGCAGAGGCTTTAACCCACTGAGCCACCCAGGTGCCCCAAAACACAAAACATTTTAAACTTCATAAATTTCAACTTCTGCTTAATTTATAAAATAAAATAATTTTTATATAATGTAAATAAAAAATAATTTTATTTTTATAAAAAATTAAAATAAAAAATAAATGATATTGAAAGAAAAAGTCAAATTAGAGTCTACAGTCTGAAAATAATAGAAAACATATAAAAAGTGATAAAAATTCAAGTCATGAAATTTATTTATTTAATTTAGTTCTTCCCCCCCCCCCCCCCAAGCCATGAAATGTAAGATGTTGTAGACAAGGCAAGATCTGGAATACTCAAGGGAACATGACCTGGGTCCTGACCTTATGTTCCAGATGTATATTGAGAAAAGAAAATGGGTCCAAAATTTAAGACTTTCCATTATTATCAACCAAATTATGAGGAAAAAACTTGACTAAGGACTGATTCAGCAGGTTGGAGAAAATAATGGAGCCAACACAATAGATGGAGAACCACTGAAGATCTACCTTTGCCAAGTGCACACTGCATCAGGGACATAAATCCCACAGGGGAAGAACTTGCCTCTTGCTGTGTAAGGGGGATGTTAATGAACCAGACCTCCAGACAGTTTCATGGAAGATAGAAGCAAGTCACCCAGGAGTAGAAGATTCAGGGAGAAACTCATTCTTGCCTCAGAATTCCTCATAGCAACAAATAATTCCAGAAAAGCAGTGAGTTGCATTCACCAGGAAATTCAGGAAATAAAGTTTAATGTAATAATATTTATACCCAGTGAGATTGCTATACACACATAACAGAAATCCTCAAAGGGGGGCGGGAAATAAAAGCAATAAGCAACAGTAACCAAATAAATCCTGGAAAATAATGCCCAGTTCCCATTTAAAACAAAACAAAACATACAAAAAAAAAAAAAAAAAAAAAGGCCAAGTAAAAAAAAACAATCTAGTCAATTCTAGATAAATCATAAGAAAAATTTCAGAAGTGAAAAAGCCCTTGCAGGATGATGAAGGTAGTAAGTACTGAGTCCACTTAGATGTGGAATCAAGTCTGCATAACTAGAAGAATGAGGTTTCCAAATATTACAAATCTTCCCAATGTAAGATAGTAAAAACCAAACACAGCTGGGATGTTCAGAAGAAAGAAGAAACAGTGTAGCCAAATTGAAACCTAATTGTATACTTTTTAATAGCAGATATCAAACAATAACACTATAAGAGATTTGAAATATTATATACAACATTTTTACCCAAACCTAAAACTAATGTTACATTGTGTGTCCTGTGTCAGTTATACTCAAAAACAAACAAACAAACAGACAAAAACAACTTTTGTGCAAGTGTGCCTATATAATTATTTGGATTGTGGAAGCATGCATGTTGTAAAAATTCTTTTTTTTTTTCTTTTTTTTTAAAGACTGACTTTGTTTATCAGAGAGAGAGAGTACAAGCTTTGGGGGGGTGTGGCAAACAGAGGGAGAAACAGGCTCCCCGCTGAGCAGGGAGCCCATTGCTGGATTGGATCCCAGGACCCTGGGATCATGACCTGAGCCAAAAGCAATGCTTAGCTTAACTGACTGAGCCACCCAGGCATGCTGGAAGATGATTACATTTGTAAAATTTATTATTACAATTAATCAATTTCCCGAGTATTTATATTAATTTTTCTAGATTTTCAGGTGTTTTCCATGAAGTAAAAAAAAAAATCATATACAAATGCTATTTACATTTTCTCTTCTGATAGTTATATCTTTACTTTTCCCATCGACATGATCATTTTAGTAATTATTAGAAGTTCTTCAACAACTTGCATAGAGTTGCTGATGGACATTCCTTTCTGAATTTCTTACTTTAAAAATTATGGTTCTTTTTTTCTGATTAAATGAGATATTATATTTGACTTATATGTCTTTCATTATCTCAAGGAGTCATTCAAATTCAGTTTTCTAAAGCTTAAAACATTTTGATTTAAGATTGAATTTAAAATCAAAATGGGATGTTGAAATCCAATGTGTTTTTTTTCATAATTTGTACATTTGGTTAAAAAAAATTGTGATTTGAGTGACTTGTCAATTATGTTAATGAGCATTAATGTATATGTTCTGTGCTTCAGTCTGTGTTTTAAAATTTCTTCCTTTACGTTATTTACTTGTGATATCTTTTAAATATTTTGAGATAGTCTGTTTATAATATCTTTCTAGCTGACTATACATAAAGTTAAAAATTTTGAGTTTTAATGCAATACAATAATCTTATTATTTAATAAAGATGAAACATTTTAACCTATTAAATACATTCTCATGATTCATATTTTTGCTCTGTCATTGTGTTTCATGATTTTTTTTTGTTTTTTAGCTATTTTTTCCTTTTTGCTATTTCAATACACCTCCTTTGTGTATTTCTATATGTAGAGATCTGTTTATAGCAGCCTTCTTCATAATAGTTAAAATTGGAAACCATCTGAATATCAAGTAATAGATGGATAAATTACAGTGGATTTATACAAAGTTATACTACATGGATATATATTACACTACATGAAACAAACCTGAAATAAAACCAACTGGTTGGGTACCAAGTTAAAAAAAATAAATCTATTTTCATTTCAGCCCATTTCATGGTTATTTGTTGATAAACATGTTGTTCTTATTTGTTTCATGTTGTCTTTTATCTTCTTCTTAAATTTATCAATGTTCTTATGATTTTCTAAAGTTAACAACTATGCTGTCTTTTAAATACATTTAAAGCAGTATTGCTTACTGTGTTGCAATTTTTCTTCTTGGTAAAGGTGCTTCATATCTTTAATTTTTATAACCAAGATATACTATTATATTAATAAAAATTTTACAGTGTTAATTGTGCACCAGACTCCTTCACATAATTAATATTGATGATCCTTCCAACCCTATGAGTTAGACATATATATGTATATATATATACATATATATAAACACACATACATATTTTATGTAAAAAGTTTTTATTTTACAATGGATACTGTAAACGTGGTTACTCATTTTGACTTTTTTATTTTTTTAAATTTTTATTAAAATATAATGTATTATTTGCCCCAGGGGTACAGGTCTGTGAATCGGAGGTGGACATATTTTTATCCCTCTTCTATAACTGAAAGTACTGATAACAGAGAGGTTAAATAATTTGGCAAAAATTATATAGCAAATAGGGATGCAGCTAGTAGCTATAGATATAACTTTGAGAATGAAACAAATGAGGTTTCTAATTCCCCTACCCTGAAACACAGTAAATATCAAAATGGTAGATTATTTTGTCTGATGGGTGATCTATAATGGTCTTGCATTTTAAATAAGTTGTTACAGTTCTGTGTCAGCCTGGAGCTGATGTTCTCTCTTTGAATTTATCTACAAATAACCCTGTTTGTTTCAGTAACTGTTATAGAGTCATTATTATATTTAGCTCTACTGTGTTATACTAAGCATATTATAAATGACCACCCTACATAGTGAAGAGAGTGATTTGTTTTTAAAACTAAAAGCATAGTGGTATTATATTTTTTAATGCTCATAGTATCTCTATGAGGAAATTAAGAATGTTATCTTCATTATTTTCAGGTTAAATGTATCTAAAAATCAGGAGATAAAAAATTCAGAAATTGGAAAGCATTTGTTTTTCATTCATGAGAAAATTTATAAAAGTTGAGAAACATGGAAGCATTGTTATGACACAAAATGTATTTATCAACCATATTAATTTTGTTCTAAATGTACATTTTTGATTAAACAAATACATATTAAATACTTATTTGTAGGCAAAATTCTGCTCCTATCGGATTTATAATCTAGTGGAGGAAGATAGACAATAAATGAGTACATATTTAAATTACATAATATATTGAATGAGTTTTGTAAAGAAAAGTAAAGCAGGAGAGAAATGTAGGTAACACAAAAAGGAATGTGATAGAAATACTAAATGTAGAGGTATACTAAGTTACATATATATATATATATATATATATATATATGCTTATATATATAAAGTGGTATTTGTTATATATATGTAACACTATATTTATACATACTTCAATTTTTAGGGGCATTTATCAAGAAAGATAGGTTGTTTTTCTGAAGAGATTTTTATTAACATGAGATTGGTCTTCTTAAATTTTTGAGTACTATCAAATATTTTAACTATAAGCACTATGTTGTACTGCAGATCTTGAGAACTTATTCTACCCTCTGCTTCTATAAGTTTAACTATTGTAGATCCCTCATATTAATGGAATTATGCACTATTTGTCCTTTTGTGACAGGTTTATTCACTTACCATACTGTCCTCCAGGTTAATGCATGTTGTCACATATGGCAGAATGTTGTTCTTCACTTCTTTTTTTAAACTTTATATAAGTATGAATGTATGTATTTTTATAGCATTTTTAAGTTCATCATAAAATTGAGAGGTAAATACAGAGATTTCCCATATACCCACCATCCCTACATGTGCATGGTTTCTCCCATTACCAACATTTCCCAATAGGATGGTGCATTTTGTATATTTGATGGAACTATACTGACCAATCATAATCACTGCAAATTCATTATTAGAGTATACTCCTGGTGTTGTACATTCTATGAGTTTGGGCAAACGTATAGTGACATGTATCTATTTTTAGTACAGAGTATTTGCACTGCTCTAAAACATCCTTTGTGATCTGTCTATTCAGTCCTTCTCCATAACCCCATGGAAACTACTGATAATTTTAAGATCTCCATAGTTCTGTCTTTTCCGGAATGTTATATAATTGGAATTACACAGTATATAGCCTTTTCAAATTGATCTTTTATACTTAGTAATATGTATTTAAGTTTCCTCTGTAGTTCTTGTATCATAAGAATATGATGTTTTTGTAAGAAAGAGTGAAACTAGCTTCTACGCTATCTTCTGTATCATTTTTTCATTCCCACTAATGAAGAATGAGAGCTCCTACTACATTTTCACCAAGCATTTGGGTAGTAGGTGTTCCAGATTTTAGCTACTGGCATACATGTGTTGTGGTATCTCAAAGTTGTCTTCTTTTGCATTTCCCTGATGACATATGCTGTGGATTGCCTTTTCAAAGGCTTATTTGCCATCTGTATGTCTTCTTTGGTGAAATGTTTGGCCATTTTAAAAATTAGACTGTTCTCTTATCATTGAGTCTTAAGAGTTATTTGTATGGGGCGCCTGGGTGGCTCAGTTGGTTAAGTGACTGCCTTCGGCTCAGGTCATGATCCTGGAGTTCAGGGATCAAGTCCCGCATCAGGCTCCCAGCTCCACGGGGAGTCTGCTTCTCCCTCTGACCTCTTCCCCTCTCATGCTCTCTCTCACTCTCTCTCAAATAAATAAATAAAATATTTTAAAAAAGAGTTATTTGTATATTTTGCACAACAGTCTTTTTATCAGATGTGTCTTTTGCAAATATTTTCTTTCAGTCTATGGGTTGTCTTCTCATTTTTTAAAAAATATTTTATTCATTTATTTGAGAGAGACAGAACCAGCAGGGACAGGGGTAGAAGGAGAAGCAGAAGCAGACTCCCTGCTGAGCAGGAAGCCCAACACGGGGCTCATTCCCAGAACTCTGGAACCATGACCTGAGCAGAAGGCAGACACCCAACCAACTGAACCACCCAGGCACCCAACATTTAGTTTTTGTTTAAGGCTAGATAATATTTCTTTGCAATTTATACAACATTTTATTTACTCTATTATTGCCCAGGAACTTAGGTTGTTTCCACGTCTTGACTACTAAAAGTAATGATGCAATAAACATGGGAATGCAGACTTCAAGATCCTCATTTCAATTATTTTGGATAAATACTCAGAGATGGCATCTCTGGATTTTTTTGTTTGTTTGTTTATTTGTTTTGAGGAACCTCTATACTGTCTTCCATAATAGCTGTAAAAATTTACATACCTACCAATAATGTACATGTGTCCCCCTTTCTCCTCATCTTCAGCAATACTCCTTCCTTCCTTCCTTCTTTCTTTTTTCCTTCCTTTCTTTTTTTCCTTTCCTTTCTTTTATTCATTTTCTTTTCTTTTTTCTTTTTCTCTCCTTCCCTCCCTTTTTCCTTCCTTCTTTCTTTCCCTCATTCCCTTTCCCTTTTATTCCTTTCTTTCTCTCTCTCCTTTTCTTTGCAATAGCTATTTTAACAGGCATAATAAGGTAGATATCTCCTTGTGGTTTTGATTTTAATTTTTCTTTTTTTTTTTTTTTTTTTATTATTGGTAATCTTGAACACCTTTTCATATGCCCTCCAGCCATCTGTATGTCTTTTTGGAGAAATGACTATCGAGTTCTTTGTCCAATTTTTAATTGGGTTATTTGTGTTTTTTTGTTCAACTCTTTATCAGATGGATGGTTTGCACATATTTTCTCCTATTCTCTAGGGTGCTTTTTTCCCTCTCTGTTAATTATTTTCTTTTTTTAACGAAGGTTTCTAGTTTGATGTAGTGTCATTTGCACATTTTTGGTTTTGGTGCCTTTGGTGTTATATCCAACAAATCATTAACAAGATCAATGTTATGAAGCTGTTCCCATATGTTTTGTTCTAGAAGTTTTATAGTTTCAAGCCTTGCATAACATTCAAACCCTACTGTTAAGTACTTAACACATTTTGAGTTTTGTTTTTGTTTGTTTGTTTGTTTGTTTTAGATGGTGTAAGATTTGAATTAAGTTAAAAAAAAAGTTTTAGAAAATAGTTATATTGCCTTCTCCCATGCTTTCTTACTGGGACTCACCCAATTTATTTGTTGGAAAGAACTGGAGTCCCTGAAAAATTAGAAAGATTTTAGGTGAGCAAATATACTAGTTTTTTCCCAAAACTAAATTGAAATAATGCTCTAAGCACACAACTCTAGAATTTTCGGACATGTAAAATTGCACATACTATCCAAATCAAATGGCAATTTTCCCCCCACACTGTGAAAATTAACTGGTTGACATGTGTTTTTTACGAGTGCTATTTTATTCCATAATATAACCTTTTTGAAAAAGTACTTCTCCTTATATGGCAATTTTTAGAGAACATATGTTAAAAAATATCTAAAGTATGTTTAAATTGTGTAAGGCTTTGTTGATTACTGGTTAACAAATTATGATTAAAATTTTTAAGTTATTAAAGTGGATTATTAAAAATAAAAATATATAATGAAGGATAATTTTAAGACTTGTTTTCTTATTTCTTAGCAAAGGTAAATTCTTATTTTAATATCACATAATAAATTGTTAGCTATCTTTCCTACATGTTCGATTATTTTATAACATTCTTAAGATATAAAACAGAGAAATTTGGAAAACATCACTTAGTTGTTATCAGAATACATTGAGGTTTTAATTCTTGCTTAAAATTCTATAGTATGGATGAATTATGAATTATCTTCTCACAATCTGTTGAGAGATTTTCAGTTTTTATCCAGAATCTCTTTATTTTTTTTAATTTTTAATTTTTTATAAACATATATTTTTATCCCCAGGGGTACAGGTCTGTGAATCACCAGGTTTACACACTTCACAGCACTCACTAAAGCACATACCCTCCCCAATGTCCATAATCCCACCCCCTTCTCCCAAACCCCCTCCCCCCAGCAACCCTCAGTTTGTTTTGTGAGATTAAGAGTCACTTATGGTTTGTCTCCTTCCCAATCCCATCTTGTTTCATTGATTCTTCTTCTACCCACTTAAGCCCCCATGTTGCATCACCACTTCCTCATATCAGGGAGATCATATGATAGTTGTCTTTCTCCGCTTGACTTATTTCGCTAAGCATGATATGCTCTAGTTCCATCCATGTTGTCGCAAATGGCAAGATTTCATTTCTTTTGATGGCTGCATAGTATTCCATTGTGTATATATACCACATCTTCTGGATCCATTCATCTGTTGATGGACATCTAGGTTCTTTCCATAGTTTTGCTAATGTGGATATTGCTGCTATAAACATTCGGGTGCACGTGCCCCTTCGGATCGCTACGTTTGTATCTTTAGGGTAAATACCCAGTAGTGCAATTGCTGGGTCATAGAGCAGTTCTATTTTCAACATTTTGAGGAACCTCCATGCTGTTTTCCAGAGTGGCTGCACCAGCTTGCATTCCCAACAACAGTGTAGGAGGGTTCCCCTTTCTCCGCATCCTCGCCAGCATCTGTCATTTCCTGACTTGTTGATTTTAGCCATTTCTGACTGGTGTGAGGTGATATCTCATTGTGGTTTTGATTTGTATTTCCCTGATGCCGAGTGATATGGAGCACTTTTTCATGTGTCTGTTGGCCATCTGGATGTCTTCTTTGCAGAAATGTCTGTTCATGTCCTCTGCCCATTCTAATCATAAAGATGTTTCATGTGTAATCCTTGTAGAGACAGTCTTGGGTTTATAATAGTTCTACTTATAAGTTTTTCTATCTTATGGTGTGCAAAACTAATACCCATTCAGTATAAACTGTGCTTGGAGTTTGGAGTTTGGATCTTTTCCCATGCTAGTGATTTGCAAGATAATACTCTCTCGTGACTCTGGGCAATGGGGACGGTTTCAAGGCAGCCACAGATTATAAGGGTAAACAACCAATACACTTATAATCATTCTGTACCTATACAACATTGGTTTTCACTTTCAGTATGGTATGCAATAAATTACATAAGATTTTCAACACTATTATAAAATAGTGTTTGTGTTAGAATTTTGCCTAGCTGTAGGCTAATATGTTTTGAGCACATTTAAGGTAGGCTAGGCTTAACTATGATGTTTTTATAGGTAAGATGAATTAAGTGAGTTTTGACTTAGAATATTTTCAATTCATGTTAGATTTATTAATACATAACCCCATGGTAAGTTGAGGAAGATCATATATGAAACAACACATTCATCTCTCTTATCTCAATGAGTGAAAAATAGCTATTCAAAATTTTGTTTATATATGAGGTTGAAAATCTTTCCCTCTATTTATTAGAAATGTATAAAAGCTTTTAAAAGTTTCTTATACCACCAAAAATGTTGCTTTTAAAAAAAAGTCTTCTAAGATTTACCTGATTACTTTAATGGCTCCATTTTATAATGGTTAAATTATTGGACTTCTTGAGATGTCCTTTGAGATACAGATACAGATTATTTTCAAATTGGTAGCTAGTATTTCACCAGCATTTATTGAGAAAACAAATAACATATTTTTTCTCTGATAATAAATGCCACCTTGTGTTACATCCTCTTATCTTTTGGAGCTATCTTTAGACTTTCTTACCTTTTCTTTTGTACTGCAAGTTGTTAGTATCATTTCATAATTCATTTAAATACTTGACAGAGCTAATTTCTCATCATTAGCTCTTGATTTTAGTATTTTCTTGGTCATTTATATTTATTTTTTAATTAAAAATTCTATCAGATTTATAGCATATATAGACAGATTCTTGTAGAATAGACAGTTGCACAATTGAGTCTGACTTTATTAGAAATTGTATGCATTGATTAATTTGAGTGATATTTTATGTTTCTTTATGAAGTTTTACTGTTTTACTTAAAAAAGATTTGCACATTTTTGTTGTTTATATTTGCATATTTTTTGACAGAAGCAATTTGAAGGTGCAAATTATGTCTTCATAAATATATATATATATATATATATATATATATATATATCCATACATACATATATGTTCCTTCAAAAAGGAAATATTTTATTAAGCAGAAATATGACATAAGTGTTCTAAATCTGTCAAGCCTAAAATTAATTTTTAAGCTTACACCCTGTGGCAAAAAAGGTCATAGCCAATGAGGATGTGGTAGGTAACTAAAACAGAGCTGTGTCCTCAGTGAGCTTACAGCTTAAAGGGTGAAACTGATTAGAAAATACTAAGCAATGAAAAATAAACAAAAAACCTCAGCAACAGAATTAAATCTTCTATTGCCAACTTCAGAGCATTTCCAAATACTCCACATGTCATCCTCTTTTACAGCCCAGCATATGGGTCTTTGAGTGTCCTAATTCGTCTGTTAGAGCAGCCAAAAGAGTTGGCGTGGTCATGCTGTGCTCAGTTAATTGAACTTGGAGAATGGCTCAAGTTTGAATGTACAATTCAGAATGGAAAAGTGCACATTCACTCAGATAAACTGTAGCAATGATAAAGTCGTTAAAGCAAACATGTTTATTATTTAAAGTGATTAGGTAGCTGATCAAAATTTCCAGTAGCAGTAGATGAATATGTGTGCATCTACAGGAAATGAGCCCCTGAAGATTGCCATGCTGATGTAATCGACTAGATCATGAAAATAGCAATCAAACATGTTTAGCCGTCTTTTATGTGGGCAGGCTACTCATATAATTTTATTCAAAGTAATTCATGATTGGCTTTTAAAAAAATTAAGAGAGAAGCAATTCTATAACTAATGCTTCATCACTATCTATAGTATTGAACTTTGCAGTTTATTAAATATTTTTCCAGACTTTTAAAAATTGGTCCTCAGCACAAATTGAGTTGTTAAAATCAGAAGGCCATATTGTATTTGTATATTTTGAGAGGAGAAAATTGTAGCTTAAAAAACACGTTGTTTTGAATAAGTCCCATTGTTGCTTAGAGATCTGAGAGTAGGATTTTTAATATAATGGAAGTAGTAACACAAAATTATAGTGTGAGTGCAAAGCATATTCCATTTGAAGGGCTAAAGGTCTACCGTTGCTCTTTCTAAGTCACGTGGACAGTTCTTAACATGCTTATCCCACCATTTGCCTATTTGTTCAATTGATAATGGTGCTAAATACAATTTCTTAGCATTTTCAGATCAATAAAAATAAATTTATTTAACTTTTATGTGTATTAAATGTGTAATCTTTTCTATACATAAAACTTTTCATTTGGAACAAGGCATTAGTTGCATTTGAGAACTAACAGCAAAGAAAATCCATACTCCTATAAATTTTTATATGCAATAAATCATATATTTGTCTAAAAAAATCTATGAGATAAAGAAGACAATTTTCCCATATAGTAGCAACCAAAATAAAACAATTTGCTTAATATTTTGTTTTTATTGACTTTCATTTCCATGGAATCTATAGAGCTCTTTGAATACAATCAGTTATGGAAACAAATATGAGACCAGTCTAATAATACCTCCAATACATAGAAATTACAAATAAATATGCTGTGTTCCAAATAAAAGTTCAATGTTATCTTTTTTTATGTTGTACAAAACTATGTAATGTAGGAAAATAATCTAAAATAATACATTGATATCGCATCTATTTTCTACATCTCTTGAATATCAGTAGAGTTATTTTCAACTTTAGTAGAAAATGGAATTTCCAATTATCATTTCCAAGGTCATTCATGTTTAGATATGCTCTTCCCTTTGAAACAATTTTCACATCACAGTATAGACCAAGACAAACTTTCTAATTTGCAGAGGTGAAACACCTTGCTTCTCAGCTTGGTCAAAACTTACATCTAACTGAAACCATTATTAGTGAAATCATGGCTTGGGAAATGAAACCAAATAGCCTTTCCTATAAGAAACACCTTAGATATTTGCTAAAAATAATAATTTCAGTCTATAGTTAGAGGCAGATATTTTATTTTGCAACACTCATGGCATATGCTTTGAAGCATATTTTCTTCTGAATTTTATTAAGTGGAACACTGTCTAAATCAGTTATTACTTTGTTTTTAATTATGTCATCCAGACTGTGCTATTATTTATATCTTCATGTGTACTCAAATGCTGACTTCCACACTTCTTAATTTGTTGCAAAATATTTATAATTAAATACTAAAAAAACATTTATATGCAAGTCTAAGTACAAAATTAATTTCATCTCTTTTGATCTGAGTCATTAATTAGTAGTAATTCTTATACTGCATCTATAATTCTTGGATTTTTACCTGGATAATATATATGTTTACATGCAAGATGTTTACTTGCTTGACATATTTGCATGTGTGTCAATGTGTGTTTCAGGTTTTTGTAAAACTGGGTTTTTTTAGTCCATCTAACTACACTTTGAAATAAATATTATTATCTATCCCACTTTAAAAACAAAACCTATCTAAATAAAATGATTAAATTCATATAGTTACTTAAGGTTGAAGCAATTATTCTCACCCAGGTCTGCCTAACTCCTGAGCCACCATCTTCTTCAATTGTCTTAATGATCAACTTTGAGATGTCAAAGTCTCTGTTCTAGAAGATTTGGTATTGTACTTACCTGTCCTGGCCATAAAAAAATTGGCCTTTGGTGCAATTCCAACTTGTTACATTTTAAGTTCCCTTTTGCTCTGAATTCTCATCTCTTTTATTTTGTAATATTTATCAATATCATCTCAAACAACAAAAAATGAAAGTCCAATGAGGGCATATTTGGCATTTTTAGTTTTTATTTACCTGAGTCCCTCTTTCACCAGTTAACGATGTGATACCATGGCTGTTATAAGCTATCACCAATGGTCAGACAACTGGTTTCAGAATAAATTGGGCAATGACATGGGGATTGATTTTTTTTTTTTCAGATTTTATTTATTTATTTGTCAGAGACAAGAGTAAGAGAGGGTGAGAGAGAGCACAAGCAGGGGGAGCAGGAGGCAGAGAGAGAAACAGGCCTTCTGCTCTACAGGGAGCCAACCCTGGGACCTGCCCCAGGACCCCAGGTTCATGACCTGAGCAGAAGGTGGATGCTTGACTGACTGAACCACCCAGGTATCCTGGGGTGGGTGAGTGGGTGTAGGGCTGAAGGGGGACGTTTGATTTGTTTTTGATGAAAGAGTAAATAAATAAAAACAAGTTGTGTTGAGGGATGAGCTGCGTTTTGAAGTTCTAAAGTTGAGTCCACGGAGACTAGAAAAAATGGGTCTTCTCTCTTCCTTCCTCCCACAGAGCCATCACCATGGTTGACCTTCCAGTGCTGCATCAGCACCCTGATGGTTCTCCCTTTTTCATAAACAAGTGGGAGAAAGTGGGCTTGCAGGAGGAATTCATGGACTACTTATTGCTAAGTAATGCAGTTTGGAGGCACTACCTAACCAAGTAGTTTTCGGAGAAGGTCCATCTGCTTGGCCCCTACAGGCCTTGGAGATGGTAGGATGTTAGATCGCCCCCTGTTGGAAGGAGAAATAAACACACCCCATGGGATTGAACGGAGCTCCAGTGCAGCTCCAGGGCAACCCAGTTGTCAAACGGAACGATTTCCCCGCTGTTTTCTATGCATTACAGGGCCTCATTTACTTCACTTGCAAATGGTGGCGGTAATATCAGCCACCTTATAGAATCGTTAAGAAGATTGCATGGGTCGATTAATGAAACAAGCCTCTCAAATACAGTAAAGAAGATGCAAGTTTTACTTGGTGTTAATAACTATTTATCTTATGAACCATGTCCATCTTCCCAGGCACATGGCCCAAACAGCCCTCAACCTACAGCAAATACCAATGCGTTTAATTAAAATATAGCTCCTATTTTTGTTTGTTTGCTTGTTTGGGTTACTTAATGTTGACTCTACAATGGGGTATTTGTAGTAAACAGTGACAGAAGATATGTTTTGGAGGAAGGAATGGAGGCTTTGGAGTCTGGCAGAACCGTTTTGCACTCAGTTTGTGCTACTTACTGTTTAAGTGTCTGTGGGCAAATTACTTAACTATTCTGAGCCTCAGTTTCTTCATTTGTAAATTAGTTGAAGTTTACATACTGTAGCCCTTAGAAGAAAAAAAATTGGATAACATTCAACTGCTGTTGGACATATTATAGGTGTTTAATTAATGGTAACTCCTTCCCTGACCCTGCACAAGATTTATAGCCTTCTCCAATGTAAAGTTTATTAAAAACCAAAATTAAGATATATTTGATTTTAAAATTGCTTAAGAAGCTAGATACTTTGGTTATTTAGTTGATTCAGCTATCTAATGGAGTTCCTTAGAATTACAGTAGTATTATTGCTTGTGAATTTTTTATAAGATTGAAGTTACTTACATAACGGGCTGTGGCCTAAAACTATGTTTAGTAGTAAATTGTGCTCCATTTCCATGGCACTCAGAAGCCACACTGGACTCACTCTTGGAAATATCAGCCTCACTCCAGCACTTTTAAGTAGAATGCTTTGTATTTAGCACTTTTAAGCAGGATGCTTTGTATTTGTGTAGCATTCCAAAATTTTCAACCAAATCATCTAATCACTACTGAACACTGAATTTTGTGGTCAGAATTACTGCTGACAAATTGTGGAGGCGTGCAAGAAGGCACGCTTCCTTAAAGGGAAGTCAATTCCCTCGTAAAGGAAAAAAAGTCAGCTCCCATTTATATTCATTACCATGTGGCAGCATAGTCACCCTCTACCAGGCTCTCTGGAGGAATGAAGCCTACAATGGATAATGTAATAATAAAGCTTGAGATGACCACTTCTCTGTGGCTGGATTCTCCAATCAACTCATTGGCTGTGTCTCCTATATTAACCAAACCTTCTGTCTACCTCTCTCATTACATCCACGTTATCTCAGCCTCTTGCCTGGCCTTGAACAAAATGTGGCAGTGCTGTATTCATGTGTTTTCCCTCAAACTCACCACCCTTCTTTCTTCTTTATCTCTTATAAGGAAAAATTACATTCCTTAATATGTTGGGGGACTATAACATCTAGTCTCCAAACCATGACAGTTTTGAAAATAGAACTGTTAAAAATTATACCAGGACAAGAGGAGTCCTCAGAAACTATTCTGAGCAAATGTGGGCACATGGTCACCATATGCAGGGTTTTTCAGGGACTCTTCCTGCTTCTTGGCCCTTCAGCTTTAACTCCTACAATTCTTGACTCCTTTTCTATAGGTTCTGGATACTAAATAAATTGAGAAATGCCTTGGATGAGCTATCTTGTTTCATTTACTCAAAGCTTAAATAAGGCCCACGTGATTTGTCCTCTTGGATTGAATCATTGGTTCTTTGATCTCTTCTCCAGCACTTCAATTAAATATCCTCTAACTGGGGTACCTGGGTGGTTCAGTGGGTTAAGCCTCTGCCTTCAGCTCAGGTCATTGTCTCTGGGTCCTGGGATCAAGCCCCACATTGGGCCTCTCTGCTCAGCAGGAAGACTGTTCCCCCCTCTCTTTGCCTATCTCTCTGCCTACTTGTGATCTCTCTCTCTCTATCTGTTAAATAAATAAATAAATTCTTTTAAAAAATATATCATCTAGCCACACTGGACTCACTCTTGGAAATATCAGCCTCACTCCTGCTCAGGACTTCTGCATTTGCTTTACCTTCAGCCTAAGCTGCCTTTTTCCTAAAGCACTATGCCCCTTTTTTCCTATAGGTCTTTACCCCAAATCACCTCCTCAGTGGGACTTTCCCAGTTTACCCCAACTAAAATGATGACTCTCCCTCTCACTCTGTTCCCTTCATCCTTTCCCTGCTTTATTCCCACTTAGTATTTGTTTTCAAATACTGCTGTTGAATTTCCAGCATCTACAACAGTGTTTAGCATAGGCATTTAATAGATCTTGTGAACTTGAGTGTGTCCATGACCTTGTACCTCTTTTTGTTCATACCATCCTACACTTTTTTCTTTGTCTGGGTAAACTCTATTCATTCTTAAAAATTTAGCTCAGTTGTAACCTATTTTAGGAAGCCTTCTCTGACCCTCATGTCTGCTGTGTGCCATCGGGGGCTGTCACAGTCACCTTTTGTTCTGAACTTACATTGTATCTCTTACAACTTTCCTTCAGTTGGTCAACATCAGCATTAGACCAGGAGCGTCTTCAGATCAGGGAATGGAATTTATTGCTGTTGCTCTAGTTCAATACAACCAACGCTTATAACATTGACTGAGTTATTTGCACACCTTTAGTGTAGAGAAACTTGTACTTTTAGAGTCAATCTATTTCACCTTTAGATGGTTCTGATGCTCACGGATTTTGCTAAAATTTCTCAATTAATAGCTGGCTACCCTTTCACATACATAATGCTCCCTAGGCTAACAACAGTTTAATGTTTTATAGCATTATGCATTAGGGGTCTCCTGTACATAGATATTCTCATACTTTCTTCAAGAAGTTCTATATAATTCAATCTTATATTTACGTCTGTAATGTATTTTGAATTCGTTTTCTGTATATAGTGTGAAGAAAGATTCTCCTCCTCTACCTCTTCCTCCTATTCTCACTCATCCTCATTTTCTTTTCTTTTCCTTCTTTTATATGTATATTCACTTGTCCTGGTATCATTTGATGAAAAGACAATTCTTTCTCTCATTGAACTGTATTGGAACTTTCATTAAAAAGCAATTGACCGTGGGGCACCTGGGTGGCTCAGTGGGTTAAGCTTCTGCCTTCAGCTCAGGTCATGATCTCAGCGTCCTGAGATTGAGCCCCATATCAGGCTCTCTGCTCAGCGGGGAGCCTGCTTCCCCTTCCTCCCCCTGCCGCCTGACTCTCTGCCTACTTGTGTCTATCTCTCTGTCAAATAAAGAAATAAAATCTTTAAAAAAAGAAAAAGCAATTGACCATGATTGTAAAGATAAATTTCTGGACTCTGAATTCTGTCCCATTGACCTAGCCTGTTCTGCCAATACCACAGTATCTTGATTACTAGGATTTTAGAGTAAGTTTTGAAAATTGGTAATGTAAGTTCCTCTACTTTGTCCATCTTTTCTAAAACTCTTCTGTCTTCTGAATCTTTCATTACCATATAAATTTTTGGATCAACTTTCAATCTATTAAAAAAATGTACACAGAAATCTTGACAGGAATTCTTTCAAATTTGTAGGTCAGTTGGGTGGAAAATGGTGGCTTCCAACCATGAATATAGAATCTCAATTATTTTTAGATCTTTAATTTCTCTCAGCAATATTTGTGCTTTTCAGTATACAAATGTTATACTTTTTAAGTTAAATTTACTCTCACCTGTGAGTACCTATGATAGGTTTTCTGGTGTTTTTTGTTTGTTTGCTTGCTTGTTTATTTTTAGTTTACATCATGAGAAATTTATATTCAATACATCATTAGATATCCTAAACTTCGATTTTTTCTGCATATTTATTATAAATTTTTTAAAGTTGATTTCCTCACAGGTTCTAGCTATGAGACAAAATTGTTCATCTTAGTCTTGCTTCATTTATTTTTGCAAGAAGTAAGACATACTCGTAACCAAAGAACCTATACAGGGAAATATATAATTTCTGGATATTATTTATATAATCATATATAATTATTTCCCAATCAAGAAATGTGCAGGAGAAGCCATAAGTATTATGTTCTCTAGTACTTTGCAAAGTCTGGGTGACAATCAGCAATCCCTGAACTTTCTCTAGAGTTCTTTTTACAACTTCATAGATTTATTCATTTTGGGGGCAGCATATGAATGTATATGCTGCCTCATTCTCTGATAAGCTGTCTTTTTCAATGATCTTTTCCTTTCTGATGACTTGAAAGTTTCAAGCTATAACTCGTCATCTGGAATAATTATTCACAAATTGAAACTGGAATCAATGACTAAATCATAAATTCACCAATGTCATTTCACACTGAAGAATATTATTATGGTTATGAAAAAAATGTTACAGATATGTTATTATCCATGAGAAACTGTATCAACTTTTTAAAAGTACTATTGTCTGTCCATAAAAATTCTCCTTGAGTTTAAAAAGGTCTATACATTTATTTTTATAAGAGTCAAGTTTAGAAAATAGGCAGTGCTTCTAATTTATATTCAATGTAATCATCTGTTATCTATTTAAACCAGATAAAGTAAATGAGATAAAGAAATAGGCACCAATTTACACTAGCTATTAACTTTCCCGGGGGTATGCTATTAGAATTAAGAAAAAGAAAAAAAAAAAAGGTTTGTTGAGATTGTCCTTCAGTTTAATTTCATTCGGTAATATCACTAATGACCCCATTAAGGACATTAAAAGTTTCCTTTTCTGATCAATCTTCAGAATATTGAACTTTATAAAGTATCTACTGACTAATCAGCTAAATAAATCAAGGTCACCTTTAAGACGCATCCTACAGCTAATTGTGGGTGTAAGACTTGTTACACAACTCTCAGGCAGAGATAATTATGCAAAGCCTATATTACTGGGGGACAAATATATGGAATATTGACAGAATCTCTCAGCAATTTAGAGTTAGAAGGGGCACAAATGAAATAACAATGAGTACAAACTTCTCATTTTGTAAAGGGGGAAAAGTAGGACATTTTACTGAATTTTTGTAAATGGGATAGAATTGATGGTAGTATATCTTGAAAATACTTCTCCTCATCTCCAGATGCTATAGTTGGGTTTCTGGAAGGCAAACTGTGAAACTGATGTTTGCATGCAAGAAATGTCTTAAGGAGTGCTGTGTGATGAACCAGTTGTGGGGAGGGAAGAAGCAGGTTAAGAACAGAATTTAACTCCTGGGGCAGCTGGGGTGGTTCGCTCTACTGGGCATCCAACTCTTGATTCTGGCTCAGGTCATGACCTCAGGGTCATGAGGTCAAGCCCCGTTTTGGGTTCTAAGCTCAACATAGAGTCTGTTTCTCTCTCCATCTCTTCCTCTGCCCTTCCCCCTGCTCTCTTTCCTCTCCAAAATAAATATATAAATCTTAAAAAAGGGAAAAAAAAAAGAAAAGAACTTGATCTCCCATGGTGACCTCAACCAATCCTTCCTGATGCGGAGCTCTAAAGCTAAAAAGGCATACTCCAGTTCTGCCCCAACTGGGGCAATGGAGTTGGCCTTTGTCGCTTTACATTGGCCAGTCATTCTATGTGGGGTGCCCTCAGGAAGAAAGCATGACCTTGAAAAAGAGTGGCTGACTTCAGCCAAGGGGAAGTCTCGGAGAGGGGTTTAGTTGAAAGCTGCCAGTGGTCAGCCATCCCTGCAGCTATGGAATGAGTGCTTCATTCTTGAAGGGGTGTCTGGGACGTGCCCCACCACTTACCCTGTATTGAAATTGTACACTTAACTGGGAGATAGGACATCCTGCTTTGTCAAGAGTGAGGTACTAAAAGAAACTGAGACGTTAAAATAATCCTTTATGACATATTTTTCCCATTAGGAAAATATTATGTTGAACAGTGATATTTGAAATCGCTTTTCAAAAACAATCAATTATATAACATAGGTTATTTGCTTAAATGTCCTTTATATTATCTTGATTGAAAAAATTAGATTATACAAGTTGTAGGAAAAAAAAAACGAGGTAGAGTACAATTAAGTATTAAATATGATTGGAATATCCTATATTAGATTCCTAGGGCTTCTAACACAAATGATCATGAACTAGGTGGCTTTAAAACAACAAAAACTTATTCTGTCATTGTTCAGGAGGCCAGAAGTCTGAAATAAAGTTGTAGCAGGATCTGCTGATTTGGAGGTTCCGGGGGAATTTCTGTTATGTGTCTCTCTCCTCTATTCTGGTGGTTGTTAACAGTTTTTGACATTCTTTGGCTTAAAGCTCCTTCCCTCCAATCTCTGCCTCCATTGTCACATAACCTCCTCACCTGTGTGCATCTCTCTGGATCCTCTCCTGTTCTTCAAGGACACCAGTCATTAGATTTAGGGTCTTCTTAATCTGGTATAACCTTATCTTTACTAATTACTTCTGCAAAGACCCTGTTTCCAAGATCACATTCTGAGAGTTCATGTGAACAATTATCTTCTGAGGACACTCTCATCTCACCATGTATTATTGTCTTCTACTTACTATTACAATTCTTGGAAAGAGTTGTCATAAAACATCAAAATTTCCCATGTTATATTTGAAGTTCAGTTTTGACCATATACTTGCCATTGTAATATATACTATCATCTATCCTTATTATAAATACTAAAAATGATTATGTTGAATACAAACACAAAATTATGCTCTCAGTACCATCCAAAGGACACTAATACAGTGAGTTCATTCACTGTACTTAAGCCCCCATATACTCTAAACAAGGGGATATATAGATAGTACATAAACACTGCCATAAATTTATTATGAAAGAAACATGAAATATTAAAAACCCTACATTTAAAATTTAATAAAAATATATTGTTTGCCTTAAAAGTGAGAGAAGCAAGGAAAATGATTTAAATGAACTATATCTTTTTAAAATGCTACATGTAGAAACTTAATCTCATGTTTTATTTTTCTGTCTAAACATTTTTTTTTTCTCTAGAAGCAGAGACATTCTAATGCATTCCATTGACCTTAGGGTTACCTCATAGTAGCTTTCTAGACATTTCATAAATGCTTGCGGTTGCTTTCATCTTCATGATGATGATGTTTTCCTCAGTGAAAGATATTTTTAAATGTAAATCCTGACCCAGCATTTCTCTCCTCACTTGCTCTCATTTCCTCAAGTTATTCAAAACTGACCTCAATATCTTACCCTTGAAAACTTACTAGGAAACTGGCGGCTACCACTGAGTTGATAAGTAACTCAGCTTTGTTAGGAATGACAAAAATTACTATGAACTCTTACGTAGTGGAGAATAATTGAGGCTGTAAGACACTGTAGCAGGTTGGAGAATAGTTAACATAATCTAGTAGGATGACCTAAGGTAATAAAAATGTATTTACTTAGAAATCAAAATCCTTTTAAAAATTCCAAGAACAGGTTTTAAGCAGAATTTTTCTGTAACATTGTTCCATGAAAGGGAAGTATATGCAAAATGACCTCCAAAGCCCAAAAGGAGCCATAAGAACAAAAGAAAAGGCTGATAAGCCAGCATGATAAAAAATGGTTCATTAAGTGGACTCATACATAGAAGTGTGTCTTGGATGGCAGCAAGATGAATAGATCTCTGCAAGCCCACTTCCCATAAGACTTGATTTTATAGCTTTACAGACCACCCTGGAGGAAATGTTTGAGAATCATAGTCCCACCTCTAGAGAAGACCAAGGACATTATGGCCCAAAGATGTGCTTATGGGTGTGGAAGAACAAAAAGAATGTGTGTAAGGGGTCCTGTTCTCCAGAAGGTTTCAGGTCCCAGAGTGGTGTCAGGCTGGTTCACACAAACATGCTTTTCTCTGACCTGTGTCTTCTTCACGCTTTCTTTTTGTTCAAATGTTCAAATGTTCACCTCAATAAACATGGATTATTTGTTTAAGTGAAAGCTAAAATTCTTTATTTAGTTACTTAAATGTGGACATATGGATAAATACAGCTATGGGATTGCCAGATAGATATAGATAGATAGATAGATAGATAGATAGATGATAGTATATACACAACTTCTTTACAATAATCTATGAAGGTAAAAAAGAAATAAGGGTATGAAGACACAGATGACTAAAATGAACTACCTTAGTTTATATTGTGAGTTAATGCCAGAAACAATGAGGCATCTAGTCACTCTTCTTTCCACCTTGACATGTACCTACTGAGGGATGTTTGGATAAGTGAAGAGGGATGTATCTGTAATCCAAGTCTGCAAATCCTAGGGATCAGATAAGGAAGTCATTTTGGGATGTTGGTTTACAGTTTTCAAAAACAGATTCCTCCCAAGAGAAAATATGAGAACAAGAACAACAATGAGATTAAGAATTATGGGCTGGGGTATGGACACTGGGGCAGTTATGTGCTATGGTGAGTGCTGTGAATTGTGTAAGATTGATGATTCAGACCTGTACCCCTGGAACAAATAATACATTATGTCTTGATTTGATTTTAAAAAAATATGGGATCAATTAGTGGGGGTTAAATTTAAGGGGAAATTGAAGACAACAAGTATTTGGGAGCAACCTGGAGCTTAGGAGAATTGGGACCCTTCAAAGGAGCAGAAGTCAAGAGCACTCAGCAGGGAGTTCCCCGAGCACTAACAAAAGGGTCAAAAAGAAAACAAAGTCAGTCAGATTTAAATAACTGCTTGGCTGAAACAGAATGATACTACCTTAAAGAGCAATAATCAAGGACTTTACTAAAAACTTCCACTTCCAGGCAAGAGGGAATAATAGGAATAAGTTTATCCTCTCACCTAAAACAAACAGAATGTGACAATATCTATGAAACAATGCATTTAAAGACAATAATCCAATCAAGAAATGGGCAGAGGACATGAACAGACATTTCTGCAAAGAAGACATCCAGATGGCGAACAGACACATGAAAAAGTGCTCCATATCACTCGGCATCAGGGAAATACAAATCAAAACCACAATGAGATATCACCTCACACCAGTCAGAATGGCTAAAATCAACAAGTCAGGAAATGACAGATGCTGGTGAGGATGTGGAGAAAGGGGAACCCTCCTACACTGTTGGTGGGAATGCAAGCTGGTGCAGCCACTCTGGAAAACAGCATGGAGGTTCCTCAGAATGTTGAAAATAGAACTGCCCTATGACCCAGCAATTGCACTATTGGGTATTTACCCTAAAGATACAAATGTAGTGATCCAAAGGGGCACATACACCCGAATGTTTATAGCAGCAATGTCCACAATAGCGAAACTATGGAAAGAACCTAGATGTCCATCCACAGATGAATGGATCAAGAAGATGTGGTATATATACACAATGGAATACTATGCAGCCATCAAAAGAAATGAAATCTTGCCATTTGCGACAACATGGATGGAACTAGAGCGTATCATGCTTAGCGAAATAAGTCAAGCAGAGAAAGACAACTATCATATGATCTCCCTGATATGAGGAAGTGGTGATGCAACATGGAGGCTTAAGTGGGTAGGAGAAGAATAAATGAAACAAGATGGGATTGGGAGGGAGACAAACCATAAGTGACTCTTAATCTCACAAAACAAACTGAGGGTTGCTGGGGGGAGGGGGTTTGGGAGAAGGGGGTGGGATTATGGACATTGGGGAGGGTATGTGCTTTGGTGAGTGCTGTGAAGTGTGTAAACCTGGTGATTCACAGACCTGTACCCCTGGGGATAAAAATATATGTTTATAAAAAAATAAAAAGTTTCAAAATGCAAAAAAAAAAAAAATAAAAAAAATAAAAAATAAATAAAAAAAAAAGACAATAGACAATAGGCAACAAGGACAGGCACCCTTGACAGGAGAAAAGCATGAGGTGAGTCCTATCATTGCCTCAGCTAACCATCTCAAAAGAGTTTCCAGAGTGAGGTACAGTATGGTGCATCAGTTAGGTTTTGACAGAGAAACAGAAACAATAGAATGTGGGGTGGAAGAATCTATCTATCTATCTATCTATCTATCTATCTATCTATCTATCATCTATCTATATCTATAATCTCTATCTCTATCTATCTATCTCTATATAATGAATATATATGAATTGACACATATATGAAGTGGTTGGCAAATCTGAGACCTATAGGACTGGCTGGCAGAAGGAAACTCAGGCAAAATTTCTATGCTACGCTCCTGAAGGAGAATTCCTTTTTCTTTGGGAAACTTCCCCTTTTGCTCTTAGGGCCTTCAACTGATTAGAGGACATCCACCTACATTATCAAGATTAATTTCTATTATTTAATGTCTACTGTGTGTAAATGTTAATTACATCTCCAAAATAACTTCACAGGAACATTTATACTAGTTTTTGACCAAACAACTAGCCAAACTGATATATAGAATTCACATTACAGATGGGAACATATGCTTCCCCACTTTTTTTTTTTTAATTGAAATATAGTTGATATACAATATTACATGAGTTTCAGGTGGATAGCATTTGAACAATTCTGTACATTACTCAGTCCTCACCCCAATAAATGTCTGTTCACCATACAATGTTATTACAATATCATTGACTATATTCCCTATCCTGTAGTTTTCATCTCTGTGACTTATTTATTTTATAATTGGAAGTTTGTATTTCTTAATATCTATTATTATTATAGACATCCCCCTACCTACCACTCCTCTGGAAACCAATTTGTTCTCTATATTTAGGAATCTGTTTTGTTGTTGTTTTTGTTGTTTTTATTTGTTTTTTAGATTTCACAAATACATAAGATTATCATGTATTTCTGTTTCTCTGTCTGACTTACTTCATTTAGCATAATATCCTCTAGGACCATGCATGTTACACAAATGGCAAGATCTCATTATATTTTATGGCTAGTGAAACTCCATTGTTGTGTGTGTGAATGATATAAAATGCACACAGAAATCATAGAGATATGATACACGCACACACACACACACACACATGCACACATATAGTAGATTAAGCCTTGCAAAAAGGAAAATAAAAAACAGTCAAGCTGACCACATAGCAATAGAAACTATCCAAAATAGAACCTGAGAATAAAACAATTTAACTCAAACAACATCATAAAGGAAATATTGCTTCAGGGACACTATTAGTTAACACCAAGAATTGTAATTACAATTTGTGTAATTGGAATCCCCAAAGGAGAGGTAAGGGAGTACAATAAATATTTGGAGGAAATTAATGAAAATTTTCTAAATTACATACAGAACCTAGAAGCTGAGTAAACCCCAAGAACGAGCAACATAAAGAAAAACTACACTCGCTTACATCATAAATCAAATTGGTCAAAACTAGTGATAAAGAAAGAGTATTAAATGCATTCAGAAAAAATTGCTATGTACAGAATAAGAAAGATAAAGGGTAATGCAAATTTCTCATGAGGAAAAAAATGCACCTGAGAAGAAATGAAGCAGCATCTTCAAAATCTCAGTACTGAAAACAAAACAAAACAAAACAAATCCATTAAACTAAAATTCTATACCCATCAAAAATTATTTCAAAACTGAGGATGAAATAAGTACTTTTGAAGCCATGGAATGTGTGACCGAATGAACCACAAGCTGAGCTGAAACCAAGAATTGGACACTTTAATCATTGTGCCACACAAGTGCCCCACCCTCCACAGTTTTTGTTGAGAAATTTGCTGATAGCTGTATTATAGATCCATTTTATGTGATGATTCGGTCCCTCTTGTTTTCAAGGTTCTTTTTAATAATTTGTATTTCAGCAGCTTGTTTGTGGTCTGAATGGGCATGAATCTCTTTGTATTCATCTTACGTGGAATTTGCCGAGCTTCTTGGATGTGGGGGTTCATATCTTTTATCAAATCTGGAGAGTTTTTAGCCAATAGGTCTCTGCTTTCATTCTGTAGTTTCCATTATGCATAGTTCATGTGCTTGATGCCTCTGAGGCTTTGCAAAATTTTTTTTATTATTTTTCTTTCACTTCTTCAGAGGTGGTAATATCCTATCACTTGACCTATTTTCAAGTAAATTGGTTGTTCCTTCTTCTATTTCAAGTCTACTGCTAAGTAGATTTCAATTCCTGAATTTTATTTGGTCCTATTTGTTATAATTTGTTATAACCTCATTGATATTCTTTATTTTGTGAGGCATCATTTTCATACCTTCTTTTAGTCTTTTGATATGTTTATTAGACATATTTAAGAGAACTGACTTAAAGTTCCTGTCTAATAATCCCAACATCTTCATTTCTTCAATTACAATTGGTATCATTTCCCCTTACCCCATCCAGCCTACAGGTATGGGCCGTACGTTTTGATACCTTTGCCTACTTCGTGAATTTTTAATGATACCTTGACATTTTAAAATAGTATAGTATGGTAATTCTAGAAATCAGAACCCTTCTCCCACACAGGAGGGTTTGTTGTTGCTCTGTGTGGTCTCTGTTGTTTGTTTACTAAAAGACATTCCTCCATTAAATTGGTAAAGTCTCTGTCCTTTATCATTTATTGCCCCTAAAGTCTCTGCTTATGCAGATACTCAAGTTTAGCTACAGGTGAGAGTTTAGACCCTTCTCAGGTCTTTCCAAGGTGAATGCACAGCCTTATCTGTATACATGAACTTCTAGATCTCCAAAAATATGTTGGAGTGTTTTAAAGTCCCCTATGTGTAGCTCATTCCCCAGTTGATTCATTTAAGTTTATTAGTCAGCTTCTTTTATGACAAAACTGTCATCACTGCCTCAGGCAGTTACGATATTAAAAAATTGCCAATAATCGTTTTTCATAAACACCTCTGAGTAAAGGTTATTTGTAGTGAGTGATCTCTGAATCAGGTGACATAAATCAAAGTCTTGTAATTGTGGGGGTGGGAGTAATGGCCAGACAGAGCTAATAATGATAACAATCAATGGTGATGGCTCCTAATATATTCTGTCCCTCACCTGACTGTTAAGTTTTCAAATGATTGTGGGGCTATTGATTTTCAAGGCTACTGGGGATCTAGAGGCATGGGGTTAGAAGTAAGGTTAGTTAAAACATCACTGAGCTTATTGTCCTTACTGATATTCACACATTTTTGTTGAATAAATACTCCCCTGATTGTCACAGGACTTTAGTTAATTTTCAGAGTTTTGAAATAATTGGCTTTACAGTGTTTGCCAGTGTGATTGTGGCTCTTGAGAAGGTAAAGATTTTTCAAAGTCCCTTTTCCACTATATCTATTGATAACATAACCTACCTTGACTATATTATTTATGCAACATTTATCTTTAAATTAATCAATGTTTTAATTTTTACTCATCCTAATTAATAATACATATTAAATGATTTTTTAAATGTAATTTAATTATAAGGTAAATATTGCAAATATCTTTATGTATTACCTGTTATAAACTAAATGCTATGTTCTCCTAAAATTCGTATTTTGAAGACCAAAACCCCACTCTAATAATATTTGGAAATGAAGCTTTGGGGGAGGTAATTACAATTACATGAGGTCATAGGACGGGTCCTAGTCTGATGGAATTATAATAAACTAAGAGAGACTAAGAACCTCTCTCTCTCTCTCTGTCTTTTTCTTTCACTGTCATGTGGTTATACAAAGAAAAGGTGGGCAGTGGGAGGCCAGCAATAGAGTTTTCTTCAGAACTCATCACAGCTGGAGCCCTGATCTTAGACATCCAACTTCAGAACCATGAAAAAACAAACTGTTGTTTAAGACACCCAGTAGACAGTTTTTTGTTATGGTAATCTGAGCAGACTAGTACATTACTTAAAATTACTTTCTATGCCTTCAGTGTTGTAAAAAAATTAAATAAATAAAAAATAATTAGTGTGATACTGTTTTTAAATAAAAAAATATTTTTTAATATTTTTATAATTTTTTATTTTTTATGAACATATATTTTTATCCCCAGGGGTACAGGTCTGTGAATCACCAGGTTTACACACTTCACAGCACTCACCAAAGCACATACCCTCCCCAATGTCCATAATCCCACCCCCTTCTCCCATCCCCCCCCAGCAACCCTCAGTTTGTTTTGTGAGATTAAGAGTCACTTATGGTTTGTCTCCTTCCCAATCCCATCTTGTTTCATTGATTCTTCTACCCACTTAAGCCCCCATGTTGCCTCACCACTTCCTCATATAAGGGAGATCATATGATAGTTGTCTTTCTCTGCTTGACTTATTTCTCTAAGCATGATATGCTCTAGTTCCATCCATGTTGTCGCAAATGGCAAGATTTCATTTCTTTTGATGGCTGCATAGTATTCCATTGTGTATATATACCACATCTTCTGGATCCATTCATCTGTTGATGGACATCTAGGTTCTTTCCATAGTTTGGCTATTGTGGACATTGCTGCTATAAACATTCGGGTGCACGTGACCCTTTGGATCACTATGTTAGTATCTTTAGGGTAAATACCCAGTAGTGCAATTGCTGGGTCATAGGGCAGTTCTATTTTCAACATTTTGAGGAACCTCCATGCTGTTTTCCAGAGTGGTTGCACCAGCTTGCATTCCCAAGAACGAAAATAGACTCAAAATGGATGAAGGACCTCAATGTGCGAAAGGAATCCATCAAAATCCTTGAGGAGAACACAGGCAGCAACCTCTTCGACCTCAGCCGCAGCAACATCTTTCTAGGAACATCACCAAAGGCAAGGGAAGCAAGGGCTAAAATGAACTATTGGGATTTCATCAAGATCAAAAGCTTTTGCACAGCAAAGGAAACAGTTAACAAAATCAAAAGACAACTGACAGAATGGGAGAAGATATTTGCAAACGACATATCAGATAAAGGACTAGTGTCCAAAATCTATAAATAAAAAATATTTAAAAAATTATATTGTGATTAGTGGATAAATGGAATTGAAAGATTTGAATGTATTTTTATAATTTTAAAATATCTGGAAACTTATGTATTAACTTTGTGAAAATTTCCATTTAGGGAGTGGATTTTTGACAGGCAGCCTAATACCTTTATGCTGAGTAAAATCTAGCTGGGTAAATCCTTAAAATGTTATTAAATATATTATACACCTGAAATTATATTTACAATGTATGTTTACTAACTGGTATTTAAATAAAAGCTTAAAAAAGAGTGGATTTATTCAGGTAATGAATTATATGATTCAACCAATATTCATTGAATGCTTGTAATTTTAATACTTTGTTAAGAGATAAAACCATTAAATGATCAGAGTGTAAAATGAAATATGATATTGATTAATGAATTATTCTTTGCTAGTTATTTTCTTTGTTACAGTTAGTAAACATTGTTTATTCTTAGACATATTGATAAAATTTCTTCTGACTCTTAACCTTCCATGCACTGGTGGAATGACCCTGGCATGGTCAAGAAAGTGAAGAAGGTTCTTCTAGTTTTACAACAAATGTCAAATGTGCTTCTTATTTTTCTGTAAATAAAAACATTCATATCTTCATTTAGTGTCACAGTTATACAACTATGGAGTGGTAGTAAACCCAACTGAAATATTTCTTATATGTTAACCATCTATGTCTACAGTCTGTGCTCCTATACTGCTGCATTGCATAAATCAGTAGGGAACAGAATAGGTCTGTAAAATGAAATCACTGCAGAAATATTTCCTTAGAATCAGAGAGCATGAGGTAGTAAGGTAGAAAGACTGAAGGCTGCCTTGCCTCTTCTCTCACTGCCGTGTTAACTAGCCCAAGGAAAGAAATACCAGTATCTACTGTCTTTGCTCTTTTGTCAGAACAAAATTGAAGGACCTGATTTCTCTAGAAACACATGCCTTCTAAATACCTAAGATATTTTCTGGTGCAATTACTGTTTAACTTATTTTAGATTGTGCTCCCGTGGGTATCTATTCTGAATTAATGAATTCCTTTTCGAGTCCACTTTCCCATTCACCCCAAAATAGAAATCTAATGAAACCAAAGTTTAGCTTTTTAATCTACAAAATAAAAAGATACATATTTCATTCAAAATATTCAAAGTGGTAATAAATATGAGTACTAAATACAAATCAAATTTCCCTCTTTTCAAAAGACAGGGAATGTGCAGCATATCCAAACGTTTTCCTTGGAGATTGACTTGATGAACACTTGCTGAAAAAAAAGAGTGCCGCATTCTCTGAACTACTACCTTTACTTAGAGCTTACTGGTCCTTTAATTTTTATCTCTTGCCTCTGTGGGTTTTCTTTTGAGAGATGACCACCATGTGTTCAGTAGACAGTGTTCTCTCTCACCCCTGGAGATCTGGCTTCATCATGTATTCCCTTTTGTTCATCACTTTTGCTTCATCTTTGGCCTCCCATCTTTTATCTAGAAATCTTTCCTGGCTATTGTGCCCCCCCAACATATTTCACTTCCGGTATTATAGAAATATGACAGTCCAGCTTTTGATTTTCCATCTCCTTTTCTAATTTCACATTTCATGGACTGTGCAGTTAGTTTTTTGGGAGAGAGACACCTGTGAGCACCTATGGTGTCTTTGTCCAACAACGAGAAGGGATGTGGGTGTCATCATAAGTGTTGGCATGATGGTTCATCATTTCTCTTCTGCAAAGTCACACTTAGGTCTGCTGGCATTTGTTTCCCTGCATGGCAGCCTATCACTGCCTTCCAATGGGAGCAGGAGCTGACCCCACAGGTTAGTGGAGAATATACTGCCTTGTTGTAGCCAAGACCTAGAGTGCAGCAAGACTCCAGCCAAAGTTGTGTGTTCCCTGTGGATTAGGTTTTTATAAAGATAAAGAGCTGTCCTCTGCGGACCAGAACTATGCATTATTTAGGTAGTTCTCTGTATTCCTAGCTACTAGTAAAAAGTGGAAGTCTATAGCCAGGGTCATGAATCCCAGGCAGAATAGTGTACCTGGAAAATGTGTTTCTAACACACATAATTGTAAGGTAACTTTGACTGCATATCCTATCCCTATGCCCAAGATACTATAAAATGAGCAATTTCATTAGTAAGCAAAAGACAAGAGATACTACAAAGTGGTTTTTTTTTTTTTCCCTTTCTAGGATTATTTCAGAGACTATGCTAAAAAATCTCTGCCAAAATAAAGACAAGTGTTTTTTATTCAGGAAAAAAAAATCAGTGAACACAATGATTTTTGGTGGGCATTTCAGATTTTTTTATTTGAATTTATACAATGTAATTTGAGGTGGTTTAGATAAGCTTCATTTAATAGAAATCTTAACAACCTTTCAAAACTCAGCATTGGGAAAATCTGGCACACAAGGAAAAGGCATGATGCTGTTTCTTACAATCTCATAAAGATTTTCAACTAAATGATCCATTTTTGGACATCCCAGGACTTGCCAAATCAATAATATAGGTAATAAAATATCTCTGTAAAATAAAAAGTATATTTCAAAACACCTTGGCATGTATTAATCCATTTATTTCATTTCTTTATGAAGCATTATGTAGAAAAATTGAAAATTTTGCCTCTTCATCATTTATTGATGAAATACAGTTTTAATGACCAATGCACATTTTTTTTTCTATGTAACACATACTTCATGACCATTTGGGAATGATATCTACTGTCAGTTAGATTATAGGAATGGCTAAAGAGCACTTAAAACCATAGATTGCTGTGTTTTTTTTTTTTTTTTAAGATTTTATTTATTTATTTGACAGAGAGAGAGATCACAAGCAGGCAGAGAGGCAGGCAGAGAGGAGAAAGCAGGCTCCCTGCTGAGCAGAGAGACTGATGTGGGGATCTATCCCAGGAATTGAGATCATGACCAGAGCCGAAGGCAGAGGCTTTAATCCACTGAGCCACCCAGCTGCCCCAGATTGCTGGTTTTGATAAGAATTATAAAGAATTCCTGTTCTTTAAGATCATAAACTATATGCATATATTACTTTAGGATTCTCTCAAAGTTTTCATCATGAAGTTATACACTTCCTAATCATAAACTGTTTAAAATTATTACTAGAATACTAAATATTAAAAATATTGATATTGAATTAAATATTAAATTATTAATATTAAATTGAAATTAAAATATCAAACATATTAAAAGAGTAGTGCTACTTTTTAGGACCTAGGCCAACATGTGTAGGAAAAACTATATTACCGGATGCAGTTGTCCAAAGATACCATTTGGTGCAAAGTCACAATGCTATGTTTTCTTATTTCTGCAAGATAATTTTACAAGGTATATCAAAGGAAATCTACTTGTAGTTTCTAAGGAAATTTACTTGTAATTTGCATTATCTTTTAACCTCCCTTACCCTAATGTCTATTTACCCTTAAGGTCCAACTACAACTATTAAAAATCTGATCTCTAAGAAGTAGCCTCTATTAGCCTTTTGATTAGGCTTTATGGTATAATTCTAAATGAATGAATGAAGGAATGAATGAGTTTAAAAATAATGGTCTATCAAAGTATTTTTCTAAACAAAAGGTTATTTGAAACTATGCCACCCCTCTAAGGCATGATTAGTGTTGTCAGTTATAGTTTTAGGTTTTTTTTCCTTCTTTTGAAATACTGTGTTCTCAGATTTCTCCTTTGTCATCAGCCTCCATTTGTGTTGTTTTTTTCTTTTTAGATTTTATTTATTTATCTGAATGAGAGAGAGAGAGGAAGCATGAGAGGGGAGAAGGTCAGAGGGAGAAACAGACTCCCCATGGAGCTGGAAGCCCGATGTGGGACTCGATCCAGGGACTCTGGGATCACGACCTGAGCTGAAGGCCATGGCTTAACCAACTGAGCCACCCAGGTGCCCCATTTAATTGTTAATATTATCAAGTTCTAATCTTTTCTATGATCTAGGATGCAGCTCTTGTCTTAGATTCTGTATTTCTGTTCTAAACAAGATTGTGTGTTATCCTAAAAGAGATAAATATAAAAGAATACAAATAATAAAAATAAATCCAGCCATTTTGTATTTTAGAAATCAGTAGAAAGGAGGTGAGTCTTTAAAAATATAGTTACAGAACAATGAGAATCAAGACAATGAGGCCCCATTTTGGCCATCAAGCTTAAATCCAGTACAAGAACTGTGGCTCAGAGAAGAGATAGATCAGTTAATTTTTTAAACTATTTTATTTATTTATTTGAGAGAGAGAGAGAGAGAGAGAGAGAGCAAGGAGGAGAATGCATGGGAGGAGGAGCAGAGGGAGAAGGGAGAGGCAGACTCCTTGCTGAGCAGGGAGCCTGAGTTGGGGCTGGATTCCAGGACCCTGGGGAATCATCACCTGAGCTGAAGGGAGATGCCCAACCAACTGAGCCACTCAGTATCTGAGATAGATCAGTTATGGACAGAGGGCACATTTGGAAGGCCCTGAAGACCCAGCAACGGGTCTGGTTTTTTTTGAGTGTGTGCTCCCGTATAAATCTTTCACATCTTCCAGACCACAGTTTTTTAATTTTTTAGAATTGTAATGATGACACCAAATTTAAACTTGCATGCTTTTGGAAGGAATTAATTGTTGTAATCACTCTTATGAGAATTAGCAACACATATTTTCAAATCGCTGTCTTCCAGTAGTGTTAGCAAAGAAGAATATAGTGTTAGCAATGAAGGATACACACTTTTGTTCTACCTCTTACTGGTAACATGATTTGACATACATGTCTTACATCTCCAAGTTTTGGTTTCTTCATGTATAACATGGAGATCCCAATGTTCGTTTGACCATATTCGTTTTTATTGAAGCTGTGTGTTTTACATACGTTATAACCAAAAGTTGGGGAGAGTGTAAGATGACTTAAATCAAGTGTGCATCACGACAGGAAGTACCAAGAGCATCATGAAGTGAGCCGCCAAGGGCAACATGGGTGGAGATGGAGAGGAGAAGCCCATGTAGACATGTAGGAGGGAATCAAGAACAGTGTCAGAAAATTCAAAGGACAAGATAACTTCTAAAAAAGAGAATAACAAGTTAATATTAATATATGATATGGAAATAAGGACTAAATGTGCTCAAAGGACCTATCTACAATAAAGTCATGATTTTTAAGCTGTTGATTGTGAGCATGACTCATAAGCTAAATTAATTTACCAATGGAAACCACAAGTGTAAAGTATTGATTCATGAAACCTGCTGGTTCAGGGAATGGTGGGGATGACAACTGTAAAACAATACACAATAACTATACCTGGGGTTCTTATAGCCAAAATAAGTCATTTTATTTTAGTTTTGTTTATTGTTGCTTATGGTTTTTGTTGTTGTTATTGTTGTTTTGTTTTCCCTTTTCCTTTTTCTTATCATTTTGTTTGGTTTGGTTTGTCTCTTCTTTGTTTTACGTGGAAATGTCTTGAGTATGCCTGCATAGGGAAAAAGTCACTTTTGAAATGATAAGTTGCAGGAAGAAAAATAATACATGACAGAGGTTAAACCTGGGCCTCAGGGCTAAACTGCTGAACTGGAAATGGAGAAGAAAGAATGGATGCAGGTATGGGCTTCTATTTGAATGTTATATTTTATGTTGATTTTATTTACTATTTTGTCCATTAGATTTTGGTATTTTTGTTGCATCACTTCTCGGTCTTTTGGCTAAGATCAAGTGTAGATTTTGGTATTTGTTTTATTTTCAGTGTGCTTCTTAATAGAACACAGGATAATAGTCAAAAACATGAACTCTGAGGACAAATTTCTTGAGATTTGCCACTTCTTTGCCTGGTGGCATTAGGCTCTTTATTTAATTTCTCTGTGCAACATTTACTTGTTAATAAGATGGGAAAATCATAGTATTATGATGTATTATGTCACACGATAGTATAATAATAGTATACTTCAAACGGTTCATAAGAGTTAATTATTTAGCATATCTAACAGAATAGATCTTTTTAAAAGAGTTTACTTATTTATTTGACAGAGAGAGAGAGGGAGAGAGTGAGCACAGGCAGGAAGAGTGGTGGAAGGGGAGGGATAAGCAGGCTCCGCACTGAGCAGGGAACCCTACTCAGGGCTCTATCCCAGGAATCCCGGGATAATGGCCTGAGCTCAAGGGAGATGCTTAACCAACTGAGCCACCCAGCTGCCCCAAGAATAGTTCTTATCAGTAATTAGTTGTACCTTGTTGTTACTGAGGAAATTTCTATTTATTAACCTGCATTTTCTCTATGGAAAAGGTAAGCTCTTAATTTCTTCCTATGTTCCATGTAGTGTTTAACTACATTCATAATTGTTTATTTTAAAGTTCTTACTTTTTACTTCTCCCTCCTCCCAGAACAATATTCTTTCACTTTTTCACCTACACAGTACTCTAAAATTTTAAAAGTAGCATCTCTATGAAGGTTTTCTAGTGACTTACCCTCATACCTCTTCATTTTTATGTACTGTTGCATCAACAACTCTCAGAAAACTTACAAAAGAGAACAATGTATCAGAACTAAAAACATGAGCTTTGAGTTCAGACTGCCTTGGTTCATATCTCAGCACTGTGACTTCTAGTTTTCTCTTTTTCATACTGTGACTATTTCAAAATCTGTAAAATGGGGATACTAACCTTTTTAACAATAATACTGTGATTAAATGAGTTAATACAAGTTGTAACAGACTATCAGTTTTAAAAATGATCACTAAAATATCACTTACCCCACAAGATATTCCGACATTAAAAGCTGTTTCACTTACTATTACTGAGTTAAAAACCATTCCCCAAATTTAGTGGACTAAAATGGTAAGCATACTTTATTTCACTAACTAATCTGTAGGATATTTTAAAAACCAAGTCTTCAAAGAGGGTTAGGTGATCACTGCTGCCTGCAACATTTTCTAAGGGTTTCACATGGAACATGGAGCATCCATTTCCAAGAAGGCTGATACCCATGGCTGCCTGACACGTGACTGCCTAACTCAGGGCTGACGTTGACTGTTACCCAAAAGCTCAGCCCAGGCTATGGATGCGGAGATGTCATGCCTCTCCATGGCTCTATCTCTGTTGGTATGGTGGCTGGGATCCAAGGACGTATACTGAAAGAGAGGTAGTTGAAGCTTCCTAGTTCTTCAGGGCAAGGAACACAAAATAGCAGTATCACATTTCCTATATTTGACTGTTCAAATAATTACGGATACCAACTTTCAATGGAAGGAGTGTCAAGGAATTAGTGGACATGATTCAAATTGTCCACAATAAACACTATTTCTTTCTCATGATCTCAAATGTTTAGCTGATAAGCTTATACTAGATCTTTACATTATATTTACTTAGAAGTTTGAAAATATACTATAAGCTCAGAAACATTTACTAATATGTGACTGCTTTTATAAAATACATTCAAAGGAGTTTCCACAAATGTATAATAAAGTATGTAGCATAAAATATAACTATGCATGTATAATAAAATGTACTTCTAGGTCTTTCATTAGTCCCCTCTGATTAAAAAGAAAAAAAATCTATATTTTTAAATATGTATTTCCATTTCCTTCAATACTCCTATCACCCCTTCAAATAGATTTTTAAAGAAAAGGAAATGTGTGTTCATGCCTTGTATTCTAAATGGTGATTAAAATAACCTAAAAAGTCCTTGTTAAAAAGGCATAAACACATATTTTGAAGTGAAATTGGGAATACTGGTGAAATAACAGGACCCCTCTTTCTCCTCCTCCCCAAAAACAATGTGCATTCATCATCTAGTCCATAGGTTGTTCTAGTCCTATAGGTAAATGCACACTAACACTATTCACACTTTTGTATGAGATTTTAATATCTTAACATCATAGATATGGAAAGAGAACAGTGTGTTATGGTAATTAGGATGCGAAAAATAATGTGATTACAGCAGTAGGTGTTCGAGTTGGAGAAATTGTACTGAAGATCCCACTGTTCTCGTTCTCTTCCTCCAGCAGACCAGATGGCCATGATCAGAGAGCTACCTGAGGGTTTTGATTGTGAATTTGAATAACATATGTTTTCTACTGAAACGTAATTTCTTTCTGGTTAGTGGTTAACCTGCATACAGTGGCAGTTAGGTTCAAAATTCCTTACAGTTACACAGATAAATAGTACATGGAACTTCTAATAATTTTTTCATTCTAAAACAAAAAAGCGCTGCAAATAATCTAACACTGTTTTCCAAATGCTATTTTGTAAAAGTAATTTATAACACTGAACAGGCTCATAAAGGCTTAGAAAACACAGATGCATATTTTAAAAACCAATAAAAAGAACATCATGTTCCTAACACATAGGTTAAGAAACATCTTATTACACTCCATGAATAGCTCAGTTCCTCTCCTGATTTGCATCTCCTTGCATTTCTCACAGAGGCAGTCTCATTCCTGGACTTATTTTGTTAATAAACAATTTTTTTATATTTATTTTCCTCTTCAATCTTTCTCTCTCTGTTTCTCTGAGTTTTGTGTCATTTTGCCAGTCATATTTTTTTCCATTGGAAAGATATTGTAAGAATTATTTTGTCTTTTTTTCTTTCTTTCATATTTATACTTGAAATTCAACTCAACTTGATGGAATCCACTCCATCAAGTAGATTGAGGTAATCCACTTTTCATTTCCACTGCCTATAAGATTCCATTGTGTGACAATATCTGAGTGTAGTTATCTGGTCTGTTGGAAGATACTGGTGTTGTTTGAGTCACATGTATAAGAGTTTCTCTAGGTTATAAGTCTGTGAGTGCACTTCCTGTATTATAGGACATGTGAATTTTCAAATACACGAGATATAATGCTTAATTTTATGTGTCAGCTTGCCTGGGCCATATGATATTCAGACGTTAGGCTAAATATTATTCTGAGTCCATCTATGAGCATGTTTCTGGGTGATATTAACATTGTAATTGGTAACTGACCAAAGGATATTGCCTTCTCTAATGTAAGTGGGCTTCATCCAATCCACTGAAGTCCTGATTAAAACAAACACAGAAGGCTGAGTATTGAGTATTGAGCTCCTTGACTATTGAGCTGGGACATTGGTCTTCTCTTTCCCTCATACTAGAACTCACACCATTGATTCTTTTGCTTCTCAGGCCCTCAAATTCAGACTCTAACTTACACTATTCGTTTTTCTGGTTGTCAGGCTTAGAACTCATACTGGAACACAACCTCAGGGTTCCTTGGGTTCCTAGCTTCCCACTGTAGATCTTGGGACGTCTCAGCCTTCAGAACATGCCAGCCAATTCCATACAGTATTGATACATTTACATTCATGTATGCATAGGCATATAGATAGATAGATAGATAGATAGATAGATAGATGATAGATATAGATATAGATATATCTTCTTTTGTGTGTGTGTGTGTCTCTCTGTATTGGTTTCTGTGCATTAAATAAAAACAGTCACCTCTCCCAGTCTTGATAGACTGTTCTCATTTAAAAATGAACCTCATCAATCAAATTGTCCTGAGCTCCTGATTGCCTCTCAAAGCTTTGTGATTGTCTAAGCCACTGTCTCAATTCATATTGGCTCTTAATAGTTGAGGTTGTGCTAAGACCTATCAGTGTCCCAAAGGGGAGAATAGTAGTCAACATCTTGATTCAGACTGATTAGAAGCCAGGCCCTTTTGCACCATCTAGAAAAGTGTGTATTTAAGTCCTTTCCAAGGAGAATTTGAAATTTGGACACTTTTCCTGCTCTTTTCACTGAACCCAAGTGTATAGGCTCAGGGAGTTACCTCTGTTATAGAATTTCCTCCTCTCCCCTCACCCTTCTTCTTCTTCTTTTCTTCCTCCTCCTCCTCTTCTTCCTCCTCCTCCTCCCTCCTTTTCCTCTCCTCCTCCTCCTATATTTCTGTGGGTTTCATGAATGCCAGCATGTTGGGTATCAAAGAGTTAGGTGATTTGGGAGTCTGACCTTTGGGTGGAAACCATTTTGGAGTACTAGATGTTTGGATATTTCATTTCAAGGAAATACTGATGATTTAGTTTCATTGTTAGAATGAAACAAAGGAGAAGGCAAAAGTGTCCACTAGCTGTTTTGGGCTCCTATGAAAATGACTGTCAGCAGCGGCATGCACACTAACTAGAATCCAGATCTCCCACACAGAAGCTTATCAATTATGCTGTCAAAATCCTTTTAGGAAACGGTTGGGGGTGTGTGGAGTTTTTCCTACCCCTTTTGTGATGTGACTTAGGAGGATAGCCACTGTGAATGCTCATGCATGTATCAACAACTGCTTCTTTATTTGCTATATTCCTGCGGGATTCATGAACACAAACTCTATTTGGCCTTCTGAGCTAGGTACAACAGAATCCTTTCCGTTGGGTGGCAGAAATAAAATTTTGGGCTATATATGTATATAGTTCAAATAATTTTCTCCTTGGGGGGAAGCTGAGAGATTGGTATTCCCTTTTGACTGTATGATTCTGTGCAGGGGGAGGATTTCATAGTGAAATTTTGTCTTAACATCTCCTATCCATCTTGATGTGATATTTTCTTAGGTGTCCGATGCATAGTTTCTAGATTTCTCTCAGAAGGAATTGCTATATACTTGAGAAGTAAGGAAATTCAGGACCTCCTACTTCTCTCTCTTGGTCTAGAAGCTTCAGTGCCCACGTGGAGCATGTTACTCAGTCCCTTGGGCCTGGGGTGTCAGGAATTTTAGAACTATGTGAGTGCAGTGTGGAGGCCACACAATGTCCCAGAGTGTGCAGACTCCTTCATCTGAGGTGCACTCTCACCATGCATGGAGATTGGTTACAGCCCTGAAGTTGACAATCATATCTTCTCCAGGTAATCTTGTGCATATCATTGGTAACAGTCATAATGTGAGTACTAGGAGGCACTAAGTGCATCCTTTGGGTTCTGCACACATTGCTCTCCAGTCCCATTGTATATGCCTCTGCTGGTATGCTGATATCTCTTGACTGATTCTGGGAGGCGAGAATTCTACCACTGAACCACCAATGCTCCTGACTGATTCTGGACATGAGAGTTCAAAGTGCCCTGATGGCTGTATTAAGCTATAGTCAAATGAAAGCCTTGTTGCACTGACAAGAGTGTGTCCCCTTTGGGAACTGATCCAGAATCTCCAATCTTGCTGGGTTTGGGTTGGGAAAAAATTTTTCCAAAGGATCAATGGAAGTGATGGCAAAGGGAGCCACTCAGTGATGCCACCCTTTGGGTCCCAGCCCACTGTTTTCCCTATTCATTGACACAATACCATGTAGAGGCCTTGCATTTAATGAATGTACCTTAGTCTGAAGGAGGGCCCCATGCACTTTCAGAATGTTATTTTTGAGCTGGTATGTCAGCGGCTCCTTTAGAAGGCAGAGCCAGTGCTCCATTTATGTGTCTGCTTCAAGCACTTTATTTCTACTAGATTCCAGTGACATGTCAGGAGCTATTTTTCAAAAAGTTCAGAATTCTCTGCTGTAAAGATAGTAGTCTTCCTACAGAATCTTATGGGCCTGTGTGGTGAGTTTCTTAGTGATGCTTGCCATAAGAATCAGGCTGAAACTTTCCCACCACTGAAGCTTTCAACACCACAGGGCCTACTGGATCATAGAGTCTAGTGGTAAGGCTCGATGCACTGCTCCCTGGACTTGCTACAAAATCCTTTCTTGTGTTGTCATGCTCCAAAGCTTGCAGCCTCCCTGTCATCTGGCTTACAGACTGGGACAGAATTCCTGCATGTGGAATGTGTTGCCTCTAGAACCCAGGATGGCTGACCTCTCAGGCACTGCGCTTTCTTCTTTGTGCTAGAGGATTATGATTAAACAATTTGTTTTATTCTGGAGAACATATTATGGCATATTCTTGGTGACTGGACACCTAAAGACTTTATTGAAATGGTGGATCACTACATTTTCATAAACAGTTTATTTCCCATTCCCTGGAGTCCGTATACCTTAAGAAAACCCTCCACTTACCAGCCATTTGATGCTCATCTTCTTTTGTCAGCATGATGCCATAGATATGTGGATGTAGACAAACTTCTTTAAAGGATCACCCAGCAAATAATTCAGTAAATAATTTTAGTATTTTGTGAAGTGTCTCTTGCAACTACTCAATTCTGCCTTAGTATTGCAAAAGCAGCTATAGACAAATCATAAGTAAATGTAATGGCTGTGTCACCATACAACATTTTTTTTTTCTCTTTTACGAAAGCAGGCAGCCAGATTTGGCCCACAAGTTGTAGTTTGCCAACCTCTTATGTAGGGATCAATGTAATAGTCTATAGAAGCTATAGATCCCATAGATCTCTTACTATCATTATGATCATAGACAGTCATAGATGGCAAGATAGTTACATTAGTCTAGTTCATTCCATGTAAATGCAAACTCTTTCTGTCTTATCTTCTCTGATAGAAATGAAAATAATGTATTGAACAAATTAGTTGCTTCCCAACTCACACCTGAGAAAATGATACTTTATCCAGTACAACTGGTGTGATCAGGAATACTTCTTGGTTAAGCTGTGGTGGTCTACAGACATTTGTCCAGAACAAATCTCAATTTTTACAGATGCCATTCTATGAAACAAATGAAAATATGATAAAATCATCACCCTTGCATCTTTTAGATGTTTAACAGTAATATCCAGCCCCTCTTTCCCCGCTGGGATGCAATATCATTTTTTAATTTCCTATCTTGGTGAGTGTTCAATTTAAGAGGTTTTCCCTTGTCCTATCCACTATGACAACTCTTATACATAGGTAAAAGTCCTAATGAGGGGATCATGCTCACTAGCAAATATAATCAATTACACAATTAAGGACTGGGGAAGTGACAATTGAATGAGTGTATAGGTCCTATTAGCCCAATGTGGGACAATCTTTATCCACTTATTTCCTGGACCCATGATGATTCTTTGGATCTCCAAACATTAATGTCCACCCAAATCCAGTATTCATTATTCTCCCAAATATCAGAGTTTCTCACGGTCTTCAATAGTCATTCAGCCAAGAACATACCCATCAGTCATTTCTTTGGGGAAGAACTAGGGAATCAATGTTGCAGAGTCCTTCTTCCTCAGTAGATGGCTACCTCTTCTGTCAATTGTATCTAGAACTAGAATTTGACTTAGTCCAGGAACTGAGCAAGAAATCAGCTCTTTATTGGATTAGTTACACTCAACCTTCAGCTCTTCTATGTTTACTTTTTTTTTCTTTTTCCTGATTGTAGACGATAATCAGTACTCTTTTGGGCCACCACTCCCTTTTGTTCCTAAGGATACTGTGTTCTATTAATCATCTCCACAATGCTCAACAAACAGAGTACTCTAGGCTGCTTCTCCAAATTTGCTAGTTATTGTGATTATTACAGTTTACTGGGTTCTGACAGTGAGCACTTCCATCAGGGTTCAACTACTCTGGGGCCTTATTTTCCCCATGGATATTTGAGCCCCGAAATAGGACTGCCTTCCTCATTACCACCTCTGGCATGCAAAGGACAGGTATAACTGAATTTCTTGGTCATTCCTTCCAGAGCACCTGTGATGGCTATGGTGAACAGTGTGCCCTCTGAGCCCTCTCTTAGAACATGAAATCAGTGAATTTTTTCTCTTCTTACATAATAGATCCATTCAAAAATTCCCATTTTTCTCAACCTCCCATCTTTCCTTTAGCATCTACCAAGACAACTCAAGCACTTCCATGTGACTTTGTCTTGACAATTGTCTCTTCTAGTGTCCCCAAATCCACTGTAGTAGCAAATTTTTCCCTTTGTGTACAGCTTAACTTCCCCTTTGTCAGGTCCATGATGCTACTAGCCATCTGATGTTGGCTCCTAAACCTGGTAAAAGAGATGAGGGCCCACAGATTGCCTTGTGGAGTAAAAGTTCCTACAATGACTTTTAGATGAGAAAAGTCTTAGATTTTACTAGGGAGAAGTTGTATTGTTTTAGAATCAATGTTCTTAGGAGAAGCTCATTAGATGTCTTCAGCTAATAGTTCAAGAATCCCAACCTAGTTAGTTTTCCTAGTGGAAAATTGATGTATCTAATGTGCCTTAGCTCAGCATTTATCTGTGGAGCTTTCTGACCCTATTGGGTCCTCAGTTTGCTGCTCAGTTGTGTGCCAGATAAAAGAGCCTCTTTGACAGTCCCTACAGAGGGCTCCTTGTTCTTGTGTTTAGCCTTTCTCTGTCAGTGGTCATCAGTTTTTCATTACCTTTCTGCATTGCATCTGTGATACTTAACAGTAACCAATGACTCTAATGTCTTTGTACTGGTGCCCCATTTGGGCAAATGTCTGAATCACCAAAACTGTCAATGTGCTCTCCTTCCAGGAGGTTTTTCCAAGTCACCAATGGTGGGTTATTGTCAGTTGTCCTGGTGCCTAGTGCAAGGACTCTCCAAATCCTGCTTGCTGTACAGGATGGCATCCTCTTTGTCTACTCAGCAGGGGGAGAGTGAGTCACAAAGCCTCATTTCATCACCCATTTTCTCAGAAAATTCTTGACACCACCTATGTGTGTTAATTGGAGTTTTCTGAAAAGCATACATTATTACCAAATTAGAAATGCAAGGGATTTACTGAAGGATGTATATGAAGGAGACACAGGAAGAGATCAAATAAATGAAAGCCTTCATGTTTTCTGCAGGTCTGACATTTGTGAAAAAGAGACAGATAGGAAGATTTAGTGGAAAGTGTTTCAGACTCTAGTTCAAATGTTTAATTAACTGGATGGTGGGAATCATTGGTAAGTCACCCACCACAAGTGTCTTCTATCTTGAGAAACAGAGCTTCTCTTGTTCTTTTACCATGCTCTGTCTTTGGCTGGAAATGGCCCTTGAGGAAAGGGTAAGCTTGGTTAATCTTGGTAGGAACACAGTTTTGGAGCCAGAAGAGTAGATGCCCAGCCTCCAGTCAATCTTGGTTCTCATAGCAGATCGGAATCATGCATTTACATGGTCCTCAAACCAAGAAAGTTATCTTAGCCAGTCTCAGACTTTTCCAAACTTCCTCTGTATCTATCTTATAGCTATCTGTATCCTTTGAATTAGTAGTAATTTTTTTTCTTGAAATATCTATTTTTTTAATTTTTTTATTTTTTATAAACATATATTTTTATCCCTAGGGGTACAGGTCTGTGAATCACCAGGTTTACACACTTCACAGCACTCACCAAAGCACATACCTTCCCCAATGTCCATAATCCCACCCCCTTCTCCCAAACCCCCTCCCCCCAGCAACCCTCAGTTTGTTTTGTGAGATTAAGAGTCACTTATGGTTTGTCTCCCTCCCAATCCCATCTTGTTTCATTTATTCTTCTCCTACCCACTTAAGCCCCCATGTTGCATCACCACTTCCTCATAGGGGAACCCTCCTACACTGTTGGTGGGAATGCAAGCTGGTGCAGCCACTCTGGAAAACAGCATGGAGGTTCCTCAAAATGTTGAAAATAAAACTGCCCTATGACCCAGCAATTGCACTACTGGGTATTTACCCTAAAGATACAAACGTAGTGATCCGAAGGGGCACGTGCACCCGAATGTTTATAGCAGCATTGTCCACAATAGCCAAACTATGGAAAGAACCTAGATGTCCATCAACACATGAATGGATCCAGAAGATGTGGTATATATACACAATGGAATACTATGCAGCCATCAAAAGAAATGGAATCTTGCCATTTGCGACAACATGGATGGAACTAGAGCGTATCATGCTTAGCGAAATAAGTCAAGCAGTGAATTAATAGTAAATTTTGATAAGTTCTGATTCTTGTGGGTTTGACTTGATATTCTTGTTCTCTATAGTATCCTGATTTTTTTAGTAAAAGAACAATTTCACTAATATTTAAATGATGCAATCTTAAATCATCTGATGTTTTAAATAAAAAGAATTAGCTATTCCAAAATTAGTTCAAATATTTTTTATCCAATCTATAAAATGAAAGGAATCTTTTGAAAATTCCTTCAGTCATTTCAAAGATACAATGTCAGATATTTTCATGAATCCTATTTTTTTTTAAGATTTTATTTATTTATTTGACAGAGAGAAATCACAAGTAAATGGAGAGGCAGGCAGAGAGAGAGAGAGGGAAGCAGGCTCCCTGCTGAGCAGAGAGCCTGATGCAGGACTCGATCCCAGGTCCCTGAGATCATGACCTGAGCCGAAAGCAGTGGCTTAACCCACTGAGCCACCCAGGTGCCCTTCATGAATCCTATTTTAAATGTACTTTAAAAATTCTGGGATTGGTTGTTTGAAGTCATGTGGCCTAGCAACATATTTGACATACCATCTTGTCAATTTACCAGGGGAACTGAGTTAGAAAGTTGACTTCATGCTAAATTGTTTTACAGAAAAAGGAAAGTTTTATATCTAGAATGAAGTAGAAGCACAAAGTAGAGATAATGAGTAATGCATTAAGATTTTTACACATTAATAATGTTTGCTATTATTTTGTGTTTAATTATTAGATTTTTAAGTTTGTGCATGAAATCAGCCTGTAATTTTTTCCTTCTAATACCCTCTTTGTTTGCTTATATTTAAACATAGATTTTAAAAAACTATTAACATTTATAAAAATTTAACCATATAATGTCTCATTTTGTTTTTTCCAAATCCTCCTCTTATCTCCATCCTCCAGATTATTTTGTATCAAGTACCACACATACACATTTTCATTTCTCTGGACCTATTGCATATGTGTATCTGAAAGATAGACTCTTTTTTTTTTTTAAGATTTTATTTATTTATTTGACAGAAAAAGAGAGAGAGAGCACAAGTAGGCAGAGGCAGGCAGAGGAGTGGGGGGAATCAGTCTCCCTGCTGGGCAGAGAGCCTGATATTGAGCTGATCCCAGGACTCTGAGATCATGACCTGAGCCGAAGGCAGAGGCTTACCTCACTGAGCCTCCCAGGCACCCCAAGATGGACTCTTTTTCTAAACATTACAGTTACATCATTACCACACCTAAAAATTTGACAATAATTTCTTAGTATAATCAAATATCCAGTCAGTGTGTCAGTCTCTAAATGTGAGTTGTTTTCTTCCACAACTAATTTTAAATATCTATTTATTTATTTTTATTTTCTCTTTTCATTTTGGTTTGAGCATATTTCCAAAACAATAACCTCTAATTTAATGTAAAAATAATAACACTTAAAATGGGAGAAAAGTCAGCAGACTTTATGCTTTTCTCTTTCATGCCCTGAAACACATGAGTTTGATTATCTTTTTAGTTATGTTCTTAGTAAACATTGAGAATTCATTAGGAGAGGATGAGGTTAACAGTAGTCTGCATTCTGGTAAAGGGACTGGAGGGAAAGTTCAGGTATTCCTGTAGTGGGCAGAAAAAATAGGCATGGGAGATGTCCAATGGGATGACCTCTGTTTGTGCTGAATTTTATGAAAGGACTGAAGACAGGGGAATTAGGAGTGGTGCTTTGCACAAAGGTAAAATTTTGAGTAGTATAAACAAAATTGCTGTTGTCCAGAAAACCATAATAGGCACTAGTCACTGGGGAGAAAGGAGCATTCTTCCAAGGCCTAATGGTCCAGTGTGGCCAGGGCTAATTTCACAGGGACTTGCAACAAAATTTCATTCACTCCTGCACTTTAAAAGGTAGTGATGACAGGATACATTCCATGAAATTTGAAATCTTGCCTGTGCTGGAAAGATTTATAATTGATTTAGATTATCATTTAATTAGATTATGTTTTTATGCATGGTGGTCAATTTTGTTGTTGAAGAATTAAAAGAAAGTTCTAATGTCTAGTTATCCAACCTAAAATTATGAGACTATATTTTTTTATGGCATTATGAAACCAAAGTATGAATAAGTGGTTATAAAGATTGGTATAACAATCTCAGAAACAGAGTAAAATGTAATTATGAGTATGCTTGACAGGTACTTGAGTTTCATCTACAAATTTCAGTATGCCACCATGGCTTAAAGGAAGAATCTGATTGCCATGACTTGCCATTCCTCATCTACATGAAAAAAAATCTCCCCCCAAAGTAATGGAGATCGAAATTTTTTTATCACATTGCCTCCTGAATCCATCTCTGCCAAGAACATAGATTTATTGTACACTAAGTCCCTAATTAAGGGGCATTCTTTCAAATAGAATAATTACATCAAGCTATTGTGCTAGTCATTCAATCAGGAACAAGTGAAGGGAGACAGACCATATTCCGTATACAGGAGTAGATGGAGTGCCTTGTATATGTCACTGAAAGTCCTAATTGATTCATCTCCGGATAAGCTGCTGTCAACTTAATTACATGAGAAATGCTTTTAAAAGTCTAATCAGATTTAATGTACTTGAAAATGCATTTAATAAATTGTAACTTTTGTCATGAAACAAAAAGCTTAATTTTCATTTATGTTCACATGAATGAGTTTAGCTAAACTATTCAAAGATTCTTCACAGGTTTGAAATAAAGAATACAAATTATAAGAACAAAGTTAAGAGAACAATACTTGACATGGGCTCATTATTTTAGTTATTAAGTGATGTATCAGATTTAAATAGAAAAATGAATTCAGAAACCAATATTTACTTTGTCGATCTCTTAGATAAATGTGCATTTGCAAGTCAGTTTCATGTTTACAGATCAAATTTGGTAAAGCATAGATTAACTCAAAAATTAAAATATGATTTCTGGAACTGGTAGAACTTTAGTACAAACTCAAGCAGTACAGGCATATTCAGAGATATAGATTCAGTTCCAGACCACTGAAATAAAGTGAATATTGTAATACAGTAAGTAATATTTTTGATTTCTCAATGTAAATAAAATTTATGTTTATACTATAGCAACATTTTTATTAATTTTTTATTTTTTATAAACATATATTTAGATATATCTTTTCAAGTAAGGGCAACAAAAGCAAAAACAAACTATTGGGATGAAACAAAAATAAAACAAAAAGCATTTGCATGCTGAAAGAAACAATCAACAGAATAAAAATGCAACCTACTGAATTGGAGGAAGATATTTGCAAATGATATATCTAATAAGGACCTAATATACAGGATATATAAAGAACTTACACAATTCAACATCAAAATAAAATTCCCAAATATTCTGATTAAAAATGGGCAGAACACTTGAATAGACATTTTTCCAAAGAAGCCATATAGATGGCTAACGGATACATGAAGGGTGCTCAGCATCACTAATCAGGGAAATGTAAATCAAAACTAAATGAAATATCGCCTTACACCTGTTGGAATGGCTAGAGTCAAAATATAAGAAATAGCAACTGTTGGCAAAGAAGTGGAGAAAAAGGAACCCTTGTGCACTATTGGTAAGGATATAAATTCATATAACCACTGTGGAAAACTATGGAGTTTTCTCAAAAATTAAAAGTAGATGTACCACATGATCCAGCAATTCCAATATTGGCTATTTACCTAAATAATATGAAAACATTAATTCAAAAAGATAACTGCACTCCTATTTTTATTGCAGCATTATTTACAATAGCCAAGATATGGAAGCAACTCAAGTTGCATCAACAGATTAAGAATAAAGAAGTGATACACACACACACACACACACACACACATCATTTCTTTATTCGTATGTATTCATATATTCCTATTCATATATTCATATATATATATATATATATATATACCATTATTCAGTCATTAAAAAAAAAGAATGAGATCTTGCCATTTGTGACAACATGGATGGACCTAAGGGGTATTATGCTAAGGGAAATAAGTCAGAAAAATACATTGTGATTTCACATATATGTGGAATCTAAAACATTAAAAAAAAATCACAAACAGATTCCTAAATACAGAGAGCAAACTGATGGTTGCCAGAAGGGTGGCAGTGAGGAGATGGGCAAAGTAGTTGGCCCAGAGAGGGATATACAGGTTTCCTTTTATGGCATTAATAAAGTAAGAGCATAAAATGTACATCATAGGAAATACAGTCAAATGTATTGTAGTAGCACCGCCAGTAATAGATAGCTACGCTTGTGGTGACCGTTGGTTGAGCAAGATAAATGGGTGGAATCCTTATGTGGTACAGCTGAGATTAATGTGACATTGATACTTTGATAAAAAGTAAAAGTTATAGTGATGATTTGAATGAATTTGTACACACATACACGCACTGAATAAGCAAATGGGGGAAAAAAAAACTTTGATTTTCTTGCCTCATTTCTCAAATAACTCAAGAAGTAGAAGTATTTTAAGTTAAATGTTAATGGAGAGTCTCTGGTACCCAAAACTAGTGGTTTCCAGGGATGACAGAGCAACTGTCATCAACCTATGTTCTACTTCTGTGAACAGATATAAACAGACTCTCCTTTACTACTGTGATTTAAATGCTTACACATTGAAAACTGCCTTATCTAAAGGTTTTTTCACTTCTCTTTTAATTTTGATAGCATTCAGCTTATTGTTATATTCAAGATGCTATCCTGAGGTGACTCAGGCAATAAACAGCCTAAATTTAATGCTTTTTCATGAACTGAGTATAGTGCCATGCTAGTCTCATAGAACCAACCTACTCTTTTAATCTACTAGGAAAATAATAAATTAATTTAAAAAAAAACAGGCATGCTCGTATTGTGAGTTGCACAAAGTAAACAAAATATTATACCCATGTGAACAACTTATTTTCTTGTTTTTTCATTGTAGTTTGGTGTGTTTACAGATATTGTATATCCTCCTCAGATTGTGCGTGGGGCAATTATCCTGGAAACCTCTCATTTTCATTCTAAGAGTAATATAATTCCGTCCACGTTTTGTTATCACTTAACAGATAAAGTTGTTCCCATTACCCAGACAAAGCACTTTCCTTAATAATAATCATGAGTTAAGATTTCATTGTGACTATTTTGCTAATTTAAACTCTAGGATACCCTTAACCTTAATTTTCATGGACAAATCTATGTACTGCTATGTGAGTATTTTTGATGTTTCTTTTTCAGATTTCTAAAGGGTGTGTCATTTCTGTCCACCTGCACCTCAAATTCAGTGTTTCTAAACACTAAAAGGTGACTTTTACACTATCTGTCCAAACCTTCGCCTCCTTTGACTTTCCATCCTTCAGCAGATGCAGTGATGTCCGCTGTTCGTGCTATTCAGCTGAACATGAATTGCTCGTCACCCTTTTTTTGGACCCTTGCTCTCCAAGTGAACACAAAGATTTCAAGAGAATATTGCTAAATATCTTTCAAATCTCTCTGCTTCACTCCATATCTATCAAAACCACCCATCGTAAGAACAACATAATTATTTATAAGTAGATGACTATCTGTATTTGTTTTCACAATAGTTAACTCTTTTTAAAAGATTTTATTTATTTATTTGACAGAGAGAGAGAGCACAGGCAAGGGGAGTAGCAGAGGGAGAGGGAGAAGGGGGCTCCCCACTGAGCAGGGAGCCTGTTATGGGGCTTGATTCTAGGGCCCTGAATCATGACCTGAGCTGAAGGCAGATGCTTAACCGACTGAGCCACCCAGGTGCCCCAATAGTTAACTATTTTTAATATTTACTCTCATTGGTACTGTTCTAAGTACCCAAGATGTATTAACTCATTTAATCCTCAAAGTAGTTCTATCTACTATATACTATTATTATATTTATATTACAGATAAGGAAACTGAGGCACAGAGAATTTAGCTAGTTTACTAAGGGCTTACGTGCAATAAGTGGTAGAATCAGGATTCAACCTCAGGTGTCTTGTCCCTAATTTGAATGCTTTTGCCTCAAACCTTGTTTTGCCACTTCCCATCTCCCTTAGTATAAAGTAGAAATTCTAAGCAAAGAAAACAAAGTCCTGTTGTTTCCATTTCTGATTTTATAGTCTCAACTGGAGCTTCTCATCCTTTAATTTTCTTCAGTCCACTGAACTTGACATTTTCAGTCTCATCTGGCCCCCAGCCATGTTCGTGGTCTTTTTTGCACAAGCTGTGTTTCCTTAACATTTCTTACAGTAGGATGCTACAACTGTTCTACAATCATTCTCCATTCATTTCATATTTAATGGAAGGTCTGAACTTTAGCAATTGAAGTGGCAATTACCTATTACTCTGTTCTATCACCTTCCAGCATACAGTGTCAGGTCTTGAGTATTCCAGACCCATAGCCTCGGCTTTTTTATTTTCTCCTATAGTCATTAACCTGGGGTCTGCTGATGGACTACAACGCTTAGAAATACTACTCAAGGAGGAGTCAAGATGGCGGAGAAGTAGCAAGCTGAGACTGCTTCAGCTAGCCGGAGATCAGCTAGATAGCTTATCTAAAGATTGCAAACACCTGAAAATCCATCAGCAGACCGAAGAGAAGAAGAAGAGCAATTCTGGAAACAGAAAAACAACCACTTTCTGAAAGGTAGGACCGGCGGAGAAGTGAATCCAAAGCGACGGGAAGATAGACCCCGGGGGGAGGGGCCGGCTCCCGGCAAGCGGCGGAGCAACCGCGCACAAAATCAGGACTTTTAAAAGTCTGTTCCGCTGAGGGACATCAGTCCAGAGGCTAAACCGGGGCGAAGCCCACGCGGGGTCAGCGTGGCCTCAGGTCCAGCAGGGTCACAGAAGGATCGGGGGAGTCTGAGTGTCGCAGAGCTTGCGGGTATTGGAACGGGAAAGCCGGCTACAGAAACAGAGCCGACAGTAAGCTCACAGCTCGGTGTTACCTTGAACCGATCGCAGGCTCGGTGAGCTCGGAGCGCGGCCAGAGGTCAGGCAGACGGGAGTAACTGGGCGCTGTTCTCTGAGGGCGCACTGAGGAGTGGGGCCCTGGGCTCTCGGCTCCTCCGGGCCGGAGACCAGGAGGCCGCCACTTGTGTTCCCGTCCTCCGGAACTCTACGGAAAGCGCTCAGGGAACAAAAGCTCCTGAAAGCAAACCCGAGCGGATTACTCACCCCGGCCCCGGGTAAGGGCGGTGTAATTCCGCCTGGGGCAAAGACACTTGAGAATCACTACAACAGGCCCCTCCCCCAGAAGATCAACAAGAAATCCAGCCAAGACCAAGTTCACCTACCAAGGAGTGCGGTTTCAATACCAAGGAGAGCAGCAGAATTCCAGAGGAGGAGAAAGCCAAGCACGGAACTCATGGCTTTTTTCCTGTGATTTTTTTTTAGTCTTGCAGTTAATTTAATTTTTTCTTTTTCATTTTTTTTTCTTTTTTTCTTTTTCTTCTCGCCTTCGGGTAAAATTTTTTTTTTTTTAACTGTTACCTTTTTCTTTTTTAACGATTTTTTACTAGTTTATCTAATATATATATTTTTTCTTTTTTACATTTTTCTCAGGTGTTTTCTTTTTTTAAAAAAATTTTTTTTTCTTTTCTTTTTTTTTCTTTCTTCCTTTTTGAACCTCTTTTTATCCCCTTTCTCCCCACTCACGATTTTGGATCTCTTCTAATTTAGTTAAAGCATATTTTCCTGGGGTTGTTGCCACCCTTTTAGTATTTTACTTGCCCCTTCATTTACTCTTATCTGGCCAAAATGACAAGACGTAAAAATTCAACGCAAAAAAAAGAACAAGAGGCAGTACCAAAGGCTAGGGACCTAATCAATACAGACATCGGTAATATGTCAGATCTAGAGTTCAGAATGACAATTCTCAAGGTTCTAGCCGGGCTCGAAAAAGGCATGGAAGATATTAGAGAAACCCTCTCGAGAGATATAAAAGCCCTTTCTGGAGAAATAAAAGAACTAAAATCTAACCAAGTTGAAATCAAAAAAGCTATTAATGAGGTGCAATCAAAAATGGAGGCTCTCACTGCTAGGATAAATGAGGCAGAAGAAAGAATTAGTGATATAGAAGACCAAATGACAGAGAATAAAGAAGCTGAGCAAAAGAGGGACAAACAGCTACTGGACCACGAGGGGAGAATTCGAGAATTAAGTGACACCATAAGACGAAACAACATTAGAATAATTGGGATTCCAGAAGAAGAAGAAAGAGAGAGGGGAGCAGAAGGTATACTGGAGAGAATTATTGGGGAGAATTTCCCCAATATGGCAAAGGGAACGAGCATCAAAATTCAGGAGGTTCAGAGAACGCCCCTCAAAATCAATAAGAATAGGCCCACACCCCGTCACCTAATAGTAAAATTTACAAGTCTCAGTGACAAAGAGAAAATCCTGAAAGCAGCCCGGGAAAAGAAGTCTGTAACATACAATGGTAAAAATATTAGATTGGCAGCTGACTTATCCACAGAGACCTGGCAGGCCAGAAAGAGCTGGCATGATATTTTTAGAGCACTAAACGAGAAAAACATGCAGCCCAGAATACTATATCCAGCTAGGCTATCATTGAAAATAGAAGGAGAGATTAAAAGCTTCCAGGACAAACAACAACTGAAAGAATTTTCAAATACCAAACCAGCTCTACAGGAAATATTGAAAGGGGTCCTCTAAGCAAAGAGAGAGCCTACAAGTGGTAGATCAGAAAGGAACAGAGACCATATACAATAACAGTCACCTTACAGGCAATACAATGGCACTAAATTCATATCTCTCAATAGTTACCCTGAATGTGAATGGGCTAAATGCCCCTGTCAAAAGACACAGGGTATCAGAATGGATAAAAAAACAAAACCCATCTATATGTTGCCTCCAAGAAACTCATTTTAAGCCCGAAGACACCTCCAGATTTAAAGTGAGGGGGTGGAAAAGAATTTACCATGCTAATGGACATCAGAAGAAAGCAGGAGTGGCAATCCTTATATCAGATCAATTAGATTTTAAGCCAAAGACTATAATAAGAGATGAGGAAGGACACTATATCATACTCAAAGGGTCTGTCCAACAAGAAGATTTAACAATTTTAAATATCTATGCCCCCAACGTGGGAGCAGCCAACTATATAAACCAATTAATAACAAAATCAAAGAAACACATCAACAACAATACAATAATAGTAGGGGACTTTAACACTCCCCTCACTGAAATGGACAGGTCATCCAAGCAAAAGATCAGCAAGGAAATAAAGGCCTTAAATGACACACTGGACCAGATGGACATCACAGATATATTCAGAATATTTCATCCCAAAGCAACAGAATACACATTCTTCTCTAGTGCACATGGAACATTCTCCAGAATAGATCACATCCTCGGTCCTAAATCAGGACTCAACCGGTATCAAAAGATTGGGATCATTCCCTGCATATTTTCAGACCACAATGCTCTAAAGCTAGAACTCAACCACAAAAGGAAGTTTGGAAAGAACCCAAATACATGGAGACTAAACAGTATCCTTCTAAAGAATGAATGGGTCAACCGGGAAATTAAAGAAGAATTGAAAAAAATCATGGAAACAAATGATAATGAAAATACAACAGTTCAAAATCTGTGGGACACAATAAAGGCAGTCCTGAGAGGAAAATATATAGCGGTACAAGCCTTTCTCAAGAAACAAGAAAGGTCTCAGGTACACAACCTAACCCTACACCTAAAGGAGCTGGAGAAAGAACAAGAAAGAAACCCTAAGCCCAGCAGGAGAAGAGAAATCATAAAGATCAGAGCAGAAATCAATGAAATAGAAACCAAAAAAACAATAGAAAAAATCAACGAAAGTAGGAGCTGGTTCTTTGAAAGAATTAATAAAATTGATAAACCCCTGGCCCGACTTATCAAAAAGAAAAGAGAAAGGACCCAAATAAATAAAATCATGAATGAAAGAGGAGAGATCACAACTAACACCAAAGAAATACAAACTATTATAAGAACATACTATGAGCAACTCTACGGCAATAAATTTGACAATCTGGAAGAAATGGATGCATTCCTAGAAACATATAAACTACCACAACTGAACCAGGAAGAAATAGAAAGCCTGAACAGACCCATAACCAGTAAGGAGATTGAAACAGTCATTAAAAATCTCCAAACAAACAAAAGCCCAGGGCCAGATGGCTTCCCGGGGGAATTCTACCAAACATTTAAAGAAGAACTAATTCCTATTCTCCTGAAACTCTTCCAAAAAATAGAAATGGAAGGAAAACTTCCAAACTCATTTTATGAGGCCAGCATCACCTTGATCCCAAAACCAGACAAGGATCCCACCAAAAAAGAGAGCTATAGACCGATATCCTTGATGAACACAGATGCGAAAATACTCAACAAAATACTAGCCAATAGGATTCAACAGTACATTAAAAAGATTATTCACCACGACCAAGTGGGATTTATTCCAGGGCTGCAAGGTTGGTTCAACATCCGCAAATCAGTCAATGTGATACAACACATCAATAAAAGAAAGAAAAAGAACCATATGATACTTTCAATAGATGCTGAAAAAGCATTTGACAAAGTACAGCATCCCTTCCTGATCAAAACTCTTCAAAGTGTAGGGATAGAGGGCACATACCTCAATATCATCAAAGCCATCTATGAAAAACCCACCGCAAATATCATTCTCAATGGAGAAAAACTGAAAGCTTTTCCACTAAGGTCAGGAACACGGCAGGGATGTCCATTATCACCACTGCTATTCAACATAGTACTAGAGGTCCTAGCCTCAGCAATCAGACAACAAAAGGAAATTAAAGGCATCCAAATCGGCAAAGAAGAAGTCAAATTATCACTCTTCGCAGATGATATGATACTATATGTGGAAAACCCAAAAGACTCCATTCCAAAACTGCTAGAACTTATACAGGAATTCAGTAAAGTGTCAGGATATAAAATCAATGCACAGAAATCAGTTGCATTTCTCTACACCAACAGCAAGACAGAAGAAAGAGATATTAAGGAGTCAATCCCATTTACAATTGCATCCAAAACCATAAGATACCTAGGAATAAACCTAACCAAAGAGACACAGAATCTATACTCAGAAAACTATAAAGTACTCATGAAAGAAATTGAGGAAGACACAAAGAAATGGAAAAATGTTCCATGCTCCTGGATTGGAAGAATAAATATTGTGAAAATGTCTATGCTACCTAAAGCAATCTACACATTTAATGCAATTCCTATCAAAGTACCATCCATCTTTTTCAAAGAAATGGAACAAATAATGCTAAAATTTATATGGAACCAGAAAAGACCTCGAATAGCCAAAGGGATATTGAAAAAGAAAGCCAACGTTGGTGGCATCACAATTCCGGACTTCAAGCTCTATTACAAAGCTGTCATCATCAAGACAGCATGGTACTGGCACAAAAACAGACACATAGATCAATGGAACAGAATAGAGAGCCCAGAAATAGACCCTCAAATCTATGGTCAACTCATCTTCGACAAAGCAGGAAAGAATTTCCAATGGAAAAAAGACAGCCTCTTCAATAAATGGTGCTGGGAAAATTGGACAGCCACATGCAGAAAAATGAAATTGGACCATTTCCTTACACCACACACAAAAATAGACTCAAAATGGATGAAGGACCTCAATGTGCGAAAGGAATCCATCAAAATCCTTGAGGAGAACACAGGCAGCAACCTCTTCGACCTCTGCCGCAGCAACATCTTCCTAGGAACAACGCAAAAGGCAAGGGAAGCAAGGGAAAAAATGAACTATTGGGATTTCATCAAGATCAAAAGCTTTTGCACAGCAAAGGAAACAGTTAACACAATCAAAAGACAACTGACAGAATGGGAGAAGATATTTGCAAACGACATATCAGATAAAGGACTAGTGTCCAGAATCTATAAAGAACTTAGCAAACTCAACACCCAAAGAACAAATAATCCAATCAAGAAATGGGCAGAGGACATGAACAGACATTTCTGCAAAGAAGACATCCAGATGGCCAACAGACACATGAAAAAGTGCTCCATATCACTCGGCATCAGGGAAATACAAATCAAAACCACAATGAGATATCACCTCACACCAGTCAGAATGGCTAAAATCAACAAGTCAGGAAATGACAGATGCTGGCGAGGATGTGGAGAAAGGGGAACCCTCCTACACTGTTGGTGGGAATGCAAGCTGGTGCAGCCACTCTGGAAAACAGCATGGAGGTTCCTCAGAATGTTGAAAATAGAACTGCCCTATGACCCAGCAATTGCACTATTGGGTATTTACCCTAAAGATACAAATGTAGTGATCCAAAGGGGCACATGCACCCGAATGTTTATAGCAGCAATGTCCACAATAGCCAAACTATGGAAAGAACCTAGATGTCCATCCACAGATGAATGGATCAAGAAGATGTGGTATATATACACAATGGAATACTATGCAGCCATCAAAAGAAATGAAATCTTGCCATTTGCGACAACATGGATGGAACTAGAGCGTATCATGCTTAGCGAAATAAGTCAAGCAGAGAAAGACAACTATCATATGATCTCCCTGATATGAGGAAGTGGTGATGCAACATGGAGGCTTAAGTGGGTAGGAGAAGAATAAATGAAACAAGATGGGATTGGGAGGGAGACAAACCATAAGTGACTCTTAATCTCACAAAACAAACTGAGGGTTGCTGGGGGGAGGGGGTTTGGGAGAAGGGGGTGGGATTGTGGACATTGCGGAGGGTATGTGCTTTGGTGAGTGCTGTGAAGTGTGTAAACCTGGTGATTCACAGACCTGTACCCCTGGGGATAAAAATATATGTTTATAAAAAAAAAAAAAAAAAAAAAAAAAAGAAAGGACCAATACCCAACTTTTGTAGCAACATGGACGGGACTGGAAGAGATTATTATGCTGAGTGAAATAAGTCAAGCAGAGAGAGTCAATTATCATATGGTTTCACTTATTTGTGGAGCATAACAAATAGCATGAAGGACATGGGGAGTTAGAGAGGAGAAGGGAGTTGGGGGAAATTGGAAGGGGAGGTGAACCATGAGAGACTATGGACTCTGAAAAACAATCTGAGGGTTTTGAAGGGGTGGGGGGTGGGAGGTTGGGGTACTAGGTGGTGGGTATTATAAAGGGCACGAATTGCATGGAGCACTGGGTGTGGTGAAAGATAATGAATACTGTTATGCTGAAAATAAAAAATAAATTTAAAAAAAAAAAAAGAAATACTACTCAAAATATAGATAGATAAATGATGATAGAAGATGAATGAAGGGCGCCTGGGTGGCTCAGTGGGTTAAAACCTCTGCCTTCAGCTCAAGTCATGATCCCAGGGTCCTGGGATCGAGCCCCGCATCGGGCTCTCTGCTCAGCGGGGAGCCTGCTTCCCTTCCTCTCTCTCTGCCTGCCTCTCTGTCTACTGGTGATGTCTGCCTGTCAAATAAATAAAAATAAAATCTTTAAGCAAAAAAAGAAGATGAATGAAAGGAAGGGAGGAAGGAAAGGACAGAGGAAAATAGATACACACTTACATATTCAATCACTTTCTGGGCATGAGACCCACCACTTGAATCAGATTTTATAGAGTTCTAGGCAGCCAAAGCTACAGAACCTTTTTTTCCCCCCCTAAGATATATATATCATGGGGGGGGGAGATTTTATATATATATATATATATAAAATCAGAGAGAGAGAGAGAGAGGGAGGTGGGGAGGGAGAGAACAAACACAAGCAGGGAGAACAGCAGAGGGAGAAGGAGAAGCAGGCTTCCTGCTGAGCAAGGAGTCCAACTTAGGGCTAGATTCTGGGAACCTGAGAGAATGACCTGAGCCAAAGGCAGACGCTTAACCAACTGCGCCACCCAGGTACCCCTAAAACCACACAATCTTAAAAGAGGAAAGGGAGCCAGCCACACTGTATTCATAAACTCTTATAAATTCATTTTTTCCTGGTTTTCCCTCAATGACATTCTCTTAGCATTGGTAGATTTAGACATCAACTCTTTCTTGTATGGGATCAGAGTGCAAGCAGTTCGGCTACTAAGTCAGAGATTAAAAACAAAAACAAACACAAACAAACAAACAAAAAAGCCTTTTTCCAGCTCTCTAACCTTTTTATGTCCTAGGAGCTAGATAGGATGTACTTCAGTTCCCTGATTAAAAACTGGACCTAGACTCTGTAAAAATCAGATTTCTACTGATTTTCAGGAATGATAAGTTTTCTAGGTGATGTGCTTATGTTGTGTTGTATTGTGACCTCAAGCTGTACTGTCTGCAGTGTAAGTTCCCCGTTAGACTAAAAGTCCTCAAGAAGCTCCTGATGTCTGTCTGTGATGTACTCCTGTTCATCCTTGTGTGCCCATCCTACTTTTGTCTTTTCCCTGATTCCTCTGTGAAGAAGCTGTAAGTCCCCTTTCCCTCACTAATCACAGTTCCTGGTTTTCAGCTGACCCCTCCCCTCACAGGGAGTTCCAACATCATCTCTTCTATGAAAGCATAAAGTCATTCATGACCAGGGGTAAGCAAGCACCTGCAGCATGTCTGTCAAGACAGCCCAGGGCCCCTAGAGTCCTCACGACACTGACCTTTCATAGCACTCCACATGTTAGTATGGATAATTAACTCCTCCCCACAAACTCTGTATCATGTATGTTAAAACTTTCCCCTCCAAAGCAATATATTGCTTTGGGAGAAGAAAAAGCCAGGATGCAATTAGACGTCCAAGAAATCCAAGAAATTTAATGAAGAATATGGCTACATTATAACTGAAATGTGCCTCTCCTATTCCTATCTTGAAGCTTTAGCCCCAATATGATGGTATTTTGGGTCTTTGGGAGGCCATGAGTGGGGTCCTGATGATGAGATTGGTGTCTTTATGTGAAAAAGAGATCAGGCATGTTGCACTCTCTTTCACCTTCTCTCCCAGTCACATGAGGACACAATAAGAGAATGGCCATCTGCAAGCTATGGCTTTTACCAGGAGCTGAATCAGCTGGCACTTTGGTCTTAGATTTCCCAAGCTCCAGATGTGTGAGAAATAAATGTCTTTTTTTTTTAAGCCTTTTTTTTTCTTTTTTTAAGCTTTTTTTAATAAGCCTTTTTTTTTAAGCCTTTTTTTTTTTTCTATATATATATACTATTTTATTGTAGCTGCCTGGACTAAGCTAGTAGTTGGTTTTGAGAAGTGGGCTGGAAGCAGCTTTGGAGCTGAGGTGGAGGTATTTTGAGATTCAGAAAAGGCATAGATTTCTATGAAATATCTGCCAGAATGAAAATGGACATTTAAGGTGATTTTGGGAGAAGCTCAGAAGAGCTGTAGAGAAAGCATCCATCTTCTGAGAGCAGATATAAATAAACTGTATACAGAATGTTGGTAGAAATATGGATGCTAGAGATTATTCTGATGAAATCTTGGAAGGAAATCATAAATATGAGCTGTGGGGTGATGCTGCATCAAAGGAAAAAGGATTATGCTCAAGCATTAAGGTCTCAGGGGTATATTGTGCTGGGTTTTGGATTTACGTGGATCCCATCACTATTTCTTAGGTCTCCCTTTTGGGGAATGTCTATCCTATACCTGTCCCATCATTGTATTTTGAAAGCAGATCATTTTCTTTGTTTCACATGTTCAGATGGTGAGAAATTTTGGAATCATACCTTTTATCTCACGCATATCTGATTTGGATGAAATTCAGATGTCACTTTGGACTTTAGATTTGAAAGTGGATGCTGGAATGAGTTAACACTTCTGGGGATGTTGGAATGGAATACATACATTTTACATGTGAGAAGGACATGGATTTTGAAAAGTCAGAGACAGAGTACCATGGACTGAATATTTTTGCCTCCCCAAATTTTTAATGTTGAGATGGGGTTTAGGGAGGTAATTGGGTTTAGATTAAGTCACGAGGGTGAGATTTTCAGGATGAGATTAGTGTCCGTGTGAGAAAAGGGAGACAGATTTCTCTCTCTCGTACACGCTCTCTCTCTCTCTCTCCTTGCACATTCACACCAGGAAAAGCCCACGTGAGCACACAGGCGAGGGCAGTGCTCTGCAACCTGAACGAGGACCCTTACCAGGTGCTGAATCTGCCAGCATCTGGGTAGGGGATTGCCTAGCCTCCAGAACTGTGGGAAATAAATGTCTTTTGTTTGAGATACCCAGTCCATGGTATTTTGTTATAGGTGCCCAACCTAAGATAGCCTATAAGTAAATGTGAGGACAGGGCTAGACAAGGCTGGAGGAACCACATACCTTGGTATTAAATAAATCTTACGGAGTAGAGGGAGAGAAAAAGGAGGTTGAATAGGAAGAGTCTCAGGTGGCAGGGGAGTTCCAAGGAAATTTGTCGAGACTGATGGGAGTCTTCCCAGCAAAATCTCCCCTTGGAAGAGGAGCAGGGCTCACAGGACCCTGCATTAGCTTGCCTGCCATGCATGGAGGGAAGCAGCCTGTGGGAATGTGGGGTAGAGTCAGAGCACAGTCTGGGTCACCAGTCAACTGTCCTCTCCACAGGAAGAAACTTAAGAGGCATACTTTCATGGATGCCTAAAGTGTGTTGGTTCAGAGACGCTTTTTTGAGACAGAAAATGTAGCATTTATGTCTGAGATTTGATGCTTTCTACCTGTGAGGCATGAAGCAAATAAGCTTTCAAAACTGAGTTTTCTCATCTGAAAATGCTCTAAAAGGAACCTTTTTTAGTGTTACTATTATAAAGACACACACACACACACATATACCTCATGTATAGTACAAAAACAGTACCTGGGGCACAGTACCAATGCAATAAAATCTACTATGAAGACTACTGACACATACTCTATGCTATTGGTGCCTCAGAGTTTCCTGTAAACAAGCAGAGTTCTGTTCAAACGCAAATGATTGCCAGTCCTGCCTGTATCCTTTGATCCATTTCCAAGAACCAGGTGAATTTTTAGCAGAACTACCCTCTCTCAACACACAGGTGTACACAATATTCATAGATAGGTTGCTTTGAACCCAGCTTATAGGTAAACTTTGAAATGTTTACAACTCTCTTGACCAACATTAAATTCCTAAGAATTGTAAGTCCAGACAGACATATTAAGACACATTAATTGAGAAGAAAAAAAATCCTTGGAGTGTCTGGGTGGCTCAGTCCATTAAGCAACTGCCCTCAGCTCAGGTCATGATCTCAGGGTCTTGGGATTGCGCCCAGCATCAGGCTCCCTGCTCAATGGGGAGTCTGCTTCTCCCTCTCTCTCTGCCCCTGCCCCTGTTCGTGCTCTCTCACTCTCTCTCTCTCAAATAAATATATATTTTTTAAATTTAAAAAAAAAAAGAAAAATAGTTCTCAAATTTATTAGGGAGACAAATAATTTCCTCATGTTTCTGAAAGCTAGATAGTGTAAGCTAAGCAATAGATGCTTCAAGGCAGATCAAGTTTGTGAACTAAAGAAGCATTAAAGCAGTAAATAATGAGCTGCACATTGTAGAATCCTTTAGAGGTGGCAATGGTCACAGTAGGATTCCAAGTAGAGGTTTACTTATGGCTTGGGGCATCAAAACTGGCCATGCTAAAGTAAAACAGTAAAGAACTCCACAAAATTGAATTTACCCAATTGCACTTAGTATTTTGCACAAAATTTCAAAATTGGAATTTGAGTTTTCCTGAATTATTAATTCTTTCTAAATCCAAGAATAAAATGAGACTTTCCAAACCCATTCTCATAAAGGGTTCTCAAAGACAGCTGGTTGAGGTTTCAAACCATTGACTCCTCTGTGATCCCTTTTGGATAAGGAGCAAAAAAGTCAACTAAACACAGGCAAATAAGAAACTCTGTCTTCCACTAAAAGCTTCAACTGATAATAGCTGACTCTGAGGGGATTACCTAAGTATTAAATCCTTGTAAACTTAGAACCTCTCTAGATAAAACAGTAGGCTAGAACACCACTTCACTGGAGGTGTCTATGAAAAGTTCTGTATGTAATTAAGTGACTGTTTGGTTCCTTTGAAACCATGGAAATAAATACATATATGCACTTATGTATGATCGTATGGATTTCAAGCATCTCTATATAAGGGCATTTGGGTTATTAGGACTCCTGAGCATCTTCTGTGAAAAGATGAGAGAAAGTCATAAATCTGGAATTAAAAACTGCTGACACTGAGGTGGTTGTGTTGTGTTTTCAGATTCAGAGTAAGAACAGGTCAGTTGGTTGCTGTCCACAGTACCCAACTGCAATGTTCAGCATTTCTGGAGTAAATAGGATTTTAATTCCAGATTTTTCACTTGTATTTTAATACATAGCTGAGGAAAAATACATTAGACAACGTCTGCCAAGATATAACATGTCTCCATTGGAAGGTTTAAAAACAAAACAAAACAAAACTGAAAAAGAACACGGACACACACACACACACATACACACCCATACAACCTTCTCACTGCTACCATTGTAATTCCATCGACATGGTTGGTAATTCCTGCCATTAAGATTCACTGGATGGTGGTCGTCTAAGTCTATAGTAGCATATAGGTAAAGTTTTAACATTGAATAAGTCATGACCTGATTTTTTTTTTTAATTTTTTATTTTTTATAAACATATATTTTTATCCCCAGAGGTACAGGTCTGTGAATCACCAGGTTTACACACTTCACAGCACTCACCAAAGCACATACCCTCCCCAATGTCCATAATCCCACCCCCTTCTCCCAAACCCCCTCCCCCCAGCAACCCTCAGTTTGTTTTGTGAGATTAAGAGTCACTTATGGTTTGTCTCCCTCCCAATCCCATCTTGTTTCATTTATTCTTCTCCTACCCACTTAAGCCTCCATGTTGCATCACCACTTCCTCATATCAGGGAGATCATATGATAGTTGTCTTTCTCTGCTTGACTTATTTCGCTAAGCATGATACACTCTAGTTCCATCCATGTTGTCGCAAATGGCAAGATTTCATTTCTTTTGATGGCTGCATAGTATTCCATTGTGTATATATACCACATCTTCTGGATCCATTCATCTGTGGATGGACATCTAGGTTCCTTCCATAGTTTGGCTATTGTGGACATTGCTGCTATAAACATTCGGGTGCATGTGCCCCTTTGGATCACTACATTTGTATCTTTAGGGTAAATACACAATAGTGCAATTGCTGGGTCATAGGGCAGTTCTATTTTCAACAGTTTGAGGAACCTCCATGCTGTTTTCCAGAGTGGCTGCGCCAGCTTGCATTCCCACCAACAGTGTAGGAGGGTTCCCCTTTCTCCACATCCTTGCCAGCATCTGTCATTTCCTGACTTGTTGATTTTAGCCATTCTGACTGGTGTGAGGTGATATCTCATTGTGGTTTTGATTTGTATTTCCCTGATGCCGAGTGATATGGAGCACTTTTTCATGTGTCTGTTGGCCATCTGGATGTCTTCTTTGCAGAAATGTCTGTTCATGTCCTCTGCCCATTTCTTGATTGGATTATTTATTCTTTGGGTGTTGAGTTTGCTAAGTTCTTTATAGATTCTGGACACTAGTCCTTTATCTGTAATGTCGTTTGCAAATATCTTCTCCCATTCTGTCAGTTGTCTTTTGATTTTGTTAACTGTTTCCTTTGCTGTGCAAAAGCTTTTGATCTTGATGAAATCCCAATAGTTCATTTTTTCCCTTGCTTCCCTTGCCTTTTGCGTTGTTCCTAGGAAGATGTTGCTGCGGCAGAGGTCGAAGAGGTTGCTGCCTGTGTTCTCCTCAAGGATTTTGATGGATTCCTTTCGCACATTGAGGTCCTTCATCCATTTTGAGTCTATTTTTGTGTGTGGTGTAAGGAAATGGTCCAATTTCATTTTTCTGCATGTGGCTGTCCAATTTTCCCAGCACCATTTATTGAAGAGGCTGTCTTTTTTCCATTGGACATTCTTTCCTGCTTTGTCGAAGATGAGTTGACCATAGATTTGAGGGTCTATTTCTGGGCTCTCTATTCTGTTCCATTGATCTATGTGTCTGTTTTTGTGCCAGTACCATGCTGTCTTGATGATGACAGCTTTGTAATAGAGCTTGAAGTCCGGAATTGTGATGCCACCAACGTTGGCTTTCTTTTTCAATATTCCTTTGGCTATTCGAGGTCTTTTCTGGTTCCATATAAATTTTAGCATTATTTGTTCCATTTCTTTGAAAAAGATGGATGGTACTTTGATAGGAATTGCATTAAATGTGTAGATTGCTTTAGGTAGCATAGACATTTTCACAATATTTATTCTTCCAATCCAGGAGCATGGAACATTTTTCCATTTCTTTTTGTCTTCCTCAATTTCTTTCATGAGTACTTTATAGTTTTCTGAGTATAGATTCTTTGTCTCTTTGGTTAGGTTTATTCCTAGGTATCTTATGGTTTTGGATGCAATTGTAAATGGGATTGACTCCTTAATATCTCTTTCTTCTGTCTTGCTGTTGGTGTAGGGAAATGCAACTGATTTCTGTGCATTGATTTTATATCCTGACACTTTACTGAATTCCTGTATAAGTTCTAGCAGTTTTGGAGTGGAGTCTTTTGGGTTTTCCACATATAGTATCATATCATCTGCGAAGAGTGATAATTTGACTTCTTCTTTGCCAATTTGGATGCCTTTAATTTCCTTTTGTTGTCTGATTGCTGAGGCTAGGACCTCTAGTACTATGTTGAATAGCAGTGGTGATAATGGACATCCCTGCCGTGTTCCTGACCTTAGTGGAAAAGCTTTCAGTTTTTCTCCATTGAGAATGATATTTGCGGTGGGTTTTTCATAGATGGCTTTGATGATATTGAGGTATGTGCCCTCTATCCCTACACTTTGAAGAGTTTTGATCAGGAAGGGATGCTGTACTTTGTCAAATGCTTTTTCAGCATCTATTGAAAGTATCATATGGTTCTTGTTCTTTCTTTTATTGATGTGTTGTATCACATTGACTGATTTGCGGATGTTGAACCAACCTTGCAGCCCTGGAATAAATCCCACTTGGTCGTGGTGAATAATCTTTTTAATGTACTGTTGAATCCTATTGGCTAGTATTTTGTTGAGTATTTTCGCATCTGTGTTCATCAATGATATCGGTCTATAGCTCTCTTTTTTGGTGGGATCCTTGTCTGGTTTTGGGATCAAGGTGATGCTGGCCTCATAAAATGAGTTTGGAAGTTCTCCTTCCATTTCTATTTTTTGGAACAGTTTCAGGAGAATAGGAATTAGTTCTTCTTTAAATGTTTGGTAGAATTCCCCCGGGAAGCCATCTGGCCCTGGGCTTTTGTTTGTTTGGAGATTTTTAATGACTGTTTCAATCTCCTTACTGGTTATGGGTCTGTTCAGGCTTTCTATTTTTTCCTGGTTCAGTTGTGGTAGTTTATATGTTTCTAGGAATACATCCATTTCTTCCAGATTGTCAAATTTATTGCCGTAGAGTTGCTCATAGTATGTTCTTATAATAGTTTGTATTTCTTTGGTGTTAGTTGTGATCTCTCCTCTTTCATTCATGTTTTTTAAGATTTTATTTGTTTACTTGACAGACAGAGATCACAAGTAGGCAGAGAGGCAGGCAGAGAGAGAGGGGGAAGCAGGCTCCCTGCTGAGCAGAGAGCCCGATGTGGGGCTCGATCCCAGGACCCTGAGATCATACCTGAGCTGAAGGCAGCGGCCCAACCCACTGAGCCACCCAGGTGCCTCAAGGTTTACAGCTTTTAATTTGATTTATTTTCTGCCAAAATAAAATGCTGAGAATGCTATGCTGGGCAAAAAGGAAATTGATATTTGTGTTAGTTCAATAAAAAGATCTTATGAACTAAGTATCTGATAATAAAACATATGCATGTCTGGGAGTATTCAAGGAGAAGGTCTTTATAATGTTGTACCAGGAATTCAAATCTTGATTCATTACATTTAAGTTTCCTTCTAAACTTAAAATGTTATAGTAATTTATGACATAGGTTGGAGGTAAGTTTTGATTAATATTTAATAGTTGCTTTCTTTAGATTTTAATGCATAAAATAAACTCAAGTTAAAATCCTGAACAAGCAGGATGATCATCAACTCTCAGGTCATTTACATTGTGCTTAGCTAAAGTTTTGCAAATTACAAATGCATGGTATTTGTGTTATAAGAACTATACATTCTTAAAACTTTTTTGTGAATAATGTTGAATTTAGAGAACTGCAGAAATTGTGCAGAGAGTTCACATTAAATTTAGTCATCACATCTCCTCAGTCTTCTCTGGTATGTGAAAGTTTTTCAATCTTTCCTTATTTTCACTACCTTCAGAATTTTCAAGAGTACTACTAAGTGGGCATGTTATAGAATGTCCATCATTTTGGATCTCTTTGATGTTTTATTGTGAGTAGACTAGGTTACAGATTATTAAGAAGAATGCGCAGAGACGAGATGTCCTTCTCATTATATCAAATCTGGGAATCCATGATATCACAGGATGCTGCCTTGATCACTCAAGGTGCTGTGTGTTAAGGGTCTCCATTATAAAGCTACTATTGTTCACTTTCTAAACTCTCCTCTTTGATGAAACTCATACTCAAAGGGAGAAAAATTATGCTTCACTTTATGCAGGAGGATGTATTTACATGTTATTTAGAATTTCTCTGTGAAGATTTGTGTGTTCATATTTACTTGTTTATTCAATAGTTTATTTATAATAATATCAACATATGGACGTTTGTTTTACTCAAGTTCTAATACAATACTTATTCATTTCTTTGATCAATTTATTACAGCTTTGGCCACTGAGAGACTTTTCATGTTGGCTTTTCTGTCTTTTAGATATCTTATGCCTCCATCCTTCTTTTTGGTGGCTGGAAAAATTCTGTACTGTTTGGGATAACAAGATGCTTCAGGTTCATCTTGTATTTACCTTGTCTCAGTCATTTCTCTAAAGTTCTCTGCTTCTTTTTATTGGAGCAAGGCATTTTGAAACCAAGATCTGGGCACCAGGTGTACTCATTGCTCCTGGGGGGCTCACTACTTGTAGGCCCTCATAGAAGATAACATTAAAAGCTATCTATATGTATAGAAATTCATGCCTATATTTATACCTGTATGTATTTATGTATGAATAATTGAATATATATTAAGATAAATGAGCTTATACTGATATTTCCAAAGCTAACCCAACACCACAGGATTCATTTGCTTCTTCATTGCTTGTTTATTAGTAACTTCTTGCTCTGACAATGATAACCTGGGTCCTTTCATCTATAATTTATTTATGTATTTGTTCAACACTGTTGTTTATGTAAAATAGTTTCAGACTTGGTAGTCCACATTCCTGTGAGAAACCCATTTACTATAAGGTATTATGCATACAGAGTTAGTGTACTATTCCTTTTATTCTTAGCCTTATGGTACCTAGTCAAAACATAGTTTTCCAAAGTATTTAAGTCATTCTTTCTTCTCCCCCCTCTTCAGTGATATTTTAATGTATTTAGGTTTATTACTTGCTGAGTGCATTCTACCTTAGGATCTCCTGTTGTTGATTTTTTAAAAATTTACACATATTAAAGTTCACTCTTTGTGGTGTACATTTCTCTAAGTTTTGACAAATACAGGGATTCATGTAACTAGCACTATACCACCATACAGAACAAAGATTTTACATTGAAAAATTTCTTATACGGCTACTTCTCTAAATTAGTCCATTCACCACTGATCTGTTTTTCACCCTTATTGAGTAGAGTTCTTCTCTGTGTCATAGAATAGATTTATTTATATATATATATATTTATTTATTTATTTTTCAGAGAGAGAAAGCACAAACAGTGGGGAGCAGCAGGCAGAAGAAGTAGGCTCCCTGCTGAGCAAGAATCCTAATCTGGGACTTGATTCCAAGACCTTGGGATCACCACCTGAGCCAAAGGCAGACTCTTAACCGACTGAGTCACCCAGGTGCCCCTTTACAATTGGAATAATACCATATGTACCCTTTGGGGTTTAGCAAAGGCTAAACCACTTAGCTAAACCATCTGCTTTCTACTTAGTAAAATGCATTTAGTACTCACCCATGTTGTTAAATGAGTCAATATCTTACTCCTTTTTATTTCTGAGTAGTATTCCATTGTGCAGATATATAGGAGTTTGTTAATTCATTTACCTATGAAAGATATCCTGCTTTTGGTGACTGTAGATCAAGCTGCTATAACCATTAATGTGCAGGGTTCTGAAGAAATATATGCTTTCAGTTTACTTGGGCAAATACTCAGGAATAATATTGCTGGGATTTATTCTTAGTGCCCAATACATTGTATAAGAAATTGCCAAGGGCAGTCTGGGTGGCTCAGTTGATCAAACATCTGCCTTCAGCTCAGGTCATGATTCTTGGGTCCTAGAATGGAGCCCTGCATTTGTCTCCCTGCTCAATGGGGAGTCTTCTTCTATTACCCCCTCTGCCCCTTCCCCACTTGTGCTTTGTATTCTCTCTTTCAAATAAAAGAAAAAATCTTAAGAAAAAAAAAAAAAAAGAAACTGCCAAACGGTCCTTCAAGGTGTACCATTATGCTTTCTCACTAGCAATGGAGGAGATTTCTTGTTCTCACATAAATAGACTTTTTGATTTAGCTATTGAAATATTAAGAGAACACAAAACAACATTAGTCTAATCAATATCACATAATTTTTCAAATAACAATGGCACCTTAAATCTGTTAAATTTATGTGTTTGTTCTCTCTGAATATAGTGATCCAATTAAGTGTCGTTAACTCTTTATGGTGATAGTTCCCCCCAAATGCAATACTTATAGTTTAATGTTAATCTTACTACTAGAAAAAATTTACTGATAGTATGTTTTCAGATTATAATTTTGTTAATCATTTATATACTATTACCTGTTCCCAATATGATTTTATAATACTTTGAACTTGTTACATGTCCTTAATAAACAATTTCAGAAATAAGAATTGATAAGTGTAAAAAAAGGTATTATTGCTTAATTATTTTGAATTCTTTTATGATGTCTCCAATTGTCAGTTTCATTGACTTTCATCACCTTCAGAAAGAAGACATTCAGAAGTTAAATTTTTTCTCGTTTTTAATGAATAAATGAATGGATGATCACTTTTTCATGTGACTTTTTAAGGACTTAAGCTATTTTCATGCAGTATCAATTTCACAATAAATCCTAATCCATAGTGCCAACAGGATCAAGTAAAAAAAATGGGCTGTCTTTTTCTGTGTGATTCACAATTTATACTAACAATGGTTAGATATAAATCTTGCTAAGATAAATGATTGTGTGTTTTATGCTGTTCTAGTTCTGTGGTTGAAACTATACCTATTGTGTGAGGAGAGATGGAGATAAAAGTTGCTAGGAAGACATTGATTGAGATAGGAATTGAGCTTAAGATAATAGAGTATATTTAAGAATGAGGGCAATTTAAGGTTATGGAAGACAATAGGATAAGATTAAAAATTTTAAATGTCTTGAGTGCTTTCTGAGAAGAATGAACTAGAATGAAAGAGACATGCTAGTAACCAAAGACATTTATAGATAGATAAGATTAAGCCCCATTGTTGAGGTATTTGGAAACCAGATTTGAGATTTGAACTATAAAAAAAAGACACATATTAGAATAATTCTACTTTCTTAACTGCATTAATATACTTATATTTTGGACTCACATTCCCTTCTTACAAATCAGCACCTCTCATTATTATTCATACCATTATGGCCAAGAGAGATTTTTAACAGTTTGTACCAGGCCCATATATCATTACACTTAATTCACATTAGAAACTAATCTCTATACTTGTGTAATAGCACTATGTAGGGAAATAATTAGCATATAGTGTTATATTCTTTTCAGGTGCACAATATAGCGATTTAGGAACTCTGTGCATTACTCACTGTTCATAAAGATAAGTGTAGTCTTAATCCCCTTCACCTATTCTACTCAACCTCCCACCCACCTTCTCTCTGGCAACTACTACTTTGTTCTCTGGATTTACAGGTCTGTTCTTTCTGTTTGCCTCTTTTTTTAGTTTGTTTGTTTCTGAAACTTCCCATATGAGTGACATCATATGGTATTTGTCTTTCTCTGACTGACTTACTGCACTTAGCATTATATCCTCTAGATCTCTCCATATTGCTGCAAATGGCAAGATTTCATTTTTCTTTATCATCTAGTAATATTCCACTTTGTGTATATATACATATATATGCATATATATATGCCCACACATATATATGCAGATCTTCTTCATCCACTCATCTATTGACAAACACTTGGGCTGTTTCCATATTTTGGCTATTACATATAATGCTGCAGTAAACATAGGGGTACATATATCTTTTTGAAATAACATTTTCATTTTCTTTGGGTACATACCTGATAGTGGAATTACTAGATCAAATGGTAATTCTATTTTTAATCTTTTTATGCTATAAATGCTTATGTTAAGGAAAAAGTTCAAATCAATAGCTTAACATTATACCACAAAGAACTAGAAAAGAGAAGAAACTTATCTGAAATTTAGTAGATGAAGGAAATAACAAACAAAAATCAGAAACAATTAAAATAGAGACTCAAATAAACAGTAACATAACATTGAAATTAATAAGCAGTTTTCTCAAAAAAGTAAACAAAATTGATTGTTAATGCTTTAACTATATTAACTGAGGGAAAAAAAAGTTTCAAAAACCAAAATGAGAAAGAGAAAACAATTAAAATTCTTGAAAATCAGGAAAACACTTTTACTTCTTGCCACTATTTCCTTACTAATCTAACTTTTGAGCCAACCATAATTATCTCAAGGAAAAGTTCAAACAAACAAAAACAGAAGGACTAGCAAAACTGGAAGACAGGGTGACTCAGAGGAAAGTTTACATGAATTTTCTTAGCCACTGTGGGACTGCCAAGAGACTAACAGATCACCTCATAGAACAATCAGCATGACATAGAATAAGGGGGGATAATTAGTTCCCTTTCACTTATAGGAAGTTACCTTTGACATATATCGGCTATAGCATGCATGTCTATAAGTTTATTTACATACATGGGTGCCCAAAGGAGACTACTTAAAAGAACAAACGCAATACTTAACCAGAAGTACAAGAGAAGGTCAAAGGCAAATCCATGTTGAGATTGCTAGTTATGCCAGCTCTCCTAGTAGAAATTTGTTAACAGTGCCCCTCTTCACTCTCAAAGATGTCCCATTTTGGAAAATAAATTATAAGAACCTATATTATATATACATAAAAATATCTTTACAAACAAGAATAAGACATCAGAAACATAAAATTTTTATCTATTGATCTCTCTATATAAAAACTGAAGTCATCAGAATAATCCATGTCATTTAAATGTTTACTTTTGCGAACATAATATCCCATCTGGGAACTGTAACAAATCACTGAAAAACACAGAAAGAAAAATAAAAAGGTTTTACTCCAAACAGGTATTCAGTTTTTTCAATGAAGTATTTCAAGATTTTTATACATAGTAACTAACTTAATGCACCTGAGAACCCTATCATGGAAGCTGGAAGACTTTCTACTTTAGTATCAGTGAGGTTGTGGTATGTTCTCCAGCTCACCTATTTAGAAGGGGGACAGCTGGGACTTGAACACATGCAGTTTGGTTCCTGGGCCCTTGCTTGTAAGCCCATACTGTGCTGCCTTCATATAATGAACTGGAACATTATTTACCCAATAAAATATTTAATCCTTTCTTTCCTTGGCCATGAATGAAGGTAATTCAAATTTCAGTTTTTAAATCTGTATAGTAGAAATTTGACTGCATAAAGCATTGTGTTTTAGCTTTTGGCATACTTATTTATACATAAATGATTATATTAATAATAATATTATTAGTTTCTCCATATTATTGATTTATTATTACCTATGTATAAAAAATAGTCATATTAACTAAATGAAGCTGGAGTAGAGGAATCATTTAAAATCATTTAAAACTTTATTTTAAATCTATTTTTAAAAATTTCTTGGAAACATTCCAAGAATTGTTTCTTTTGTTCTCTTATTTCCGTGTAATGATTTCTCATGAAGATCATGAGTTTGATGAAACAAATAGATCAGAAGAAAACTTGGGCTCTTGCTTTCTTACTGGTTTACACATGGGAAAGTCCATAATATTCATAAAAAATGTCCTTAGGCTGAGTTGTCAGAAGAGAAAGGAAAATCTGATGGTGCCGGGAGCTCAGCTAAGGTGGGAGAGGTGCCGAGCTGTCAGTCATCGGAGTGGCCTGAATGTAGCAATCAAAAATTAAAGACTTAAATCTTTAACTACTCACTGATACGGAATAAGCAGATGTCTAAAACTGAGTAGGCACCTGCTTCCTATGTTCTTTTCTCCCCCATGGCTGTGGTTCAGGTAGACATGAGTAGTTGTGGGGGTATCTCATATTCAGAGAGCCCAAAACTAAAAGTTCCTGCAGTTTGAAGTGCTTCTGGGTGTCCCCTGTCTTGCCTCCTTACCCCAGTCTCAGTAAAGGTGCCTGAAGAAGACCTTTGCCCAGAACCTCAAATAAAGAGACCTAGACTTTAAGGGTCAAGTCGAAAAGCAAATATGTAAAGACTACCCCTGAGTCCTTGACTGTAGCCCCCTTCAGAGGCTGGGTGTGCCTGTTGTGCACAAGCCTAGTGTACAGACTAGGATTTGAATTACCTATGGTTACATGGGAGAGATCACGCATAGCCTTTGAGTCAGGAGCCAGATCCTTCAGGTGGGACATCTATTCAAATAGCTTTTAATGTCTACTTGACCGCTCACCAAGATCTTCTGAATAATACTGTACAAAATTGTTCTTATGTTTTATGTTAATGTGTTATGATTTCATTCTCTCCAGTTGTGAATATTAAACTGGTAAAACATGGGATAATAATGACTGTCTATAGCCATGGGGCTGTTCAGAATATTTAAATGAACTTGAATGTTCTGCAGGGTTATCAACGGGAAGATGTGGAAATAGAAATGCAGGCAATTTGGCCTCATGCAGCCACAAGAAAATCAATGCTGCTGTAAATATTATCATCTTTAAATTCAGAGAAGATAGGAATTGGATATCATGGGGTTTGTGCTGATGGCTTCCTATCAGCTATATAACCCTGATTCAGACCCATGTGATAAGAGTTAATGGTTCCCCTAGCTCTAGACTTTATGCAATCAAACAACAGGACAGCAGAAGAGCTGGTCTTGGGAGGACAAGAATGCCAGAGTGAATGGAATTATGCCAGTTTCTCCATCACGCGTTTGTACCCCACCTCTGAAGACGTGGTTCTTTGTGCAGTAGGATCACAGATGAACCCAGCATTTGCCACAGGTGTATGTTACAAATCCAGGCCTCACCATGTCCAGTTAGACTTGGGTTAGACTGAGCTCTAAGTGAAAAATATACACCACATAATGCAAAATAATTAATAAAATCTTAATCACATCATTATTAAGTTTCTATTTTTGCCACTGTGATATTGCATCCAAGGCTTTCAAAGCCCATTGGAGCAGGTGCTATTAGTTATTTTACAGAGGAAGAAACAGTGGCTTAGAAAGATGAATTAGCTTGTCTAAGTTCACACAATTACAGGAGCAAGGAATGTGGCAAACTTCCAGAAACTCTGAGACAAACTTATTTGCACAGGGACTGAAATTTCTTTAATTGACATAAAGTTGAACAGAATGCAGTGGGCACCCAAGGAACATCTTTATAAACATAAAAAGGGTATGTACTTTGTTTCAACTCTAAGTACCCCAGCTAGAATTAAATAATGTATTTGCCTTTATAGGAAAAAATGTCCACAGTAAAGCCTTGACTACTGCACTATTTTTCATTGAAGAGCTATTAGAATGGTAAAAACAAATGCTATAATAGTTTTCAAAAAAATTCAACATCAATAGTTCTTACGGTAAATATTCGCCGCTCTATTTCGTATAGTGGCATTATCACAAGGTGTTTGGTTTTTGGTTTTTAATATATGGCTACCTCTTTTTTTTTTTTTTTTCCTTACTGGCATTACTGAGTTTTCCACAGATGAAAGTTATAACCCAATCAGCTTGGAAGAGTCGTATTTAGTCTACGCACTAGTACTATTAGGGAAGTCCTTCCAGTCTAACCGTAGGTGCTTATGTTACTTTCAATGTCTGTCTCTTGAGCTGCTGCAGGTTGTACGAGTGAATTTTCAGCAAATCTGTCCAGGTATGTGCCGGCACTGGTAGGCTGAGGTACGTGATACTATGTGATTTTCTGTATGCATATTAAACTTCAGTAAAAACTGTTTTTAAAGAAGCACATGTTGCAGAATAAAAAAATACCCTCTAGCAAAGTTATTCTGTCAGTGATAATTTGATAGTTTTTAAAAAATTTTTTATTTTTATTTTTATTTTGTCAGTGATAATTTGATAGTTTTTATATTTTTATTTGATGGTGTTTCTTTTTTTTAATAATTTGATAGTTTTAAGAAAAGTATTGAACTCACCGAGAAGGAATCTCGTGGTAGTTAAGCAAGTAGCATTCAATTTTTTACTCAATTTTTCAATATTTTTGGTATTTAAGTCTACATATAGGCAGTGAATGACTTGATTAAATTCTCCCAAATCCATTAATTTGAACCATGATCTTGCTGACCTCAGATATCCTCCCTTTAAAAATTAAATCAATAGACCTATCATTGAAATGATTTTAGGATCTTTAAAATCTTGTTCTGAGGTATTTAATTTAAAGTGATTAATTATAGTCATCAGTTTGCCATGCTAGGGATAGATAGCATGGAGGAAGTTCAGGTCACTCTGTCCAGGCCTAAATTATTATTGTCATGGTAATTAATACCTATCCTACATGCATTTTGTCTCTGCTGTAGACTTCTGGGATCCCAAATTCCTGTGTCTGATCTAACCTGTGTCTCTCTGATGACTACACTTGAATACTTTACATTAAAATAATAATAATAATAATAAATACATTTTTTAAAAACCTAGAATTTCTGATATGTTTCCTCCAAGCTTTACAAATTGATTTTTTTTTATCACATTTAGGTAGACAAACCTTACATTGGTTTTTTTTTTTTTTTTTAAGATTTTATTTATTTATTTGACAGACAGAGATCACAAGTAGGCAGAGAAGCAGACAGAGAGAGAGAAGGAAACAGGCTCTCAGCAGAGAGCCTGATGCGGGGCTTGATCCCAGGACCTTGGGACCATGACCCGAGCTGAAGGCAGAGGCTTTAACCCACTGAGCCACCCAGGCGCTCAAACCTTACATTGTTTTTTATCAAACACTAACACCCAGACAGATGCAAAGTCCTGGCACCGGCAGCCATCTTGTTCTTACCCTTCACCCTCACACCACCGACCTTATTCAAACACCATCAGTGGCTTCCTTATCCTTTAATTCTAGACTCTTCACCATTTTCCTGCCTCACATACTCCAAACTTGTTGTCACATCAGGGATTGTAATGTACACAATTATCCCTGGAATAGTTTTCTTTGCATTCCCAACAAGATTGACTTGTTTTCATCCTTGATAACTCAGGAAATCTGTTTCTTCAGAGGACCATGTTTTAGCCCGCCCAGATTAAGGCTAATTCTCTTTTATTTCACCAACACTGTTAATCTTTCTTATAATAACCTGTTATATTTTTCCTGTAGCAAGTAGCCCAATTAAATTATAAGTGTATTTGTTTACATGCCAGTGCCCAAAATCACATGAGCCGATTCCTTAAAATAAATTGTTTATAAATCTAAGTATGTATGCATAATTATATATTCTGTCAGTTTTGTTTCTCTGGAGACCCCTAATATAATTACCATGTTCAGAAACTGGCTGATTTTGAGGTTCAAGTATGACATCAAGGATTTTACTCCTACTACAAAAACTGTGGAGAGAAGGCTCTGTTCCTTGAGAAGAGAGAGCCAAGAATAATACTTTGGCTGAAGGGAAGTGAATCACACTGTGGGATGAAGCAGCTTTGGAGCTGATACATGCTCATAAACATATTGTCTACATGTTGACAATCCAGTGGGAGGTCCACCTAAGCTTCCTGACTCTCTGTGATGAGAAAACAGCCTTTTCGAGTTGCTCTGTAGGCATTTTACAGGGTGATAGCCCTGTTCACACCCAGGGGTTAGACATTAAGACAAGATCCCAAGTCTAGAACCCTGCCATCGGTTCCCACCCTGCTTTTTCCAGGACAACTTTGAAATGACCACTCAGAGTTGAGCCTGTGAAAAATTAGGAACCACAGCCTCAACCACCTTAACAGGTCCTTGCTACCCTGCCGTCTACTCTGCGTGCTTGTGACTTGGCATGGAGGATGGTCCATTTCTCCCATTCTGGGATTTGCAAGTAATAAGCCCTGGGACTTTGCTTCCTTTGTGGGAATGTACTGAAATGATGCCTTCAATCCAAATGGCTTCACTTCCCTAAAGTAGGAGTCGAATGCTGAGAGAGCTACTTGCTGATCCCACGTGGGGGAGTTCCGTCTCCTCATTCCACAGTTTATAATCTGCATATTCTCAATTTAATACGTCAGCTCCAGGCTTCTGAACACTCTGGATGGGCACATACTGAAACAGAGGCATAGTAAATAAAACAGAACAATGATGAGGTAAGCGCTTGTGGGTCTTAGGCTTTAAGCACCTGCTGTATGCTTATATGGGCTTTAAGGTGATTTGGCCCTAAACCTGATAAACATTAAAATTAATTTTTAAGTCCACACCACACACTAACATGTCAAGGGAATAGCAGTGGTATATCAAATTCAGATTTAATATTTTCTGTTATATGACTCTAAGAGTGCTGGGAATATTTAATCATTTTACTCATGAAATGGAATATAAAGGCACAGTAGGACATATATATTGCATTATTTAAGGAGTTCTAATAATTTTATAGCCATTTTTGAAGTGTTTAAAATTCATTTTTAGATGTAAGAAAAGGTGACAGAGAATTGCTAGCAGGAACTTTATCTAGTCCCATAGGGGAAATATTAAAGTACTTGTATTAAAATTTCATTTATCTGTCATACCTTGTAAAGCAAATGGCAAAGATGAATCTTTTCATCTCACAAATAAAGATATAAGGTACCAAGACATTCCAGTTCCTTATCTAATGTGGACCAATACTTCAGTTCCAGAGCTGGGAGACAGAGGAAACGTTCCTCCCTGAAAACTTCAGACTGGCACTCCCCTTACTGAATTCCAGTTCTGAGCACAAGAACCAATGACAGTCCCAGGCTGGTGGCGAATCAAGAGCAGGGATATTGCAGTGTTGTTGCTTTAGGGAGACACCATGTGTTCAGCACGCTGCTTTCAGAGATGTCACTGAACTTGGAAGTGGGCTGCTTTATATGGACAGGCAACATCTGCTCTGTAATGATTTTTACCTGTTCAGGTGAATTAAGCAAGTAGCTCTCTCACTGTTCATTCTGTCAAAGTCTAAGTTCCACAGCAGTAATTATTTGGTAGGGAAGACAAAATGGCATTTCTACATCATTCTTTTCCAGGCATTAATTCCATCTATGTTATTGGAAAATAGATACACATCTTGGAATAATTCATGGTGACAGTTAAAAGAACCTACCAAAGTAAGAACCTGCAGAAGTCAGGGTATATTAAACATTTCATTTTTTTTCTTTTTTTACATTTGATTTTACTCTTTCTGGAATTAATAGACCACAGTAAGAGTGAACAGAAAGAACACTAGAAGTTCTTCTGCTAGAGGAACAGCTTATGTATTTGCCATGATGATGTTTCAGACACAGCTGTCTCCATTAGAAGTTAGCAAAAATCACTGCTATATTGAGAATTGAGACTCTCCCTCTGGGGACATTGCCTTGAAATGGCTGTGGATAGTAGAGTGAGTTTGGGGAGACCCAAATAGCTTAGGAGGTGGTCTGAATGATACTTATTTCTGGTCATGGAAAGGCAGAGATCAGGGGAATCACCCCCATTTCTTTTTTCATCCCTCTGTTAGTGCTTTTTCAATTCTGGAAACACAGTCTTGGTTCTCTGTGTGGTTTTTCTATTATGTTATTTTTTGAAACTGATGAAATTTCAGAAATAATTTATGTTCAGCCAACTGTTTTAATATTGATACCTTGAATTAGCCTGAAAATTAGTTTTCCTGTGTCATTTCCAACAGAGGTTATTGTTCAGGAACAGGGAATAGACCAGATGCAAACAGCTGGGGTTGTTCAGTGGAGCAGGCAGGATTCAGGAGAGTGGACAGTTTCAACAAAGAGGCACCCACAGTCCCTGCACCCATGGAAGGGGAGCCAGAGGACAGCTCTTCATAATCCGCTGCGGAAATCCAGTCCCATTGTTCTTCAGAGAAGCTAGGGTTGGACCCCAGGACTCAGGGTCATGATTCCTTTTCAGGAGTATTTAGGAAAATTCTTTAGGAAGAAGCGTCAGAGCCTCATGGGGAAGAAGGCAGCTTCATAAACTAGAACTCAGAATAACTTCAAAACCCAAGCACGAGCAAAGGAACTGGACACTTCTTGGGCTGATGTCAGGAGAAGAGAAGAAGGTCTGATATGGGAGCTGAGCTTCAGGAGCCCTGATATTGTGTGTGTCTCTGTAAACAACACCGAGGCCACCCAGGGACTATGTATTCTACCCCAAAGGAAAGTCAGGCATGACTCATATCAGAATTTGTGACGGAGATGTCATGTTATCCCAAACCGTGCTGCAAAGGTGAAGGTTCAGCGAGTGACACATGAGTTCTACAGTCACCCTAGAGATGTTTTCACAAGATCAGACTAATACAAAGGAAATTTAATTCTTTGATTTTATTTTTTTTAATTTTTAAAAAAATATTTTATTTATTTATTTGAAAGAGAGAGAGAGAGATCACAAGTAGGCATAGCAGTGGGCAGAGAGAGAGGTATAAGCAGGCTTCCTGCTCAGCAGGGAGCCTGACATGGGGCTTGATCCCAGGACCCTGAGATCATGACCTGAGCTGAAGGCAGAGGCTTTACCCACTGAGCCACCCAGGTGCCCCTGATTCTTTGATTTTAAATTAGGATGGTTTGGGATGCCAAGGAGTCTTGGTATCCAAAAGTCATGTCAGGGATTGAAGAGGCTCATTTCTGCTCCTGCCTATCCTCTCGCTCCCCTGCCCCTACATAGAAAATGGGAAACCAGATTATGGGTACAATATACTCATGAACCTTTTCAACTTGTTCATTCACTTTACAAAGATCTTTTCACACATGCAAAGACAGACTCAGGGGCTCTCCTAATTAGTTGGAAAAGGACACAGGGTTCCTTGTTCCCAAGTAGGTTTTATTTCTCTTGGGTGAGTGTGTTGTCTTTATCTTCAGAAAATGTTCCATTCCCAGGCTAACTTTATTAAACTTCACTTTACCAAGGATATAAGTGCAGATAAAATAGAAAACAAATGTACATTTTAGTGTTTTTAGTTTAATCGTTTTGGAGTCAGAGTAGTTTTTCTAAAGCATACTCAGAACCTTAGTAGAATCCCACTTATGTGTGGTTCAAAGACTTTCCTTAGGATATCTATATGATATTTTCAGGCAAATAATAAAACCAGGGGTATATGACAAAATTCTACCATATCATATTCAGGGGTATCTCTCCCTTGCTGTCTTGGTCCAAAGTGAGTTTAGCCATCTGTGGTTTCTTAGCAGCAAGGGAATTTTTGCAGGGCCCATCTGTGCGCTGATAAGCCTGGGCCCATACTGATTGCTACTTGTTATGGCTGATACTATAAATGCTGGGTTAACTTTATTAAAAAAATATGAAAGTACTTGCTATCAAAATTACACTGAATATGAGGGAAAATTATCTATCTACCCCATTTCATTTTGTTTCTAAGCACACATCCTGACTACATATTTTAGCTTGAAGTTAGTTTTGGCACAACTTTCAATGCTAACCTGTAAACCTGTCTCACTCTGGATTCTTTCTCTCCCCTATCCTGATGTAGGGACTGCTTAACAATCTCATGAACTATACAACCAAAGTGGTAGAGCCATTAGATGTGTCTTTATTGTATCACTTAAAGAAGGGTTTTTCACTGTTCTGAAATTTTGGTTTTATAATTTCTTAAGGGAAAAAAAATCCAGAACTTCCATTGTATTAAGAATTATGGGTTTTGTTGGTTAAACATCTAACAAAGCCCTAACTTAAACACTGAAATACATTTCCCCACTTCACCATAAGGGCAGTGGAACTCAGATTGTGTAGTCAACCATTTGGGTGATTGTGTGTTATACCCAATTTTTAAAGTCACCTTACATTTTTTTAAAAAGTGGATATTAAGGAAAAAACAAACAAAGCTTGGATATTACTTACTGAGTATGCTTTGCTTTTTAGTAGAGCTTCCGTAGTTGTTTGGATCTTCCAGTTGGAAAGGTATGTTGATTAGTGGACTCAGGTGTGATCCTCAAAGTAGATTTAACCTAAATAAGCTCTGTGGTCATTGTGTTCCCTAAATATGATGTTGTTTTGAGGAAAATTAAATAAAGAAATATTCACTGTTGCTCTCTAACTGATATCTCTAAGGGTGTCTAAACTTTTAGGTTAATTAGCTCATTGGATATGTACATACACATATACATGACACAAATATAAGTACACAAATTACATTGTAGAAGATATGCTGGTGGTACTTTATAGCTTTGTTCAAGTAATCAGGTAATAATAATAAAAGAAGAAGGAAGAAGAGGAAAGAGAAAGAAGAAGGAAGAGGAGGAGGAGACGGGGAAGAAGGAAAAAAAGAAGAAGGAGAAGAGGAGGAGGAAGGAGAAGGATGGGAGGGATGGGGAAGGAGAGGGAGAAGAAGAAGAAGAAAGAGGAGAAAGAAATAGAGGCTTCCAAGATTAAGCTAAAATGAGTCCCTTAGGAGGACCCAAATTCAATCTCACTGGAATCCTTCAGCTTTTTGAGAGTTTAGGGTTATTTACCCTTTCCCTATTCATTTTATTCTATCACTGATCTAAATAACCGCAGTAGAAAAGGACCTCTTTATTTCTGTCTAACTTTTGGGACTCTGTATTTCAGTCGACCTTTGTCTAACACCTTCATTATCGTCTTTTGCTTCGGATCTTTATGTTGAATCTTTTCCCCAAGTCCTGAGCTCTTGAGCTCAACTTCAGGGAAAAATAAATTTAAATCTTTTCTGACATTGTTATTAGGGCAATAATCCCTACTGGCATGTTTGATTGGTCCAATCTTTCATCTATTTTGATTCTTTTAAGTTAATTACCAAATATAACACTTTTCTGGTCACTGGAACAACTTATCAATTTTCACCATCTTGGTTGGTAGATTTCTTGAATAGTTTGAGATGATTTTAAGAAAGGAGACTGTAATGACTACTTCAAGTTACACTATTTATTCATACTTAACTATGTTTTATTAGGTGTACATATATCTCTTAGCACCTATCAACATTGGATTTCTTATTAGCTGGAAAACATTGAACACATATGTAAGTTCAAGTACTAGTTCTAATACAAATATTTTATAATTATTTATTAGCATAACCCCCATGATGGGTGCCAGTTATTTCTATTTTCTTTGAAAATCAAATGATCTAAAATGGCTTAAAATTTAAGTAAATAAATGCATATAGTAAATATAGTTTACTGGCAAAGTTTGTTAATGACATGCTAGTCACATTTTTAGTAGTACAATTTTGCTTTGGTTAAAATACAGAAACCAGGGAGCCTGTGTGTCTCAGTCGATTAAGAATCTGCCTTCCGCTGGGGTCATGGTCTCAGGGTCCTAGGATTGAGTCCCCCATCCAGCTCCCTGTTCAGTGGGAAACCTGCTCCTCCTTCTGCCTCTCTCTCTTTCTCTCTGTTTCTTGTGAATAAATAAGAAAGAAATTAAAAAACAAAATACAAATAATAAATCATCTGAGTAACCCTTTACATTTTACAATCTTTTCACAACTATCATCTTATTTCATTTTTACAAAATTTTGTAAAATAAATATTATGCTAATTTTAAATGTAGAAAATATAAGCCTCAGAGGTTATCCTTTTTTAATTACATAGATAATATGGAGCTTAATTCTTCTTCTTCTTTTTTAAAAGATTTATTTATCTATTTGAGGGAGGGAGAGAAAGAGAAAGAAAGTAGGGGTGAGGGGCAGAGGGAAAGGGTGAGGGCATCCCAAGCCAATTCCCCACTGAATGCAGAGGGCAGGCAGAGCTCAATATCACAACCCTGAAATCAGACCTGAGCTGAAACAAAGAATCTGACACTCAACCCACTATGCCACGCAGGCCACCCCTTAAATCTTCTTTTTTATATTCAGTTTATCTTCCCATCTTCCAAAGATACAAGGCTGGCACAGAAACTGCAGTAGAAGAGCAGACCATCCTGGAAAGAAGCAATTTATCAAGCTGTTCTTCTGGGAGATAAAGGAGGACTGTCATTTATTGACAAGTTAACATATGATAGGGTGACAACCTCATACTCCTAATACGTTATCATAACTAACTTCCACAAATAACATGTGATATAAATGTTCTTTTTTTGTAGATAGAATATAAATTACTTGTTCAACATTTGAGAGTGAGGAAGAACTAGAACTGCTTTATTTACTAAATCATATTGGCTTGACTTCAAAGTCCTGTCTGATTTTGATTGTATCAGAAATAGTTACATAGTAAAGAGAAATACTAATTATATTATGGTCTTTTTCTAGAAATCTCTGCATTTTAAGGATCCCCATTTGCCATAGGATAGCATAACCTAAAGATAAAAGTTCTATCTTATCAGTGAAAGTTAAATTTTATATATATATACACACACACATATATATATTAATTATATATATATTAATTATATGTTAATTATATATATATGTGTGTGTGTGTGTATATATATATAATTAATATATAGTGCATTATTTGCTTCAGGGGTAAAGGTCTGTGAATCATCTTACACAATTCATAGCAATCACCGAATTACATACCCTCCCCAATATCCATAACCCAGCCACCTTATCCCTCTCCCTACCCCCCAGCAACCCTCAGTTTGTTTCCTGAGATTAAGAGTCCTAAGATTATGGTTTGTCTCTCTCCCTGGCCCCATCTTGTTTCATTTTTTTCCCCTCCCCCCCTCAGCACCCCCCCCCCCAGCCCAAAAGTTCATTTTTGGCCTTGCTTCCCCTGCCTTTGGTGATGTTTCTAGGAAGTTGTGGCTGAGGTCAAAGAGGTCGCTGCCTGTGTTCTCAGTTTAGGTAGTTTATATGTCTCTAGGAATGCATCCGTTTCTTCCAGATTATCGAATTTGCTGGTGTATAGTTGCTTATGATATGTTCTTATAATTGTTTGTATTTCTTTTTTTTGGGGGGGGTTGCCTTTTTATTTTATTTTATTTTTTTTTAAATATAATTTTTTATTTTTTATAAACATATATTTTTATCCCCAGGGGTACAGGTCTGGAATCACCAGGTTTACATACTTCACAGCACTCACCAAAGCACATACCCTCCCCAATGTCCATAATCCCACCCCCTTCTCCCAAACCCTCTCCCCCCAGCAACCCTCAGTTTGTTTTGTGTTTGTATTTCTTTAGTGTTGGTTGTGATCTGTCCTCTTTCATTCATGATTTTATTAATTTAGGCCCTTTCTCTTTTCTTTTTTGATAAGTCTCTCTAGGGGTTTATCAATATTATTAATTCTTTCAAAGAACTAGCTCCTAGTTTTATTGACTTGTTGTACTGTTCTTTTGGTTTCTATTTCATTGATTTCTGCTCTGATCTTTATTATTATTTTTAAAAATTATTTCTCTATTATTTCTCTTCTCCTGCTGGGTTTAAGCTTTATTTGTTGTTCTTTCTCTAGCTCCTTTAGGTGTAGTTTTAGGTTATGTATTTGAGACCTTTCTTGTCTCTTGAGAAAGGCTTGTATCACTACATATTTTCCTCCCAGGACTGCCTTTGCTGTGCCCCACAGATTATGAACATTTGTGTTTTCATTTTATTTGTTTCCATAAATTTTTAAAATTCCTCTTTAATTTCCTAGTTGACCCATTCATTCTTTAGGAGGGTGTTGTTTAGCCTCCATGTATTTGAGTTTTTTTCAACATTCCTCTTGGATTTGAGTTCTACTTTCAAAGCATTGTGGTCTGAAAATATGCAGAGAATGATCCCAAACTTTTGGTACCATTTAAGACCTGATTTGGGATTCAAGATGTGATCTATTCTGGAAAATATCCCATGTGCACTAGAGAAGAATGTGTATTCTGTTGCTTTGGGATGGAACGTTCTGAATATATCTGTGATGTCCATATGGTCCAGTGTGTCATTTAAAGCCTTTATTTCCTTGTTGATATTTTGCTTAGATGATCTGTCCATTTCATTGAGGGGAGAAAGTCCTCTACTATTATTGAATTATTATTGATGTCTTTCTTTGATTTTATTAATAATTCATTTGTATAATTGGCTCCTCCCATGTTAGGGGCATAGAGATTAAACATTATTAGATATTCTTGTTGGAAAGACCCTTTATGTATGATATAGTGTCCTACCTCATCTCTTATTATAGTCTTAGGCTTAAAATCTAATTCATCTGATACAAGAATTGACACCCCAGCTTGCTTTTGATGTCCACTAGCATGGTAAATTGTTTTCCACCCCCTCACTTTAAATCTGGAAGTGTCTTTGGATCTAAAATGAGTTTCTTGCAGACAGCATATCGATGGGTCTTGTTTTTTGTTGTTGTTTTGTTTTGTTTTTGTTTTTTGTTTTTTTGTTTTTTGTTGTTGTTGTTGTTTTAATACATTCTGATACCCTGTGTCTTTTGATTGGGGCATTTAGCTCATTTACATTCAGAGTAACTACTGAAAGATATGAATTTAGTACCATTGTATTGCCTATAACATGATTGTTACTCTATATTGTCTCTGTTCCTTTCTGGTCTGTTACTTTTAGGCTCTCTCTTTGCACAGAGAAGCCCTTTCAATATTTCCTGTAGGACTGGTTTGGTGGTTCCAAATTCTTTTAGTTTTTGTCCTGGAAGATTTTTATCTCTCTTTTTATTTTCAGTGACAGCCTAGCTGGATATAGTATTCTTGGCTGCATATTTTTCTCTTTTAGTGCTCTTAATATATCATGCCAGTCATTTTTGGGCAGCCAGGTCTCTGTGGATAGGTCTGCTACCAATCTAATATTTCTACCATTGTATGTTACAAACCTCTTGTCTTGAGCTGCTTTCAGACTTTTCTCTTTGTCACTGAGACTTGTAAGTTTTACTATTAGATGATGGAGTATTGACCTATTTTTATTGATTTTGCAGGGGTTCTCTGTGCCTACTAGAATTTGAGGTTTGTTCTCTTGGCCAAATTAGGGAAATTCTCTGCTATAATTTGCTACAATATACCTTCTGCCCCCCCCTTCTCTTTCTTCTTCTTCTGGGATCCCAATTATTCTAATATTGTTTTGTTTTTGGTATCACCCATCTCTTGAATTCTCCCCTCATGAACCAGTAGTTATTTATCTTTTTCTCACTTTCTTTATTTTCCATCATTTGTTCTTCTGTATTACTAATTCTCCCTTCTGCTTCATTTATCCTAGTAATATGAGCCTCCATTTTTTGACTGTACCTCATTAAATCTTTTTAAAATTTCAACTTGGTTAGATTTTAGTTCTTTTATTTCTCCAGAAAGGAATTTTATTTCTTCAGAAAGGGATTCTTTAGTATCTTTCATGCTTTTTTTGAGCCCAGATAGTACCTTGATAATCGTCATTCTGAATTCTACTTCTGACATCTTAGTAATGTCCATATTGATTAAGTCCCTAGCCATCAGTAGTGCCTCTTGTTCTTTTTATTGATGTGAGTTTTTCCAACCTTGTCATTTTATCCAGATAAAAATATATGAATGAGAGAACAAAATACTAAAAGGGTAGCAATGACCCTGGAAAAATATCACTAACCAAATCAGAAGAGACCCAAAATTGGGGGAAGAAGAAATGAGAGGGGAAAAAAAAAAAAATATATATATATATATATATATTCTCTCTCTCTCTCTCTCTCTCTATATATATGTATGTATATATATATATATATATATATATACATACATATATATAGAGAGAGAGAGAGAGAGAGAGAATATTCACACACTTGATTTTGGGTGTATTTTAGTCTGTTAGAAGAAACTACTTTCCAAAATTAAAAAAGAAAAAAATACATAAAAATTAAGGGTAAACACAATGAAGGGAGGAATATGACTGTAAAGATGAAAATTTAAAAAGATTCTAAAAAAGAAATTGATAAGAATTGGTTGAAAAAAAAAAAAAGAAAGAATGTGATCAGGCTGGGGGCATCTGGGTACCTCAATGGGTTAAGCCTCTGCCTTCAGCTCAGGTCATGATCTCAGGGTTCTGGAATCCAGTCCTGCATCAGGCTCTCTGCCCAGCACGAAGAGGCTGCTTCCCTCTCTCTCTCTCTCTCTCTCTCTCTGCCTGCCTCTTTGCCTACTGTGATCTCTCTCTGTCAAGTAAAAAAATAAAATCTTAAAAAGAAAAAAAAATGTGATCAATCTGGAGACTAGAATATTCACACACTAGATTTAGGGTATATTTTGATCTGTTAGAAGAAACCATACCCAAAAAGAAAAACCTATATTTATAAAAAAAATAAGTTTAAATATAATGAAGGGCTAGAATATGACTATAATAATAAAAATTTTTAAAAAAATTTAAAAAGGTATTGATAAAATAAAATAGTTTAAAAAAGTTTAAAATAGGAAGGAGGAAAAATTAAAAAGAATAAGAAAAAAAGTTAAAAATAAATTAATGTTGAAAGACTAAAGAATCATGGGAAAGAGCCATGAATTATATGTATTACATTCCCCTACCTCTGGAGTTTCACATTTCTCATTGATTGATGAACTTGGTCTTGCCTGGATATTCTTACTCATTTTCTGGGGGAGGTGCCTAGTGCAGTGATTCTCCAATGTCTTTGCTCAAGGTGGAATTGCACAGCCTTTGTCAAGGGTTAGGCTAAATAATCTGCTTAGTTTTGTTCTCAATAGCTTTTGTTCCCTGAATTCTTTCCATACAGCTTTGGAGGATGAGAATAAAAATAGCAGCCTCCCAATCTCCAGCCCTGGAGGAGCCGAGAGCTTAAGGCCCCACTCTTCATTGCACCTTCAGAGAAAAGCAGTCAGTCACTCCCTTCTCCCTGGTCTTCAGCTACACTCCATGCTCACCCAGCCAGTGACTGAGCATTTCTATCACTGGCACACAGCCCCATTTGGAGTCTTCAAACCAAGAAGATTCCTGCACTGAGCTCCTGTGCTACTCTTCCTGGTGGAGGAAGGTGAGTCTCCTGGACCTGCCACTTGTGGGATCCCTGCTCAAAGAGCAGGAGCCCAGCTATGTCTCAGACCATGGTTTATGGCAACCCCAAGCTGAGAGACCACTCATCTCTGTCTCTGCAGCTGGCTTCCCTGCTCAGATACCTGTCTGCTACACTCAGACACTCCTGGCCCTATTGTGACCCTTCAGGTCCTGTGACCACAGTGTCCCCATGAGGGCTCCACCCTCCATTTATCCTCCGATTGACGTCAACCCTAGGATTGACATCCCTCAGTGGAGCCAACTTCTAAAAGTTCCAATTTTATTCTCTGATTCTCTACTACTTACCAGGAGCTGGCCCTCCCTCTGCAGTCTATATTCCCGTATATTACCTCAGATTCACCTTCTCCGCACGTTCTACCTTCCAGAAAGTGGTTGCTTTTCTGTTCCTGGAATTGCTGCTCTTCTTCTCTTCAATCTGCTGTTTAGTTTGTAGGTGTTTGGAATGCTCTGGTAACTATCTAGCTGAATTCCTGGGATCCTACAATATTTAGGTCTCCTACTCCTCTGCCATCTTGCCTACACTCTCCACCATATATATTTCATTTCATTAAATTGTTGGCAAAAATTTTCTGTTTTCAAAGCAGAAAGCACATTTATTTTTTTTAAGATTTTATTTAATTATTTGGCAGATAGAGATCACAAGTAGGCAGAGAGGCAGGCAGAGAGAGAGGAAGGGAAACAGGCTCCCTGCTGAGCAGAGATCCCAATGCAGGGCTTGATCCCAGGACTCTGGGATCACAACCTGAGCCAAAGGCAGTGGCTTAACCCACTGAGCCACCCAGGCACCCCCAGAAAACACATTTATGTGAGAGGGTAATAGAAGTGATTATTCAAGTTTGTATAAATTTAGCAATATATAATGTTTATTTATTTATTTATTTTTTGCTTTAATATGCATGCCAACATTTTGGCAGTATTTTTTTAAAATCAGTTTTATTGAGATATAATTTATATGCAGGAAAATACCACTTTTTAGTATATGGTTTTCTGTGTTTTGATACACAACAATAAAATCACAAAACTATCACTGTAATTGCAATATAGATCAAAAACATCACTGCAGGATACAGGCAAGATACATGTAGTCAACCCCATGTTCCGCATTCAGTAGCTGATGATTCGTAGTGATTGACTGAGAAAGTTGTTTGTCTATTCTGAACACTTGTTTTTATTTATTTATTTATTTTATTTTGTAGTAGTGCCTTTTAATGAGTGGAATATTTTTTTCTTTAAATTTTTTAAAAATTCCTTTAATTGTGCCAGAATTCATTGTTTATTTACCACACCCAGTGCTCCATGCAATACGTGCCCTCCTTAATACCCATCACCAGGCTCACCCACCTTCCCACCCCTGCCCCTTCAAAACCCTAGGATTGTTTTTCAGAGTCCATAGTCTCTCATGGTTCATCTCCACTGCCAATTTCCCTCAACTACCTTATCTCCATCTCCCCATGAAAGAATGGAATATCTTAATTTTGATGAAGTCCAGTTTAACATTTTTTTCATAGATCATGCTTTTGTTATTATAACTAAGAAATCCTCCTCAGCCCAAAGCTAAAAATATTTTCTACTAAGATTTCTTTAGTAATTGTATAATTTTAGGTTTTACACTTAATTGAATGATTGATTTTGAGTTAATTTTTATATTTAGTGTGAGATATGAATCAAAGTTTATTACTTGCATGCAGATGTCCAAATGTTCTAACATATTTGACAGACTATCTTCTCTCTATTAAATAGCTCCTGGATTTTTGGTAAAAAATAATTAGCCAAATATGAATGCATCTATGTCTGGAATCTATTATTTGCCTTTAATTGATGCAAACATTCTTTTAACAATACTGGCTTTCTTTGTCCAAAATAAATCTTATATGGGCATGATGTTATATTAACTAAAATTGGTAAATCATCCATTTTTCTTTTCAGTTTGATTGGGTTTTGACTCATTTATTACAAAGCTCTGCTGTGAGGTGCATATACAATTAGGACTATAATATTCTCTTGATGAATTTATCTTTTTATCAATAGAGCCTTCTTCATTTCTGATAAATATTCTTGGTCTGAAGTCTACTCTGAAATATATATCTGCTCAAGCTTGCATGGTTTTAACATTTACAAGGTATATCTTTCTTCATTCTTTTATTTATATCTCTATGTTTAACTTATATTTCTTTTAACCAACATATAGTTGAGTTGTTTCTTTTAAACCATTGGGCAACTTATGTTCTTAAATTGGTAAGTTTAGATCATTTCATTTAATATATATATTTTTTACTTATTAGATAACATAGCTACCATGATCATGTTTTTTGTATTTTTATCTTTTCTTTTTTCCTTTTTTTCCTTTTTTTTCCTGCTTTTAGATTGAATAATTTTCTTATAATTCTATTTCTACACTAATAGCTCATTATTTATACCTTTTTATTTTTAAATGTGGAATTATTACCTTAGAATTTACAATATATACTTTAATTAATCATAGTCAAATTTTCAGCATATTTGCTACTTCATAGACAGTATAAGAAACTTAACACTGTATAGCTCTAATTTCTCTATTTATGCTATTTTTCATTTATTATTTTTATTTTTGCTATAAAATCATAACATTCTGCTACTTTTTTTTGCTCTGGGCAGTCAATTGTATTAAATGATTTAAGATTTTAAAAAAGCTATTTTATATTTACCTTTATTTTAACAATTCTCCAGAGGCTCTTCATACCTTTGTGTAAACCCCAGTTCCTGTCTGGTGCCAGTTTATGCTTAAAGAACTTCCTTTTGGAACACCTGCATGGCTCAGTTGTTAAATGTCTACCTTAGTTTAGATTTTCTCTTTTAGTTTTCCACTGTCTTCTGAGTTAGATGTCTTTCTGTTCACTTCTCCAGTTCACTGGTGTTCACACATACGTTGGAGAGATGCAGGGTTTCATGTCCTTGCCCCAGTGACCTAAAGCCTTAACTTTTTAGGGGAGATGATCCAGGCGGGTCTTTATTCTGACCCTACTGCAGTGACTATATACTCTTCAGGCCTAGACCACTGGGGGAGGTTGTCTCAGGTGTCTCACTTTGCCCCCATTTGTATTAGTTGATTATTAGTGCATCACAGGTAACCTAAAGTTTAGGTTAAAGGAACACACATAATATTTCTCAGATTCTGTGGGTAAGGAACACAAGGATGGCAGGCTGGGCCTGTGCTTCCACACCTCTCAGAGCATGCAGTCAAGATTTCCATTGGGGCTGCATTTTTATCTGAAGACTCAGCTAGGCTAGATCTACTTCTGAGCTCACCTGCAAAAATTGTGGGCAGGTTTCAGTCAGATGGACCATTGAGCTTAGGAGTTGTTTCCTGTTGGCAATTGTCAGTAGCTCCTCTCAGTCATTTCCAATGTGAGTTTTTCCAGCTTGTTTTTTAGCATATGAGAAGGGATCCAGAAAGAGGGGGTGCCACCCAGCAAGACAGAAGTAGTAGTTCTTTATAACCTAATCTTAGAGCAAAACCTGTCTTAGCCTGCTAGGGCTACTGTGACCACAGAGCCTGGGTGGCTTAAACTGCAGCAACTTGTTTTCTCATAGTTATAGAGGCTGGTGGTCCAAGATCTGGATTCCAGCATGGTTGGGTTCTGGTGAGAGCTCTATTCCTGGCTTGCAAACAGTTCTCTTCTCACTGTATCCTCACATGGGAGCAAGAGTGGGGTGAGAGAGGACGAGATTAAGGGTTTTAATCCCATTATATGGGCTCCATTATATGATCTCATCAAATCCTAATACCTTCCAAAAAGCCTTGAGATAGAACCGATTAAGATTTAAGTCTTGGGACCCCTGGGTGGCTCAGTTGGTTTCAGCTCAGGTCATGATCCCAGGGTCCTGGAATCGAGTCCCACATTGGGCTCCTTGCTCGTCGGGAGCCTGCTTCCCCCTCTATCTCTGCCTGCCTCTCTGCCTACTTGTGTGTGCTCTCTCTCTCTCTCTCTCACTCTCTCTAACAAATAAATAAATAAAATCTTAAAAGATTTAAGTCTTTAATAAATCAACTTTTGGTAGACATAAAACTTCAATCTAGAACAACATCTCATCAATTTATCTGTATTTAATTATTGGAAGCAGATCACTAGATCAGACCATTAAAAAAAAAAAAAAGAAAGAAAAAGGAGATTACATAAGGGAATGGCTATCAGGAGGTGGGGATCACTTGGACCCATTTCAGAAACAGCCTGACAATAGTCAACTTTCCATCCTTGCAATGATTTACTACTCTTTTTGTTTGTTTGTTTGTTTGTTTGTTTGAGAGAGTGAGATCACAGGGTATGTAGGGGCAGGGATGGGAGGAGGAGAGGGTGAGAGAAAGAGTGAGATAATCTTACACAGGTTCCAATACCAGAGCCAAAATCAGGAGTCAGATGCTTAAATGACTGAACCACTCAGGGCCCCCTAATTCCTTACTTTGTTAAGTACAAAATGCATCACTCCCTCCTGAAGACCCCATAATCTCATTATTTAAATCAAGTCTACATTTTGAAGTTTGTTCATGGAAAAGATCCCGCAAAAGGGAGCAAACTTGCCTTGCATCTGTTGCTATCAAGATTACCGTATTTTCATACAAGACTACATGTGGCTTTTAGCAATTTACTAAAAATTTTACATAAGTTGTTACCTGCTTATAGGTATTATCCATGTCTTCTTTCCATGCTTTTCTAGAGGTGAGTCAGGACTTGCATTTCATTGCAGTTAGGAGGAACATATCTTTTTTTGAGATTTTAGAGTATTAATTGCTTTATACCTCAACCCTCTGATAGGTTAGAAGATCATGGAGTTGTATGTCATCCTTCTATTTTTTATGTAATTTTGATAGAAAAGACACCTTTTCCAATTGTCTATAACTTTGGTAGAAGCCACAATTTCTGGAAGCCATTTTTGGACCTGATGATCCAGAATTTAAAAAAAAAAAAAATCAAAGTATACAACAGGTTTATCTTTCTACTTATTGTTTTGACTTTAGTATTAAAAGGATATTCCTTAATGACCTGAGATAGTTTCCCCAACCTGCTCCCACAAGATTAAACGTTATACTAGCACATGCCTCAAATGTGGAGACACATGGAATTGTCCTGATTCTTCATTACCCAAGAAAGTTGATGCACTCCGCAGACTTTCTTAATAGACATCTTTGATTGAAATATAGTTCTATTATGGAAATAAGAATATTAACACATAAGTGTCAAACTAGTTAAAATATTTCTTTTTTTTACTATTCCTGGAAGGGTTGTGAATATATCCGGAATACATTTTTAAAATTTCAATTTATGTCTTACTTTATTGAGTGCCTTTTAAAATTATAGGTTGACCTAATTTCTTGAAGAAAGCCTAAACTGATAAGAACATATTATTTCTAAGGGTGTAGAACTGTAATAACGGCAACAACTTAAAGACTCAATAAGGTATAATTTAAACCTGATGGTGATGAATGAAACGTTTTAACAAAATATACAAAATATACAATATGATATGGTAAAATACAATTTATAAAGAAAAATCAATGTCCACTAAATAAATAAATTCATTATAGGGAAGAGTCTAAAAAAAAAATCTCTGAGTGGAATTGGTAAATTTTGTAAACACCGTGAATGCTTAATCCCTGATCTTGAAAGAGAAAATTATTATCTTATAAAGATGTCCCTTGACAAGTAATTAGCAAAAGGAACAAAATACAAAGAATCTTTAAAAGGTGGCTAAGATGAATACTATTCAGAATAGACAGAACTTTTTCATAACTGGATTTCCACACTCTCCTACTAACATTTTATTTGAGAGGAATATCTTAGGTCATTACGTTTTAAAAACATTAAAAATAACTTACAAGAGGAATGCTCTGCTATAAAAATATTTCACTTTTCATTCAGAAACACCTTAAATGCTAAAACTAATGGAGAAAATTAATTTTAAGATATTCAAGAAATAGTTAGAAGCTGCCACTGTATTATGGAGTGATTTTTAAAATGTTTTTTATAAATATATGAGTGGAAATAGACACCAGGATACTGAGTATTGTGATAGATATGTTAGGATAGTTTAGAAAAGAGGTGACTTATGGTTAAAATTCTTATACCTTTAAAGGTAATTATAGGTGTTGATATATTAGATTCAGGCATACAATAAGCCTTTGGAAGTAATATTTGTACTCTCTCCTCCATTTATTCTAAATAAAATATTCTAGAAAGCAGAATAATACATCTTTAAAAGGAATTGAATTTTCTCCTACCCACTTAAGCCTCCATGTTGCATCACCACTTCCTCATATCAGGGAGATCATATGATAGTTGTCTTTCTCTGCTTGACTTATTTCGCTAAGCATGATACGCTCTAGTTCCATCCATGTTGTCGCAAATGGCAAGATTTCATTTCTTTTGATGGCTGCATAGTACCCCTGGGGATAAAAATATATGTTTATAAAAAATAAAAAGTTAAAAAAAAAAAATTGAATTTTAATGATGCAAGTTTTAAAGTATAAAATACCTTATCAATGTACTAAGCCTTCATCATTCATAAATATAAGTTTTGTCCAAATTTAAGAGCTCTGTCTCAGATAGATCTGGTACATATGTACTCCAACAATAGATTTCACCTATTGCAACTTTGAATTTCGATATATTGACTCAATAGGTTGAGAACACATGTTTACATCTCCTTAACCATTCTTTAGAACTCAGAGGGCAGCATTTGAGCCCAAAATTTCCTTAGGGACAAACAAACAAAGATAGCAATAATAACAACACTTGGGAAGGCATCCTATCTTCCAACCATAGCTACAGACTCTATTTCCCTATCTTCTTGAATAGTCTTATCTCCACCATCCATAACCTTTAGGAAAGTTTATTATGGTTTTCTTGATATACCAATGATTTTATTCAAGAATAATGTTCTTGTTATGTAAATGATATTTTGAATGTAAATTTCTGGAAAAAATGACATATTTTTATTTAGTTATTGTTATTTTCTTTTTTTTTTAGATTTTATTTATTTATTTGACAGACAGAGATCACAAGTAGGCAGAGACGCAGGCAGAGAGAGGAGGCAGCGGGCTCATGCTGAGCAGAGAGCCTAATGTGAGGCTCGATCACAGAATCCTGGGATCATGACCTGAGCTGAAGGCAGAGGCTTTAACTCACTGAGCCACCCAGGCGCCCTAGCTTTTGTTATTTTCATTGATAGTCCTTAATTTCAGCATCCTGAATAATCCATATTGTCAATAATAATATTTTCTGGGAATTATAATGGGTATATCAGCATTAATGAAGTATGATGAGTTCTTTATTTGGGGAGATAATTGAAAATAATGTTAGTGTAGTTCTGAATTGTGAAACCATCATCTAATAATATAACTGAAAGAAAATGTTGTTGTCTCTGTAAGATAGTGCATACTGAGCAAATCTGCAGCTTTGGAAATTAAAGCAAAGGAGAAGCACTAAATACAAATCCTTACCTGGCATAGAAATCATGTCAGGTATCAGTAGGTAAGCCCACTGTGCTCAGATTTGTCTTGTAGGTAGGCTTACTCATAAGCAAGTTGATATATGAAAAATGGTTATATAAAAATTACTGAATGGGGAAAGTAAATGTATATATCTTTGATCAACAAAGATAAATAAACATCAAAGTGATGCTTAGTAGCCATAAACTGTGCCCATAAATGCAAACCATTTTGAGTTCAGATAAATTTAGTTTCTCAAAACAAATTTATCTCTGTCTTGCTGCATAAATATGTATAAACTTGCACTTCATATTTGAAAATGAAGTAGCTATACAATAGTCTTTTTCACAAAATGAATATTGGGAAAAATTTGTTTTGCTTTTATGTTTATATTTATTTTAGTAAGCTTTGTCCACCCATAAGAAGTCATAAGGTATATTTTTGGGTCAGAGTGGAAGAAAATGTAAATGAATGGTTAAATATTTAAACAAAATCATAATCTAATTATGCTATATAGGGACTAATACAAATAGCTTTCTAAGATATTAGAATCTTATCCGCTTAGCAGCTTCTATTGTAAAAACATGGGATCTGGTAACAAGAGGGCTTGGTTTGAATCCTGGCTGCACTAATTTATGGCAGAGTGTCTGAACTTGGATAATTTTATGATTCAATAAGCCTGTACATCATTATGAGCTGAATCGTTCTCCCCTCCCTGCACCAAAATTCATATGTTGAAGTCCTAAACCCCAGAATGTATCTGTATTGTCAGATGGATTCTTGAAGGAGATGAGTAAGTTAAAATGAGGTCACTGGGGTGGCCCTAACCAGAAATGTGGGTACAAATACATCCAGAGTGAGACCATGTAAGGATGCAGAGGAAGGGCAGCAGCTACAGCTAAGATTAGGGACCTCAGAAGGAGCCAGTGCTGCTGACACATGATCTCAGACTTGCAGCCCCAGAGCTGTGACGTTTTCTATTGTTTAGTCCACCCAGTATGTGGCCTTTTGTTAGGATAGTCCCAGCATTCAATGGCCCAGGCATCCTCTGAGAAATGGGGAAAGCAAAAATCTCAATTTCAGGGTTGGACTGTGACTAAGCAAGTTGCCGCTCTCACTCATACTTTATTTATACCCCTCACGTTCTATAGTTTTGGTTCTCATACTTATCACCCTAGTGTGACAATGTGTGTCTCCAGTGGCCACGCCACCCATAGGGGGTAAACCAACATGGCACATGGCTCCATCATTTGCAGCAGTTTATAATTGTTTGGAAACTGTATCTAGAGTACTTGCAATTGTATCATGATCATTCAGCTTCAGATATATAAAATCAACATCTGTGCTATAATCTATACAATTCAGAAATAATAAGGTTAAAAAATCCTCTCTGTACAGAATAATGTTAATAATGCTTAATTTGGCTAGTACAAAACAAGATAAAAATAAAAGTTTGAATAATAACAACTAACAAGATTAAAAGTGAGACAGCTTTTATTATACTGGGGAGAGAGAAATTATGGTATTAGAAATTGTTAAATTAGGGGTGCCTGGGTGGCTCAGTTATTAAGCATCTACCTTTAGCTCATGTCATGAGCCCAGGGTTCTGGGATGGAGCCCTGCTCTGGGATCCCTGCTGGGCAGGAAGCCTGCTTCTCCCTCTCACACTCCCCCTGCCTGTATTTCCTCTCTCACTCTGTTTCTGTCAAATAAATAAATAAAATCTCAAAAAAAAAAAAAAGAAAGAAAGAAAGAAAAGAAAAGAAAAAAGAAAGATATTGCTAAATTAAAAATTCATCAAAAAATTCTAAAACAATTATTTGTTGACTAAAAATAAGATGTGTGGCACCTAAACTAAGGGAATAAGGAGTGTTTTGAGAATTAGAATACAATTTAAGAAGTCACCAATAAAGGAAGATACGTCAAGATAAGGAAAAAAAAAAGATAAAACCATAAAATTTAAAAACCAGGAGATAGGGTGAGAGAAATACATTCAAATATATCATCAATGACAACCAGCATAAATTTACTGTCTCAATATCACACTTAGGTTGACCTATTCCACTCCCAAGATGACAATTTTGGTTCCCAAGATAATTCTGTCTTTCATATTTAAGACTATTAGACTGTCTGTCTCCCTTTCTCTCTCTCTTTCTCATCTATCATCTCTCTACCATTTATCATCTATCACAACCACACAATTACTGAAAGAAGAGAGTTTAAAATATTTTTGTAATTCTTTCGTTTTCAGATTGCTTTCCACACACATTGTCCTTTGACAGGACTGCATTTTAAAAGTATCTGGAGTAATTCCACTCTGTAAGATTTTGCTAGCAAACGGAAACACTTTTAGTTCTTTTTTTTTTTTTTTAATTTTTAGAGTTTTATTTTAAAATATATTTTTTTATATTTATGAAAGCTATTTCCAAATCTAGGGGAAAAGGTATACTTAAAAATATTAGATTCTATCACTGCTCACTACTATTCCTTTCTTCTTTGTGCAATTATTCAAAAATATTTTGCTTTAGGGTGCCTGGGTGGCTCAGTGGTTAAGCCGCTGCCTTCGGCTCGGGTCATGATCTCAGGGTCCTGGGATCGAGTCCCATGTCGGGCTCTCTGCTCAGCAGGGAGCCTGCTTCCTCCTCTCTCTCTCTCTCTGCCTGCCTCTCTGCCTACTTGTGATTTCTCTCTGTTAAATAAATAAATAAAATCTTTAAAAAAAATATTTTGCTTTATTCTTCCATTTTTAAATATAAGTACATATATATGTATTCATATATATTTTCTTTACTTTTTACATAAACAGTAATATAGTCTACACATTTTTATTCAATTTGCTTGTTTTCTTGGAAAATAGTTTAAAGAGTATACAGAAAAAAAACCGTATGACTTTGTTTTTTTAGAACTGTATAATAGTCTGCTGTGTGGGTTTATTCAACAAATGTTTTGATGGACGTTTTAGTAGTTTCTGATTTCATCTATTACAAATAGTGCTATAGTAATTAGAAAAGATTAGAAAAGAAACATATTCATTTGTACAACTTTTAGTAGCTTTAAATTTTATTTTATCTCCTTTAAAACATACTACCAGCTACATTTGTTTGTTTTATTTAGTGGTTATCTTATAGTCTATAACATGAATCTTATTTAGTGATTATCTTATAGTCTATAACATGAATCTAATTCCAAGTAATATTATGCTGCCCACATATGAATTGGTTCTGCTACTCTCCTTAGTGTAGATTCAGATTTTTGTCTGCTAGATTTGCCTGTCCTGGAGGGCTGCTGCTGCTGCTTCTTCTTCTTCTTCTTCTTCTTCTTTCTTCTTCTTCTTCTTCTGATTTTATTTATTTATTTGATAGAGAGAGATCACAAGTAGGCAGAAAGGCAGGCAGGGAGGGAGGGGGAAGCAGGCTCCCTGCTAAGCAGAGAGCCCCATGCGGGACTTGATCCCAGGACCTCGAGATCATGACCTGAGCCCAACCCACTGAGCCGCCCAGGTGCTCCCTGAAGGGCTTCTTTTAATGTTTCTTTTCATGCATGTCTGCTGATAGTGGAGTTTTTAGCTTCTGTGCTGTTAAAATAGTCCATATTTTTCTGTTTCTTTTTTTTTTTTGAAAGATATTTGGTTGCATTGAATTATAATTTTGTTTTTCCTTTTTTAACTTTGTTAAAGATTTTGTTTCCCTATATTTTTGGTTCACATTGTTTCTGATGAGAAATCTGTTTCTCTATACATAATGTCTTCCACTTCCCACCACCTCACTGCTTCTAAGATACTCTTTTTGAATATTTTTTTCTTCTTGAATAATTTTAAAAATATTGAGTATGATGTCCCTGGATGTAGTTTCTTTTATGTTTCTTTTGTTTGGGTCTCATTAAGGTTCCAGACATGTGGTATTCATAGTTTTTAACATTTTAAAAAACAGGCAATGTCCTTCAAGTATTTCTCATGCCCAAATCTTCTTTTTTAGGGACTCCCAATTACAACTCTTCTGCTGCCTGAAGTTGTCCCATGATTCATTGATGTGATGTAATCATATTCACACTTCTTTTGTTCTGCAACCTATTTTTCATCTTGGCCATTACATGTTTCTTCAATCTCTAAAGATTCAAATTTTTTTTTATATATCATGTATCTATTTAACATGCTCAATCTTCATTTTCTTAAAAAGCATGCAGAATAATGTTATGATAATACTTTAAAGCCATTTTGTATTAATTTTCATTTCTGTCTTTCTGTATCTGCTTTTACTTACCATTTTTTTTTCTCCTCTTTGTAGGTCATGTTTTATGCCACTGTTGAGTGACTTTACTTTTTGATCAGTTGCCAAATCTCATGAATTTCACCCTGTTGGAAGATTGATAGCCAGGACTTCTCCAGTCTAGGACTAATTTTACAGCAATGATGAAACAATACACTTGTATCTAATCTGTTTCTGCTTGACCTACAAGACTTTCCATGGTGATGAGGGACTATCAACACTTTCTGTGTGAGCTCTCAGATTTGTTTCCTCTCCCCACGTTAGGTGGATCTTTCCTCACCTCATGAACTGGTCACAAGCATGCTTAAGACTCCCTGGGGACCTTCTGGGACTCTGAAGCTTTGTCACTACAGCACTCTCTCTTGTCGTCTCTCAGTCTGGCCTCTCTAGCTGTCTTGGCTCTCCTGGACTCCCACTCTACCTTTTCAGTTCAGAGAGACTCAGTCTCTATTGATGGCCCATTGCTGGCCTATATCTTGGAATTTCTCTCCCAAAAGTTAGTTGGGAATATCATACAGCCCACTTTGTTGCTCTTATCCCAAGGATCAGTGTCCAGAGTTGCCTAATGTCCAGGGCCTCAATACAAGTTTTCTCTGTGTTTTCAGTTAGTTTCAGTGGGAGATCTTTTTTTTTTTTTCTTAATTGGACAATGAATGGACTTTGACAGTATTGTTTTATTTCCTTTCAGACTTTGAAGTTATTATTCTTTTCCCAGAGTGGCTGCACCGGTTTGCATTTTCAAAAAGAGTCTACGAGGGTTCCCCTTTCTCTACATCTTTGCAGATACCTTTTGTTTCCTGTGCTGTTAATTTCAGACATTCTGACAGGTTTGAGGTGATATTTCATCATAGTTTTGATTTGTATTTCCCTGATGATGGGTGATGTTGAGCATCTTTTCATATGTCTGTTAGCCATTTGGATGTCTCTTCATGTCTTCTGCCCATTTTTTTTTCTTTTACCTGGATTAGTTGTTTTTTGGGGTATTGAGTTTTATAAGATCTCTTTGTTTGTTTGTTTCAAGTTTTTATTTAAATTCTAGCTAGTTAACATATAGTTTAATATTGGTTTCAGGAGTAGAATTTAGTGATTCATTACTGCATTTAATACCCAGTGCTCATCCCAACAAGTGCCCTCCCTAACACTCATCACTCATTTAGCCCATCCCCCATTTGCCTCCCTCCAGCAACCCTATTTGTTCCCTACAGTTATAAGTCTTATGGGTTGCTTTCCTTTTTTTTTTTATCTTTTTCTCCTTACCCTATTGTCATCTGCTAAAGTTTTATAAGTTCTTTTTATATTTTGGATGATAACCCTTTATCAGCTATGTCATTTGCAAATATCTTCTTCTGTTCCTGAGGATGTCTTTTAGTTTTATTGATTGTTTCCTTCACTGTGAAGAAGATTTATCTTGATGAAGTCCCAATTGTTCATTTTTGCTTTTGCTTTCCTTGCCTCCAGCAATGTGTCTGGTAAGAAGTCGGTATGGCTGAGGTTAAAGAGGTTGCTGCCTATGTTCTTCTCTAGGATTTTAATGTTTTCCTGTCTCACATTTAGGTCTTTCATCCATTTTGAATTTATTTTTGTGTATGATGTTAGGAGGCAGTCCAGTTTCATTGTCTTGCATATGGCTGTCCAATTTTCCCAACAGCGTTTCTTAAAAAACATTGTCTTTTTTTCATTGGATATTCAATCTTGTTTGTTGAAGATTGTTTGTTGAAGTTGGTCATATAATTGTAAGTCCATTTCTGGGTTGTCTATTCTGTTCCATTGATCTATGTGTCTGGATTTATTTATTTATAACAGTACTATACTGTCTTGACGACTACAACTTTATAATATAACTAGAAGTTCAGAATTGTGATGCCTCCAGCTTCAGTTTTCTTTTTCAAGATGGCTATTTGGGGGATGCCTGGGTGGCTCAGTTGGTTAAGCAGCTGCCTTCAGCTCAGGTCATGATCCCAGCGTCCTGGGATTGAGTCCCACATTGGGCTCCTTGCTCTGCAGGGAGCCTGCTTCTCCCTCTGACTCTGCCTGCCACTCTGTCTGCCTGTGCTCACTCTCGCTCGCTCTCTCTCTCTGACAAATAAATAATTAAAATCTTTAAAAAAAAAAAAAAAGATGGCTATTTGGGGGTCTTTTGTGGTTCCATATACATTTTAGGATTTGTTTGTCCTCCTTTTGGAAAAATACTATGGATATTTTGATATCCCTATCAAAATTGCATTAAATGTGTAGGTTGCTTTGAGTAGTATAGACATTTTAACATTTGTTTTTCCAGTCCATGAGCATGAAATGTTTTTCCATTTCTTTGTGTCATCTTTAATTTCTTTCATTAACTTTTTTCTTTTTTCTAATTTTATTTAAATTCAATTAGTTAACATAGCATTCAATTAATTTAAATAACATTTATTTAAACTAGATTAGTGTATCATTAGTTTAAGATGTAAAGTTCAGTGATTCATCAGTTACATGTAACACCCAGTGTTCATTACATCATGTGCCCTCCTTAATGCCTTCACCCAGTTACCCCATCCCCCCACCCACCCATCAGTTTGTTTCCTGTAGTTAAGAGTCTCTTATGGTTTGTCTCCCTCTCTGGGTTTATATAATTCTTTATTATATATATAATAAAATTATATAATTTTAATAAAATATTTTAAAATAAAAATATATAATTTTATTTTAAAACATTATATATTTTATATATTTATATATAATATATAAGTTACATATATTTTATATATATATATCTCCATCCCCTATGACCCTCTGTTTTGTTTCTTAAATTCCTTATATGAGTGAAACCATATGATAATTGTCTTTCTCTGATTGACTTATTTCACTTAGCATAATACCCTTCAGTTCCATTCACATGCTGTAAATGGTTAGATTTCATCCTTTAAGATGCCATTATAGATTTATATACCACATCTTCTTTATTCATTCGTCGAAGGGCATCTGGGCTCTTTCCATATGGACAACAGACATAAGAAAAAATACTCAACATCACTCAACAACTGGGAAATACAGATCACAGATCAAAATCATGAGATACACGCACCAGTCAGAACAGCTAAAATGAATGTGAGGAAACAACAAACGTTGGTAAGGCTGCAGAGAAAGAGCAGCCCTCTTACACTGCTGGTGGGCATGAAAGTGTTATATCTACTTTGGAAAACAGTATAGAAGTTCCTCAAAGAGTTGAAGGGGGAAAAAAAAAACACCTATCCTATGACCAGCAATCGCACTACTAAGTATTTACCCAAAGGATACAAACACAGTGATCTGAAGGGGCACCTGCATCCCAGTGTTTATAGCAGCAATGTCCTCACTAGCCAAATTCTAGAAAGAGCCCAGATATCTTCATTCTTATTATTGTTACTCTGATTTTTTTTTTCTCTTTGCTTTCTTAGTGTTTGCTTTGTTGTTCTGAGTTAACTGCACCATAATTATTTATATTTCACTATTCTTATTTCAAAGACAACATTAGCTTTTGCTTATTATACTTGTATAATTTTACTTTTTTGCTCTTATATTTAGCATTTAAGATCTTCTATTTAATTTTTTTTGGCTTATTGAGATAGATATGCAGGTAAGCAAGGTTTTAATAAACTTTATTTTCAGAATAATTTTGTATTTATAGAATATTTGCAAAGAAAATAAAAAAAGTCCTATAGCTTGCACCCAATTGCCCCTATTATTAACAACTTACATTACTGTGGTATACTTGTAAAATTAAACAATATGTATTAATACATTAGTAACTACAGTCCATATTTTATTCAGATTTCCTTAGTTTTTCCCAGTGTCATTTTTTTTTTCCTGTTTTAAAAGATAACATATTACATTTGGTCAATGGGTCTCCTTAGGCAACTCTGGCTCTGACGGTTTCTCAGACTTCATTTCTTTTTATAACCTTGACACTTTCGACCAATATTAGTTAGGCTTTTTCAGAATGATTCTCAGTTGGGATTTGTGAGATGAATTATCATTATTATTATTATTATTATTATTATGTGTTTTTGAAAGAAAGATCACAGAGGTAAAGTGCTATGTTTATTCCATCATATCAAGAGTATAAATTATCAACACAATTTACCACTGTTGATGTTGGCATCAATCACCTGGTTCAGGTAGTGTTTGTTGTGTTTTTCCAAGTAAACATCCTCCTTTTCCATATGCACAGCTCATATTTAAGGAGTGGGGAGTTATGGTTCACCTCCTGAGAGTAAAGTATCTCTACATAAATTATTCAGAATTATTCTGTAATGGAGATTTTTGGCTTTTCCCCATTTTTTTGTTTGTTTATTCAATTATTTATTTATATCTGCATAGACTCATGATTTTTTCATATTTTTATTAATAATCCATTGGTACTTTATGATACTACTCAGATTGTTTTAGCTTTAACCATTGGGTACTTCTTCTTCATACTGCATTTATAACATACTCCATTTCCACATATTCCATTATATTCAAAATACTCCATTATATTCTCTGTGTGTGTGCCATTATATTCTGTGTGTGTGTGTGTGTATGTGCATGAGAATCACTTCCTTACTTTCTGGGATTGCAAGATCTTCGAGGCTCATTCTGCATATTTCTTGTTTAGCCTCTAGAATCCTCCATTTTCCCAAAGAGACCTACTTTTATTTACTGGAGAATGGTAATAGATACCCTGATATAGTTGCTAGATGAGCATATATTGAGGTTTCATTTTTTTTCTAGGCCCTCTCATCTGACAAGCAAGGAAATCTATGTGTGTATACTAACCTGTGTATGTACGTATAGCTACAAATATTTCTGCATGTAGTCATCTGTGCCTATATTTAGCTAAATATAAATCCATACTAACGTCTCCAGCTCTGATTCATTGCAACATGGACCACTCTAGGCTTCTCATCTTTCTTGTCTAGAAACTTCCAACCCAACAATAAGAAACCTTGTTCCACCAAGCACCAGCTTTTTATTTAGCTGTTAAATGCCAAGATGCACCTGCTAGAGTGTAAAAATTATTAATTCATACATTTGAATTGTAACATAGTTACAATTCAATGTAACTATGGTGCTTATGTAGTTTCTTTTGCCTTACCCTATAGATTCCATTTATTTTCAAATTTGTGAGGGGTATTTTTGATTTGGTTTTTTTTTTTCAGTTTTCTTCAATGACAGTATGCTTCTCATGGTGATCCTACTTGAACATTCTGCTTCAATATTATTAAAAATAATACACATTATGCAGAATATTTTTCTTTTCTATATATCTGTCAATATTTCATATTCTTCATAATTGTTTAAAAACACCTACTTAAAATTCTATGTTATGGACGCACTTTTATATATATAATATTTTCTGTGTAATTTTAATTATTTGATATATATGTAGTTTTATTTTATTAAAAATCTTGCAATAATATCCATATATATATGTATATATATATATGTAATTATTTCTATCTGGAAGAAACATTCTTAGAAGTGGAGTTACTAGATAAAATTTACATGTAATAAATATGATAGTATTACCTTGTTTCCTAAAGGGAATTATATTAATTTACACTAATCTGTATGAATGAGATTGCCAATATCCATACAATCTTCCTGAATTCGGTGTAAGAACTTTCTCAACTTTTTGGCCAAACTGATAAGTATATTCCCACTATTAAATTTGTATGTATTTAATTATTGACCAATATATTAATGTTGTTGAATATCTAGTTTTTAATATATATTTTTAAATTATCTTTTAAATTATTGTTTGATAAAGTTTTTTTTTTATTAAATGGAAATAGGCCTACAACTGTGGAAAATATTTTCTCCACTATGTTCTAGTTTGGGATATAATTTTTAATATTTTTGGTCATGAAGGAGTCTTAAAATTATGTAATAAACTCATTAACTTTTTCTTAAGTCTTAGGCTCTGTATCATTTTGGTTAGTCTCCAAAATATTTAAATATTTTGCTCTTTTTTAAGTAATGTTAACATTTTTGTTTTATTCCCATGCCATTTTAGTAACCTTAGAATGACCATACACAGTTTTAATAATCATTTATAATTTTCCAACTTTTCTATATTGAACATATATTAATATCAAATCCATATAAATAAAACATTATTCAAAGAATAGAAGTCAAAAAATTGAATACAGGCAAGTTTCTGTAGTCCTTTTCTTTCCCTTAACTTTTAATTGTGTATATTATTTTTGATAGAGTACTATTTTTTTGAGAATTCTGTGTTTTAAATTTTCTTGTGACCTCCAATAGGGAGAAACTATCACATTTAATTTGACTTGTTGACTGTTTTAAGGTTAAATATTGAAATACACCCCCTAGCAAGTAGAACTTTTGCAAAGTTTTATTTACTTTTTAACTTTGGGCCAGAGGTTCTACCATTCCACAGTGTTTATGTTTCACTGATGAAAGAAAACATATGCAGCATTTGATGCTAATTTAAAGTTGACCTCTAGAAACATAGTCTGAGTTGGTAATAATTCATTTAATGGATTGCCCAGTTAATCAGACAAAATTAATTTATAGTCTCTGGTGCAGAAAGAAATTCAGAGTGATAGAAGAAGCCAGTCTCCTTTTATAATCGTGCACTTTCATTGCACTGCAGTAACTTACAATCAATAGGTAGTCACATCTGATTAACATCCCGGATTTAGAGAGTGCCCTGCTATCTCAATCTCCACAAATGAGAAACTTACACAGACTTGGCAAGTGTGAGAAATGAGCCTGAATTAACCAAAGTACATCAGGTGAAACAAAATTCTCCATTGAACAAATAGGTATTTTATAACATTGAGACATTTTACTCCATCTCCCAGGATATTCAAGTGAATATAGAGAATAATTTACTCTCCCACTTTACTCACCACCCCCCAACACTAGTACTAGTTGTAATTCCTTTTTTTTTTTAAAGATTTTATTTATAGTTATAACTCCTAATGTGCAGGTAGAGGGTCTTTTGTAATCCAGCGACTCAGGTGCTGGGTCTTCTCCAATGTGCTTGCCTCCTCCCTGCATTAGCTGCCCATTCCAATGGCTAAACCATAGGACTTTATCATCGCCTATGCAAGTCCTTTAGAATATCACTTCAAAAATGTCACTCTCCTCATTCTTACTTCTTTCTATTCATACCACTTCCTTCCGCACTACAACTCCAATGAAAGATTAGCCCCAAATAGCTTCCAATGCATTAACCCTGAATTTGTAACCCCACCTCCTTAATTCTGCAGCTATTTCTTGAATTTAAATTCAATCATCAATACTTACACCCCTTTCTGTGCCTACAGTCAAGACTATCTTTAGCCCTCCGTAGGGCAATACAAACTGTGGTTAAATTCATATGCATAATAATCCCATTCCCCACGCCCTGACAGCTGTTGTGACTATAAACAATGGGTACCTAGGCCAGAAGAAATCTTTTTAAATTCACAATCACCATACTGAATTAAGTCATTATTTCTGCCCAACAATTGTGCTATATTGCTCTATTCTACCTCCTCAACATTTCACTTCTTACCTGTTTTCCTTTAGTTTACAACACTGCTTTCCCCTGTCCCTGCTTCTCAGTTGATAACCTAAACTTCACTGAGAAAATTGATACCTGGTACCTTCCTGAATATATGCTCATATACTCCAGCTTCTCTCTTGTTATTATGGTTGTTGTTAATATGTTTCTGGTTGGAGCATGCCTTGTTGCAGTTAAGACTGTATCCTCAGCTTAATTTTTTGCTTTGCTACATGTTTTCCCATTCATTCTATTCTAAGCCCCACACCCAGAGGGAACTGCTAACAAGGAAATCAGATAGTGTTGCTACATCACATTATTGATGACTGGATACAGAAGAAATTTTAGTTTATTCATCAATAATCCATTTTCTTTGGAAACCTATCTTCCTCATTATTGGTGACCCTGTAATGATCCATTTCAATGGGTCACTACTGTGGATACAACTGCATCTTATCCACTAGATCGTTTTTACTTCTGAAATAAAAATAAATGTCAAATTATCTAATTTTCACAACATTCTTTATATATACAAACACACACACACACACAATTTTTTAATTTATTTTTTACTTGTTTATTTCTCTTTTCCTGTCCTATACAACCATGGAGATTCTAAAAGTCTGACTTCATCTTTTCCTCTGTTCTAAGATTTTTGCTGATATACTTGCAGTATGCTGACAAAACCTCCATCCTGTGGATCTGACTGATTCTTGGAGAATTTCACCTTAAAGCTTTCATTTGTGCTGCTGTAAATTTATGATGATGATATCATCTGGGCCAACTTGTCAAACCTTTACAAGTCAGTTCTCTCCCTCATTGTCCATAGTAGCTACTTTGCATATCATCTTTATTCCACAAATTCAAATGTTCTCTCTTTACTCTTAAATTATGTTAATTTCTCTCCTGTGAAAACAGAATATTTAGGTGAAAGCTCCAAAGCTGCAAGTTCATTTTTAAGTACCTCCTTCTGTCCATTACAGATAAAAGTGTCTCTTCTATAAGGCTAATCTTTTGTTTTACTCTTGGATCTACTTCCGTCCTAATTTTGACAGAGTCATACCCTTGTGGCACCATACTTTTGGTACTAACTCATTCTCCTTGTACTGGCATTTCTTTCTTTCTTTCTTTCTTTCTTTCTTTCTTTCTTTCTTTCTTTCTTTCTTTCTTTTTCTTTCTCTCTCTCTCTCTCTCTCTCTTTCTTTCTTTCTTAATAAAATATTTTATTTTAATTTATTTGACAGAGAGAGACACAGCGAGAGAGGGAACACAAACGGGGGAGTGGGAGTCCAATGCCGGGCTCCATCCCAGGACCTGGCATCATGACCTGAGCCAAAGGCAGACTCTTGACAGCTGAGGCCCCCAGGCGCCCTTTATGTTGGTATTTCTCAGCTTCCCTTCACTACCACATCCTCAGCTTCTCCCACCAACATAAGTGGTCCCTCCACTCTCTGCCACATCCACGCTTCTCTTTTTTTTTTTTTTTAAGATTTTATTTATTTATTTGACAGAGAGAGATCACAAGTAGACAGAGAGGCAGGCAGAGAGAGAGAGAGAGAGGGAAGCAAGCAGGCTTCCAGCTGAGCAGAGACCCCCCGATGTGGGACTTGATCCCAGGACCCTGAGATCATGATCAGAGCAGAAAGCAGGGGCTTAACCCACTGAGCCACACAGACGCCCCACTCTTCTCTTCTTGTTGGCTTTCTTCTTAGAGCAGTTTCACCCATGTCCCTACCTTCAGTTCCCATCTTTACATAATACCTCTGCAATACCTGTCATTAGCCACTTTCTCCACAGACCCTCTGATCTACATACAACTGTTTCCATACTTGAATGAGTCATATCCACCTCAAACGGTCTAAAACTTAATTCTTCTCTCTCAAATTGACCTTTCTGGGGCACCTGGGTGCTTGGTTAGTTAAGCATCTACCTTCAGCTCAGGTCATGATCTGAGAGTCCTGGGATTCAGTCCCATATCAGGATCCCTGCTCAGCGGGAAGTCTGCACCTTCCTCTCCCTCTGCTCCTCCTCCAACTTGTGCTCTCTCTTGCTCACTCCCTTTCTCAAACAAATAAAATATTAAAAAAATAAATAAAATTGACTCTTCTGTTTCCTATTGTAATGAAAGTCATTGTTATCTATCAATTTGCTCAAATTAGCACTGGAGGTATTATGTTTAATACTTCTCTTGGTTTTCACATTCAAACCACATGTTGCAGTTTCTATATCTACAATGCTCATATCCATCCTCTTTATTCACCCCACACTAGCCCTGCCTTAGAACAGAGAACACCATCTCTTACTTAAATTTCTTCACCTCACTCAACACCCAGCTCCTGGCCTCCAGTCTTTCCCTCATTCTGTTCCTGGTTCACAATGCCTCCCGAGTGATCTATCTTTAATTAAAATATGAAAAGGTTACTTTTAAAACACAATCATGATCTCCATAAATTTCAACCCAAATTAAAACTTGTTGATATGGTTTACAATGGTCTACATGCCCTGCTTCTTTTTATTTCAGACTTTGCTCATCCTTGCATCCCCTCCGTGCTATCCCCAGATAAAACAAACTCTTGGTGTAATTCTCTGGTATGTCATGTTGTCATTTGTTTTTGGAATTTATTATCCACTTTATATCTGCCTAGAATACTCCTACCCATTCTCTCACTACTTCTCAGTGATCCCTGCTCATGGATGGACATGTTTACCTAGGTGATATTCAAGCATATGTGCATTAGACTCTCCCATTCTGTGCCCCTCTAGCACTCAACATCCCCCTTGGCCCATTTATCATTTTGTTCCGTTTGAAGAGTTGTGTTTAACTGACAATGTTGCAATCTCCATGAGAGCAAGAGCAATGCTTCCTTCCTGTATCGTGTTTATCTTTACACAGGGACAAAGAGGAGACACTCAATAATTATTTGTAGGATGAATAAACTGATTTTTTTCTCAGCTAGGATGTATAAAATATATTAATCTAAAGAAGATATTTTCACCGTACTTAAACACCTAAGTAGCTTTCATGAGAAAATAAATTTATTCTATGGTTTTACATGCAGAATCAGGATTAGAAAGCAAAGGTTATAGAAAATTTCACTTGGATACACTGAAGTACTTTCTAATGGTCAGAAGTGTCTAGAAATGAGATGTCTTAGCTTATGGGAGAGTAGCCTCCAAATCAGAGACTGGGCTATGACAACAGAGAAATAATGTGAGACAATTCACTTTTATAGTCAGCTTTGTCAGCATTTCACAGTACTGTGCTGGATTGCAAATAGCTTGGAGGCATCGAAAATGGTGAAGGAGCACTTATATAATGTTATTCCAAATCTGTATTTGGTTTTGGCAAAGACAACAGTGTAATCTTAATCTGTACATACAGAGAAACAGTGCAGGTGCCCTTTGATGGCTTACATTAATATCAGAGCTCCCCTCTATGACAACATTTGTCAGAATGGGAGCAGTCATGTGATTGAGTTCATTGTAAGACCTCTCCAAGACATTCATAGCTGAATTGACTTCCATGCTCTGGAGATTAACTTTGAGGAAGGTGTTTTAACTTTGCTGAGACAATGGAGAATATAAATCCAGAGGCAAGGTAAGCTTCACCTGTTGCTACCAGTGCAGTCACATGAGGACCCAGGCTGAGAGCCCCACTCCATGCTTATGGGTTTAATGCTCTGTGGCAATTGTCTTGAAATTCTTAATGATTTTATTTTCGAATTTGTGTTTTGTATCTTAAATATGGTATGAAATTGGAGCATGAAGGTAGAGACTAAGAACTTCGGTTCATGTGTAGTACCAACTATCGTTGACTCCCTGTTGAGGCTTCTTACCTGCTTTCCCCTTCCAGTTTCTGTTCCATGACCATTCCTGCCCTCCTTCTAGAGTAATGACCAGAAAGTTTGGGGGGCATGAGGGATGGACACATTCTTCTGTTACCTTCTGGCTTGCAATAGGGATCTGCTCTCCAGGAATGGTTGGGGTCATAGGTAAAATCGATGGCATCTCTGGGCAGGATGAAACAGTGGACAAACTATCCTAGACTGATAGGGTCATGGTACAGTTGATGGCAACTTTACTATGTCCTCCCACCAGCCCACAATCTAAGTATAGATAGCATCAGGCAGGGAGGTTATGATGCCTGAGGTCCCCTGTCCACCATGTGTGGGGACAATAGGCTGCTAGCACAGGAGTGTTAATTTCTCTTCACACCGCTGGAGTCCTGGATTTTCATTTTGCACTGGGCTCACAAATTATGTAGTTAGAACTCTCTAGAAGCCAAGCATATTACAGAAGCGTATTCATTTAAAAAATAATTTCTAAGTCAATGCGTGTAGGTTAATGACATGCATAAGTTTGATTATATACACAAATGCTATAGATATGCATGTGTGTTTGGATTTAAAGAAACATATTTTTATATGGGTAAGTTTTGGAAAGGCAAATGAGAAATTTTATTTTTTTATTTCATTTATTTATTTTGCTAATGAGAAGTTTTAATATACAAAAACAATATTAATGCATTCTGTAAGAAAAAAAGTAGTTAAGCACCAGATATGTGTAACTTATTCATGGTTGAGTTTGGCATAATAGTAAATGTATAAATATGTATTTTAACCAGTCTTTTAACCAAATGCTCTAAAAAATTTTGTGGTACTTTCATATTGCGATCCTAGGCTTTTTGTCTCTGTACTTCATGCACTCAATGATGTTATTCCACAGTAAGACAGTATCAGGTTAATTGCACCAATGGCTTTTGCTACTTCAAGTATCTAGAAGGTTATTCTGGAACATAAAGTGAATAGCTGTCTCCCAGGTGGTGGGGCTAATATGATAAACTCTGCCTTCTTGAATCTGTTTCAAAAAAATTAATAACAAAATTTAACCTTTAGTTCACATTGCTACAGATTCTTTTTGCTTCTAGGGGCCCCGGAGTACTCTCTCTCTCTATTGCTCCCACCCTCATCCATAAGGCTTAAGAGCCCTTGGATGTCTCCTATGAATGCAAATAAACCAGAATTTGTCTGAATAGGATGCATTCCAGTAACTGTGAAATACTAACTGATTAAATTTCAAGTGCCCAACCACTTTTTTGGACCATTACCCCTTGGGACTAATTCATGGAAATTAAATGATACATTAACTTATAGGTCAAAGTCAAATGTACCTCCCCAGGCAGGAATTTTTGCTCAAATTTGCCATTCTGCTTGAAATAAACCTCTTACACTTCATCAGTCTGAGTTCAGCTTCCAGACTCTGTGGGATTCAACAACATATCCTCTAAGGTAATAGATTCTCCCAGGCAGAGAACCATGTGCTGACATTTCCCCAGGAAATAGTTGCCCGTGAGTGCTCTCTGTTGTAAACAGTGATCTTCCTAGCAATCCCAAAACTATAAGGATTTTCTTCAAATCAGGTTCAGGTTAACTAGGTTTGGGGTATTTTAGTTTATGTGGAGATTGCCTCTCATAATTTTACAATGATGATGTTTTCCAAAGATATTATCTACAGCTATGGAGATGTGAAATAAGAAAGCAAACATAGGTTAGCCAAGGGTCTCAGAATATTTACTATGAAAATAAATAATCTTTTTACTTAAGGGTGATTAAGAAAGATCTTGGGGATATATTCTAATCTACAAACACATTTAAAATCATTGAAGAGACACTTGAGTACCCATGAGAGTAAACAAATGCCAATATTATATGATATGTTGATATCATCTTATAACTCTGAGCCCTATTCTCTTCCTTGTAGATAACTGGATTTTCCTAAATAGTATTTCTTTGCTTTAAGTTCTTAGACAAATATGACTGTTTTACACTGATTTAGGACATGATTCTCACAGATATTCTTCAGATAAAGATTTGATAATTCCATTTTCTGATGATTCATTCATTCTGGAAGATTAGACTTTTCTAGGGCTTTTTTTTTTTTAATTTTTTTAAGGTTGGTGGGGTTTACAACCTTGTTTCAATGTTCAGAGTCTATCTTCTTCCACACTGGTTAAATCCTCTTGTATTTTTCAACACTTATCTTTCTTAAAATTCACTCCAAACCTTCAATTTCCCGATTCTCTACACTCTACACTTCATTCACACAGATGAATCTAGTAAGCAGTGTAATTTGAATAGATTTTTCCAGAGGAAAGGTAGTGAGTTATATCATATACCTTTGAATCCTTTCAGGACAGCTGTGAGTTCAACTTCAGCTGGGGTGAATTTTTCTAGATTCAGGGTAAGAGCATCCTACTTAATGGACATTCACTTTTGTCTGAGAAACACCTCCAACCATCCATAAGACATGGCCAGCATATTACAGACAGCGTGAAAGTGAGAAGACAATTATTTGTCAATAAATGCTTCTGTTTCCTTTTCTTCCTATGGATAATCCTAAAGGGCCTTATATCTAGGTGCAATTAAGTTTGTAAACATGTGATACTTAAACTCATAGGACCTACTCCTATGAGTTACATCCATAAGTATACTTACATCCATAAGTATACTAAGGTCACAACTCTTGCTTCTGGTTATTGCCAATAGAGAGAGGAGACATTAACCCTGGCTTGATTTCTGTATGGGGTCAGCTCAATGTCTTGAATGATCTGTTTATGGATTGATGCCATTCTAGCCTCCAACAGGAAAAGAGAAGATTTAAACATTAATGTTGAGGGAAAATACTCCTGATGGCTAAAATGGTGAACAGTTTGTAGTGGTTGTTGCCTTTATATGGATCAAGAAATGATTTGAGATGATCACATGCATGGACTTCTGGTATGTGACAAATAACTTGGCTATTTGGTCAAGGGTTTGGAAAGAGCAAGATTAGTGAAGGTCTCAGATTAACAGAAGAGGCATGTGGCTGGACATGAACTGTAGGCATAAAGGGAGTAATTATTATGTCTTAAATCAACGTCTGCTGGAGAACAATGAAGAATAGGAACTCAACCACTAAGTTGTCATCCTGTCCAGAAGATGTCAACCAGTATCTTTGGCCACCCTTGTGCTTACAGATGAGTTAAAAAATGGAGTAGCCATGAGAAGATATATGAAGCCTGTAGCAAAACTACTTTGTTCATTACCTTATCAAAGCTAATTTGTTCATTATTACAACTATCCCTTGAAGAACCCAAATAGGCACTGAGTGGCAGTTTGATCCTTTTGGAACTCTTTGAATCTAGATTTGTACAGATTGGATTTCATATATATCCCATATGTGTGAATTTGTTTTCCTCTGTGATTTTTCTGTTTTACCCCTATGCTGTATAACATTGTTTCCTTATGCCCATGGCATTCACTGGAAGTTAACCTAAGAGAACATCAGAAAGGCCTATAGAAAGCTCAGCTAGGGTGCCATTACACCTTTAGAGTTGAGATAATGCTTCCAGAAAGTGTTGAACGCACTGAACCAATGTTCTATATATGCTGCTGTGAGTCTTAAAAGTAAGAATGCATGGCACTGGGGATAAAGACATAGAAGTCAGAGTAGCCACTTTCAACACCCTTCCTGTGAGTGCCCTGTAGGAAAATTTTTGCTTTTTCTTCTCACAGTCGTAATCTTTGCTGGATTAGTCTTCAGGGGAGGGAATGTACATAGGGTATCAGAAAATTTTCCACTAAGTCTGAAGCTACAACTATCTAGTTAATTTCATCTTATGATAATGGAAGAGCAGGTAAAAAATGATAACAATTAATTAATTAAAGACAGTATACTAATGCAGAAAATTAACCTTGATTACTATGAGGACTCGGAGCTGTTGCTGCATAAGGGGATATCAGAGAAGTTTATTTGTAAGACTTTGGCATTTCCAGGTGACTCCAGGGCTTCCCATCACTGTGAAAATAAAATTCTTTAACTGTGGCTTGATGTGAACAAGGTAACCAAGGATCTGACTGCTCGTGGATAAAGGTCTGTTTCTCCTCACCGGAGAACCTAGACCAGTTGATATTATAAATTTGAAGGAGGGAGATGATAGATATCAATTTTGGCCTTGGGACTCTTTGCTGCAGTGGAGTAATAAATAATTTTAATAAATTTCCCATGATAAAAAAAAAAAGAGAGAGAAAGAGAGAGAGAAACAATGCACTGCCACTTCAGAAAGTAAGTATCAATGTAGACATAATGCAGAACGCAAACAGATATGAACAGGGCAAGGGGTGGACTATATTGCAAACGTTTGGTTTTCTTCTTGCCCTTTGGTCTGCCTCAGTCCCTCATCTGAAGGTACTGAGAAGCATTCAAATACTCATCCTCATCAGAGATCATGGTGGGGTAATGGCTCCCCGACCCTCTGCAGCAATCTCAATAATGTCTCTGCAATAACTTGTTCTCTTTTCTGCTTCACTCTCTTGCTTCCTGGGAGAACTTCTCAAATAACCCAGCTGCCTCAAAATTCATTTCTGAGGTTGATGTTTCAGGCCACACTAATAATGACTCAAATAGGTGGCTTTAATTTATTTTTAACAGGGTACATTATGAAAATAATCCTTGATCTATTTTTAATGCATCATCCCTCATCTATGAAAATGATGCTATTTTTAAAAATGGGCTTCATGTCCAGTTTCATATAATTTCCTTTCATTGTAATAAACATATTTTTTTTGAAATTAGATGCTATATAATACATAGTTTTAAATAAATAAATAAAAATAAATAAATAAAAAATTATGTTGGTCCTAGAACATATTTGTTTTAAAGTATATATAGTTATGTATGTATCTGTTTCTCCTTCCCAATTTTAAATTCCTTGAGGTTAGGGGCATAGATCATTTATCCTTTTTTCTATTAAATTGCCAGACAATGCAATTTTGCTTGATGTCAAATTCAGTTCAGGTACCCTACATTTTAAAACAACTTTGACAAAAGTGAAGCAACTTCAACTTGCTGAAAATCCTTCCTAAAATCTAAAATAGTATGGTTAAAAAATATTTATGTTAAATACTCAAATCAGTGGTAAAATGAAGCAATATTATATGCCCCAATTTAAAAATAAGCCAGACAAGAAATCTGAAAAAAAGAAATAGATATATTTTAAAACATTCATAGAATGAAAAATTTTCTGTAGAACATGATGCAATTCTAGAATACCAATAGTTCTAGAGAAGTTATTACTGACAAAATGCAACAAAACACTTAAACTTAATGCCTAGTTGAAACTAAATCTACATTCTCAGCTGTTGGCCTTAACATAATTAGACTGAAGGAATGCAATTAAACTTATCTATTAAACTACTTTTCTCATCCCGTAATCATGTTAGTTCCTAGAGAAAAGCAATAGCCTGGACTCTAATCACTTAGATGAAGCAAATCTAACATACTTTGTTTAACCATCTTAAGCTGAGCTGAAATGAAGCTATGAAAAAAACAAACAAACAAACAAACAAAAAAACAAGACAGCACAGAATAGGAGTTGTGATTTTTCATATAAAGGGGGAAAACAGAGAGGCATTTGTCATTTGGGTTGGTATATTTACAGAAACATGTATTTGGACTGTAATAACTTAGGAAAGGTACAGAAAGTAAAACAGTGTCTTTGAAAGACAGTGTAGAACACAGAGAATGCTAAATAAAGAAGGAGAAAAAATATGTAGAGTGCAGGGGACAATTTGAATATAGAAAAGTTTTTTTATAATAAATAATGATGGAAAAATATTTGAAATATTATCATAAGGAAAGTTTTACAGATGTTGAAAAATTAGACTGAGAGGTATATATTTCTTAACATAATAGTATTAGTAAAAGTGTGTTGGTTCTCTTTTTTTTTTGGAAAAAATCAAAGATAACTACTAGTTTCCAGTTGTGATACTGGAAGAACATGGACATCATGGACAAAAATTAACAGTTGTAGAGAGCAATTCAGACATGCACAGTTAAGAATCCCATCCAAAGAATGTGCTGTAATTGGGTGTTGTAAATAAACAATGAATCTTGGAACATCGCATTGAAAACTAATGATGTATTTCATGGTGACTAACATAATTCAAAAAAAAAAAAAAAAGAAAAGAAGATGGCATAAAGAAAGAAAGAAAGAAAAGAAAGAGCCGTAAACTCATAGATTATAGAAGTGAATCAAAAAGATTCACAGACCTGTACCCCTGGGGATAAAAATATATGTTTATAAAAAATAAAAAGTTAAAATATTAAAAAAAAAATGAAAGGAAAGGCTGGGGACATTGGTTATGTTAATATAGAGGTGATAGTTGAATACACTGAAATGGAAGACTTTATTAATGAAGTGAATAACAATGTAAGATCAAAAAAACAAAAGCTCCAGCAGCATACCTAGTTAGAAAAAGAAGAACTAACAAAGATACAAGAGAGATAGAGTGAAAAATAATAGTACAGAATATATTTAGAACCAAACTTAACAAGTGAACAAAATAAAATTAGATTCATACCTGACATCAAACACACACAAAATTATGTTATGTTATGTTGTGTTATGTTATGTTATGTTATGTTATGTTATGTTATGTTATGTTATGATGCTGTTTTATGTTATGTCATGTTATATATAGCACTTAAGGAATAAACCAAAGTGTATTGTACTGATATCTCCAGGGAAGGTCAAACAGGGTAAACAGTACAGAAATGCAAGATAGACTATTCAGGTTTATGTTATTTTAGGATAGATTTCTAGATAAGGCATTATCAGGACAAATATATACGTAGTTATATTGAATATTTACATAATACACAACCCTCCAAGAAAAAGACCTCTTCTCTTTTGCATGTCTACAAACAATATATCGAACTGGATTCCCCCCATAGCTTCAAATCATCAACTCATTCAATATTACTCTGTTGAATGTAGTGACATAACTATGTATTTGAGATCTCATGCAGGTAATTGTTTTTGGTAATAAATAATTACACTTTATTAAGGTAATAAACCAGCATTAAACAATAAAGTCTATACAACTTATAGTTCTACTTAAGCACTGACTGGTACAGCTAACATGAGATAACTGAAAAGTTCCTACGGTTTAATTAATTTGTTAACTTAAATTTTGTTTTATTTTTTCATTGGGTGAGTCTGGTGGTGGGTATTAAGGAGGGCATGTATTGCATGGAGCACTGGGTGTGGTGCATAAACAATGAATCTTGGAACATGCACATAATTTTTAACACTTACTTATTTCATATGGCTAAATTAGCTCCAGTTATCATGAAATGAATGATACTAAAGAAAAAATGCAGATGGTGAAGATTTTATTTTATTGAGCTTATTATTATATATAATAATAAAATTTACAATAAATAACAGAATACAAGGAAACATCATAGCACAAAAATTTAAAAATAATACTTTCATTCATATATGTATTTTTAAATGGGAAAACAATAATACTTATATTTTAGTCTGTCACTGTGATGAATGATATATTTATCATTTCTGTTAAGTTTTCTGCAATGTGTCAATGATTGTCAAAATTGATCTTTTATGTTCTTATTCTGTATACAATATAGACAAATTTGTCAATATTTCCTCCTTCCTAGTTGATTGAATATTAACAAAAATATCTTATTTTCTGTGAAGGAACCATAAGCAAAATTTGACGAAAGTACTAAACAAAGATACATTTATAAAGGGTTAATGCATATTAGGTATATTATCATATGTATTATTGCACTTCATGTAGTATGTATAAATTACTCACATGGGCTGAAACCATGAATTAAATGAACTTGAATGATTTGGAAGACTTAATGATGTATCTTGAGCAATAATTTCTGCCCAGGCTCTGTTTTTGTGGAATTGGCAGTATAAAAACGAGGTCTCTCTCTCTCTCCCTCTCTTTTTTTCTTAGTTTTATTGAGGAAAAATTGACGTACTTCACTGTATACTTCACAACATCATCATGGGATGATTTTTATATATTGTGAAACAATGACTACAAGACTACAATAGGTTCCCTAATATACATCATCACTTATAAAGAGAAAAGAAAGAATAAAATAAAATAAAAAATTCCTTGTGATGAGAACTCAGGATTTACATCCTAACAACTTTCCTACATAGTGTGCAGCATTGTTAACTGTAGGATTATGTTGTCCCTAGTGTTTATTTGTATCTTTTGACTACCTTCTTCTAATTCATATAGCATTTGTCTTTTTCTGACTTATTTCACTTAGCATAATGCCTTTAGGTTTCATGCATGTTGTCGAAAATGGTAGGATTTCCTCATTTTTTAGGTTTGAATAATATTCATATTCAACTTTTTTATCCATTCATCCATTAATGGACACTTAGGCTATTTCCATGTCTTGGCTACTGTAAATAATGTTACTAGGAACATGAGGGTACAGATATCTTTTTGAGTTAGTACTTTTGTTTGCTTTAGATATATTCCCAGAAGTGGAACCAATGGATCATATAGCAGGTATAGTTTGAATTTGTTGAGGATCATACTGTTTTCCATAATGGCCATACTAATTTGTAATCCCACCAGCAGTGCACAGAGGCTCTCTTTTCTCTACAACCCCATCAGCATTTGTTATCTCTTGTCTTTTTGATGTGGTCATCCTAACAGGCATAAGGTGATATCTTATTGTGGATTTAATTTGCATTTCCTGAATTACTGGTGCTGTTGAGCATCTTTTAATGTGCCTGTTGTCTTTCCCTATACCTTCTTTGGAAAAAAAAAAAAAGTCTGTTCAGTTCTTTGGCCATTTTTAAATTGGGTCATTTATTTATTGCTATTAAATTGTATGAGTTCTTTGTATATTTTAGATATTAATCCTTATGGGATAAGATAAGATGAGATAATCCTTATCAGATGAGATAAGCAACAATTTCCACCCCAATTTTGTAGACTGTCTTTCCATTTTGTTAATGTTCTTTTGATGATCAGAGCTTTTTAGTTTAATATCGTCCCAGTTATTTATTTTTTAATTTGTTATTGGTGTGTCAGGAATCACATCCAAAAAATTACCAAGACTCATGTCAAGGAGATTTACTGCTCTATTTTCTTCTGTATATTTACTGCTATATTTTCTTCTCTGTATTTTCATAAAACTTTAGGAGTTTTATGGTTTCAGATTTTACATTTAAGCCTTTAATCCATTTTGAGTTAATTTTTGTGACTGGTATAAAATAAGGACCCAGTGTCATTCTTTTACATACGATTGTCCAATGATCCCAACATTTAAAAAAGACTCTTCTCCATTGAGTATTATTGTTTTTCTTGTCAAATATTAGTTGGCCCTATGTGCTTGGGATTATTTTTGCACTTTAACATTCCATCCGTCTATTTGTCTGTTTTTATGACAGTACCATGCTATTTGAATTACTGTAGCCTTATAGTATAGATTGAAATCAGGAAGTGTGATGTCTCCTGCTTTGTTCTTCTTTTATAGAATTTTTTAGGCTATTTAGAGTATTTTGTGGCTTCAAGTTAATTTTGGAACTATTTTTTTCTATTTCTATAAAAAATGCCATAAAACTTTTTACAGGAATTGCAGTGAATCTATAGATGGCTTTCTGTAATATTGATGATATTGATATTTTAACAATATTAATTTTTCCAATTCATACACATGGGATACCTTTCCATTCTTTTATGTATTCTTCCATTTCTTGTGTCAGTGTCTTGTACTTTTCAGAGTAGAGATCTTTTAACTCATTGGTTAAATTTATTCCTATGTATTTTATTCTTTTTGATGTTATTATAAATGGGACTGATGCATTTTTTTCTTTTTCAAAAATTCATTATTAGTGTAAGGAAATGCTACTGACTTTTGTACATTAATTTTGTATCCTACAACTTTACTGAATTCCTAAGATCTAAGTTTTTGGTTGGATTTTTAGGATTTTCCATATATAAAATCATGCCACCTGCAAATAGAGACAATTTTACTTTTTCATTTCAGTACTGTTACCTTCCTTCCCTCCCCCCAGCTCCCCATTGCTCTTATTGAACATAGGAGTGGTGAGAATGGTCACCATGTAATGTTCCTGAATTTAGAGGAAGAGCTTTCAATCTTTTACCATTGAGTATAATGTTAGACATGATCTTGTCATGTATGGACTTTGCTACGTTGAGATTCTATATCTAATTTGTTAAATTTTTATAACAGGGGTGCCTATGTGGCTCAGTGGGTTAAAGCCTCTGCCTTTGATTCAGGTCATGATCTCAAAGTCTTGGGATGGAGCCCCGCATCGGGCTCTCTGCTCAGCAGGAAGCCTGCTCCCTCCCCCACCTCTGCCTGCCTCTCTGCCTACTTGTGATCTCTGTCTGTCAAATAAATAAATAAAATCTTTGAAAAAAAAATTTTTATAACAAATAGGTATTGGATTTTGTCAAATGCATCTTCAGCATCTACTGAAATTCTTGTACGATTCTTTTCTTTCATTCTATCATGATATATCATATTGATTGACTTTAATATGTTGAACCATTATTGTGTCCTTGGATAAATCTCAAATGATGTGGTGAATGATCCTATTAATGTGCTGTTGCAGTCAGTTTGCTAGTATTTTTTTTTTAAGATTTTATTTATTTATTTGACAGAGAGAGAGAGAGAGATCACAAGTAGGCAGAGAGGCAGGCAGAGAGAGAGAGAGGGAGAAGCAGGCTCCCTGCTGAGCAGAGAGCCTGATGCGGGGCTGATCCGAGGACCCCAAGATCATGACTTGAGCTGAAGGCAGAGGCTTAACCCATTGGGCCACCCAGGTGCCCCAATTTGCTAGTATTTTATAGAAAACTTTTGCATCATCAGGGACATTAGCCTGTAGTTTTCATTTCTAGGATTTTTTCTCCCACTTTTGGTGTTAGTATAATGCTGGTCTTATAAAATGAGTTTGAGAGTGTTCCTTCCTCTTCAGTTTTTTTGAAAGAGTTTTAAAAGGATTTGTGTTATTTAAATGTTTACGTGCTATAAAATTCATCAGTGCAATGATCTGGTCATGGGCTTTTCTTTTGTTGGGACGTATGTGATTACTGATTATATCTATTTATTATTCAGATTTTGTATTTCTTCTTGATTCAGTCTTTGTCAGTTGTATGTTTCTAAAAATGGTTCCATTTTTTCTAGATTGTTCTGCTTGTTTGTGTATAGTTGTCATACTGACCTCTTTTGATTTTCTGTATTTCTCTACGTTATAGTGTTTTCTTTTTCATTTACAATTTTGTTGACTGGGGTCCTTTCCCTTTTTTCTTTGCTTAGTCCGCCCAAGTGTTTGTTAATTGTGCTTATCTTTTCAAAGAGCCAAATCTTAGTTCGGTTAATCATTTTTACTGTGTTTTTCTATTTTCTATTTAATTTATTTTTGCTCTAATTTTTTAAAAAAGATTTTATTTATTTATTTGACAGAGAAAGAAATCACAAGTAGGCAGAAAGGCAGGCAGAGGTGGGGGGAAGTAGGCTCCCCGCTGGGGATTGCAGGGCTCAATCCCAGGTCCCCAGGGTTCATGACCTGAGTGGAAGGGAGAGGCTTTAACTCACTGAGATACCCAAGCGCCCCTGCTCTAATTTTTACTAGTTGTGATATCTTGTGTTTCCTTTTTTGTTTGTTTCCAGAAATGTGTGGGTTTTGTTTGTTTTTAGTTTTGTTTTTGTCTTTAATTCTTTAATTTCTTTTTTGATCCATTGGTTGTTCAGGAGAGTGTTGTTTAATTTCCATGTGTTTGTGAATTTTCCAGTTATCCTTCTGTTTTTGATTTTTAGTTTTATGTCAGTGAAGACATTTGGTATGATTTCAATCTTCTTAAATTTCCTAAGACGTGTTTAGTGGACTAACATATGGTCTATCATTGAAAATGTCCCAGGTGCTTTTGAAAATAATGCGTATTCTGCTGTTGTTGGATAGAATATTCTGTATATGCTATTAGGTACATTTGGTCTATAAGGGTGCTCAAATCTGCTGTTTGTTTATTGATTGTCTGTCTGAATGCTGTATTCACTGTTGAGAGTGAGGTGTCAAAGTCCCCAACTATTATTACGTTCCTGTTTATTTCACCTTTCAGTTTTGTTCGTTTTGGTTTATATATTCACATTTTCCAATGTTGGGTGTATGAATATTTACAAATGTTATATCCTTTTATGGATTGAACCACTAATCACTATAGAATAACATTTTTTTATAGGTTAAACTCTATTTTGCCTGATATAGGATAGCTACCCCTACTTTCTGTTCCTATTATTATCATATCAAGTGACTTTTTCCATCCTGCTCTCTCAGTTTGTGTTTGTCTTTAAAGTTAAAATAAGTGTCTTATAGGCAGATTATTATTATATCTTTTTAAATTTTTTTAAAAATTTAATCTATTCAACCATTCTATGGCTTTCAATTGGAGAGTTCAATTTATGCATGATGTAATTATTATTAAGTAATGACTTATTATTACTATTTTGTTAATTGTTTTATAGCTGTTAGAGGATACATTGTTTCTTGTTTCTAATCCTGCTATCTTTTTTGTGTGTTTTAATGACTTTTGGTCATCAGTATGCTTTGACTTCTTTTTCAGATTCCTTTGTATAATTGCTACTTACAGTGAGACTTAAAAAAGTCTTAAAATTATAAACCCTTTTCAAGATAATAACAACTTAACTACTTAACTTTAATGAATTCCTAAACTCTACACTTAGAGTTTAACTCACTGAGATACCCAAACTCTACACTTTTAGTACTCCTCCCCCTTACATTTTAGGTTATTGCTGTTAAAATTGACATACATATATATGTATATATATATACACATACATAATTATATATACATGCATATGTATATATTTAAGACTGTGTAATAACTGGCTATTGCAATTATGATTATTTGTATTACGTTATATATACATGCTTTTTAATTTTTCAGCTAGATTTTTAAGTGTATTATGCACCACCATTACCAAATTATAGAATCTAACTTTGATTATATATTTAATATTACCAGTGAGCTTTCAGCTCTCTTTTTATATTTTTATGATGTTACTTGGCATCTTCTTACTCCCACTCAAAGAACTCCCTTTAGCATTTTTTGTAAGGCAGGTCTAGTTGTAACAAACATCTTCAGCTTTTGTTTGAGAAAATATTTATTCTACCTTTGTTTCTGGTGAAAACTTTCCCAGGTATAGTATTCTTTGTTAACAGTTATTTTTTTCTTTCAAAAATAATTTATATATGGCACTCCATTCTCTCTTATATTGAAATGTTTCTATAGAGTAATTTGCCAATAACTTATGAGAGTTCCCTTATATGTAACTTCTCTCTTTCCTCTCACTATGCTTAAAATTCTTTGCTTTTGATTTCTGACAATTTACTTATGACATGTCTTGTAGTCTTATTTAGATTCATGTGTTTGGGATCATTGGGTCTCATAGATGTGGATGTTCATTAGTCTCCCCAGATTCAGGAAGTTTTCAAAAGTTATTGTTTTAAATATACTTTCTGTCCTTTTGTCTTTCTCTTCTCTTGGAATTCCCAGAATGCAAATATTGCTTATTTTCCTTGTGACCTATAAGTCCCTTAGGCTTTTTATTTTGCTTTTTTTAATCACCCCCCCACCAACCATCTCTTACTTTTTTGACCAAGTACTTTCTAATGTTCTGTCCTCTAGTTCACTGATTCTTCTACATTGCCAAGTCAGCTCTTTAAATTCTCTATTGAATTCTTCTGTTCAGTTAATGTATATGTCAGCCATAAGTTTCCTGTTTGCTTTTAACTGATGGTTGCTAATTCCTTATCAAGCTTCTTGTTCTGTTCATGCATTGTTTTCTTAATTTTCTTTAGTTGTCTATGTGTTCTTGTAGTTGACTAAACTTCTTTAAGATTATTCTAAAGCTTCTTTTAATAGTTCATCAATCTTTATTTCTTCATAATTTATTATTACAACTTTACTAATTTCTTTTGGTAGAGTCATATTTACATGTTGATTTGTTTGTGATCCTTGATTTGTTACATTGGTATCTACACTTTTGAGTAATTAGACTTTACAGGTTTGTTTTGACCTTAACATCTTCACCAGTCAGCTCAGTTTGAGTTTCAGGGCATAGCTGCTAGTAATCCTTGGGAAGGTGGGGCCTGCTATCATGCCTATTTTAGAGTGAGGCAACTGTTTGAACTCTGAGGTCAAGGATGTGGTGGGTATGCCACTGGCTGAGAACAGTTGGATGTTATTTCTGGGTTGGTTTCCTGCTCAAGTGAGGCTGTAGGATGGTATCCAGTTTCCTGGATTCTCTAACCAGGCTTATAAATGATTGGGACTGGGTACTATATTCTGTAGAAGATAAGAGTTATGAATTAGCTTCCCTGTTCTGGCAGGGCAGCTAGACAGGACCTTGTAGAGGTCACTGTTTTGTGACCCAAATCTGGCCAGAGTGAGCACTCAATTCCCTGGTCATCCTAATTGTTTTACTCTGCAGATGCGGAAAGCTGTAGGCTACTTACTCTACTAAAGTGCCACTGGAATCAGGGCTGTTGGATGGACTATGCAGCTTCATATGTGCTCTTGTTAGCTTTCCTGGTTCAGCAGGCTAGAGTCTGTATTCAGCAATGAGTGAACTAAAAATTAGTGTCCCTGCCCAGATACAGAGGAGAAATAGCTCTAAAGTCAGTAACACGTTTGTTTTAACCCAAGCTGATCTGTGCCCCCAAGTGCCCTGATTAAATAGGTCCAATGGCTTTGCTCTGCAAAATGTCAGCACTGACTGCCTTCCTCTTGACTTGAGTGCATCTAGGTTGCACAACTTCTAGATACTCTTGCCATGCCTTCTGGTCAGCTGGTTCCAGTAGCCACAGTGGGTGGGGTTATCTGTCAATCCCTTACCTGGGCAGGAAGGGGAGGGGTTGTTCCAGGTAACTGCCAATTTCCCAAATAAGATTTCCTATTGGGGGAGGCCAAGAGCAGCTCTATCTTTGGTTATCAATTAATTTCTCTTTGTGTAAGTAACTGGGGAACTTTCCATGCATAGTCCTGGTTTGGCACTGATGGTGCTCTGAGGGTGTCCTGGTCTCCCTGCATACCAGTTAACTCAACTGCTCTGAGCTGAATAGCTTTAAGGCATTCCCACCAGGGCCTCTGGTCAGATAAGTTTGGGAGACATTCTCTACAGTAGGTGGGGTTATGACTTACTTCTTTGCCTGGGTGTGAGCAAACTGGAATCTAGGAAAAGCAAAACTACTTGTTTTGAGGATCTAATTGAGGCAGAACTGCATCCTGCCAACTTCCCTTGTCAGAGTGTATCACCAGCTTGGTTTTGCAGATGAGCAAAACTGCTGGTTGGGGTTACTACTTGGGAAGAGCCGGTATGAATTTGGTCTGCAAATATGTGTTTGCTGGTCATTTTAAGCTTCTCCCACTCTGCCATCATAGTCAGAGGTCCAATGGATGAGCCCCAAAGATATCCCTGCAATACTTCTGGTACAAGATCAGAGGAGGGGCTCCCATAGTGTCCATAATTTCGGGAAGATATTGGTTGTCTCCATGGGTTCCCTTTTCCAACCAGAGGTACCACAGATTCAAGGTAGAGGAAGGTCCCATATTAACTTTTATATAGAATATAATCTTCAGTGGACAGTAAAAATGTGCCATTTTGAAGTTCTTGTAGATATTATTAAAACTCAACAATAATGACAGCTTTGTTTACAATTTAAACCATTATAGGATTTTAAAAAGATGTTATTTATTTGACAGAGAGAGAGACAGTGAGAGAGGAAACACTAGCAGGGGGAGTGGGAGAGGGAGAAGCAGGCTTCCCACTGAACAGGGAGCCTGATGCAGGGCTGAATCTCAGGACCCTGGGATCATGACTTGAGCCGAAGGCAGATGCTTAACAACTGAGCCACCCAGGCCCCCCTCACTATAGGATTTTTTGACGGAAGAATATTTTAACATTGACATCATTTAGAAATGCTGATGCTCAGTTATAATGAAAATTAAACTGTCTTTTAGCTGTATTTGTCATTATTTAATCAATTACTCACAATTTTCTTCCTTACTCTTTTCTTACAGGAGAGGATCCTGCCCATTGTTACTTGTGGTACATTGGTCCCATGGCCCAGGGCCTCTACAATCAAAGGTTAAGAGACATATTTTATAATTAATATACATATTGTCATTTGTTAAATAATGTATCTGCATCAAAAAGTCATTGTTTTTGTCCTCAGTAAATGCCCGTAAATTTTATTACTTTATTAATTCTACATACATAATTGATTACTATGTATCACACATTGCACATAAAACTTTATTCTTATACAAAAATAATGCCCCACTCAAGTATATTCTTGGATCCATTGACACCTCAGTCATATATATTTATATAATATGAAAAGTAGGATTGAGATCATTAAACCCATCATTCCCTTGCCATACCTGAATCAGCATGAAAGTTATATACCAACATGGAAAAGGCAATGTATTCACATCTGTTTATGATTGTTTCTTTAAGCTTTTGGCTGAACTTCACCTTATTGTAGGGAGAATGCATCTAATCTAGGGTTGGAGAATGTCTCATCTGTGGTGATTGACATACTTTGTCTTAGGAAGCCTTCCTTCGTGGCTTATCCATTGTTACCTAGAGGTTAATCAGGATGCAAACCATATTTGTAGCATGAAATGAAGCAAATTACCAGCCTTTTTGGGCACTGGGAATGAACCATTTCAAGCTCAAGAAGGATAGTTTGCTGGATGGTCTGATTTTCTGCTCCACTAGTGAACTATAAAGACAACTGATACAGGGAGAAAAGGGACTTCCTGTAGGCCACCACGTTCAATGATTGTATTGTACAGACAGCCCTTGAAGCCAGGAGAGGGAGACTCTTGTGAATAGCCTAAACATCGGAAGAAGACAGGCAGTAAGAAAAAAAGAAAGCAGAGCTTTCTACAAAGGGTACAAGGACAACAAACTAGGAAACTCTCAGAAATAGCTGTGGGTCTATCAGATGAGGCTAAGTTCTGGTGAAGCATAAACTAGTTTTATATTTATACCCACTAATAATTTTGTATTTTCATCTAAAACAGAATGTGTTTTTCTTTCAAATTTAGATGAAGGTAAGCCAGCTGCACATGGATTATAATTAATTATGGTATTTCTTCACTTCACAAATAGGGAGCTGGGGTAATCATGACTTCATTTTTAATGATTTTTCTGATCATTTTGCTTTAAAAATATGGGAATTTCTTAATTTTACTTATTCCAATGTTACCAGCTTACTTCAGTCTCCAATCATGACATATCTGGAAAATCACAAAGCTTGCCCCTCTGTATACCTCACCCAAATAACCAACATTTTCAAATCACACCTCCCTTCAAGTATGGTAGAGAGATTTCTTTTAAGTTTGTTCCCACAATGTCACACAATGTCAAACACAAAGTAGGGAGTTTCAGACACCTGCTTTTCTTAAAGAAAAGATGAGATGAGTTTCATCTCATCTCATCAAATACAAAGTCTTTATATGTTAGAAGTGGAAAGGGAGTAAAGTATGAATTATTGTAAAAAAAAAAAAACACACTAGACACATCAAGTGTTTTGAGGTTCAAAAACACATAGAGCCAAGAGTATAGAGTTAAGAAAATTAAGTAAAGAAAAAATAGCAGTGCACCTTGATAATGCTATGGTTTGCAATTTGTACTCTCTCAGAAGATGATTTTGAGATGATTAACATCAAGAAGTTTATTCAGGAATATTTTTAGAATTAACACCTGCGAAAGGGAATTACGAATAAAATGGATCTATGAATCTGCTCTTAGTAAATAAGCAGTTGTAAACAATATTCCTGAGTTGGAGCAAAGGGGCTAGGACCTTGTTTCTCACAGAGTTTAGTCATTAGATGTGGGCCATCTTATAAGAGGGCATAGCTTTGGGCCAGGCCTAATATCCCAGCTGGGGCAAACCTGCAGGGGGCTGGCAGCTGAGGGCTTTCTGCTAAGTGTTTCCAATAACTGGGGGGATTCATCTTTCATTCCTGTAGGAATATCTGGTGGGCATAGCTCAGCATTCACTGTGCCATGATGCATTTAGTTGGTCAAGTGGAAAATAAGGGAGAATCATGTTCCTGTCATTTGGGGAAATGTCCATAATTGAGGAGAGATTTTAATATACTTGGAAATTTCGAGGTGTTCATGTGGCACGAGCACAGTAGTGGGAAAGAGTTGATGAGATTGAAGAAACTATAGATGTTGATAGGACTATAGAAAACAGAATGCATATTCCACTAAAAAAAAAAAAACTTATTTTTAATGTCAATAATGAGAAGTCACTGATAAGTGAACCTGAGGTTAGAATAGTGTCATTTACATTTGAAGGTATATCTTGATTTTTTTATGAGTTTTTAATACTTTTGAGTCTTCATTGCAAATTTTGAAAGCAATAAAGTGTCTTCTTGGCCGTGTTTCTATGTCACACTGGTGCACTCTAGTTATTCTTTGGAAAAGAATATATAAATGAGACTGTTCTCATTTAGTGATGGGTTTGGTTTGAACATGTTTGGTACCATGAGAACAATATCACAAGGATCAATAGTATACACTTTAAATTGCATGCTATGGGGTTAGTCAAAATAAACACAGAACTTCTTAACTGTGTTTAAAGTAGAAAGAGCATTAGGCAAAATTCAGCATTTTAGAAAAGCTCCCAAGAGTTCAATGTTCTACATCCATTACAATAGTATGTGATCCTTTGTCACTGCTATTTAGAAAATGTCTTTTATGTATATTACCTAACATGGTTATTATGTTAGAACACATATTCCTAGCACCTTTAGTCTAATTTATTACTAGAGACAACTAAGGTGAAAACAAACAAACAAATAACTTCTTATAGCAAATGCCACCATTGAAAAGGTTAACACAAAAATAAATAAATAAATAAATAAAAAATCTCCTCAAATGTTCAAAGTTACTCTTAGTTATTGAATAGTCCTTATCTTTGTTGAAAATTACCACTGCAAAATGTCTATCTATTCACAATGAGAACTTACATGGATATTTAACCGGCTTGTATAAGCATTTTCTTACAATTTTCTATAGCTAATGGTTTTTAACAATGTTTTAAAAAGTTTCCATGAGAGGTTCCTCAAAATGTTGAAAATAGAACTGCCCTATGACCCAGCAATTGCACTACTGGGTATTTACCCTAAAGATACAAACGTAGTGATCCAAAGGGGCACATGCACCCGAATGTTTATAGCAGCAATGTCCACAATAGCCAAACTATGGAAAGAACCTAGATGTCCATGAACAGATGAATGGATCCAGAAGATGTGGTATATATACACAATGGAATACTATGCAGCCATCAAAAGAAATGAAATCTTGCCATTTGCGACAACATGGATGGAACTAGAGCGTATCATGCTTAGCGAAATAAGTCAAGCAGAGAAAGACAACTATCATATGATCTCCCTGATATGAGGAAGTGGTGATGCAACATGGGGGCTTAAGTGGGTACGAGAAGAATCAATGAAACAAGATGGGATTGGGAGGGAGACAAACCATAAGTGACTCTTAATCTCACAAATCAAACTGAGGGTTGCTGGGGGGAGGGGGTTTGGGAGAAGGGGGTGGGATTATGGACATTGGGGAGGGTATGTGCTTGGGTGAGTGCTGTGAAGTGTGTAAACCTGGTGATTCACAGACCTGTACCCCTGGGGATAAAAATATATGTTTATAAAAAATAAAAAAATTAATAAAAAGTTTCCATGACTGTAATTTTAGTCTCAGAAGCCAGAGGGTGAGAAAGTAGGAAAGAAAGAAAAAAACAATCCTGAAGAAATAATAGATGAATAGGTAAAAGTTTTTTTTTTTTTTTTCAAAAAGAAATTGAAATCCCAGAGACAGTAAACTCTGAGTGAGAAAAAGGGGACTCCAACAGCCATATCATGGTCAAACTTTTGTAAATCAACATTGCAGGAGAATATCTGAAAATTCATCACAGAAAACAAGTGTGCATTGCATTTAAAGGAGCACTAGTTTGAATATAATTCATTTGTGTTCTATTTGGAAACAGTGGGATCCAGAAGACACTGTAGTAAAATGTTTAAATAGCTGAAAGTGAGAAAAAAAATAGCAATCGTTAATTCTTCATCCTGTCTTTAGAAAATGAAGGCAAAACAGACATTTTAGATAAAGCCAAAGTGACAGAACACATTAGCTGTATTAAAATCTACAGTAGGGACGCCTGGGTGGCTCAGTTGGTTAAGCAGCTGCCTTCGGCTCAGGTCATGATCCCAGCATCCTGGGATCGAGTCCCACATCGGGCTCCTTGCTCAGCAGGGAGCCTGCTTCTCCCTCTGCCTCTGCCTGCCATTCTGTCTGCCTGTGCTCGCTTACTCTCCCTCTCTCTCTCTGATAAATGAATAAAATCTTTAAAAAAAAAATAAAAATAAATAAAATCTACAGTAAAAGAAATTTTTCTGAAAGAAGGAAAATGACATCTGATAGGATTTGGATCTGAAGAAATGAAGACAACATGAAATGGAAAACATGCTATAAATATAACAGGGTTTATTTTTATATTCACTTTTAAAAATCACAACTAACAGTTCAAAGCAAAAATCATAACACTGTGAGATGTACAACATATGTAAATATAAAACACACGATAATAATACAAAAATGGGAGGTAAAAGGAATTGCACTGTTGTATGTTTCTTGTGTTTTATGTGAAGTGGTACAGTATTAGGTTCTAAGTAAACTATGATAAGTTAAATGAAACCATTTGACTATTTAGAGCAATGCTTGAAAGTCAAACAAGTTAAAACTAAAAATGAAGAATTAATTTTAATTTTAATTTTAACTGGAAGGCTAAAAATAATCAAAAATGAAAACAAATATATTGAGTTACGATTGCTGCCACAATAAATTACCATAGACTCAGTGGCTTCAAATAACACAAATGCATGTTTCTGCAGGTCAGTAATCCAAAATAAGTTTTATTTTATTTTATTATTTTTTTAAGATTTTATTTATTAATTTGACAGAGAGAGAGAGAGATCAAAGTAGGCCATTAGAGAGAGAAGCAGGTTCCCTGTTGAGCAGAGACCCCATGGGGCTCTATCTCAGAACCCTAAGATCACAACTCAAGCTGAAATCAGAGACCCAACCCACTGAGACACCAGGTGCCCCAGTAGTCCAAAAGAAGTTTTTTTTTTTTTTTTTTTTTTTTTAAGATTTTATTTATTTATTTGACAGAGAGAGATCAGAAGCAGGCAAAGAGGCAGGCAGAGAGAGAGAGAAGGAAGCAGGCTCCTGGTTGAGCAGAGAGCCCGATGTAGGGCTCGATCACAGGACCCTGCGATCATGACCCGAGCTGAAGGCAGCAGCTTAACCCACTGAGCCACCCAGGTGCCCCAGTCCAAAAGAAGTTTTGAGGAGCTTTTCAAATTACAGTATTGGTAGGGGTTGTTCCTGGCAGAGTCTCTATGGAAAGAATCTGTTTCTCATTGCTTTTAGCTTCCAGAGGCTGCAGCATCTCCTGACTCTTGACATAGCACATTGCTATCTGCTTCTGTCAATGCACAGCTTTCTCCTGATTCTTCCTGCAACCACTTTAAAAGAGCTCTGTGATTACATCAGGTTCATCTTCATAATCTGTAATAATTTTTCCATGTCAATATCCTTAACTCATTCACATCTGCAAAATTCCCTTTGCTACATAAGGTCAACTTGATAGGTCTCACGGATTAGAAAGTGAATGTATTTGAGGCTTAATTAAACTGCCCCAACAGAAAAGTCAGAAAGAAAGGAAAAAATGACATAAAGAGATAACAAATAGTAGAGTGCTGTAAATGAAGTCAACTATATCAGTGATTGCTAAATCTAAACAAACAAAACAGTGCATTATAAAGAAAAGATTACCAGAATGGATTAAAAAAAATAACCCAACTATGTGCTACATTTAAAAACTAAACTTTAAATACAAACATAGATAGAGTTTGGAATAAAATTTAGGAAAAAAAATTATATACCTCACACATTATAAGTCTAGGAACTCAGGATGACTATATTAATTACAGAAAAATAGACTTCAATATAAGAAAGTCATAGTGATAAAGAGGGACATTTCATAACGATAAACAGGTAAATTCATCTTTACAATAAGATTCTTCTATACCTAATGAAAGAATTTCAAAATGAAGCAAAACCTGATGGAATAAATGGGGAAGCAGATAAATATTCAAGCTTAATCTTTCTCTCTCAATAGTTGATAAGACAAGAAAACAAGATTTAGTTAAGATATAGAATATCTAAACGAGATAATCAATGAGTCAAACCAAACTGACATTTAACAATATACCCAGTAACTATAGAATCTACATATTTATCAAGAGCACTAAAATGACAATAACTGGAGTCATAAAAAGTAAATCATAGTAATTTCAAATGGTTATAATACTGTGTCTCTGTATAAATGGAACTAAAATAGAAATGAATAAAAAATAACTAAAAAGTCCTTGAATATTTGAAAATCAAACTGTATGATAATTAACTCATGAGTCATGGTAAAAATCATAGTGAAAATTTAAAAAAATCAAAAATGAATTATGAATGTTAAAGCACTGCTAAAAGCAAAATATCTACATTTAAGTACCAGTACTAGAAAAGGAGAAAAAAATTAAAACTAATGTTTTCACTTTACCAAATGAAGGAAGAGCAAATTAAACCAAAATGATATAAAAAACAAGTACAAAAATTTATCTTAAAAATACTGTAGTGAATTAAAGAAGCTTGATATGAAAAGTTATATACTCTATTTGTTTAATTCTTAAATTTCAATGGTAGAAATAACTTATAGTAATAGAAATAAAGCAATAAAAAATGGCAACACCATCTACATAGTAATCCAAACCCAAATCCTTGGTTTCTCCTCTCTCCTTCTCAAACTTATAGTAAATGAATCACTGAGTCTCGTTTTTAGTTTCTCAAGCTCTCTCTCTTTTATCTTTTTTTCTTTAGTCATTTCCTCTTCTTAGATTAGTCTGAGGCATGACTATCTCTTCTCATGGTGATCACAGAAGTTTAGAGACATTGCTTTTACTTTCTTCCATTCCCAAATATTAAGTAAATGACAAGTATGTGACAAGAATTAACAAGTAGATATAATCCCTTTTCTCATAAAGCTTTTTGGCAAATTATGAAAGCAAACATTATTAAATCAATTATAGAGTAAGTACTAAAATAACCAATACATATTAGGGTATGCATAAAGGTAATGTGTCAATCAGGTAAGAGGGTGACAGTGAAAATAATGCCTAAAGGAGGGACAATTATGTTGATTCTGAAAATTGAGTAGAATGTATTTAGTTAAAAATGATAAGTCAGTTGCACCTGGGTGGCTAAGTCACTTAAGTGTCGGCCTTCATATCAGGTCATGATTTCAGGGTCCTGGAATTGAGCCCCTCATCAGGTTCTCTGCACAGCAGGGAATCTGCTTCTCTCTCTCATTCTCCTTCTGTGCCTGCCCTCTTTCCCTCTCTGTCTCACAAGTAAGGTGTTTGTTTGTTTGTTTGTTTGTTTTTATAACAAGACACCTTTTAAGGAAAGGAAACAACATTACCCCATTACCCTGAAGTGAGAGGAAGCATAGCATTTTTTAAGGAACTGAGAAAAAAGGCAAGATCACAAGGACCACAAGAAGTGGAGAAAGAGAGTAGAAGAAGAACAGACCAACGTGTTGGTATGGCAAGATGAAGAACGTGCAGGTCCTTTCCATCTTTAAACTAGGATGATCTCATCAGAGGAGAGGTATCACTGCACTTTTAAAGTATAACTGTGTTGTAAGATGGATGCGAGGAGAGGTGGAGGATGCTATTGCAGTAGTCCTGGTAGGAAAAACTGGTACTGTCAATGGGGTTTATGAGGAGGGCCAGCTCACTTGTGGATAAGGAGTAAAATAGAAATAGAAAAGTAATAGCTCAAAAATGGGTGAAATAGAAAACAGGAAGATATTGCCTGGCTTCCAGCTGGCAGAACTGAAAAAAATGACACAAGCATTAATCTACTAAAATAAATAAATTGAAAAAAAGAAAACTGTAAATCTCTATCCTTCATGACAACATTTTAAAAATATCCTTTAAGAATGCAGGAAATGGAATCTTGCAAAGTATAAAATTATATAACACTAAAACCAGTTGGGGTCCATATCAAGAATGCAAGGGACATTTAGCATTGAAAATTAATCGTTTGTAATTTACCTCATCCTTATGAAGGACAACTATGGTCAACTTACACTAACATCATATTTAAATGGCAAAAATAAAATACTTTCCCCCGCCAGATAGGGAATAAGGCAAACACATCTGCCTTCAAAAGTTTTATTTACTACATTTACTAGCATACTAGAAGTTGTTATTACTACAACAGGGTAAGAAAAATAAATGAAATATATACTTATTGGAAAGAGAGACAAATTTTATATGCTTATACATCATGATCATCTGTATAGAACAACCCGAAAAATTGGTCAAAAATCTACATCTATATAGTCTATCTATCATCTATCTATCTACCTAAATCTATCTAATGCTATATAATGTTAATAGATATACTTAATATTGTCATTGTCAATGACAAAGATGAAAATTCTTCTCAAATCAATTACAGATTCAACACAACAGCAAACAAAATTCCAGCAGACTTTTTGGTAGAAATGAATGAGTTAATTTTAAAGTTTATATCAAAATGCAAATGACATAGTTAACCAAAACAATTTCAGAAAAAAAGAAAATGTTGGAAAATTTACACAACCTGATTTCAAGGCTGACTAGAAAGTCATAAGCAAGACAGAGTAGTAATGACCAAAGATAGACATGTAAACTCATGAAATAAAGCAGAAAGTTAAGACACATACATGGTTAATCAAATTTCCAATAATATGCCACATTAATTCAATTAGAAAAGAATATAATTTTCATCAAATAGTGCTGGAAGAACTGGATCTTTGTACAAAAAAAAATGAACCTTAATCATTACTTGATGCCATATCTAAACTATAACTCAAAATAAATCACAGACTTAAACACAATAGCTAAAATCCTAACCATTCTAGAAGATAATATAGACAGAAATTTATGAAATCTGAGATATCCAAATATTTTCTAGATAAGTATGATAAAGTACACTTTATCAAAATTAAACATTTCTACTCAGAGTAATTGAGATGAAAGTCACAAACTTAAAGAAACTGTTAGTAAAGTGTATTTTATGTAAGTAATTTATACTGATAGATATTTAAAAAATCACTACTCACTCAGAAGTAGGAAATTAACTCACCTTAAAAAAGCAGAGGATTTAAACACACTTCACAAAAGATGATAGAAGAATTGCTGATCAACACTTGAAATCATGTTAGATATCATTAGTCACTAGAAAGATGCAAATTAAATCCACATTGATATACACAATTTCCATGATAGTTATAATTGAAAAGATTAAAAATTTCTCATATTTTTGTCTCTTGAGTATGAAATGGGACAATCATTTTGGACAAACTGTTCTTCAGTTTCTGGCAAGGTAACATTGCATTTCCATTTATGTCCTGCAGATCCACACTGTGTGTTTAAGAAAACTGAAATCATGTCCATATAAAGATTTTACATACATGTTCATTGCATTCTTTATTCTTAATATCTGCAAACTGGCAACTGCCTTAAAGCCCATAAGTACTTGGATGGGTTAATGAATGGTGGTGTAACCATATAATGAAATACTGCACAACAGTATAAACAATGCATTATTTACTCATTTAACAACATGGATAAATCTAACTATGTATATATATATATTGATAGGAATGAGATGGACACGAAAGAGAATGTAGAATTGTGGTAGTGTGCAACTGAGGGCTGAGAGTTAAACTGAGTACAAAAGGACATGAGGGCACTTTTTATGGTGACAGAAATGTTCTATATATTGAGATGGTATATATATATGGCTATAGATAGTCATCAACAACCTTTAATTAAAATGTGTGCTTTCTACTATATATAAATTATTCTTCAATAAAAGTTATCTTAAAAATGAGAAGAGAAAAATGTGAAAAATGTCTCAGGAAAACTTGAAAATAACAAAACATGGTAACTGGGGAGCAAGAAAAGATTAGAAGGGAATTAGAGTAGTCTGGAATTTTTAAGAATCATTTTCAATAAGTAATTAAGATTATATGATGTTGATTGTATACAAAAATTACTCTCTGAGCAATTCATACTTTTTAAGAAAACAGAGAAAAAACTACCACAAAATGTTGGATTAAAAAACAAAACAACAATCATTCAGTTTTCATTCACATTGTGTAGTATGGATTAAAGTAAAGTTGTAATGACAAACAAAAATACCTGTCTGCCCATGATTTTCTGTATTTCACCAAAATGGAAACAGCCATAGATCAGGCAGGATTAGTTTACACAAATCAATGCAGATAAATATATAAATAAACTCCATAATGTCGAAAACAAAGAAAACTTGGGGTAAAAGAACATAGTGAGTAAGCAGGACACAAGAATAAATTATGGACACAATGAGAGTGAGACCCTAAGGGACCTTGGAAATATCTAATATCATAAGTATTTAGAGTAACCAAATATTAGAACAGACTAAAGTTGAGAGAAAAAACTAAGGGTTACCATATAGGAGGCAGGTGGAGGGATGGGTTAAATGGATGCTGGGGATTAAGGAAGGCACTTGTGATAGTCATTGGGTGTTGTCGTGATAAATCACTACATTGTCACCTGAAACTACTATTATACTGTATGTTGACTAAGTGGAATTTAAATAAACACTTGAAACTACAATAAAAATAATAGAAAATAAAAAGATAACTAATGGGGTTATCACATGTGCCCTCCACTAAAACGCCATTTTGGCATTAAAAATGGGATAACTATAAGAAAAAAATGAACTTTCTTTCACTAGATCTTTAGCCTCAACCACTCTCCCTACTAGAAAAGTCATCATTTAGTTCCTAAAGACATAAAGAAAATATGGGTTATAAACTTATTTTAAGTCTCAATTTTTCCAATTACCAATATCATACCTACTAAAGCTGTTCACTGTAATAAAATTCAACCAGAAAGGCAGCTAGGTCAGGAGGAAACATTCCACTATCATGGTTCATAATATTTAGCATTATGCTAGGGGGGAAAAAGGCAAAAAAAAAAACCCAAAAACAAACAAACAAACAAAAAACTACCTCAGAACTTTTTCTAAATTCCACACCTGAGAATCACAGCTGCATATATATATACACGCACATAAAAATATGTATACACACATCCATATATAATTTTGTATTAAACTGTTAACTGAGATTTAAAATAACATGCAAAATTTAAAAAAAAATAAAACAGGAGTTTTTTGTTTTGTGTGGGTTTTTTTGTTTTTGTTTTGTTTTGTTTTGTTTTGCTTTGGGCTACAATGAGTAATAACTCATCTGCATTTACTAATAGCTAACTAGGACACTAACAAGGTTCCAATGAATACGGTCCCAGAAAGACCTGCCACCCACAGATCTTGGGACTCTAAAGAGAAACTCAATATTTATGAAACTTTTCTAAAGAGTCTTGGGACTTCTGCTAGAAATGTTAATACTGTAATTCTGAAAATTCTGAGAAGTTTCTTGAACTCTTTCTGTTCACTGCTCAGTTGCATCTGTCATTTTGCTTTCTCTCTGATTCAATAACTGTAGTACTTTTTCTTCTTAGTGCAGTGCCAGAAGGGGTAGTGAAGTGTTTGAAGTCCAGTGAAGGCATCCACCATAGTAATGACCAAGAAGATGCTCTGCTACTGATGCCAACCAAGGTGCTGACTCCAACTGTCCATGTCATGTTATTAAATACCCACAAAAAGTGCCTTGGTCTTTTCCAAATATGTTAAGTACACACTCAACTAATGAGTTAATTAAATCATCTATTAATTTATTTAACACACATTTATTGAGTATTTGCCAGCCTTGTTTTAGACTCAAGGCAAAAGTACTGAACTAAACAAAATAGAGGTTTTATATTTTTGTTTTGTTTTGTTTTTGTTTAAGATTTATTTATTTTGGTGTAGAGAAGGAAAGAAGGAGAGAGAGCACAAGCATGAGGAGCAGGGAGCCCACCATGGAGACCAATTCCAGGACCCCAGGATCATGACCTGAGCCAAAGGCAGATGCTTAACCCACTAAGACACCCAGATGCCCCTGAACAAGATACCAACAAATTCTTGTGGTATCAAAGACTGTAAAAATCAAGCTTAAACTTAACTTTCAATTTAGTAGAGTTAAATTTAACTCTTAATTTTAAGAATGTTTTAAAATGCTCTTTTAATTTTCACCTGACTTTTATTTTTGACATCTCACTGACTCAGGCATGAATCCATGTGACTATGCCACAAGGAAATCTCAAACATTTGATGTTGTGGTCAGAAATACCTGGATTATTTTCCCTTTGACCTTTAAATAAATGGGCATTCATATAGAGTGAAAATACCCCAACCATACTCCCAACTGATCCAGACATAGACAGGTCTTAAATACTCAAGTGAACACAGATTTGATATAAAGTGAAACCCTTATTACAGATGGCGAAAAATTCATAAGATCTAGGCAACCATTCAGAAATCTCAGTCTGGTTTGTATACCTAGGTGGTCAGTCAGTTGAACACACAACTCTTGATTTCAGCTTGGGTCATGATCCCAGGGTCATGGGATAAAGCCATCAGGACTCAACGCGGAATCTGGTTTAGATCCTCTCTCTTGCTCTCCTTCTACCCCTCCCCCTTACTCATAAATTTATTGAGAGACTCTTTCTCTAAATAAATAAAACCTTAAGAAGAAAAGAAAATAAAAAAGAAATAGAAATAGAAAGAAAGAAAGAAAGAAAGAAAGAAAGAAAGAAAGAAAGAAAGAAAGAAAGAAAGAAAAGAAAAGGAAAGTAAGAAAGAGAGAGAGAGAAAAAGAAACCACAACCTGGAAATGCCTTTTATTTTTTTTTTAAAGATTTTAAAATTTATTTTAGAGAGAACATGAGTTAGGGGGAGGGACAGAGGGAGGAAGAGAAGCAGACTCCCTCCTGAACAGAGTCCAACACAGGACTCAATCCCATAACACTGAGATCATGACCTGAGCCAAAATCAAGAGTCAGAAACTTAACCGACTGAGCAATCCAGGTTCCCCCTGGAAATTACTTTTAAAACTCAAGAAGAAAATTGAATATTCTCATAAAAATAAAAAAACAAATTACAGAGGGACACCTGGGTGACTCAGTCACTTAAATGTCCCATCTGTCTTCAGCTCAGGTCATTATCCCAGGGTCCTGGGATGGAATTTGCTTTTCCTCTTCTCTCTGCCCCTCCCCTCTCTTGTGAGTTCTCTCTCTCAAATAAACACTTAAAATATTTTTTAAAAGTTAAAAAAAAAAAAAAAGCTAACTGCGGAAGATTGAAAAAAAAAAAAGCTAACTGCGGAAGATTGAAAAAAGAAGATCACAGCAGCAATGGCCACAGACGTTGAAGTGCATATCCATTATGCCCTTCCACGGATGAATGGATAAAGAAGATATGGTGCATATGTATGATGGAGTATTATTCCTCCATCATAAAGTATGAATACTCAACTTTTGTATCAACATGGATGGGACTGGAAGAGATTATGCTGAGTGAAATAAGTCAGGTGGAGAGAGTCAATTATCATATGGTTTCGCTTATTTGTGGAGCACAAGTAATAACACAGAGGACGTGGTGAGATGGAGAGGAGAAGTGAGTTGGAGAAGTTGGAGGGGGAGATGAACCATGAGAGACTGTGGACTCTGAGAAAGAAACTGAGTGTTATGGAGGGGAGAGAGGTGGGGGGTTAGGTGAGCCTGTTGGTGGGTATTATGGAGGGCACGTATTGCATAGTGCACTGGGTGTGGTGCATAAACAATGACTTTTGGAACACTGAAAAATAAAATAAAACAAAATAAAATTTAAAAAAAGAAAAGATCAATTTCAGATATTGAATTTGCAACAGAGTAAATACCATTACATACAAGAATAATCAAATAGAAAAAAACGTGATTTAACATTAACTAAACTTTGAAAAGAGCCCAAGTGTCCATTGACTGATAAATGGATAAAGAAGATGTGGTATATATATGTATGTGAGTGTGTGTGTGTGTGTGTGTGTGTAGTGTGTACATACACAATGGAATATTACTCAGCCACCAAAAAGAATGAAATCTTGCCGTTTGCAATGACCTAGATGCAGCTAGAGTGCATTATGCTAATTGAAATAAGTCAGTCAGAGAAAGACAAATACCATAAGATTTTATTCATGTGTGGAGTTCAACAAAACAGATGAACATACGGAAAGGGGAAAAAAAAAAGAGAGAGGGAAGCAAACCATAAAAGACTCTTAACAATAGAGAGCAAACTGAGGGATTATGGAGGGGAGGAGGGTGGGAAGTGGGCTAGATGGGTGATAGGTATTAAGGGGGGCACCTGTTGTGATGAACAGTGAGTGTTATATGTAAATAATGAATCAATAAATTCTACTCATCAAACCAGTATTACACTATATTAACTAACTAGAATTTAAATAAAGATTTGAAAGAAACAAATAATCAAAAGTCATTGAAGTCCGTTTGTTGAAACTGTTAGCATAAGAAAACCACAGAACTATATTTAAATATTTGTATTTATAGTTATTATCATATTTATATAAAATATATTTATATGACATGACAGACATATTTTTATTCTCCAAAGGCACTCTGTTATTTATAATGATCAGGAATAGTATATTCTTTGTAGTGAATGTCATTTAATACAATTTGAGTAACAACTTTGGAGCTAGTAACAGCAATGAATCTTCAGTTATATGAAAATTAGCTTATTTTCCAAATCTGATACTCTATTTCAATGAATGAATCATACTCTAAGTAATAGCTGTGAAAATAATTTGTATCAACAGTATTTTCTTTTAGTGTTAATTTATATGTTTGAAATGAAATGAAAGAATTATTGACCATCAGCTGACAGTATGAAAGACACATTATGTTCATCATGGCACAATGAACAAAGAGAAGATTAAAAGTGCCATTAGGAGACGCTTTTTGGCAAATACTTCATGCTTTCATTTACAACATATACTTTTAGAATGCTGTGGGGAACCCTTCAAGTTTATTCCTAACATTATAGAATAGAATGTCTTAGTGGTACTAAAATTAGTATGGTACTGGAAAATAAATGTACTTTGTATTCATTATTAGGTAGAATGTAATGAATAGTCAGAATTTATATTTCATATAATTCATTTCATATCTCCTAATACCCAAGAAAGATGTTAGGGCTCATTCTAAATGGATGAGCAAGTGACATTTTTGTTTGTAAAATACAGAGCGTGGTTTTGGAAAAATGAAATGTTCCACCTTTACCGTAGAAACTATTGTCATTTAGAGAAAATATAAATTTAAATGTAAAAATTCAGATAATCATTGTGATAAAATTTGCTTCAACTTTTATGCTTTTAATTTTAACTTCTACTTTCTTGGGAGCCAGGTTATTTTTAAAAATAATTTTGAAGAAGAAAGAATATGAATCCTGAATGATTCTAAGTAACCAGAGGTCCAATTAAGGCAACAATTGTCAGGCCAGCAACTGGAACCCTGGGAAAAATGCCCACTTCTGCTAGTCTATTACTTCTCTAAATTAGCGTGTCAACCCCTTCCCAAGCCTGGGCAATAGCCTGTCTTTTTCACTTTTTCCCTCCTCAGTATTATTACATTTGTATGGGAATACCATTCATATGTAGTTTCCAACACTTCCATTCCTCTTAATCATATCTAGATATTTCTTAGTTCAAAATTAAAGAAAATTTCCTTTTCAAAGGAAGTTAGGAAATCGTCCCATGATGCCCTCAGTTTAATTGTGCAATGCTGACTTATCTCAGAAGCCCCCAGTATATCCCTCTATGAGTCAGCATAACTTGACTGTAATAATATTGCAAACACATTGAAATAGTTGCTGTGTATTATTTGACCTTATATCCCCTTCAAGTATGTAGGGCATTTCAATTCCATGCCATATTGTATTTCAGCAGTAATTAAAGAAAGTTTCTATCACTCTGTATTTTTGTTGGCAAGTGGCATTAAGTTTTGGATTTTAGTCATTTTGATACCTAATATCTCATGGTTTATTTCTGCAATACCCTAATGACAAATAAAGTTTAATATTATTACATATGCTTAATTGTGATATATATCAGCAATGAAGCGTCTGTCTGGTACTTCTCCCTAATTCTAAATTTTTTTGCTTTCTTATTATTGGCTCTGAAAGTTCTACATATATTTTAGATTTAAGTCTTTTATCACATATGTGGTTTGCAAATACTTTCTCTCAGTCCATGACATATCTTTTTATTCTCTTAGCAGTGTCTTTTGCACTGTAGATTTTTAATTTTAATAAATACTAACTTTAAAAAATTATCTTTTTTGTGTGTGTTTTATGTAAAACTCATTTCCAAACACAAAGTCTCACATATTTTTCCCGTGTTTTCTCTAGAAGTTCTATAGTTTTATATTTTCTATTTGCTTTAAAGATCCAATTTTATTTAATTTTTCAGGAGGTCCAATTGTCCTAGTGCCCTTTGCTGAAAACATTAATCTTCTAGTTGATAGTGCACATTTGTCACAAATCATCTGACTCAATTTGTGTGGTTCTATTTCCAGTTTCTTTATTATGTTCCATAGATCTATTTGTCTGTTTATTTGTTTCAGTAAACTGTTCTGTGTTTAGTACTGTAGCTTTATAGAAAGTCTTAAAACAGGGCAGAAATCCAACTTTGTTTTCCTTTTTTGTTTTGCTCCCGATGGTGTTGGCTCATCTAGGACATTCACTATGCCATGACATTTTAGAAGTAGTTTGTCAATATACACATAATAGCTATCCACAAAAAGCTTTTGTTTTAAATTTCCTTGAACTGATAGATCAAGTTGGCAAGAAATGACATCTTAATAATACTGAATCTTTGAATCTATAACCATGTACCACCTTGCCATTTACTTAGATCTCTTTTGATATCATCATCAGAAATTTGTAATTTTCTGCATCTAGATGCTATAAAAAGCATTTTACGTTTACACCCAAGCATGTAATTTCTAATTTGTTGATAGTGCGAATCATGCTGTATTTTAACTTGAAATTTCAGTTGTTCATTGTTAGCACATATGAAAGCAATTTGGTGTGTGTGTGTGTGCATGTGTGCGTGTGTGTGTGTGTGTGTGTGCACTAATCTTGTGTCATTCAAGCTTGTTCATTTCATGAGTTTTTGGTTGACTTTGGGATTTTCTGCACATTCATGCATCTGCAAAGAAAGATGATTTAGTTTTTCCTCTTTAATATGTATAACTGTCTTTTTTTTTCTTGTCTTAATGCACTAGCTATGACTTCTAGTGTGATATTTAATAGACACATGAGATGGGGCATTCTTACCCTTTTTCCACCTCAGGGGAAAATTGTTCAGTTTCTTGCCATTTACTATGTTAGCTGTAGGAGTCTTTGTAAATATTATTTTCCAAGTTGAGGAAATTCCCCCTTGATTCCTAATTTACCGAGAGGTTATAGCGTGAGTTGGAGTTACCATTTTGCCAAATGCTTTTTCTGCATTTATTTATGATAATATGATTTTTTTTCTTTTTTAGCCTATTGGTAGGTAGAATGCTTAATCAATTTGTGAATTGTTGAATCACTTACAAATACCTAAAATAAATCCAACTTGATCATTTTGTATAATTCTTTTTTTTACATAAATTGTTGGATTCCATCTGCTCATATTTTGTTGAGTATTTTGCATCTATATTCATGAAACATATTGACCTGAGTGTTTTTTTCTTTTTGAAATACCTTTGCTGCTTTTTGTTATTAGAATAATACTGGTATCATAGAATGAGTTAGGAAGTGTTCCCTTGTTTCTACTATTTGTTTGGTAGAATTCACCAGGGAAACTATCTGGCCTGTGCACTTTCTGTTTTGGAAGTTATTAGTGGTTCAATTTATTCAATAGACATGGACCTACACAGATAATCTATTTTTCTTTGTGTGAGTTTGCTATATTGTTAGAGTTTTTGTAAAAGGGTCACACTGAATTAATAAAGTGAAGTGGAAAGTGTTCCCTAAACTTATATTTTTGGGAAATATCTTGTGAAAAAGTAATGTTAATTTTTTCTTGAAACATTTGATAACATTCACCAGTGAATCCACCAGTGAATTAGAGTTTTCTTTTGGGGAGTTTTCAATTTAATATAATCTTTACTTGTTGTAGGTCTATTCTGATTCTTTATTTCTTCCTGAATCAGTTTTGGTAGTTTTTGCCTATATAAGAATTTATACATTTGATCTACATTGTTTAATTTGTTGGTATACAATTAGACATAGCATTCTCCTATATGTTTTTAAATTTCTGTAATATTAATAACAATGACTCCTTTTTCATTCTTGATTTTCATAATGTCAAACAGTCTAGCTAAAATATGTGAATTTTGTTAATTATTTCAAAGAATAGACTTTAGGCTTCACTGATTATCTCTCGTTTGTCTATGGTTTATGTCATTTATTTCTGTTTCTGTCATATTTCTTCTTTTCCTTTAGTCGATTTTGAATTAATTTGATCCTCTTTTTCTAGTTTCTTGTGGTAGAAAGTTAGGTTTTTTATTTGATATCTTTTTTATTTTTAATTTTTGAGGTATGCCTTAATCCACCCTGTTAACCTCTGTCTTTTGGTTGGAGTGTTTAATCCATATACATGATTTTTATTGTTATAAAATACATATAACATAAAATTTACCATTTTAATTTTTTTAAAGTATATATGCCATGGGTATTTACAAGATTCATAGCTATTTAGTTTCAGAACATTGTCATCACCAAAGAAGAAAAATTTGTGCCCATTAAGTAGTTATTCCCCATTCATTCCTCCCATAGGCCCCGCCAACCACAAATTTGCTGTCTATCTTTATTTGACTTTTTGAGTGTTTCCTGTAAATGGAGTCTTACAATAGGTGACTATTTTTTTTTTCCACTTAGCAAATATTTTCAATGTTCATCTTTGCTAGGTGATAAATGCCAGCCCACATGAATGTATCATTCTATTTTTTTTTGGCTGAACACATTGTACATCCATTGTACAGATGTGCCACATTTTATTTACTCATTCATCAGGTGATGGACTTTTGGTTATTTCTACTTTAAACTATTGCTAATAGTTAATACTCATGCATGGGTTTATATTAGAATACCTAATTTTAATTCTCTTGAATATAATTGGGAAAGTCATTGATTGATCATGTTGAAATTCTATATAAATTTTTGAGGAACATGTAAATTATTTTCCACAAGGGCTATCATACTTTATATTACCATCAGTAATGAATAGGGATTCTAATTTCTCCACATCCTTACCAACACTTGTTATTTTCTTTCTTTTTTCACTTATAGCCTTACTAGTAGATATAAAGTGGTATCTCACTGTGGTTGAAGTCATTTTCATTTAATGTAATTACTGACAAGGGAGGACTTATGTTTGCCCCCTATAATTCATTTTTGTTGTGCCCTGTCTTTTATTACACTTCTGCCCTTCTGCTACTCCTGCTTTTGTGTTAAATAGATATTTTCTACTGGGCATCTTAATTCTCTTTTTGTTGCTTTTTCTATTGTTTCTATTTTTTTAACATAATTTTTTAATGTTGCCCTAATTAACATCTTAAATTAAAGCAATATAATTCAGATTAATATCAACTTAACTTCAAAAGTATATAAGAATATTTCTCCATTTCCCCTTTTTCTTTGTGACAATATTCTCATATATGTCACTTCTTTATATGTCATAAGCTTACAAATACAGAGACATTATTACATGATGCAGTTTTTAAATTTAGACAGAAGGAAAGAATCACAAATAAACACACACACTGGTTTTTAAAAATAAGTACAGTAATTTTTATTTCTTCTGTGTGGATTTAAGTTTTGTACGGAATAGATTCAGTACAGTATATTTTCATTTAAAATTGAAGACCTCCTTTGGTATGTCTACTAGAAATTGATTTTTTTTGGTTAACATCTTAATTAGCTTTCATTTTTGAAGGATAGTTTTACTGAATTTACAATTATTTTACAGTCTTTAATTTCAACTGTTTGAAAATATCTTCCCACTAACTTTTGTCTTCCATAAAATTACTGATTACATAACTCAGCTACTATTCTTATTGAGTATCCCTTGTAAATAATTAGGTGATTCATTCTTTTTGTTTAAATGTTCTTTGCCTTTGGCTCTAAATAGTTTTATTATTATGTTTTTAGGTCTGGATCTCTGAAATTCCCCCTTTTTGGTGTATGTTGAGTTCCAGGGATAGGTAGCTTGTTGTTTTTCATTAATTTGTAAATATTATTTATTTAAATATTATTTGTGCCCTCTTTCTTTATCCTCTTTGGAATACTTATTTTAAGTAAGTTATTATGCCTTATACTTTCTTATGTGTCTTAGAAGCCCTATTAATATTTCTTCACTTCTTTTTTTTTCTTGTTTTCAGACTATATAATCTCAACTCACCAATCTTCAAATTTACTGATTCTTTCTTTTCTCATCTCAAATATCTTCTTGATCTCTTATAGTGTTTTTGTTTGTTTGTTCTCATTTAGATATTATACTTTTCAATTCAAGAAATTTCTTTGATTATTTTTATAATTTTTGTATCATTATTCATACTTTAGAGATATTTCCTTCAAACTTTAGTTCTTTAGATATGGTTTCCTTTAGTTATGAGGTTATTTATTGTAATATATGATTAATATATAATTAAAAGTCTTTGTTTAGCAATTCTAATCTCCGGGGTTCCTCAGGAACTTTTTGTTTTGTTTTGCTTTGTTTTGTTTTAAGATATAATTTATTTACTTGAGAGAGAGTGAGAGAGAGAGCATGAGAGGGAAGAGGGTCACAGGGAGAACCGACTGCTTCTCTGAGTGAGAAAATTTCCTGCTGAGCAGAAAATCTGATGATGTGTTTGATTCCAGGACACCAGGATCACCAGAGCCTAAGGGAGTCACTTACCCAACTGAGCCACCTAGGCGCCCCAGGAACTGCTTTTATTAACTGCATTTCCCCCTTTTTTGAGTCATAATTTCTCTGTTTCTTCACATGTTCTCATAATTTTGTTGTTCATATTGAAAACTAAATATTAAAACACTGCAATATGGCAGTTCTGGAACCGCACCCCTCCCTCCCCCACAATGTTCATTGTTGGTGCTGTTCTTTCTCTTGATGCTGCTGGTTTGGAGTTTTGTGCTGTAGTTTTTATTGTTGTTTTATAATGAATTTCCTGATATAATTCTGTAAATTTTGTACTTTTTAAAAAATGTATTTCCACTACATTCTCTTCTTTCTTGGCATGTTGGTCAGCTAATGACTGGATAGTTTTCCTAAATGTCTGAGACCAGTAAGTCTCTCAGTCTGTGCCAAGGAGCTGTGAATGTTTGGGGCACAACTTTAATGCTTCTGCAGGCATTCTAATTCTACCTGAGCCTTTACAATTACTTTGCACTGAGCCCCAAGGTCAGTCAAACATGAGTGCTTAGAACCATGTCTCTTTCCTGCTCACACACATATCCCTTATGTGTTAGAGTTCTACAGTCTTAGCAATATTTCAGAGCTTTACAAAACTTCCTATGCTCTATGAATAAAGGCCTTAGCTTAGGGTCTCCTGGGTGGCTGCCACTGGTTCTGGTTGGGATCGAGCCCCACATTGGGCTCCTTGCTCAGTGGGAAACCTGCATCTCCCTCTCCCACTCCCTCTCCTTGTGTTCCCTCTCTCACTGTTCACCATGTTGCTCTGTCAAATAAATAAATAAAACCTTAAAACAAAAAAATACAAAACAAACAAAAAACCTTACCTTAACTTTTATTTATTTACTTTTTAAATCAGCATTTTGTTTACACCAACTTCTATCATCTCTTGAGACAGATGTCATGTTGGACAATTGCAACTAAGTTTTTGAACAAACACCCCAAGGTAAAGGTTATTCACTTTGAAGGAGCTCTGGGTCACATTGAATAAAGCAATCCCCGAGAAAGGAGTTTCTGCTGTCAGGTGAAATGGTGAAAATTATCTGGAATGGGCTTTTCAGTGCCTCCAAATCCATTCCAACCCTCCAGTGGTTGCAAAAGTGTTGGTTTTCTACTACCATGATTGGTCCTCAAAGCTACCACACAGCTGGGAAAGATGGGAGGAAATAAGGCAAATTAACAACATCAAAAAATTCACTTTTCTTACCAAGAATGCCATATTTTCTTGAATATGCTCTTCTCAGACTGATATAAGCTTTGGCTAATTTTGAGAGTTCTAAAATTTTGATTTTGACAGTGTTTGCTAGTACTTTCATTGCTCTTAGGTTGGAATGGATTTTTAAGTTCCTTATTCTGTCACTCTAGAAATGACTCCTGTTAGGGTACTTGTTATAGTCCCTTAGCTTCTGCCAACTGTATTTTCTATTTCTTTTGTGTGTGTGTGTGTGTGTGTGTGTGTGTGTGTGTGTGTGTGTGTGTGTGTTCAGTTTGTGTTTTATTTACTCAGTTTTTAAATTTTTTTTAATTTTTAATTTTTAATTTTTTATAAACATATATTTTTATCCCCAGGGGTACAGGTCTGTGAATCGCCAGGTTTACACACTTCACAGCACTCACCAAAGCACATACCCTCCCCAGTGTCCATAACCCCACCCCCCTTCTCCCAACCCCCTTCCCCCCAGCAACCCTCAGTTTGTTTTGTGAGATTAAGAATCACTTATGGTTTGTCTCCTTCCCAATCCCATCCTGTTTCATTGATTCTTCTCCTACCCACTTAAGCCCCCATGTTGCATCACCACTTCCTCATATCAGGGAGATCATATGATAGTTGTCTTTCTCTGCTTGACTTATTTCGCTAAGCATGATACGCTCTAGTTCCATCCATGTTGTCACAAATGGCAAGATTTCATTTCTTTTGATGGCTGCATAGTATTCCATTGTGTATATATACCACTTATTCTTGATCCATTCATCTGTTGATGGACATCTAGGTTCTTTCCATAGTTTGGCTATTGTGGACATTGCTGCTATAAACATTCGGGTGCACGTGCCCCTTCGGATCACTACGTTTGTATCTTTAGGATAAATACCCAGTAGTGCAATTGCTGGGTCATAGGGCAGTTCTATTTTCAACATTTTGAGGAATCTCCATGTGGTTTTCCAGAGTGGTTGCACCAGCTTGCATTCCCACCAACAGTGGAGGAGGGATCCCCTTTCTCCGCATCCTCGCCAGCATCTGTCATTTCCTGACTTGTTGATTTTAGCCATTCTGACTGGTGTGAGGTGATATCTTATTGTGGTTTTTATTTGTATTTCCCTGATGCCAAGTGATATGGAGCACTTTTTCATGTGTCTATTGGCCATCTGGATGTCTTCTTTGCAGAAATGTCTGTTCATGTCCTCTGCCCATTTCTTGATTGGATTATTTGTTCTTTGGGTGTTGAGTTTGCTAAGTTCTTTATAGATTCTGGACACTAGTCCTTTATCTGATATGTCGTTTGCAAATATTTTCTCCCATTCTGTCAGTTGTCTTTTGATTTTGTTAACTGTTTCCTTTGCTGTGCAAAAGTTTTTTATCTTGATGAAATCCCAATAGTTCATTTTTGCCCTTGCTTCCCTTGCCTTTGGCGATGTTCCTAGGATGATGTTGCTGCAGCTGAGGTCGAAGAGGTTGCTGCCTGTGTTCTCCTCAAGGATTTTGATGGATTCCTTTCTCACATTGAGGTCCTTCATCCATTTTGAGTCTATTTTTGTGTGTGGTGTAAGGAAATGGTCCAATTTCATTTTTCTGCATGTGAGTGTCCAATTTTCCCAACACTATTTATTGAAGAGGCTGTCTTTTTTCCATTGCACATTCTTTCCTGCTTTGTCAAAGATTAGTTGACCATAGAGTTTAGGGTCTATTTCTGGGCTCTTTATTATGTTCCATTGATCTATGTGTCTGTTTTTGTGCCAGTACCATGCTGTCTTGATGATGACAGCTATGAATTAAAGCTTGAAGTCTGGAATTGTGATGCCACCAGCTTTGGCTTTCTTTTTCAATATCCCTTTAGCTATTCGAGGGCTTTTCTGGTTCCATATAAATTTTAGAATTATTTGTTCCATTTCTTTGAAAAAGATGGATGGTACTTTGATAGGAATTGCATTAAATGTGTAGATTGCTTTAGGTAGCATAGACATTTCCACAATATTTATTCTTCCAATCCAGGATCATGGAACATTTTTCCATTTCTTTGTGTCTTCCTCAATTTCTCTCATCAAAATTCAAGAGGTTCAGAAAATGCCCCTCAAAGTCAATAAGAATAGGCCCACACCCTGTCACCTAATAGTAAAATTTACAAGTCTCAATGACAAAGAGAAAATCCTGAAAGCAGCCCGGGAAAAGAAGTCTGTAACATACAATGGTAAAAATATTAGATTGGAAGCTGACTTATCCACAGAGACCTGGCAGGCCAGAAAGAGCTGGCATGATATTTTCAGAGCACTAAACGAGAAAAGCATGCAGCCAAGAATACTATATCCAGCTAGGCTATCATTGAAAATAGAAGGAGAGATTAAAAGCTTCCAGGACAAACAAAAATTGAAAGAATTTGCAAACACCAAACCAGCTCTACAGGAAATATTGAAAGGGGTCCTCTAAGCAAAGAAAGAGCCTTCAAGTGGTAGATCAGTAAGGAACAGAGACCATATACAGTAACAGTCACCTTACAGGCAATACAATGGCACTAAATTCATATCTCTCAATAGTTACTCTGAATGTTAATGGGCTAAATGCCCCAATCAAAAGACACAGGGTATCAGAATGGATACAAAAACAAAACCCATCTATATGTTGCCTCCAAGACACTCATTTTAAGCCCAAAGACACCTCCAGATTTAAAGTGAGGGGGTGGAAAAGAATTTACCATGGTAATGTACATCAGAAGAAAGCAGGAGTGGCAATCCTTATATCAGATCAATTAGATTTTAAGCCAAAGACTATAATAAGAGATGAGGAAGGACACTATATCATACTCAAAGGGTCTGTCCAATAAGAAGATTTAACAATTTTAAATATCTATGCCCCCAACGTGGGAGCAGCCAACTATATAAACCAATTAATAACAAAATCAAAGAAACACATCAACAATAATACAATAATAGTAGGGGACTTTAACACTCCCCTCACTGAAATGGACAGATCATCCAAGCAAAACATCAGCAAGGAAATAAAGGCCTTAAACGACACACTGGACCAGATGGACATCACAGATATATTCAGAACATTTCATCCCAAAGCAACAGAATACACATTCTTCTCTAGTGCACATGGAACATTCTCCAGAATAGATCACATCCTCGGTCCTAAATCAGGACTCAACCGGTATCAAAAGATTGGGATGATTCCCTGCATATTTTCAGACCACAATGCTCTGAAGCTACAACTCAACCACAAGAGGAAGTTTGGAAAGAACCCAAATACATGGAGTCTAAACAGCATCCTTCTAAAGAATGAATGGGTCAACCTGAAAATTAAGGATGAATTGAAAAAAATCATGGAAACAAATGATAATGAAAATACAATGGTCCAAAATCTGTGGGACACAATAAAGGCAGTCCTGAGAGGAAAATATATAGCAGTACAAGCCTTTCTCAAGAAACAAGAAAGGTCTCAGGTCCACAACCTAAACCAACACCTAAAGGAGCTGGAGAAAGAACAAGAAAGAAACCCTAAGCCCAGCAGGAGAAGAGAAATCATAAAGATCAGAGCAGAAATCAATGAAATAGAAACCAAAAAAACAATAGAGCAAATCAACAAAACTAGGAGCTGGTTCTTTGAAAGAATTAATCAAATTGATAAACCCCTGGCCAGACTTAACAAAAAGAAAAGAGAATGGACCCAAATAAATAAAATCATGAATGAAAGAGGAGAAATCACAACCAACACCAAAGAAATACAAACTATTATAAGAACATACTATGAGCAACTCTACGGCAATAAATTTGACAATCTGGAAGAAATGGATGCATTCCTAGAAATATATAAACTACCTCAACTGAACCAGGAAGAAATAGAAAGCCTGAACAGCCCCATAACCACTAAGGATTGAAACAGTCATTAAAAATCTCCAAACAAACAAAAGCCCAGGGCCAGACGGCTTCCCGGGGCAATTCTAAACATTTAAAGAAGAACTAATTCCTATTCTCCTGAAAGTGTTCCAAAAAATAGAAATGGAAGGAAAACTTCCAAACTCATTTTATGAGGCCAGCATCACCTTGATCCCAAAACCAGACAAGGATCCCATCAAAAAAGAGAGCTATAGACCGATATCCTTGATGACCACAGATACGAAAATTCTCACCAAAATACTAGCCAATAGCATTCAACAGTACATTAAAAGGATTATTCACCACGACCAAGTGGGATTTATTCCAGGGCTGCAAGGTTGGTTCAACATCCGCCAATCAGTCAATGTGATACAACACACCAAAAAAAGAAAGAACAAGAACCATATGTTACTCTCAATAGATGCTGAAAAAGCATTTGACAAAGTACAGCATCCCTTCCTGATCAAAACTCTTCAAAGTGTAGGGATAGAGGGCACATACCTCAATATCATCAAAGCCATCTATGAAAAACCCACTGCAAATATCATTCTCAATGTAGAAAAACTAAAAGCTTTTCCGCTAAGGTCAGGAACACGGCAGGGTTATCCATTATCACCACTGCTATTCAACATAGTACTAGAAGACCTAGCCTCAGCAATCAGACAACAAAAGGAAATTAAAGGCATCCAAATCAGCAAAGAAGAAGTCAAACTATCACTCTTCGCAGATGATATGATACTATATGTGGAAAACCCAAAAGACTCCACTCCAAAACTGCTAGAACTTGTACAGGAATTCAGTAAAGTGTCAGGATATAAAATCAATGCACAGAAATAAGTTGCATTTCTCTACCCCAATAACAAGACAGAAGAAAGAGAAATTAAGGAGTTAATCCCATTTATAATTGCACCCAAAACCATAAGATACCTAGGAATAAACCTAACCAAAGAGGCACAGAATCTATCCTCAGAAAACTATAAAGTACTCATGAAAAAATTGAGGAAGACACAAAGAAATGTACTTTCTATTTCTTAAATATATTAAAATATATTTTGTCTGATATCAAAATGGGAGAGTATGATTTGACTCCTTGCACTACTTTATTTGAAATTTCATAAGCTGCATATGATTTTTTGCTTTGTTGACATTCCCTTTATTCAGATTCTTTCCAGGTATGATATATATTTTACTTTTAATACCCTTGAGAATACACATACACACACACCCATTTGCTTAAATTTAAGGACATATATTTTGCTTAAGGCAACATCCTTTTTCTTTCCAAATAGAATATTGTACATAAATTTTGTATTATGCATTGTTTTCTTAAATATTCAGTTCTAATAATGAAATATTTTCTAAATATTATCTTACTTTATGTTAAACAATTTAAGATTTTCTCTTATTATCCTCTAACCAGCTAATATATATTTCAGTTTTCTTCTGGTCATTCATATAAAAAGCCGCTTGGATAAGACCAAAATTATTTGTTAACAATTTAATTTATTTTTATGAACTCAACTGACAATTAATAGTGTAATGTGTAACTGATTTTGTTTTCAGCATTGTTGTACTAGTACATTGTTGTAGTACCAGTTGCCACTTACCAAGTCCTTACTATACATAACTAGACATTATGTTGTTGTTTTATATACTTAGTCCTTAATGTATTTAGTAGAAGTAAGGCTCATCCCAGAGGGCATGAGAGAATGATGGCTCACAAGAGATTACAAGCTTTTGTGATTTAGCATAGATAGTAAATGTGAAAGTTAAGGTTTACTCTTCATCTTTTCTGGCTTCAAAGTGTATGTGTTAATAGGTACCCCTTACTGCTTTTCCAGTGATTAATGACTTCCAGTTACCAAAAAGAAAAGCTTGTAGCATGAAAGAATATTGATTTTTCTTCTTTTGATTTAGTTTACTTAAATCTATACTTATATGGTAGCATAGATAAAGAAACTTGAAGAAGAATAGGGAAACCTCTAGTTCAATTTCACATCAACAATGAACCATAGGAGTGAGGTGGTGAACAGTGGAAAAACTAAAACAAAATGCAATTTTAGTTAGGTCAGAAAAATCATTTCCTCCTGAATATATATCAGTAAAAAAATCAGTGCTCAAATTATCCAGAATTGCCACATTTTCAAGGAGTTTACAGGTTCATGTTTTTTTCTTTTCTTTTTATCCAGAGAATCATATTACTGGATGGAATTTATAAAGGAATCAGCAAGCATCCATGGGGACTTCTGCTGATTAATTTTAGATAAGCTGCAGTAACATTACTGGCTAATTAAGGGTTAGACTCCACATGAAGCATTTTAAAGATTTCTTAACTCTGTTGGTGTCTTACAAATCCCAAGAGTGATAATATACATCTATCTCTGCCTCTTTCTCCATCTGTGTATGACTGTATTATGAAATCTGGTTATTACCAGATTTATTATTTTATTATTTAAAAATTCTCACTGAGCTCCTGATATAAATGTCATTTTATACTTCAGATCAGTAAACAAATTTTAAATGACCATCTTGGTATTATATTTAAAGCATAGTTTGAAGTATGTTTTCTACATTACCGTTTTAAAAATGGTTGCTCTTATCTATTCAAAATGTTTGTAACATATGGTTTGCAAACACAGATCATACTACCATGATTCTTATGCATATCTGCTGAGAAAGGGGAGAGAAAAATCTACTAAATTATGAGCTAGTTGTGTAATTTGCAGCATGCCCTTCAGTCTCATCAGTGTCATCTATGGTATTCAACTAATAATATTCCAATATTATTCCACATGAAATGTTCCTCAAATCAGAGGAATTTGAATAATAATTTATACTTTTTAAACACATTTTCAATAATAACCTCATAAGCACAGAAAAAAAAATTAGGCAGATGCAACTATGCTCATCTCAAATGCTAAGAAACTAAATCCCAGATACTAATACATACAAACAGGTGTCAGTTTTAGTACTAGAATCTAGGTCATAAGTTTTCCTCCACATAACTTTTCTATAAGAATATAATATATATATATACACACATGTATTTATGCACATGATTATTATATACTTAATGTAACAAAAATATACGCTCACCTATGCAATTAATATATACTCCCATTTATTTTTACTATTGTTATTACTTAATATAATATTTAATTTAATAATGCTAATTGGAGTACATAGGCTTAGGATATGAGAACCAGAGGGATGAAACAAATTGTAGAATAGATGTAGGTATGTTTGCAACCTACATATGTATTGTGTTTTAGAAAGCTGCAACATTATTAATTGAAGCTTTGTAATCAGATCCACTAAATTTATATTGGGAAGAAGGGCACTTGAAATAATCAGAGATTTAAAAGAACCAAATTAGAATCTTCAAGTAGGTTTTGTTATGCTAAAACAGGTAATTGTCATAACAACAACTGAGTGTATAGAAGCTTCTGATTTGAGGAAACTTTCACAGGGAAGCTTCCTTATTAGTCCCATAGATTTAGTTATGTAATCCCTATAGGGAAATTATTCTGCACCTATGTCTTGGTAATAAAGATATTTTTGTTTGTTTGTTTGATGAACTGGAACATCTACCTGATGGAAAATAACTAAAATAATGACATCCACAAGGCTGAACATTGTATATTCAACTAAAAACAGCATAATTTTGAATTGCCTTAATGATGTAATATATTTTATTATTTTGGGCTGTTATTCAAAGAAAACTAAATCATTTTAGAATAAATTAGTAAAACTACTAATCTTTTTGAAACTAAATGTAATGAGTTACAGGTCAACATGGGTTACACAGACACTGACCCACGCACAAGTGCGCGCACACACACACACACACACGCACACAGGTAACACTTAATTCCAGCCTCGACGCAAAATTTTCCCATAGGGAAAAGGTGAATTGACTGTTATCCAGGTCATCTGTTCTATGAAATAGATATAAAGAAAGCCATTAATTATTTGCAACATCCAAGTATTCTGGTTTTGAAACTATCTTCAAAACACATTTTTCTGGAGGGAGTGATATTATAGCTAGTTCTTCTTACAGAAAATAAAACAGATATAACACTGTCTTTACATATATAGATTCCCAAGACACTTTGTGATTGTTGTAAATCATGTCTCTCATGATGTCAATCACAGCCTCAGATGCTTGTTAACAAGTCAGGATAATAGCTTTGAGGACTCTGATAATCCAGCAAAACTAAGAGGACATGTTTGGAAAGCTTATATCCCCTGTCTGGACTCCCCTTAGAAAACACCACCATCACCTCCACCTCTCTCCTTGTATAGTTCTAAAGTATTGCTTTTATCCATTTTATTTAAGAAGCAGCAGAAACAAAATCTTTCATGTGACATAACATGCAATTTATCACTTAAAGAAAATACAGTAGGATGATGATAAAAGTTTATATTCTAAAACTTAACATAAAATATGTTTTGTTTTGCCAAAATATACAACTTGAGCCTTATTTTGTTATATATAATGGGGGATAAATTTTATCATTGAATTATATCTTATTAAAATTTAACATGATTATTTCTTTTGGAGCAGGGCTATGGAAAAAGTAGAATAAATAATTCTAGAAATAAGACACACCATGCAGCAAATGAAGAAGCAAAATAGTATGGACAAAGATTTTATAATATTAGAAAACATAAAATAATGATAATACACTGGCATAGATTTTAAAAATAAAGTAAGAAGTCCTGTCATAGTTCTTAATAGTACTAAGGACCACTATCATTTTGTTTAAGAAAAAAACTTCTAAAATAATGTTCTTACTTATTCTTCTCCTACCCACTTAAGCCTCCATGAAGAATAAATGAAACAAGATGGGATTGGGAGGGAGACAAACCATAAGTGACTCTTAATCTCACAAAACAAACTGAGGGTTTCTGGGGGGAGGGGGTTTGGGAGAAGGGGGTGGGATTATGGACATTGGGGAGGGTATGTGCTTTGGTGAGTGCTATGAAGTGTGTAAACCGGGTGATTCACAGACCTGTACCCCTGGGGATAAAAATATATGTTTATAAAAAATAAAAAATTTAAAAAAAAATAATGTTCTTACATTTTTATATGTTATAATATAATCCTAGGCTCTGGCCTTTGCTTTCTTATTTTTCCCATTTAAACGGAAAAACAAAATTCATGGATAGAAAAAAAATAATCAGTAGCAAAAAGAAATAATAATAGAAAATAAAGCCTAGAAAATAAAGAAAATAGAAAAAATAGAAATAAAAAATAGAAAATAGAAAAATCTAGAAAATAAAGCCTAGTCCAGGAGATAACTGGAAGGAAATTTTAGGAGAATCCCAGTGAAACACAGTAATCGAGAGTCTTAGGGCCTGGATGTAATGATGACTCAGGATCTGGGAAGAGGCCCATAGTGGGGTGTGTCTTAGAACCATAAATCTGTAGCTTCTGGAACCCTCCATGGTAAGAAGTATCTTTGGAGTGTCTTCATGATACAGATTCTATCCTAGGAAGCAGACAATGAATGATCATGGAGAGGCCACCAAGATGAACCCCAGACAACCAACTCAGAGAACCCATTACCAGTGAGTTCATAATTCTTCTGAATGTGAATTTGCCAAATCCACATTCACATTACCAAACTATGTGAACAAAGGCATTGTTCCTATAGTGCTCATTATGAAATGATTCAGTGACTATGAATCCTGTCAGACTGCTCACTCTCAGAATTTACCTTTTATTCAAGTCTTGATATCAGGATATGGGATTAACAACAAATAAGGGAATTACTTTTTAAAAGGTATGTGAGGAGTGCTTGGGTGGCTCAGTTAAGTGTCCAGCTCTTGATTTTGGCTCAGGTCATGATCTCTGGGATGAGATCGAGCCCTGTGTGGGGCTCCATGCGGGTTTGGAGCCTTTTTAGGATTCTCTCTCTTTCCCTTGCCTTCTGTCTCTTCCTGCTCTTGCTTGTGCACACAGGCTCTCTCTCTGAGAAATAAAAATTAAAAAATAAATAAATAAAAGGCAACATGGTTTATAACTCTAAGAAAACATGTAATGATTATATTAGTTTGCTACCAGTGACTGAATGACTTACACAACAGAGATCTATTTTCTCAGGAGGCTAGAAGCCCAAGTTAATTCTTTGCTAAGACCTCTCTCCTTGGCTTGCAGATGGTCCCTTCATGTAGTGTCCTCACATGGTCTTTTCTCTAGGTAGGGACATCAGTGGCATCTCTTCCTCTTTTTATAAGGACACTAGCTATACTGAATTGGGGTTCTACCTTAACCACCTCATTTTAATTTAATGACCTTTTTAAAGGCCTTATCTCCAAATACAGTAACATTCTGTTGTACCAAATTTGTAGATTTCAACATATGAATTTCATTGGGACATAATTCAACCTATATCAATGTTGTTAGGAAATTACAAATGACCAATAGCCATAAGAGACATTTTAAAGTTTCTAAAAATTCATTTCATGATTTCATTAGAATTTGAGGATACAGATAATTTATGCAAAATATTTAAGAGCTGAAAAAATAAAAATATTGAAATTAATATAGTGAAACAAGTTTTCTCTGATTCTTAGTCTAGGCAATAATACATTAAAACAAAAATAAATAATACAGTGATCCCTTTTCGGAGTTACTCATTTAAAAACAAATAACAAACCTTATTTGAATCAAGGTTCCTATCAAAAGAATAATGTGTTTTTTTTTTTATTTTGCAGATTTGTCTACTATTACTGTAGCCCTACTATTTTGTAGCCCCTAAGTAAATTATTTTTAAAGGCAACAAAACATATAAAAAACTTTTATGATTTAGGACCAAATAAAAAGTTAATATATGAAAACCAATAGCTTATCTATAACTGGAAAGATTAGGTAGAAATAATAAGAAAATAAAAAAGAAAAATACTTTTTATCACAGAGGAAAAAGAATTATCAGAAAGAAGTTTAACAAAAAATATGAAAATTTTCTAAATATAATTTTTTGAGAGTTATAGACCTCTGATGCCATAATTTTATTTGTCAATTGTATTTCAGAGCTAAAATTTAAAGAGTAAAAAAAAATGATTAAAAAAACAGTTTTTGAAAATTAACTTGTTACTGTTAAATAATTTACTTCCAAAATCCATGAATATTTTTAGGGGGATATGATTATAAATTTTCTTCAAAACCAACCCACCAACCAGTGATCATAGCTAAACAATTGTATGAGAGAGAAATAGTTTGAGAGAGAAAAAGAGAGGGAGAAATTGAGACTTGGAATAATGACAGAGCCATAATTTTAACTACACCTTCCAACAGTGTGTGTGCATTTGAAAGTCTGCAAAATTATGCTGAAGAATCTTATTTATAGTAAGAATCTCTTAAGTCTCAGCTATTGTTACTATTATCTGCACAGTTATCTTGAATCTTTAAAAAATCTTTAATTTTAATTGGTTGTTTTGCTTGATAGTGTTATTCTGATAATGTAAGACTACTTGACATTTCTTTAAAATGTATATATATATACGTGTGTATATGTAATTGTACAATTGTTTTTTCACTTTTTTCTCTGCTTTCCCTCTATGCATGGAAGTATAAAAACCATCTCTTTGTTGGAGTCTCAATTCAAACAAAAAGTTTGAAGGTCTTTGTTTTACTTAGTTAACTACCCTTTTCTCTTTCTTTATACTGACAGTTCAATGTCCCTTCTCTTTTTGATATTGCTCTTCCTTTATAGGGAATAAGGAACAACAGTGTCTTGTAGAGGAGAACATCACTCCCTTCCCTTAGTAATGATAATGTTAACTGCTTTAATCTTTATGACAACTGTATAAGGCAGATACTGTCAGTGTCCTAATTTTCAACATGACGTTGCTAGGTGATCTGTTTTTACACAATAGTCTATTCTTTTTTTTTTTTTTAATTTATTTTTTATTTTCAGCATAACAGTATTCATTATTTTTCACCACACCCAGTGCTCCATGCAATTCGTGCCCTTTATAATACCCACCACCTAGTACCCCAACCTCCCACCCCCCACCCCTTCAAAACCCTCAGAGAGAAGGAAATACGAATGTTTCTTGTGAATGTTCTCAATGTGACATTTTATGTTGTTATTCATTTATTGAAGTGTACTGTATACTCTTATGGAGTTAACATTTAATCTAAGATGCTCTGCATTAATTTTATCCCAAAGAATGATACCTTCTCTCTGTAAGTTCAAGGAAAGCAAGGATATGACTACTATCCTTTTCTTTCTTTCTTTCTTTCTTCCTTCCTTCCTTCCTTCCTTCCTTTCTTTCTTTCTTTCTTTCTTTCTTTCTTTCTTTCTTTCTTTCTTTCTTTCTCTTTCTTTCTTCCTTCCTTCCTTCCTTCCTTTCTTTCTTTCTTTCTTTCTTTCTTTCTTTCTTTCTTTCTTTTTTTTTTCTCTCTGTGATTCCAGTTTTGTAGCAGACCTTTGTGATGGATTCCAACTGATGGCACAGAAAAACAATTAAAGATTGGTATAGCTCAAATGTTATAATTAAGAGGATGAAAAGGACAAAAGAGATTTTTAAATAAATGGTACATGAAGCATGAAATCTTCTTTATGCATATTGCTAATATTTTGAAGCTTCAGCAAAACTAATCTCATCTACTCCCTCCTCTCTAACAGGTCTGGTTCTGTAAAAATATAGTTTCCTTCCTGGACAATTGAATACCAAGGTAGGTGTGAGCTATGAGTTTGGTAGCAAAAAGTGGATAAAAATATTTCCCTTGACTTTACTTATTAAGATCTAAAATGCATATCAATTTCTTATATACAAAAAGGGTTTTGTTTGGCTTTGTTTTCCAAATAAAAGTCTCAAAATAAAAAGAATGTCTATTTTTATGACCTTGTTATTTTATGCTTATTATAACCTAGGAAAGATGGGGCCAGATAATAAATAAATAAATAGATAGATAGATGAAAGAAAGGAAGATGGGGGGAGTATCAGCCCAGAGCTGGGTGATGATCAGAGCACAAAATTACGATCCACAGACACAGCAAAATACTTTCTCTATATATTTAGGCAGGAATTTATACAAGTCTTTAACTTTATAAGAAGACTCATTTTGGCTATAGCTGTCCTTTGTTCTATTCACTGAAGTAGTTTGTATTTATATAAATAATTTTAATTACCTAGTTTAAGTAGATTTTATATTTGGCCAATTTCTTATTTATTCATCATTCATTTATATAAACTGTCAATATACTGAAATCTATAATATTGTAATATATAAACTTGTAATTAACATATAAATTACATGTAATTTATATGTGTTATACATTATGTTTTATGTATAATTAATATAATACTTTCTAAGTCCTTTTGGATTTTTCAATGAGAATTTCAACATGAGAAAATAATATTACTGCATAATATCTGAATTTTATATCTCACCTTTCTTCAACTTACTGTATTGGAAGAATATCAGAATAAAGTTAATAAATTTAGTGATAGAGAGCAGTCATGCCTGGATTTTAATAAGAATATATCAAATTTCTAGCAATTGATATATTGCTTATTCAAACATTAGTGAATTTGTCAACTGCCTCTTATGTACTAAACGTTGTATCAGATACTGAAGATCCTTAATTTGGATCTTTCTTAGAAATTGTTACTCTTTATGGAATTGATGAAGGGTGCTTTAATTTCACAACTACTATGGCTTTTTTTAATTAGAGATAGATGGATATTATGTTTGGGCATCAATAAGGATGGTTCATGATGAATAATTATTTTCTTTAACTTAATTATGTAATTATTTATACAAAATTAATATTCAATATTGAAATAACCTTGTGTTATTATTTACTATATTGCTGGAATCTGTTTGATTTAGAATTTAAATAACAGGGATACATGATGTTGTTTAGTTGTCATATATTTATATATAAAATTAATTATATTAAATAGGTATAATATGTAAATATTGTATAATAGTAAAAATGTTTTTATATATATGTATTAACATAAAAATACTAGAAATAATGGTTACTCTGAGGAGTAAAACTGTAGTATACTTACTTATAAGTTCCTATATACTGTAATTATGCAATAGAGCTCATACTTGCTTTCACAAGTATTTTTTTTAATCCTTAAGTTCGATGGCTGCAGTTACTACAAGCAATATGATATAATTTAGAAATATAAATATATGGTAATATCTAACTTCAGTGATAACTCAGGAAATAAAAGCAGGTTAAAATGTAACATTAATGTCTCTAACTAGCGATTAGAACAATATTATATGAAGTGTAAGAAAGCATTCTATGGAAATTAAATGCAAAACTCCTTTTTGCTTAAGAACAAAGCAAGGACACCTTCTCTCATTCATTTTTTTTCAATATCATACTAGAAGTCCTAGAGAATGCAAAAAGACAAGAAAAGGAAATAATAGGTACACAGATTGATAAGGATAAAAATAAAACTTTCTGTACAGATATGAAAGTGTATTAAAAAATTCAAAAGAGGGACACCTGGGTGGCTCAGTTGGTTGAGCGGCTGCCTTCGGCTCAGGTCATGATCCCAGCGTCCTGGGATCGAGTCCCGCATCGGGCTCCTTGCTCGGCAGGGAGCCTGCTTCTCCCTCTGCCTCTGCCTGCCTCTCTGTCTGCCTGTGCTCACTTGCTCGCTCTCCCTCTATGCCTGACAAATAAATAAATAAAATCTTTAAAAAAAAAAAATTCAAAATAATTTACAAAAACCTTCCATAATAAACAATTATAACAAGGTTGCATGATACAAGTTTATATTAAAAAGCTCATTTTCCTATAAACTATAATATACTTAGAAAATCCTATATACCATATACATATATATATATGAACACACTCTGTAACAAATGGAATTTGATATTAAAATCACAATATCATACATTAGCATATCCTAAATGAAAGGTATAAATCTAGCAAAACTTATACAAGATCCTTTTGAGTAAAACTTTAAAAATCTAGTGGAAGAAACAAATAAAAATGAAAATGGAGAATTATTCCATGTTCATGGATAAGAAGACTTGATACAATGGGATATTACTGACCATAAAAAAGAATAAAATTTTATCAGTTGTAACAACATAGATGGAGCTAGAAAGTATTATGCTAAGCAAAATAAGTCAGTCATAGGAAGACAATTACCATATGATTTCACTCATATGTGGAATTTAAGAAAGAAAACAAATGAACAAAGGGAAAAAGAGAGAGACACAAATCAATAAAGAGACTTAGCTATAGACAATAAACATGATTACCAGAAAGGAGGTGAATAGGGGAATGGTTTAAATAGGTGATGGGGATTCAGGAGTCCATTTCTTGTGAAGAGCACTGCATGTTGCATGGATGTGTTGAATCACCATATTGTATACCTGAAACTAATATTACACTGTATGTTAACTAACTGGAATTTAAAGAAAAACATAGGTGCACCAGGTGGCTCAGTTGGTTAAGTGTCTAACTCTTGGTTTTGGCTGAGGTAATGGTCTCAGGGTCATGGGACTGAGCCCTTTATTGGGCTCCATGCTCAGCTTAGAGTCTGCTGAAGGTTCTCTCTCTCTCCCTTTCCCACCCCTCCATGTCTCCCCCTTCTTGCTCTTATAAATAAGTAAATAAGTAATAAATTAAATCAAATAAATCAATCAATAAGTAAAATCTTAAAACAAAAACATAAAAAAGACTCAATATTGTCAAGATGTCAGTTTTCCCAAATTGATCTATATAATTAATGCAATCCCAAAGTCCATTATTGAGTGGATATACAAACTTTTTCTAAAATTTACATGGAGAAGAAAAAAAAAAAAAACAGGATAGCCAAACAACATTAAATAAAAAATAGCTAAAAAGACTGATATTATACACTTCAAGACTTATTTTAAAGTTATAGTAATCACAACAGTGTAATATTGGTGAAAGAATGACAAATACATAAATAAGACAAAATAAAGTGTCTAGAAATAGACCTACACAAATAGTCAACTGATCATTGACTAAAAATCAAAGATGATTTGTTGGACAAAATACAGCCTTTTCAACAAATGGTGGTGGAACAACTGGATATCCACATGCACATAAATGAATCTAAATACAGACCTTATACACTTCACCAAAATTAATTCAAACTTAATTGAAAATATAGTCAAAAATATAAAAGTGAAATTATAAAAATCCAAGAATATCACAGAAGAGAAAACCAAACTAACCTTAGGTTTGATGATAACTTTTCAGATACCCCATCAAAAGCACAACTCATGAAATAAATGACTGATGTTTGACCTCATTAAAATTAATAATTTCTGTTCTGCAAAAGATACTTTCAAGAGCACAGAGAAATTTTATAGAAAAGAAACTATTTTGAATGAGATAATGATGGGTATATAGCATTATGCATTTGTCATGACCCACAGAACATACACACCAAGAGTCAACCCTATTGTTCATTATGAACTTTAGGTAATAATTAAGTGTCAGTTATGGCTCATCAATTTTAACAAAAATGCCCCAATAGTGCAGGATTCTGACAGTGGGGATGGTGTACATGCATGTAGTCAGGAATATACTCTAATTCTAGTGTCTGGCCGAATTTTGCTGTGAATCTAAAACTGTTCTTTAAAGTCTATACTAAAACAATTATCTTAAAGATTAAAATAAAATTTATCCTGATTATACAAAAATTTTCAGAAACATTCATATTATTTGAACATGAAAATTTGATTGTTAGGAATGCAATTGTGAAGAGATATCACAGCTTTATTTATAATAAGGAAAACTGAAAAGAATATGAGTGCCTAAAATAGAGGATTGGTTATTTCAATTACAATTATACATATATGGCAAAACAATATTTGCATTACAATTTAAAAAACTTTTAATTATAACAGAAAATACTTCATAATTTTAATTTAAAAATGTAGTAGATGTTACCATGATTTATCAATTTATGGTTCTTATATATGCTATTTACTTATTACTTATTCATCAATGACAGGTTTAGGAATGTTATTTTTCTTCATTATTTTTCTATAGTTCCTGAATTACTTTTAATTATTATATGCATTTTTTCTAATTAGAGCAGTGTATTTTATAACTTAACTTTTATGAGCTTTAGCTCAATCTATAATTGTCAGTCTTATAGTTATCAATTACTTATAATCATTATATATATATTTTTGTAATTAGAGCAGTATATTTTATAACTTTATTTTTATGAGTTTTAGCTCAATCAGTAATTGTCAATGTTGTCAGTCTTCTTTTTTTTTCTTTTCTGCCAGGTCTGATGGACTCTTTGTAGTCCTCTTGGGTTTGCTGTCTTCCCACTTTTATACATAATGGAATAAAATGGTGAGAGAATGTACGGGGGAGCAAGGTATAAACTAATGGCCATTACAATGTTAGCAGAATAATCCTTCAGTTCTGAATCATCCAAGTGCTCTTCGGGAAGCTAAATTGATTTTGTTCAATGTTTCCTGTTTTCCTTCTGCTCTGGAATGATTCACATTTGATGTCATAACTCTGTTATTACTGTTATTATTATTAGGAGTAAAATATAATAATAATATAAAAGAATTATGATTATATAATATATATTATATATATAATATAAAAGAATAATAAAAGAATAATAATTCTGTGTAGACATACTTTTTAATAGAGTGTGTAGTCATGGAATCATACCATGAAATCATAGAATTCTACAGGTGAATGGATAGCCCTATTTAACTTACTGAGTAAACTACAGATCTATAGAAAAATCATTATTTCAGGCTAGTACAGTATGAGAATTATAATCTAGCATACATAATCATAGTTCTTTTAAATTTTTAATTAACTTTTTAATATCACAGGATTCAAAAATATAAAAAGTATAAAGACAACACATCTATCGTTCATAATTTCCTTTTACACAAATAACCACTGTTAAAATTTATTTATTTATTTTTCCAGGTATCTATCATGCATATAACAGCAAATTCAGAGATAGCCTTCTTTCTCTTTCTTACAAGTGACAGCATAATATACACAATATTATGTACTTTGCTTTTTTCCTCAACGATTAACGTTTTGACTATAATTTTGTGTCAGTAAATAGTGAGACTCCTTATTTTGACTTAAGCATAAAATACCATATAACCTAATATTACCAACCCCCTGTTCAAGAGCATTTGAGATATACTTTTGTTATTATAAACAATGCTCTATTGAATTACTTTTAACATAAGTCATTTTACAAATGTATATAAATATTCATGAAACAAATTTTAGAAATAGAACTATTGGATTTTACTTTTTGTGCATTTTAACAAATAACTCTCCACAGAATTATATCAAAGGATACTCCTACCATGATCAAATAATGTTTATTCCAAAGCCTTTTCCCTGACATCTCAATATAGTCTATTGTCAAACTTTAGGGTCTCTGTCAACCTAATTGAAGAAAAATACTTTATCACTATAATCTATTTTCCTTATTTTCATATTTTTACACATTTTTCAGATGGACATTTTTCAAGTTAATTTTCAGAAACACATTGTGAATTAGAGAAATTATTCCTTTGTCTATTATAGGCATTGTCTACTTTTTTTCTGAATTAGCTTTTCATTTTTCTGCTTGCTTCATAATATTAGTCTTCATGCAGATTTATTATTACAATGGAAGTTAATCAATCTTTCATTTATAGATTATTAGATATAACTAAAACTATTGCTCAACCTGATGTGATAAAATAATGTTTTTATCATTTTGTTTTTATTTTAAAATAATGACTTTTAAATTTTTTTCAATCAAGATTAGAGATTTATATCAAAGTTTCTTGTCTTTCATGTTAAATAATCCTTACTTATTCAAACATATTTGTATTAAAATTGTTTTTTGCATTGATTCAGATGCTACCCTTATTGTACTTTAAGCACTTATCTTTATTTTTGCTCACTTATGATCTTTCTGTTTTTTGTATATTTGTGCTCATATACAAGTGCTATAATGGACTTCTTTAGTGACTTCCAGAGCATGTTAAAATTTTTATAGCTCATCAAGTTTATATGTTGAAATTTCATAATTTTTTTTAGTTATTACAAAAAGGATATTTCTTTTGTTACATATTTTAATTATGTGTTGTGGTATATATTGATGGTATTCATTTCTATTAATTTTTTAATTTTTATATTATTTATCCATTGTTTAAAATACTTTTTCAGGTTTCTTGTTCTTAGTTTTCCCAGAAAACGATCATGTCATGTGTAAATAATAGCACATTAACCTGTTCATCTCCTTTGTATTTTATTGTTTAGTCTAAATGTTTAGGTAATAACTCTAAACAATGTTTGAGAATAAGGATGATGAATATGATTTAGTGTTTTTGACTATCATGCAAAGATATCAGTTGTTATCTAATTACATTTAATAGTAGATTTTTAGTCAAGTATTAAATTTTATCATATTAAAATAATAAATATAAATATTTTGTTTGATGTAGGGAAATAGTTTTTGTACTTGCAAGCACAATAATGTTAAGTAAAATATAGACAATAAAACTACATCAAAATTAAGATCTTATGTTCATTAAGAATATAGAAGAAAACAAACTACAGAATGAAAAAAAGACAATCCTTTTTAGAATGTATAATAGCCTTTGCATATCAGAGAGAAACAGACAACTCAGAGAAAAAAGTGAGCTAGACACTTGATCTGACACTTCAAGAAAGAGCACAACCAAATGACCAGAAAACACAGGAAAAGTCACCTAATCTCAATCATCAGGAAAATACAAGTCAAAACAACAAAACAATTAATAAGAATAGTTAAAATTTGTCGACACCAAGTACTGCACTCTTGATGATACCAAGTACTGGCATACTTCTGGAATAAATGAATGAAAACTAACCAAATACTGCCAACAATAAGGAATGGATAAATAAAGTACTCTAGAGTTATTGATAAGAATAATGTACAGCAATAAAATTAATTTGAACACCTTGTAACATTAAGTATGAATCTCATGACATTATTGAGATGAGGATGGCAGATTCACTGTAATATATACATGTTGTGTGAATCCATTTATATAATTTTTGAGAACAGGCAGAACTAAACTCAGGAGTCACAATTAAAGTAAGTGGTTCATTGGAAAGACAGAAAGGAGTTCAGGATTGGGTAGGGATTTAAGATGCTGGCTCTATCTTGTCTCAGGTATTATTTTATAAGAGCTTACTCTGTCATAACTCATGAATCTGTATATTCATGTCTTGGGAAATTTTCTATATGTGTTATTATACTTTGATTTAAGTCAGAATCTCAATTTTGTCTACTCTAGGGCAGTTTTTACCAAGAATTGCTGTATTATTCAATGTATGGATTTGTGTCATTAATTTTAAAAAATCAGGAATTATCTAAATATTTGTTTTAGTTTTACTTTATTACAAATTCCAAAACTCCTATGTTATTTCTAATTTACTTGTCTTTCCTTTCCTCTATAACCATTTTAGATTCCTAATTAAAAAAAAAATCATTTCTCATGTCCATTCCTTGCTATCTTTATTGAGTATTTTACAATGGTTATTTGCTTACATGTTTTTCCTGGGTTCTTTAAGTGATCAATTTCCTCATCCCCCAGCTGCTTGGTTTCTTATTCATAGATAAGATTGGTTCACCATTTCGATACTTGAGACTTGTCATTTTAAATTTTCATTCATTGCAACAATTTTTCTTTTTCTTTTCTCTCTTTCTTTCTTTTTTTTTTTAGATTTTATTTATTTATTTGTTAGAGAGAGAGAATGAGCCAGCAAGCACAAGCAGGGAAAGGCTTCTTGCTGAGCAAAGAGCCTAATGTGGGATTCAATCCCAGGACCTTGGGATCATGACCTGAGCGGAAGGCAGATGCTTAACTGACTTAGCCACCCAGGCATCCCAAACAATTCTTCTTAAATATATCCTGTTGGTAGGTTTTCCTGTACTTTCTCTCCCATCTCCTTTGTGATATACACACACACACACACACACATATATATATATATATGTGTGTGTGTGTGTGTGTAAATACATGTGTGTATATATATGTGTGTGTATATATATGTATATATACACATATATTTTAGAGATTTCTTAAAATAATAACTTATTTTTTTTAAGATTTCATTTATTTATTTGACAGACAGAGATCACAAGTAGGCAGAGAGTCAGGCAGAGAGAGAGGAAGGGAAGTGGGCTCCCTCTCCCCACTGAACAGAGAGCCCGACGCGGGGCTCGATCCCAGGACCCCGGGACCCCGGGACCATGACCCGAGCGGAAGGCAGAGGTATCAACCCACTGAGCCACCCAGGTGCCCAAAATAATAACTTATTTTTAAAGCATATGGATTTTTCCTGGTCCAGCTTTTTGGAGGATGTCTATTAGGATGAGGACAAGTTCAGACTAGTCTTGCAGGTTGTCCATTTTTCACAAAGCAAACTCTTTCTTTATTTTTTGCTGAAAATTTCACTCGGCTTCCATCAGTCAGAACAAAAGGAATGCTGGTGCTATTGCTACCAGGCCATGGATTTTTATTATTATTTACTTATATTTTCATCAGTGTACTGTTGAGCACCCTTTTGTAACCAAGTGTTTCATTTTTTTTTTTTTAATCATTGGGGGTGCATTTCTGCTGGTGCTGTCTCTCTATTTCTCTATTTTTCGAACTATTTTTCTCTATGGCATGCTTCCTCTCACCTTCTCAGGCATAACGTCCCCAGCTGTACAAAGTTATGCCTTTCTCTGATATGTAAGGAATTCTAATTTCTTACATTTTCTAAAAATAGAGCTGTGTTCCTTTTCTGTTTTGTTCTTAAATAATTATCAGGACTTGAAAGGGAAAATGCTGAATAAGACACTATGTTCAAACCATAAATCCAAAGAATCTTTTTATGTTAGCTAGGAGTGTCTTGTGTATTTTATAGTATCAGCAAATAATAATTATCATAAATGCTTTCTTCAATTGTTCATCTTATGTCAATGACATTAGAGATATTACAGATAATATGTGTACAGATATGTCTATGTCTATATCTGTATCTTCACCTGTATCTGTGTACTTCTACATTATATCTGTGTACTATGACATTTGTAAAAGATATCCCAGGGGGTGCCTGGGTGCAATAGTCCTTTGGAGATCAGACTCATGGTTTCAGCTCAGGTTGTGATCTCACGGTCATGATATGATGCCTGGTGTTGGGCTCTGCAGTCAGCTCCGTTTATCTGAGATTCTCTCTCCCTCTGCCCCTTCTGCTCATGCTCTCTCTCTCCTTCTCTCTCTTATGAATAAATAAATACATCTTTAAAAAATATATCTCAGTGTGAACCACTCCTATTCTCATGTGTTTGATGGAAAATAGTTCTTTTAAGAAGAGAACTAAATAGGGGAGTATATATCTTTAATTGGTATTATTCTCTAGCAAGTTATATTACAGAATTGTTATAAGCATATCCAGCTGATAGAACATGCTTTTCACCAAGGTGGTAGAAGATTGGGATTATCTAATTCTTAAGGCATCACCCAAAGGATTCAGGCAACTTTGAATATGCGTGCTATGCATTCATTTTATGAAAAAAAAAAAAAAAAGAGAGAGAAGTAGATACTGTATATGATTCTATCTATAATGAGTTTTCTCTATTTTTCCAGGCATATAGTCTGAAATCCATAAATTGATTTTCTTTGAAAATCAAAGATTGAAATGTGAAAATATACTGGATAAAGTTTATTAAGATAATTCTTGGAGAAAAGAAAAAAGTTTCCTCAGTCTTCAGTGTATATATGCTAACCTTTGCAGATGCACTTGTCTGTGCCATTTTGTGCACTGATCCAATTTAATTAAGAAAGCTGTGCATATGAGTGTGTACATTTTTTGAATAGTATATTTGAATATAGCTCTCACATCTTCCTGCTTCTAAAATTATTCCTATTGGATGTAAAAAACATGTTAGAGGCTATTTGCTGTTCCTTTGCTTATCTAGAACACTCCCTTTATACTGAGATTTTCTTAAAACCTTCTTTTCCCAGCGCCTGGGTGGCTCAGTGGGTTAAGCCGAGGCCTTCGGCTCAGGTCGTGATCTCGGGGTCCTGGGACCGAGTCCCGCATCGGGCTCTCTGCTCAGCAGGGAGCCTGCTTCCCTCTCTCTCTGCCTGCCTCTCCATCTACTTGTGATCTCTCTCTGTCAAATAAATAAAAATCTTAAAAAAAAAAAAACAACAAACCTTCTTTTCCTTTTGGTTATTATATGCTTATTAATTATGCAAGTTAAAGGACTTTGTTTGGTGCTGTGGGTTGAGCTGTGCCTCCCCCGACCCCATTCTTATATTGAGGTCCTAACCTCTGGATCTCAGAATGTGACTGGATTTTAAGATAGGGTCTTAAAGGAGGTACTTTAATTACAATGAGGATGCTGAGGGGCTCCCTAATCTGAAAGGCAGCCTTATAAGAAGAGGAAATTAGAGCACAGAATGAAAACCACATGAAGACCTGGGGAAAAGAAGACAGCCTAAAAGGGGCCTCAGAAGAGTCAAAAGTTGCCTACAGCTTGATCCCAACTTTCTGGACTGGAACTGTGACAAAGTCCATTTCTGTTGCTTCAGCCACTCAGAGTGCTACCGTGTTACGGCAGCCTTAGCAAGCTAATACAGTTTGCAGGTTATTTGGGGGATATTATTGTAGATCAAGAAAACCAAGGAATATATAGATGGTCCATGAAAGTAAAGAGCAATGAACAAATGAATAAATAAATAATTCCAGGAATCTTAGTAGGAAAAGATAACATACCTTCTTTCTAAGATGTCACCATTAATTTGACATAATCTTTAACCTACTATGACCCGCATTCAACATCCCATGCCAGCCTCTGGTGTCTCCAAATCCGCTTATGCCATCTGGAAGAGACATCTGAAGTCTCAGTCAGTTGAGAGTCTCAGTATGGAGGTATTCACTAATGAGGGTGAGTGCATGTCAATGTAAGGTGACTTGGCCAGCTGTGGCCTTGGTGGAGAGGTTGCAAGGTTAACAACTACCCAAATGTCACCTACTCTGATAAAGTTTATGACCACTTATTTTTAATAATAATAATAATAATGACGATAAATTGCCAAGGACTCACTGTCCCTCATGTAGTTAAGATACATTACTTCTTAATCCTTCTATATTACGTATTTTTACAGATTTAGTGGTGTTTATGCTACTCAACTTCCTCATGGAAGACGAGAAAACACATTTTTAAATTATTTCCTGTTCACTGTGTTTAAACTTAGAATATTATCTCACCAAACACACAGACTACACTATCAAACCATTCCTCTTTTGTTGGACATTTAGGCATTTTAAAGAATTTAGTATTCCCATTACTGCTGCAATGAACAGATGGAGGGTCCTTTTATTGTTTTCATGATGGGTCTGTTAGTAATCCATAAGGCTGACCACCCTGTGAGGCTGAGTGCATTTCTCCTGCCTGTTTAACCATGATGCTATCAGCAGGGCCACTCGACAGGAAATAGGTCTTGATAAACCCTTTACCATATGTCCATTGGAAAGTGATCTCTAAGCCTTCAGAATTAATTTAAAACATTGTGTGATATATTTCTCTGCTTATCAAAAGAATAAGCATAAACAAATAATTTCTACCCCTTGAAACAAGATCAGATACTTGTTACATAAAATATGTTAGGCAACATATAACATACACTTCTATGTTTATCACAAAAGTATGAATAGAAAAATAATTTTTGCTTGCAAAAGTAAAACAAATATAAAGTTATATTTTTGGTGGTTTCTTAGATCCCATAATAAAAAATATAATAGATGTAAGGAAGACAAAATATATCTTATTTTTAAATGAGAGTAAGAAATATCTTTACAGTTAAACGGAGTTTGTAAAATATCTTTACAGACAGAGTTACTTCCTTGCTTCCAATTCTGAATAAATTCACCATCATTACACCTGTATTCTGATTAATCGAAATCTCTTCTTGCCTTTACTGCTTAATTCCAGGTATCAGGTCTTCTTGCTTATTTATATAAAATCTATCCCTTACAATTGTTAAGTTAAAGACTCATTATTCTCCCTACAACAGAAACACTTCTTGTCAATATATACCTAAGGCAACCTTTTAAAAAACTTTTCTAAAAGATGTATGCATAGAAGGAACTTAACTCAGCATAACAAAGACCCTGTATGAAAAGTCTACAGATAACATCACAATCAGTGTAGAAAAATTAAGAAGTTTTCCTTTGACATCTAGTACAAGGCAAAATGCCCTCTCTCACCAATTCTATTTACAGAGTACTAGAAATACTGGCAGAAGTAATCAGTCAACAAAATAGAAATAAAAGGCATCCAAATAGGAAAAGAGGAAGTAAAATCTGTTTTGAGAAGACATGATCCTACATGTAGAAAAACTTTAATAGTCCATAAAAGACTGTTAGAACTAATATATCAGTAAAGTTGTAGGATACAAAGTCAAAATCCAGCATACAAAAACCAATAGCATTTCTTTACACAAACAGTAGTCTATATGAAAAGGAAATCAAGGAAATGATCCCATTTAAAAAAGTACCAAATGAAATAAAATATTTAGAAATAAAGATAGCCAAGGAGTTGAAACATCTGCTTTGGAATGCACTGCACTGAAAATTACAAAACAGTGATGAAAGAAATTGAAGCAGACAAAAATAAGGAAAAAGGAAGGAAAGGAAATAAGTCCAAATACACTAAAAATATTGCAGATTTTCTTCAACAAATTTTAACATTAATCCAAATCATGCATCTGATTTCTATAATAAATATTGTGTTATACACATTTTTTGAATTCCAATTTTATGATAAATACTGGTTAAGTTTGGAAAAGTACAAGTATGATAATCAATAAGCTCTAAGTGAAAATATAGGTGAGGACAAATAACTTTAGACAAATTGTTAAAACAGTATGCAATTTTAATAATTGAATTATGTCCAAGGTGATTCATTTGTCAGCATTCACATTTAAAGATAAAAATATTCATATAAATTATTTAGCTCCAGAAACACATCCAGTCTCTGGGAAATTGATCTTTTTCGAGATGTAGTTTTGTCTTAACAATATTTACTTTATCATCTTAAATGGTCAAGTAAAAAAAGTTATTTCAGTAGTTAAAAAACTTCTCTTGCTCATTTTATTCTATTCTCTGGTAAATAAATTGAAGTACTTTTTATTTTCTTTCAGGAAATATTTTGAAATTATGTCTTAGATTCTATTCAATTATGTTTGAAAGTGTGTGTGTGTGTGTGTGTGTGTGTGTGTATCCTGAATTATAAACTGTAAGTTTAAGGAGATATGTATAACATAGAAAGTTTAAAAAGGTCCATTTAAATCAATTAAAATATGAAGTGGGAATAATTTCCTTCACCCCCATAATAGCAGTATATACTGTAATTTTAGTTACAGATGGCAAAGTAGAGAAAATGTAGATAATAAATTATGTTTATTTTTTTCCAAAATTGCCTTTGTGTTTTATTTGGAACACTATATTATTGTTTCCCCTTTTATTTTCTAAAATCACGTTATTTGTACTTCCTAAATAATCTTTCTGCAATTCATCTTTATTTCACTGACAGAGATTATGTTTTAAGGTAAAAGTGCAGTTCTTAACCCAAGAAACTGGCTCAGAGTCTGTGTGGTGAGTAAACTCAGAAGTAAACTTAGAGAAGAGATCTCTGAAAAAGAATTAGATGATTCATGTGCCGGACCCTTAACTGTATTAAATATCATATGACCATTCTTTTTGTAGTAACACAAGCAAATTTTGAAATATGCATCCTTTTGAAATTATCATGGCACTAATATTTCCATATAAGTGTGTTTGAGTTCATTATATTACAGAAAACCAGATATTTTTTCATAATTGTAAAAAATGTGTTTATCTCCCCAAACTTCCATCATAAAATTATTGTTTTTAATTATTAGTGTCACCTAATGATTCTGTATTCCATTTTCTAAAAGTAAGTTAAAATTTATTTTTCTTATCTCTCTAACCTAGCTAAATTTAAAATAAGCAGACGAGGAAACAACACTCGCTTCCATTCTAATATATTGTTTGATAATCAACTAATGCTTCTTATTTACCTCACCACAGTTTAAAATCACAATCATTTCAAAGTGTTCTTGAAATTGATACCAGAAGAAAACTTACTTGAACAGTTGCTCAAGGAAAGGAGTTGCCCCTATGACCTTTCTTACAGTTTTTGTAGCCATTCTGCTTCTGTTCAAATGCCTTTGGAGATGACACTTTACTGATTGGCTTTATTATTTGGCATTGGTAATTCTTAGATGGAGTTCCTTTAAATTAAAACTAAGTCTGACTAAGCTAAGGTAAATACTTGCTTGTATGGTGTGAAACAAGTTCCAGAACCTTTCAATTCCAACCTCTGTCAGTGCTTCAAATTGGCTAAAGTTAAATGTAGATGCTTTCCAGATGTTAGCTATAAGCTGTTTAGCAGCTTCAAATATATTGAAAATAAAATAATAACATTAGAGCATTATGCACAGATGGCCAGAACAGTGTCCAAGGAAAAGCTTTTGGTAAAACACAAGCCAGTGGAATTACCAAGATGTTTTCCATGTAAAAAGGGAGCTTATGAAAATATAAGTTATTAAGTATCTCTGATCAGATAAATTAAAAAACCAAGAGTCATAAGAATTCCCTAGAATAAATTAGATGTTACCCATACAGTATATCTTTTCAACTGCCCATTTCTTTGTCTCAGTCATATAAACCTAAAGTTTGGATTTTGAGATAGATAAATTTATAATTTTACACACACATTATGGAAAAATGCCAGTGACACTATCTTATTTGTTGCATCTCTCAACAGAACCACTCTGGCAGTTTTAAGACATTAGAGCTATAAATTCTCTCCCGTGGAGATAAGAGAAACTCCTCATCTTCCTAGCTGCCTTTACGATAATCAGCACTGTGTTGAATCATTTATAAAGGGCATGTAGACATATTAGATCAATGACATGTTTAGGCAGAATAATTTATATGTATATATAGAGAGGTTTATTTTTTTAATTAATGCATTTTAAAGAAAGATATTGAGCAAAACAATCTTCATATATATACTATGTGTTATTATTGCTTTCCCAAAATTATGAAACCAATCTCCATGCTGATGACAAGTTATGACACATTTAACTTCAATTCCTGGTCTATTATCATTTGTCATTTCTGTTTTTTTTATTAAAACAGATGGGAAGCAATAAGAATGAGTTGCCAGACACATACCATGATACTCAGTAAAGTTTGTGATTGAGGTTAATACATATTCGGAAGAAAGTTCACCTAGCTAAATCACTTTCACATGCCATATTTATAATATGAGCACAGAACGACTCAGAAAATAATTTTTACAAATTTGTAAGAAATAAAAGATGGCAAGAAAAAGATGATGGGCTTGTGACATTCAGTATGGGTGTATACATCCCATTTACTGATTTTCTTCCAGTCGTTACAGTCATGCTAGCACATTCACTGTCCCATAAAAGCAATGTACTTTCTCCTCGAGGTGAAATAGCATGAGAGGAGGTTTACAGAATATAAGTTGTGGTCTCCTTTGAGACAATATATCTCTTGATTTCACTTTCTTTTGGTTAAAACACTATTAGGTATTAGGTAATCTAGTTATTATGGATTATTAATCAGGCATAAGCAAACTGGAATTAAAGTCCAAACATTCTTCATTTTGAGAAGTTATTAAATCACTAATACATTCAGTGTATTGTTCAGATGCAGGGGAGGAGAGAAGCTTCTTTATACAGAGAAGAAGCTCCACCATGACTCATTGTCTACCTTTGAGGAAGACAGAGAGCAGCATCTACAGACCAGAGAGGCTAACAACCCAGACTCCAGTGAAAGCTATTATTCCTTATTGAGGGTTCTGTAGAGAATTTTCTGTAGTGCCAGTATATATTCAATATTTTTTCTTCCTCAGAGGTAGTTATATTTGTTAAAAGAAACCATTTATTTTAGGACCATATGATTTCCCTGATAGCTTTAATAAATATATGCCTTTCCTTGTCAAATTATCTCTTTTGTATAATGAGTGAGGGTGGTCTTTTAGACTCTTCACCCTTACTTTTAGATTCTTCTGAATTGCATTGCTTGTGGCTTACAATTCACTTGCTACAAATACACTTGTATATGTATTACATATGTTATAGCTTACAAAAATCCATTTTATTTGTGCTAAAACATAAAGGCAGAGATGAGTACAAGGAGATGAACATATAATTGAGAATTAAATTATATTCTTGGTACTCAATATTATTTCGATTTTAGCTACTATTTATTCTGTCTTTGGAAATCATTTTCCTTTTGCTTTTTTCACATACTAGGTCTATACAGCTCTTTGGATGCATCTATCAATTTTAGAGATCTTCATATGGTTTATCAGAATTTGAAAGTGATTAAGAAAGGAGTCTCAAATGATTGACTCCAGATATCATGGAACCATATAATTAAAAAGCAGAAGCTTTGTTTGGGGTAAAGTCCTTCTTTTTATATTTCTTATTCTTTCTCCAAGTAATGTCTTGATGGCTTTAAAAAAAATGCTCACTAATAAATAACAAAAAAAAAAATGGACGAATGATTTCTATTCTTTCTCATTACAATTTCTCTGCCCCAAGGCAAGAAAAATAATATTCAATTTCATGTATCAATAAAGAGTCCACCAGTCGAACAAATCTATCTCTCAGTCACTTCACCTGATGAAAATATTTTGGTTAAGTATTCTTGCCTTTCATAACACCATGATCTCTAATTCTCTCCCTATCTCTCTAGATATTATTTCTCAACCAACTTTGTAGGCTTTCCTGTTTCTACTTGTCCCTTAAGCTTTAGCGTGTCCTCTGCCTCATTTCCAGATCCATTTCATTATTTCTTCATGAGTTTGTCATTTTAAAGACTTTTATTGTCATGTATGTGCTGATGATTTTTCCAAATCTCTCTATTGCTTGCTTATCTCCCGAGGTTTACTAAGATGTACTCAACTGTCATCCCATGGAGTTTCAAGGGCTCCCACCAGGTAGCTCAAACTCTGCACTTCCAACTTAGATTCATATTCTGTATTCCTAGTTTCTCCTACAGTAGCCCCTATTTTCTCTAGTACTTAGATCAGAAAAGTGAGAATTGTTTCTTCCCTTTCCTTTTGTATCTTTAATTTTATTCAAAATGGCACACTACTAATTTTATTTTTACATACCTTTCTGACACAGCCTCCTTTTTTGGGACCACAGACAATGCAGACCACATCAATTCTCACTGGAACTGTAACAGACTAATGAGCTTCAAAGTCTTTCTCCTCTCCACTCCAGTTTCTCTTTCAGAACTAGAAGAGTTTTCAAAAATCACATTGGTGATCAGGGTCAGATTGCCGCTGAAACTCCTTCAGTGGTATCCTATTTTCTGGTTACATTCCTAATTCCTCTAATGTCTCCATAAGGTTCTCCACGGTGTTCTGCTTTCTTAACTACCCAAGCTACATCTAACAGCTCTGAACTTCAAAGTGTATTTTTAATTAGTCACCGGTGTTCAGTTCCTCTCCTGCCCCATGCTTTACTTGGCATGGAAACTTTATATATGGTGATTCATTTACTGGAACACGCCTATTTTACCTCATACTTTTTCACTCTTCATTACTTCTTAACCTTGGCTCACATACTACTAGTCAATGAAAGCTTTTGCTTTTTTCTTAAAGAGCTCAGCCTCCCCTAATGTATCTTCATCGTTTCCCTTCTACTTCCATTACTTCTTTTGTTTGATTTTTTGATTTTTGTGATTCTCTCATCAGATGTTAGCCTTGTGAGGACAAAAGTTCAGTCCACCATGTTCACCATAGCAGCCATAGAGCTTAGGTCAGTTAATAACAAAAGGCTATTATATAATAATAATTTTTAATAAAATATCTGATATTCATCCTTAGTTTTTTGGAAGGAGCTTCTAAACTCTTACATTGCCAATGTTGTGGGAATGTCTCTGTTACTCATGGAAGATCAGAGAAAACACCTGAATTTATGCTCAGGAGATGACTCAGGATGGGAACTGCTCATACCAGAAAAACTTAATTATGTGATTATAATACGGAAGCTCTGAGCCAAAAATTATTTGCCCAACCTCCTGGGAAGGAGGGGGGCAACAGATCGAGTTTACTTGTGGGGCTAATGATTCAACCTACCATGCCTTCAAAATAAAATCCGAATTTAAAACATCGAGGCTTCGGGCGCCTGGGTGGCTCAGTGGGTTAAGCCTCTGCCTTCGGCTCAGGTCATGATCTCAGGATCCTGGGATTGAGTCCCGCATTGGGCTCCCTGCTTGGCGGGGGGGCCTGCTTCCCTTCCTCTCTCTCTGCCTGCCTCTCTGCCTACTTGTGATTTCTCTCTGTCAAATAAATAAATAAAATCTTAAAAAACAAACAAACAAAAAAACATCAAGGCTTGTGTGAGATTCCTGGTTGAAGAACACATCCGTGTGCTTGGAGAATGATATGCCTTAATCTCATGGAGACAGGACTTTAAAGCTCTGGAGTGATACCCTCCCAGACTTTACCCTATGTATTTTATTTGTTTGGTACTGACATATCTTTTATAACAAAATTTTGATAGTCAATATAGTGCTTTCCTGAGTTCTATCAGTCATTCTAACAATTTTTCAAACCTAATATAGTCATGAACTCCCAGAATTTGTAGTCAGTGATTAGACATGAGGGTGGCCTGGAGATCCCCAAAATGTAGCTAGTGTCTACAGTTAGTGTACCTTTGCTGGTGACTATTGTTTTTAACCTGCGGAATCTGTCCTAACTCCAGGTAGTTAATATCAGAATTTCATTGCAGTATTGCAGAGACACTTTAAAGTTTTTGCTGAAAAAATGGGTAAATGCATGAATGAATTGAAAAATGGACCCTCTAAACTTTCATAGAGAATGCAAATCTTGAAGCAAACTCCCTCCCTCTTTATGTATATTTAATTTTATTTTATTTCAGGGCATCTGGGTGTTTCAGTTAGTTATGCATCTGACTCCCGATTTTGGCTCAGGTCATAATCTCGAGGTGGTGAGATTAACCTCTGAGTCAGACTCCATGCTCAGCTCTATTTCTGCTTGAGATCTCTCTCTCTCTCTTTTCCCCTCCTTCTGTTCCTCCCTCCACAAGCAAACAAACAAACAAAAATCCTTGAAAAAATAATTATTATTTTATATATATTTAATTTTAATATGCATTTGTATTTTTATGTTATTTTCATTTGTTTTATTTTTAGAATATATATTTAATATATATATATTTTTCTTGTCATAGGCATATTTCTGAAGTTGTCACCAAGATTTCAGTCCACTGGTGTGTATGTCATCTTCTTTGAGTGTAGCGAGAGTGCATGTATGTTAAGCTAGCTCCCCTGATTAGGTTACACAGTAAGAAGAAGGTGATGCGATAGTCACTCCCATTATATAGCATAAGACTCCATTTAGCAGACTGGAGTGGGACTTTCTTGTTGACTTTCAAGAAGTAAGCTACCGTAGGTGGGAAGGCCATTTATCTAGGACCTGAGAGGAGACTCTGGGAGGAAATTTAGGCAGCAAGAAGATAAGGATCTCATTTCTACAACTTCAAGGACTGAATTCTTCCCCAACCTGACTGAACCAAGAAGAAGACATCAGGTCTCTGATGAGAACATGGGCTGACAGATACCTTGCTTTCAAACTTTTGAAGTCCTAAGGAGATTCTAACCACACTTCACCCAACTTCTGACCTATAGAAACTATTCGATAATACGTGGTTGTTGTACTCACCGACTTTGTAGTAATTTGTTATACAATAGAGAACTAATATACTTCTCTTCCTCTATTTACCCTGAATGAAAAAATAATTACCAATTTTGATATTCCCCTCTATAATAAAAATTTTAGAAAGCAATTGTTTTATGTGACCAATTAAAGGGTATTCTGTATTTTGATATCCAAGCATTAGAAAAGTTAGGTAACTTTTTAGGAAAATTAAAATAAAAATGTTATTTTTACTGTGACATCTTAAACCAGTGGCCAGAAACGGAACATTTGTATATGGAGTGCTTTACACAGGGAGAGGAGTATGTAGAAAAATAAGGGGCCCTAGAGGCAGACTTTATTTCAAGCATCTACTGTTTCCAGTTAGAAACGTATATCTACAGAACAACCAAACTTAACAAAAGTAAAATTGCCATTTATTTAAAAACCACACTTAGGGCACCACATTGGAAGATTCATCAAGTCAATAGCATAATGCAAACATAGAAACAAATATTTTCTGAGAATAAGAAGTTTAAGGAATAATAATACAAACTACTGAGAAGGTTTTAATGATTGAACTCCCATTGTTTATGTGATTATGATGTTAAATATATGCTTTAACAGCATGGATTATCTTGTATGATTTCTCTTAGAAGTCTTGTAATAAATAATCACTTTTTAAAAATTTGCAGTGTAATTAGTGCAATGTAAAATCAAAGAGTTATGTTTTTTGTTGCACTCAGATTTTATCACATAGCTCTATTTTTCTGTCTATAAAACATGATTGGTATTTAGAATCTTATGGTGGTTTTGAGGGGAGAAAGTAATATTCTGCTGAAAATTAAGAGCTTGTTCATTTAAACACCTTTGCCCACTGTCAGGTATGTTAAGCCGTACATTCCAGGTAGGCCTCCGACAATTGGAGAAACATGCCATCTATGTCATCTCTGGTTTGATACAATGGTGAACAGAATAACCCTAAAGATGAGAACATAAACCATTCCATGGGGAATCCCTTTAGTTGGATGTCGTTTTTCTTACTCATTACTGTGCTTTCTCAACTCATTCTTTATTACCATCACTACCAATATGACCACAAATAAATCCTTAGGGATCTTGAAAAATTATCTTGTTAAAATTCAAATAAACTGCATATCACAATAGTTTGCAGATAAATTGTGGACTTACGCATTTTCTTGAAATAGACATACAAAAAACAAACCACATAGCTCTGGCTGCGGCTTTCTTTTGCAAGATTTAGATAAGGCCCTCACAGTCAGACAATTCCATGGCTTACATATGAAGGCCACTGCATAATCACTTCAGCATAGCTGTCTAGGTCCAGCTACGTATCTTTTTCCAAGTTTTCTTACTCTGCAGCTGTGTGTATTTTTCCCTTCTCCTCCCAAACCCTAGACATTAAAAAAAAAGAAGAAAAGATTTATCACATCCATATCCCATTTAAAAGGTTTGCTTACTTTCCTTCCAGTTTCATTTTGTCGCTTTAATTAAAAATGCTAAAGTGTACATTTTCTATATCTTGTAATCACTTCACATATAATTTTTGTAGTTGATGTTATAACAAAATTTGCACTGATTTATTTAGTTTTCCCTGATAAAACTTGGTAAGCTTCTATTTATATATAGCCTCAGAGTTTCAGGTATTTTCAAAGGGTGAAATGAAACCTCTAGGACAATAGTGTTATTTATTATGGTACACTCTCCGATTGCACTGCACCTGTCTGGATCATAGGTTTGCAATAATGCAATGAAAATGATTTGAATGGGTCATAGGTCTAATGTGTTAAGCACATAAACAAAGACTGCCCAGGGAGAGTGTTAATCCATGCTCATTAATTTTTGAATTCACATTCTGCAAGTTCATCCAAAAATTTATGAACCACATCAGAGTTTGGCTTCAACAGCAATAGAGACATACTGAAACATATGGCTGGGGGGCAAATAGAGTCCTTGGCAGTGCTCCTGCGGAGAGCCAGGTGAAGTGAAACACATCAGAACCTCCAGCATGGCCATGAGAGTTACGGCCCATGGAAGAGGAACACTTCACAATGTCTCTGAAACTGTGAAAGGCAAAGCAGATTCATTTTCGATTACTCCCAAAGAGAATATCACTGCCCTAGTTTAGTGGGTTTTGCTCCTCAGAGTATATCTGTACACATGATAAATTATGTAAAATCTAGTGACCTCATTTTTCCATGTTCCATGTATAGACATCTGTATAAATAGATATACATGTATACATGCATATATATACATATATGCATATATGTATATGAACCACTGCTCTAATATAGTAAATTATTTTAAGTCATGCAAAATCTATGTCCAACAACAAAAGTATATTTCAATTTATTTTATTTTTTTAATTTGGTAATGGTATAAACACTTTGACACCAAGATATCATTCTAATTGTCTTATTTTTAAAGAGATAAGAGGATTGAATATAACACTTTTCTAAAAAAGATCTTGGTTTAACACATAGTGACATATATGATATACATATGTACAGAGATTATTAAATGTATGATTGAGATGAAAATAAGTTAAAAAGAAAACTCTTTTTGGAAATTAGAAGGAGGACAAGGGGTGTTAGAGAGGAGAAGGGAGTTGGGGTAAATTGGGAGGGGAGGTGAATCACGAGAGACTATGGACTCTGAAAAACAATCTGAGGGGTTTGAACTGGCGGGGGGGGGGGAGGTGGGAGGTTGGGGTACCAGGTGGTGGGTATTATAGAGGGCACAGATTGCATGGAGCACTAGTTGTGGTGAAAAAATAATGAAGACTGTTTTTCTGAAAATAAATAAATTGAAAAAATTAAAAGAAAAAAAAAAAGAAGCACATTCAGAGCATACATTTCTAAGGGGAAATTTGTGGCAAATATATTGTTTGTCTTAGCAGCCCTTTTCTGATGCCTGGGTTGTAAGTTGTAGAATTTTTCTGGGCTGGGTTTTGATGGAAGACAGAGTCTACACCTGGAGGAAGGAGAGCATCTAATCTGAGACACTCCATAGAACCAAGAACTGTGTACAATGTCACTGGGAAAAATGCATAAAGAGATTCTGACAAATCACGGCTTTTCTCAGAACCCTCTAGTTCCTACCATTATCATCCAGATGAAAATACAAGCCCCCATAGGAACCCACCCTGGTCAGGTGAGTTACAGCAGAAGGCCATCTCATGTTCTCCATAAATCCTCTCAGGCACCTGTCTCTGCACACAGATCTCTTGTTTCCACTGAATATTTCAGGTTTATATTCACCTCAGGGTTCATGCAAATCTGTGTCTTCTGCCAGGAATGCTCTTTCTCAGAATCATTCCATCATTCTATTCTCCATTTTATTCTAGTATCTGATTAATTGTCTCCTACTATAGAGAATATTCCTGAAAACCCAGTCCAAGGTAACATGCCCAACCATTTCCTTACATCTAAAGTTGCTTGATTTTTGTTCATGGTACACAACATTACCTCCTTGTCATAGCATACCATTGTATTGTATTCTATTAGTATGGTTAATGCTCTTTCTAAATGTGTGACATGTAGTAGAAACCATATCTTGTATCTCTGATTACAATAAATTGTCCGGGATACAGGTAGTAATGAATATTTACTGGGTGATAATGGTCTACATTTATCTGGATTTTAGTTTGGTGTGGTAGTCATACTTCCCCCCTCACTCTGCCACGAGAGCTACTACTAGCACATACTGTCATTAAATAATCATATTCAAAATTGTCAAATGTTATAATCTGGTCAAATGCTACAAAAACAAAATTCCATATATATTTTCACATTTGCATAGTCTACAATAGGTACAATGATCTATGCTTCTCATTAGTAAGACAAATGTAGCCTGATTTTTCTTTTCTCCAAATCCCCGCTTTTCATGCAGGATTAACTTTAATTCACATATATTGTAAAAATACATTAAATAATTTTTAAATTTTGTTACTTCTTTTTAATTTTTTATTAAAAATTTTTTTATCACTTTATCACTTTATCACTGGACTGATTGCTTCATGAGAACTGGATTAGTTTCTTGTAGTTGTAACAAATTACCAGGAATGTAATGGCTTCCAACAACATGACTGTATTATTTAAAATTCTGAGGATGTCTGGGTGGCTTAGTCAGTTAAGAGTCTGCCTTCGGTTCAAGTCATAATCCCAGGGGCTTGGGATGGAGCCTCACATCAGGTTTCCTGCTCAATGGGGAATCTGCTCATGCTTCCTCTCCATCTCTCTCTTTCTCTCTCAAATAAATACAATCTTTAAAATAAAACAAAATAAAGTAATAAAATTCTGGAGGACAGAGGTCTTGGGTGGCTCAGTTGGTTAAGTGTCTGATTCTTGATTTTGTCCCATGACATGATCTCAGGGTCATGATCTCAGGTTTGTGAGATGGAGCTCTTCATCAGGCTCCAAACCCAGTAGGAAGTCGTGCTGAGATTCTCTCTCTCACCCACCCCCAAAATAAATTAATAAATAATTTAAAAAATAAAATAAAATAAAATTCTAGAGGACAAAGTCCAAAAGAGGTTTCACAGAGTTAAACTCAAGGTATACACATAGCTAGTTCTTCTGGAGACTCCGGGGGGATACTATTCCCTTTCTTTTCCTAACCTTCAGAGATCACCTGAATTCCTTTTGGTTCATGACTTTTCTTCCATCCTCAAAGACAGCAATTGTATCATCCAGTCCTCTGCTTCCATTATCACATCTCTGTCTCTCATTCCCCTGCCTCCCTCTTCTCTCATAAAGCTATGTGATTACCTAAGAGCCAGCCTGATCATCTGGCTGATGATGAATTAAGGATCTTAATCCTTAATTTAATCACATCTGTGAAGTTTCTCTTTTGCCAGGTAAGGGAATTAGTTCACCAGATCAGGGAGTAGAATATTGATACCTTTGGGGGAAACATTATTCTTCCTGTCATAGGGATTATTGGACAATATCTGGTAAGAATCTTGTCTCCTTTAAAGTTTAAAAATTAATTATACTTTTCTTTCTTTCTTTCTTTCTTTCTTTCTTTCTTTCTTTCTTTCTTTTTCTTTCTCTCTCTCTCTCTCCCATGTCTTCTAAGGAAAGATTTAAAATGCCAAGAGTCACAAACCAGTTGAAGCACTTTTGAAATAGTTCATTTATTTTCTATTTAAAATTACATTAAAATATAATTAGATAAACTTATACTACTTTGTGACTCCTTACTACTAAGATTTTTCCCAACTGTTTTCAAAGTCCAAGTAGAACTGAGAGAGACCCCTCTTCCAAAAGAAGAGAAGCCAAAAAAATTTGATTAAAAATTGTCAAAGTCTGTATATGATCAGGTCATTACTTTTCTCCTTAGTATAGACCACTACACTGGTGACCCCCGGTGAACCATACTTTCCTATATCTGTGCCTCCAAACTGTCCTTACCCACCTTGACTATAGGGTTGGCTATGAGACTTACTTTGGCAAATTTGATATTAGTAAGACTGACAGGTGTTTGTGAACTGAGATTTGTTCTCTTAGAAGACTCCTTCTTAGAGGGCAGTTGCCATCTTGTAAAGAAGCTTGAACTCAATTACTGCGTAATGAGAGACTATGGACTTTCTAAATGTCTTCTTAGATGTTCTGTCCCCCACTGAGCACCTAGGTGAATGTGGATGCATGTGACGTTGGCAATTCCACATGGAGCGGGAGCACTGTTCAGCTGACAGTCAATGCCCCTGGATTTCAAGAAACGATAACTCATTGCTGTTAAATATGCCAAGAAGTTTTAAAATAAATGAAACAAGATGGGATTGGGAGGGAGACAAACCATGAGTGACTCTTAATCTCACAAAACAAACTGAGGGTTGCTGGGGGGAGGGGGGTTGGGGGAAAAGGAGTGGGGTTATGGACATTGGGGAGGGAATGTCCTATGGTGAGTGCTGTGAAGTGTGTAAACCTGGTGATTCACATACCTGTACGCCGGGGGACAAAAACATATTACATGTTTATAAAAAATAAAAAATTATAAAATAAAATAAAATGTTATGGAATGTAGCAGCAGATAACAGGGATTTCTTGGTTGTATTACATTCCGGCAATAACTTTTTTATTTCTCATTCAGTACAAGGTGAGACAGGCCCAAGTAAGATATTAGAACATGACACACGTGACAAAATATTTTATTAGTTAATGTAAGACAGACTACAGAAGAGCTTATATTTTAGTTTCTTTCTTAAATGTGCACAAGTTAACTCATGCGATTAGGACTTGCTTAAGCTTCTATGTGCTATGCACTCACTGTCTGTTCACATTTTCACATGTCGGATAGATAGGGTTTTTCTTCTATGTGGAGCTGTTCACAGGTGGAAAATTTCACTCTTTAATTTTTTCCTCCCAATTGGGAACAGATGTTTTGGAAACACTTCTCATTAAGGGTTATAGAGATTTTCTTTACGTTATAGAAACCCTTCTGCCATTCCATTATGGAAGATAAAATGAAAGAAGGAGATGTTTCCTTCAGGTTCAGCAACCACATAATTCACGAAAATACTGACATGAATTCTGAATATGAAGGACTAAGTTTCCAGAAATGGGTGTTTTTATGTTTACAGCTCCAAGCCTGTCATCCACAGTATTAAATTTGTTATTAATTTGTATTTACACTGTTGGTAGGTTCATATAATACACCATTCCATGGCCTCCCCTCAGATTGACATATCCTAGAGCACAAAGTAAGAAAGATGCCATGTCAGGTAGTTCTAGATTAACATGAGCTAGAAACTAAGCACATCACTCTCATTGAGCCACAGGACCATACTCTCACCCTTTATGAGAGCACCATTCCATTAAATAAATAAATAAAGACTGCTATAGAATCTCTATAGCTTTGTAGGCCATAGTCTTTTCAGAAGAATTAATAGTAAGTATAGTGGGCTTAATTAAAATGACAAAACATTTTTGACCTTGTGTTAGAATTGTTCATTATTTACTCTTATCAGTGCAGTGAGCCGGTACGTCACTCATTGTCTCTTAAGATGAAGCCAGATCATTTTCTAGGGCCTGCCATGTACAGAAGTCTACATCCTTTGGGTTAAGCCATGAAAGTGAACCCACTATATCTCATGTACTGACCCAGAGGTCAACTTCATTATAGAGTAAAATTTAATGATTGAAAAACTGGGCTCTGGAGTTATTGTACCTGGATCAATTCCCAGGTCTGCTGCTTTTCAGATCAGTGATGTTGGGTAAGTTATCCAAAATTTCTGTGCCTCAGTTTCTTAATTTCAAAAATGGTGTAAACATAATGCTATCATAAATTTTAAGCATATGCAAGCATGTCACATAAAGCACTCTAAGTGTAACTGGCTGTTAGGAGCCCACTACATATTATATACAATTATTTCTTCCATATCATTTTTACTAATTTAATTTAATTATTTGGAAAAATAATAAATAATAAAAGGTGAACATGGACTGCCTCTTAATGAAGTGTCTCCTATCATGAGAGACACCTGTTGGTCCAGATAGCTGGATACAGCATTATTTGATGTCCAGCAAGTTGTATATTTACCATAACTTAAGAATTTCAAATCACACACATTCACTGGTTAGAGCCACTCAGGGAAAAAAAAATTAACCTGAATAACACTATAAGCATTAATACCTATCATCAGAAAGAACAGAATTGGAGGACCAAATTAGAAAACAAAAATAAGTAAAAGTTTCTTAAATTCAAGCAAATGAGTGGTCTTAATCTTTTCATAGCCAGTCTTTTTCTGATCCTGTCTGGCTTCCAAAGTACAGTGTTCAGGGTCCTTATGAACTCCATTGCAGCTACATTACAACATTTAGGAAAAAATATTAATATTCCTTTTATGTTTTCTTGAATTACCACCACAAAGTACTGGGTAGCTTAAAATAGCAGCAAAAATAAGAAGTCAAGATTCAAACAGGTCCAGGCTCTCTTAAAGTCTCTGAGCAAGAATTGGCTTCAGGACTTTCTCTTAGTTTGTGGTGTTTAACCTTGGTGCTTCCTCACTTACAGCTGCAAAACTCCCCTCCCTGTCTCTGTCATCACATGTCATTCCCTTTTGTCACCATGTCATCGCAGAACACCTTCTTAGAAGGCTCCCCAGTTGTTGTGGATCAGGGACTCACAGTATTCTAGTTACTAGTTACATCTGCAATGGGCCTCATTCTCAATAAAATTACATTCTGAGGTACAACAATTAGGATTTAAACATATCTTTTTTAGAGAACGCAATTCAACCCATTGCAGTCTACTCTCTTTCCCCTCCCCCAAATGCATACCCTTTCCACATGCACAATGCTTCCGCCTCATCTCCAATTCCCAGATTCATAACCATCCCAACCTCAGTCCTAAATCCATGATCTCATCTAAATATAACCACTTTAAAAAGTCCAAATTTTGTTTTCTAAGTCATCTAAATCAGATGTTTGTGGCTTATCCTGAGGAGCAATTCCTTTCTATCTATAAATCTGTGAGACTTACAAAACAGTTATCTGCTTCCAAGATAAAGTGGTAGGACAGGCATGAGGTAGACACCCCCATTCCAAAAAAGAGAACTTCAAATGACAAAACAAGGGTCACTAGACTAAAGCAAGTTCACTACTCAGTAGAGAAAACCCCCATATGCTCCAAAGCCTGAGAATGATTCTCTGTAGCTTGATAGTCTGCTTCTGGCCTGAGGGGCTGGTCTTGCCTCCTTGGTTCTGGGCAATGTTCAGTCCCTGTGGAATAAAGCAGGTTACCACAACCTTTGGAGCCAAGGATTTCCTGTCAGCCCAGACCTTGGCCTCTGTAGCTCTGTGACCAGAGAGACTCATCTTGGTTCTTTTTGCCCAGGTTGGCAATATTTCTAGTTTTTCCAGCCACAGCTTGACTCTGTTTCCTGAGGAAGTATTCTGGATAACTGAGAATTTTCAATCACTACGTGTCAGTTTCCTTTTACTCAGTAGTTCCTTCTTCACTTTATCTATTTCTTCTCACAGTTTACTATAAGCAGGAAAGAAAAACCAGGCAACAGTCTCTACATTTTTCTTGAGATTTTCTTAGCTAAATATCCATATTGATAACTTACAAGTCCCACTTTCTACCACGGTGCAGTAGAACATAATTTAGCCAAGTTCTTTTTCACTTTATAATAAGAAACATCTTTAATTCAGGTTCCAGTAACATGGTCCTTATTTCCATCTGAGACTTCACCAGAAGCAGCTTTAACATTCATTTCTAACAACATTCTGTCCATGATGATACATCTATTTTCTATAATAAGAGAAGCTTTCTGTACAGCTCTCCTCTTTTCTTTTTGACTCTTCTGCAGGATTGGCTGTGATATCCATATTTCTACCAACATTCGTTTCAATGCAATATAGACTCCTATCAAGCACCTCAAAATTCTTCCAGCTTCTACCTGTTACCTAATTCCAAAATACCTTTCATATTTTAACTACTTGTAACAGCATCACCAGCATTCTCTGCACCACAATTTGTTTTAATTTCTTAGGGCTCTATAACAAAGGACCACAAACTAGATGGCTGAAAACAATGAAAACTTATTGTGTCCTATTTCTGGAGGCTAGAAGTTCAAAATCAAGGGGCTGACAGGTCTATGATCTCTCAAAGGCTTCAGTGGGGGGAATAAATTTCATGCTTTCCTTTAGCTTCTGATGTCACGAATAGCATTTGATGTTCCTTGACTAGCAGCTTCTTACCTTCATCTTAGCACCCAGTTTCTGGGTTTTCGTATGGCCTCCTATCACTTCATCTTAATTTAACTAATTACCTATACAACAATCTTATTTATAAACAAGGTCACATTCTGAGATATGTGAGTTAGGATTTCAACGTACCTTTTCAGGGGGACACAATGCAATGATAACATGTCTTTAGCAGGACAGTGAAAGCAAAATTTCTGGTCCCAATAGAAAAAAATAAAATAAAAATCCCTGACTACCATGCATCTATACATTGCAGAATTTATAAAACTATATTAGGCAGGTTGACGACTAGAACCTCTATGTCTGATCTACCTTATGGACTAGTCAATATGACATAAAATATGAAAAGACATAAACTATGAAACAGACCACCCCCAGTCACTCCTACTCAATGTGCTTGTATGATTCTGTGCACTCGTGGAATCTAACAGTATTTCCCATTTTTGTGTGGTACAGTAGAGGATCCCTACAGTTTGTCATCTGGCAAGTCCATTCTTTAAGGGCTTCACAAAATATGATTCTAATTGTCCAAATAGCATGACTATCCTAAGCATTTCCTGCACACGAAGAGTATTGCACCGGTTTTTAAGTGTTTTTCTTTAGTCATTAAAATAACATTCTCTTTTAGAAAATAGGTTAATTTGGGGGAACAGTATCAAGAAATAATTTTAGCACTGTTGTGACTTGGATAGTAGAAAAGAGCCTGGAAATCCTTTGTTCTAAATTCCCTAATCTGGTCTTAGACTTTTCCATGATGACAGTTTTCCTCCTTAATCAATTCCTCCTTACTCACCTTCCATGTTTCTTCCTCATAAAAACAGTGTTTATTAATCTCTTGGGCAATGTTTTCATTAAGTTTCCTTGTTACCATTTCAATCTGATTAAGTTGTCTTTTTCCTTTTAACTTTCAGTCATGTCTCTTTGTACAATCATGTTTTTAAATGACGTTTGCTTTTACATTGAAGCCAAAGTAAGGGTTCCTCACTGAGGTTCAATTTTTTCCCCTTACCTTTGAGAGTTATCTGTGATAGACTTTCTTCTGAAGTTTCTCATCCATCATCAAAATCCATATTTGGACAGAATAATGTGACTCTTTAGCAAAGCTTAAGTCCATCTGTCCAAACACCTAAAAGGGAGGAAGGAGCAGAGTCTGACCTCTCTGTCTTAGCAGAGACCAGCTCTAATTCCCGAGGAGAACAGACCTTTAAATATGTGTTCCAGTTTTCCCATACAACATCCTCCACTGACTTTCATTCTCCTGATAAAAACCTACCTTACTTTTCTACCTTCTTCCCTTCAAAGATGCAAATATTGTTTATGTTGCAATATTTGCATCTTACATTTTTGACTCACTTTTACATTTAAATATAACTGATTCAGCAATGGCAAGATAATTAGATGTTTCTTCATGGCCACATTTTGAAGATCTTTTTAAGTGTCACATGTGTGTTGCCAAAGTTGTTCCATGTAACTCAGCTTTCTAGGAACCAGTGTGATTCTTCATGTGTGATATGTTGTGATCCCAACCTCAAACCCAGCATGTGAAATATTGAGCTTTTTATTTACAACTTGAAAAAAAAATTGAGTATGATTCCATAGTTGACTAATAATAAGTACATTTTATTAAAATATTACTCTTTGAAGTTTTCGCTAAGGGAAAATTAAACAGTTTCTTTAGATTTTTGGAATCCGAAAGACCTTTTGGAACATTTTACATTATTAGAACAACAAAACAACACACAGAAAAGTAATAAGCAAGAACTAAATTATCAGTTACATTTGAAAGAAACACTTTTTATTCACAAAAAGTCAAATTTCACATTTATTCAAAAGACTGTGATGATTCTGCTTTTCCCACAACACATAATTTTTATCTTACAACACTGTGTTAGGAGTCTGACTACAGCCTGGTTGTGTCTTCTGTGTAGGGTATCAGAAAGCAGCAACCATGGTGTCAGCCAGGCTCCATCTCATCTGAAGTCTCCACTGGGGAACCCCCTTCCACGTTCTCTCAGCTTGTGCATGGAATTCATTTCCTGCCAGTGGTAGTATACTGAAAACACCAGTTTTCTGCTGGTTGTTGTCACCAGCTGGACTCCCACCCCCTAACCTGACCCTTCCTGCTCACCTGTTGCCCACTGAACTTTGCCTTGCATTTTTCCTTAAGCTCCTTTTTCTAGCTAAGCTCTTAACTCAGGCAAAAGATGTGAGGAGCATAGAATCCCATGATGGAACTAGAAACTACCCTTCAAACAATAACTACCTGGACAAAGAACTCTGGCAGCCCAGGCCACCCAGACCAATTTGAGATTAGCTCCCGACTTGGGTTTGCACAGATAGACCAGGAAGTGATCTCTAGAACAACTGACAATTCCCTTTACCTCACTATATTACTAAAATTTGCACCCAAGGAGGAACACAAACCTCATTTACATAACATGCAATGAATGTATAAGTATATTTTCTTAAGGCACCTGCACAACATTAGACCCACTTCCATATACAGACAAGGGTCCAAAAGAAACCCATTCACCCTTGCTTGAGGAGTCATGTGGGGCTTTGGAAATTATTCCCTATAATCTTCTTATTTGCTACAAATAAAATTTTCTTTGTGAGACAACTCTACCTGGTATGGTTTCTATCTGGGACTCACCAAAGGGCAAACTCACATTAACTCACATTGGTTACACTGCCAGCTAGAGAGTGCCCCCAGCTCTTAGATGCCAGCCTCTGTTCCTTGTCATGTAGGTCTTTCAACATCCTGACTTATTTCTTCAAAGTTAGCTAGGGAGAGGTTCCCTAGATTGAGTTAGCTACCTGACATGTTTATGATTGAACATATTCATGGAAGTAAAATCTCATTTCTTTGCCATATTCTTATTAGAAGCAAGTTAGAGATCCCTCTAACACTCAAGAGGAGAGAAGGGTATAGAAGTATAACACCCAGGGATGGAGCTCAAAAGAGTAGGTGGGGGCACACTTACCATGTAGATGAATGCACCAGAATACTCAAATATTTTGAATCTTTGGTCAAATATCAAAAATTGGATATTTGCCAATCCCATTGGTCAAATATCACAAATTTAACATTTGCCAAGCCCATAATCTAAGACTGAATAGATTAATAGATTAATCTGTATAATGTAAAAGCTTCATAATTTTTATAAAAAAGTAAGAAAACATTTTAGAATTCTACGAGGCAAATATTTGTCAAAGTGTTTTCTATAACAAACCCTTTATATTCAAACTCTATTAAATAATAACTAATATATGGCACTACTTGGACTTCTAATACTGAGATCTGAGATCTTTCTTTTTCAAATTTCTGAAATATTTGAGCAAAACTAGGCAATCCATTTTATCTCGTCTTCTTCTCCCAGACACCCCACCAACATCCTGCTTTTTCATTGCACGTGTAAACACACTGTCTTCAATCCAGCTCTGCAAGGACAATCTTCATTGCTTTTGCCACAAACTGCCAGGATGATTTATAGGAAGGGCATGCAAGTATACTTTCTATTTTAATATTTAGAACAGTAAAAACCATGTTTCCCTTGTCTTAAAAAAAATAATAATACAAGAGAGAACACATGTGGTATTTTCAGGAGGCAGCACAAAGTATAAGATCTCTGAAGTATCTCATTCTTTCATCTACTCCATTTTCTGAGCATTATGTAAATTCTCTAAGACGACTAGAACAGTAAAATCCACTGCTATATGGTCTTTTATGGTGGGTGACGGCCAGGGCTTTGGGTTCACACATGGACTTGTCTAAGCATCCTCTGATTTATCAATTTAATGAGCTTTTAATTAAATGACAACATTTTCGATTTCTTGTGTTCTTTTTTGCTTTTCTTGTTCACATTCTACTATTCTTCATTTATAATCCCCAAATGTGGTTGTATGATTTCTTGCCTTTGCTCTCTCTCTTTGAGGACTCTTTTCCTAGACATCTCATGGAAAAAACTTTGAGATTGCTTGGGCACAAGAATGAGGTTCCTTTTTGATATGCAAATAAAACAGAGGTAAAGAGGGCCCTTATTTCATGTTTTCTTTTTTTTTGGGGGGGGTGGGAATGTTAGTTTGAAGATCCACCTTTTTACAGAATTTGGGGAGGGTATGAGTGCAGAATGAGTATGTGACATTTGGAGTAAATCACCTGTCACAAACATTAGTCTAGGCAAAATGGCTGTAGAGATGTCTTCCTGGGAATGAGTGTCTGATGTAGCACTAAATTCTTTCTGGAAGTTGTAGACAGTAGCTGTGGTGTTAACCTCCATCTGTAAGCAGAAAGAGTTAGGACTACCCCCGGAAAAAAAGAAAGACACCATATAGCCTTCTGGTACAAGAGAAGTCATTTTAGGTCCCCATCTATTTTCTGTGATTTTTACCCTACTTTCCAGAACACATATCTAGCAGAACTTTCTAGGAGGTGTCAGAAAGAAATGCAAAAGCCTCAGGAGCTAAGGATTTTAAGGGAACAGAAGGAATGTAGAAACTAACAAGTCTGTAACCTAACTATATGAGAGTCAAGAAATCATTGGGAAACTCCCAGTGCCTTTTCAAAAGTCAGGAGGGCACTTAGCTGAGATAAGTAGGCCAGGACTCTAAAGGCCAGGACCCCAACCTGTCTATACTAGAGCATGCCCATAGCCTCTACTTTTGGTTGGATGGTGTAATGTTAAAGTATCTGCCCCAGGAGGGGCGCAAGCTTCATCACCGTAATAAGATGCCTGGATAGACCTGTTTTCTAAGTACCTGTGCAACTTTATGTGTGCATTAACCTGTGATGACAAAGCCTCTTTCTGAATATTTACCATGACCCTAAAGAAAAGTAACTCATTCACTCCTGCTCTCAAGAAGGGGAATCAGGGTTTTGGAAGTGTTCCCTGGGATCTTATTTACTGCAAATAAGATTTCTTTTGTGTAATAGGTGTAGTCTCTACCCGTTCAAGAGGAGAACTCATGTTAGTTCAGCTACAAAACTGTTGGCTGTCAAGAACCCACATCTGGTCCGTAGAGGTAACCCTTCCTTGTGTTGGATTATTGTGCCCGCAATATGGAACATGGAGAGTGTTCTTCCATTCTGTTGCCTTCTAGAACCTTTGGGAAGATCCATGTGCTTGGAAGGCTGCATCTGCTGCTTGGTCATTGTACAGAGGGGGAAAAAAAAGTTTGGTAGACATGTCTGAGCATTTTAAATATATGTGTTTTAAAGTATTTTTCTTCAATTCCTTCAAAACAAAATGTATTCATTGTTGAATTTACAGACTTTTCACAATGTAACTTTCCTAACATTTTGAAATTTCAGCTTACAATTTCATCTTGATTAGGGTCTTTGTGTGTGTGTGTGTGTGTGTGAGAGAGAGAGAGAGAGAGAGAGAGAGAGATGGGTTTTTCACCCTTTCCCTAGGTTCAGACTTCCCTGACCCTTTCCCCACCAACGTTCCTAATTCAACCCCAGGTCTCCACTGAAGACAAAGACTCAAACGGTGGAACTACAAGTAATTCACTTCCTAAGTCACTGGCTGACTCGGCACAGATTCTGATCGCATGACTATTTCTTCCCTCAGATTCTAACTCAGGCAGAGACAGATAAATTTAGTTTTTGGTTCTTGCATCAGGAAGTATCTATAATTTTATTTCCTCTCTGTTTAAATTTGGGGGAGCTGAAGTGTAAGCAGAAGTGTTCACCTATAATCTCTTCCTATCTGCTGTGATTATCTGGCTTGTGATTCTAGCTATCCTAGTGGGTTCAAAATAATATCATATTGTGGTTTTGGTATGAAGATTCCTAATGACTAATGAGGTGGGGCATCTTTTCATTTTTTTTCGTCATCTGTTTTTCTTTCTTTGGAGACATGAGTATTCAGAATTTTTGCCCATTTTTTAATTAGGCGTCTCTTTACTTTTGAGTTGTATTAGTTCTTTTAAAATTCTATCAGGTATATGATTATCATTATTTTCTCTCATTCTGTAAACTATCTTTTTACTTTCCTAATAGGGTCCTTTACCCTCCATACCTGAGCTTCCTTCCATCTTTGAATCTTATTCAGTACATGGTGATGGTATTTGTTAGCCAAGGCTCTCCAGGGAAAGAGAAACAGTAAAATATATTGATACCTACATCCATGCCTCTGTCTCTATCTTTGCCTGTACTTTTTTGTATACCTATGTCTACCCATCCATCTATATCTATCATCTATCCATCCATATATCAAGAGATTATTTATTTATTTATTTGTTTATGAGAAAGAGAGAGAGAGAGGAGAGGGGCAAGCAGACTCCTTGTTGAGTGCAGAGCCTGATGTGGGGCTTGATCCCATGATCCTGATATCATAACCTAGCTTAACCTTCTGAGCCACTTAGGAGCCCCTTGAGAGATTTATTTTTAAGGGATTGGATCATGGAATTGTGTAGCATCTGGCAAGTCTGAAATTCACAGGGAAAGCTAGAAGTTTGGAGCTTCAAAGGAGTTCATAGTACAAGTCGTGAATCCAGATTCCACAGGATTTGAAACCCATAGGATTTCTATGCTGGAGTCTTGAAGTGAAATTTCCTGTACTTTGGAAAACCTCAGTCTTTGTTTTCAAGACCTTCAACTGACTAGACGAGGCTTACTCATATTATGGAGGATAATCTCCTTTGGCTCAGAGTCTGCTGATTCAAATGCTAACCACATCTAAAAATAACTTCACGACAATATCCAGACGAGTGTTTGACCAACTGGGCACCGTAGTCTAGCCAAGCCAACATATAATATTAACCATCACTGTGACTTTTCTTGTTTCTGAACACCTATAGCACCCATCGTATGGTTAACAATTGTTGAGTACATTAACACCAAATTACATTATGTCTTGTGTAATTTATGAGAAAAGTCCTGTGTAAAAACAAGGTAAGAAGTCATAGAACTATGTATCTGTATTCCCAATTTTAAGGATCACTGACAACATGCATCTTTAATGTGTATTATGGCTCTGATCACAAATGTTCTAAAGATCCTTATTGCATAATGAATCTGTTTTCGTTTTTGGTTCTGCACATCAAGAATCATCAAACTATGAACCATAGATCAAAGCCATGTCACTTTTTCTGTAAATAATATTTTACTGGAGCACAGAATTCCCATTAATTTCATGCTGTTAATGGTAACATTCATGATGTAAATACAGAGTTGAATCACTGGAATTGAGGCAGTATTATGGCTTACAAAGCCCAAAACATTCTGTGTCTTAACAGAAACGTTTGCCAGCCCCTATTGTTCAGTGTAGCACTAATCCTTTATTTCAGAACTCTACTATCCATATTTGTCCTAATGGAAGTTTATCACATTTTTGCCTTTCACCCATAATTTCCTCTGCAGGGAAGCTCTACTTCTGTCTCATCTCTTATAGACTAAAATTACACTTTTTACCACTTTGTCTCAAGTAATATCTCAATCCCAGGTGACTTTTCTTATATCTCTGAATATAGATTATTCTTTTCCCCCATTATCTTTTTGCCATAGCTACTTAAATACGTCTATTTTTATGAATTATGTTGTACCTATTATTTTATTAGTATCATTTTATTTGTCTCATTTCTCTTTTCTAAAGGATATGAAGGGTAAATTGTAGTCTACTCATTTTGGCATTTACTGTAGTTTCTTGCTTTCCCAGGTGCCCTGCAAATAGTAAGGAACTGAAACCAGTATGCTACAATGAATTAAATTTTATTAAACTGTGTTGGATTAAATTGTGTATGTTAGTCATTTTCCTGGACCTTTCAGATACAGTTTTTTATTGAGATGATAGAAAAGAATTTTCCCCCTTTGAAGTAGAGATCAGAAAACTTTTTCTGTATCTAGTCAAATACTAAATATTTTAGGCTTTTTGAGCCATAAATGTCTCAGGCTCCACTTTTTTCTTTTTTTTTCAATTTCAAATTGTAAAAACAAAAAACATTTCTGCTCATGAGAAATACAAAAACAGTTCCTGGAAGGATATGGTGTGTTGGACGCAGATTTTTGTGTCCTTCTTTCTCTTGTGCTTGTGGAGGTAAGAATCACTAATAGAGAGGTTGGGCCAAGATCAATGAACACAATGCAGTTGTTGGAACATGCTGTATATGTAGAAATGGTCTTTGCATTCATATTGTACTTTAGACTGTTTAATGTAGCATGTAAATCTACCTCTTTCTTTATAATACCATATGTAAAATATTTGTAAGACACAGTGGGGAATAAGCACCTACAATTATTTACAAACCTTTAATGTAGATTTGCACCTTTTTGGAGCATTATAATTTTCTGAGGATTTGTACTAAGCATCTAAGTAATATAACTTTATACTGCATTTTTAAAGCAGACATAACTTCAATGTAAGAGTGGGCTGCTATTGATACATGGTTTGTACAAAGGGTGGTGTTTTTCAATTATGACGGTAAGTTGATTTCTATCTAAAGACAGCTCACTTGTTCCTAAAATGTAAAAATCTTCTTCAAAATATACAGCTGTGGCAGTATCTATTTGCTTATTTTGCTGTCTTCATGTAAGGGATAGTTTGGTACCCTTTGCTGGAAACTTTCTGAGAACCAATTGGGAATGACTGATTAAAACCTCTCTTGTATTTTCCCTCAGGTATTAACTAAAGTGCTTAAATTACTTGTGAATATTTGTTTCATATTCAGACAGGTTCATTTGTTTTACTAGTCCTCAAGCATTAATTATCAGATTATCAGCACAAAAACTCAGAAAAAAATGACGGCATCAAGGAAAAATTTTTAAAAAGTAAAGATGTAGAAGTGAGAGAAACAGTGATCACGTATACACATAAAACTGAGAAATCAGGTTGCTTAGCAGAATTACATTCTTTAGATCTCCCAGCTATGAAGATTCCACATATCTTTATTCTTTCTTCAACATCCTCACTATATCCTTATCATAGATAATTATTTGGCTGATATACAACTTATATATTTACCAAACATCAAATTTTGAACTGTGCAAAGTACTCATCATTATGAGTGTTACTTTTTCCCATAACCAATAATTTTGAGAAAAGTACATTGTGAAGATGTTGTATAGTGAAGATGTATAAGCACTTGTGAGACTATAATATTCAGTTACACAACTCATAAACATATAGAGACATACAGAACAGCATTCAGTTTTTGCTTAGTTTTTTAAAAAGTATTACTGTCTGGAGCTATAGAATAAACATTATATTGACTCTACAGAGTAGAATAGAATTTAATCTACTCATATGCTGATAGCATGTTGAGTTGAATATCTTAATTAAAAGTTTTATGGTAGCTATTACAGAAAAAAAAAATTGAGAGACATGTTTAGCAAGAGAAATAAGGGAGAAAAAACAAAGCAATTAAAAAACAAACCAAAATGAAAACCTCAAATTCTTGTATAGCTTAAACCAAAAAGTAATGGTAAAATAGAAGCAAGAACATAATAATAGAATTCACAAACTCAGACACATTTTACCAAAGTCTTCATCATCAGCTTTGATTATTATTAGAATTATATTCATTTTGGGACAATTTTCAGTAGGAGAGTTGACGATAATGCCAATCTCATCATTTCTTAAAGGTCTTATGCAATGAAGAGCTTATTCACAGTAATATAAACTTTATTAAAGAAGGGAGTTTTATTTTATTTATTTGTTTGACAAAGAGAGACACAGCAAGAGAATGAACACAAGCAGGGGCAGTGGTGGAGAGAGAGAAGCAGGCCTCCTGCAGAGCAGGAAGCCTGATGCAGAGCTCAATCCCAATGAAGACCCCCAATGACTGAGCCACCCAGGCACCCCAAAGAAGGGGTTTTATTTTGTTTTATTAACTGCTATATCTCCAGAACCAACAAATGTGCCTTTGATAGATGGTTCTTAATTAATACTGAGAACATACTATCCATTCTCTAAATTCCTAACATTCTTAATATTTGTTCAGGTTAACTGGTTTTATATACCACACACACACACACACATATACACATATATACACACATATACATACCCATATATTTACCATATATACATATATACAAACATACATATACACACATACACACATATACATACCCATATATTTTTATATTACATAAATATATATGTTTTTGTATATACATTTTACTTTTAGAAAAATTTTTGTGTGGTTGTGTGGCAGGGACAATCAGGGCCAACCAAACAACCTTTTGTTTCCTAATGAAGTAATTTCTTATTTATTGTGACAGGCGGGAATTTCCTAGGATTTTATTTACCTTTCATATTAAACACTTGAGAGTCTGAATTGTCATATTATATCAACAGAGCCCCAGCCTATATGACTAATAGAGTTTTTTGGTTTGGTCACCTCATCTCATCTCACCTCACCTCAGTATAGAGTTTGGTTTGACCACCTCATATTACTTAATCTTTCAAGATATTATGGCCTTTCTAGGTGATAAATTCTGATAAAACCATGTCTGTGGGAAGCATATGTTTATGTAATTGAATGTTACTTAACAAGATCTATACATTAAATAAATATTTATGGTATATTATTTGAGTAGATTCATGCTTAATTCTATCCTTTTAAAATATCTACTGTTCTCCCTTCTCAGCTGATAATCTATCTAGATCTGGAACTCCAAACTTGCAATCTCATTTTTTTTTTCACTTTCTTTGAGACAGATCTGCATAATCCACCAAACAATCCATATTTGATGCTTATTACTTCTAATTTATGTTACTCTAAAAAGAGATACTTTAAAAAATTATACTAGAATTTCTTCTCATCCTTAGAGACCTCTAGATATGCATGCATTCCTCTATTTTTTTGGAAGCAGAGACTTAAATTCATTACATTTCCAGACTCACCATCCATTCACTCAATTACCCCTGCAATTTTGTTTTCCTACTCCTCACTATGCTCCTGAGAATGCTTCTCTTAATGTTTCTAATTTTTATGCCCATCCTTGTTTTCTACAACCACTCATGACTTGAAATTTCAGCAGAACTGAATAATTAGATCACATCTTGGAACACTGTTATTGATTTGAATTTTAAAACATCAATTAAAGTATGTTTATTTTCTTAATAGCATAAAATTTTTTCTGAAGTCCATAAACATGAACCATCACAAAGCGAATGGTTGTGTACCTATGATACATTTTTATTCTTCCTCCCTTTCTTTATTACTATTCACCCAACAGAAAAGAAGAGTGGAGACATGTGAAAAGTATATTGTTCTTTGTTGGAGTTATGTTCTTCTGATTTTAAAGAATAGAAAAAGAGCATATTATCAGTGAGAGTTCTCGACAAAGCAAACCCTTGAATAGCCATGGTCAAGAAAGGTACTACTGTGGTATTTTTAAGGTAAAGTAGTCAAAAAATCTATTATATTATGGGTTGCCTTTTCCAAGTCCTTTCTCCACTTATTTCTTGTGTGTGTGTGTGTGTGTGTATGTGTGTGTGTGACACGAATTTATAGTTAAATATTTTGCTTTCTGGTTGTAAATTCCTCCAACCATGGGTAAGTTCTGGATGTAAATTCCTCCATCCACCCTATTTCTGTATAGACCATTCACCTATCTTGTCTTGTTCTAGGTTATCATTACTATTTCTGTGGAGACACTAATTCATGTCCCATCTTTTTCATAAGACTTCATTAAAACTTTTGGGGATGGGGTTAGGATGGTGATGAACCTAGGTAAGAACCTAGGCTCACCTTGTCCCATGAATAGAACTAGACAACCATTAAATCATCCTGAATACCCCAGAAGAAACTCCACAACTAAAGGTAAAGAAGAAGCCACATTGAAAAAATTAGGAAGTATGGAGATATAGCTTCTGAGAGAAACAGATCATAGCTAAAATAGCTAAAACAGTGGGGAGGGAGTTGCAGTTCATGTAGAACAGATACAGACAGGCAAGCACACAGGGGACCTGCCATGAGAAAGACAAATCACCATAGCAGTTGGCTTAGAAAGCCAGAGGGGCCAAATTTTGTGAATTTTTGCCACCACTGGGCCTTAAAGATGGAGTTTTAAAGGAACAGGTCTTGCCTCAGGGAGATCCCTCAGGCATTGGAGCATCTACTGTTGGGAGAAGGTAGGGAAAACAGCCCAGGTACATACAGTTTGGAAACAATGAGCTGAAGAATTCTTGGTATACAGAGTGTGGAGGTTATCAACTCATCTCAGAACATGTCCCAGAGAGATAGCATTTCTGGAAAGATCCATCTGGGAAAAAAACTGGCAGAAGCCATTTCCCTTGCCCACACTTTTGCACAAGGATACACCACCTGTGAGAAGCAATACAAATCCAACATTTATTATTTAACTTGCTACACCAAGCCCCATTCACAGACTGTGGTGAAAATGCCCTTCTCAGTCACTCTTGCCTCAGACCCACCACATCAGGTCCCCTACCACAGAAGACCAGCCCAAACCCTTGTTCACATCTTCTCTCTTGACTCAGAAGTCTTACAAGACCTCAATTCATGTTGCAATGGCAACAGGTCTTATTGCACTAGCATAGCAGAGGACACCTAGTAAAAGAGAGCACATCCAGGCAAGGGAACAAACACAGCCCATAACACACAAAGCCTCTGCACGTGATTCCCCTGTAGGATAAAGTGACCAGGAAAAAAACATCAGAGCACACATGCACCTTTTGGAGACACCTCCAGAAGCACAGGATCCTGAGAAAAGGGGACACTGCACCACAGGGCACTGCAGATCTCTTCTTCATAAGTTCATTCCCTCAAGATTAGGAGGCATAACTAAATTTCCTAACACAGAGAAACAGGCACAGAGACTCAGAAAAAAAAAAAAAAAATTAGAAGACAGAGGAATTTGTCCCACATGAAAGAACAGACAAGCCACACCCAGAAATGTAAGTGGAACATATATAAATAACGTGCTTGATGGAGTAGTTAAGACAATGATCATAAGGAAAGCTCACTGGACTTGAGCAAAGAGTGGAAAACACGAGTGAGACCTTTAACACAGAGATAAGGAATAACATGGCAGAGGTAAAGGATTCAATAAATGAAATGAGAAAACTACTTCATGAAATGAACAGAAGGCTGGAAGAAGCAGAGGAACAAGTTAATGACATAGAAGACAGAGTAATGGAAAATAATCAAGCTGAACAAAAGAAATAAAAAAGAATTATGCAAAATGAGAATAGGCTTAAGAAAGTCAGTGGCTCCAACAAACAAAATAAATAAAATTCACATTATAACAGTTCAAGAAGAAGAGAGAAAAGGTGGCAGAAAATTTGAAGAAATAGTAGCTGAAAACCTCCCTGATCTGGGGAAGGAAGAGATAGCCAGATCCAGGAGGCACAGAAAACTTCCAACAAAATCAACAAAAAGCAGATCCATACCAAGACATATTGTAATTAAATTGGCAAAATATAGTAATACACAAATTAAAAGCAGCAAGACAAAAGATAGTAATATACAAGGGAAACCTCATAAAGCTCTTTAGGGGATTTTTATTAGCAGAAACTTTCCAAGCCAGCAGACATATTCTTTTTTAAGTGCACATGGAACATTCCTCAGAATAAATCATATATTAGGCCATAAAACAAGCCTCAATGAAATCAAGAAGATTGAAATCATACCATACATCTTGTCTGATCACAATGCTATGAAACTACAAGTCAACACAAGAAAATATCTGGAAAGTCTACAAATACATACAGATTAAACAACACTCTACTAAACAATGGATGGGTCAACTAGGAAATAAAAAAAAATAAAAATAAAAACTTGATGGAAACACATGAAAATGAAAACACAATGGTCCAAAATCTCTAGGATGCAGCAAAAGCAGTATTAAAAGGGAAATTAATAGCAGTACAAGCCTACCTCAAAAAGCAAGAAAAATCTCAAATAAACAACCTAACCTTACACCAAAAAGACCTAGTAAAAGACCAAACAAAACTTAAAACTACCAGAAAAGGGAAATAATAAAGATTAAAGCATAAATAAATGATATAGAAACAGAAAAATAAATAAATAAATAAATAATAGAACAGATCAGTGAAACCAGGAACTACTTCTTTAAATACTCAATATAACTGATACAGAAAAAAAAAAAAAAAGGTAGAGAGAGAGAAAGGACTGAAATTAAAATAAAATAGAATAAAATAAAAATCACAAATAAGAGAAGAGAAATAACAACCAACACCACAGTAATACAAACAATTATGAGAATATTATGAAAACCTATATGCCAACAAATTGGACAAGAAGGAAGGAATGGATACATTCCTAGAAACATATAAGTTACCAAAACTAAAATAGGAAGAAATAGAAAATTTGAACAGACTGTTAACAAGCAAAGAAATTGAATCAGTAATCAAAAAGTCTCAAAAATCAAGTCCAGGACCAGATGGCTTCACAAGAAAATTCTGCCAAACATTTAAAGAAGAGTTAACACCCATTCTTCTCAAAAAAATAGAAGATGAAGGAAAATTTCAAAATTAGGCTAGCATTACCTTGATACCAAAAACAGATAAAGATACTCCTAAAAACAAGAAGTATGGGTTAATTTCCCTGATGAATATAGAAGCAAAAGTCCTCAACAAAATACTAGTAAATTAAGCTCAATGGTACATAAAAAAAAAAAAAAAATGCACCATGATCAAGTGGGTTGCAAGGGTGACTCAATATTTCTGGGTTTCAGTGGTGGTTCAATATTCTGAAATCAACCAATATGACATATCATTTCAAAAAGAAAAAGGACAAGAATAATATAATCCTCTTGACAGGTGCTGATAAACACATTTGACAAAGTACAACATCCATTTACATCAAAACCCTCAACAAAGTAGGATTAGAGGGAGAAAAACCCACAGCTAACATCATTCTTAATGAAGAAAAACAGAAATTTTCACTTTAGGTCAGGAACAAGACAGTGATATTCATTATCACCACCTTTATTCTACATAGTATTGGAAGTGCTGCTCACAGAAATCAGACAAGAAAAAGATATAAAGGGAAGGGGCACCTGGGTGGCTCAGTGGGTTAAGCCTCTGCTTTCAGCTCAGGTCATGATCTCAAGGTCCTGGGATCAAGCCCCGCATTGGGCTCTCTTCTCAGTGGAGAGCCTGCTTCCCCCTCTCTCTCTCTGCCTGCCTCTCTGCCTACTTGTGATCTTTGTCTGTCAAATAAATAAATAAAATCTTAAAAAAAAAAGAAATAAAAAGCATTTAAATTAGTAAGAGAGAAATAAACTATTATTGCAAAGGACATGATATCATATATAGAAAACTCAAAAGACTCCATGATAAAACTGCTAAAACTGATAAACCAATTCAAAAAAGTCTCAACATACAAAATCAATGTAAAGAAATCTACTGCATTTCTGTACACCAATAATAAGGCAACAGAAAAAGAAATTAAGAAAACAATTGCACTGCAGTGCTTGGGTGGCTCAGTTAAGCCACCAGACCTTGATTTCATCTGGTCATGGTCTCAAGGTTTTGACTTTGAGCCCTTGTATTGGGCTCTGTGCTGAGCATTGAGCCTGCTTACAATTGGCTGTGTTTTCCTCTCCCTCTGCTCCCACCCTCCCCTTCTCATGCACATGCTCTTCACCTCTGGGGGGAAAAATTAAAAAAAAAAGGAAAATAATCCCATTTATAATTGCTCCAAAATAATAAGATATTAGTAATTAATCTAAAGGTCAAAGAGCTCTACTTTGAAAACTATAAAAATTATAAAACTATATATATATATATATATATATATATAATACTATAAAAAAACTATAAAACTAAAAAGCTATAAAACATGGAATATATTCAATGAAAGAAATTCAAGACAACACAAAGAAAAGGAAAGATATATACTCATGGATTAGAAGAACATTGTTAAAATGTCTATAGTATTCAAAACAACTTATACATTTAATACAATCCCTATCAAAATACCACGAGCGTTTTTCACAGAACTAGAACAAACAGTCCTAAAATTTGTATGGAACCACAAAGACTCCAAATAGTTAAAGCAATCTTGAAAAGCAAAAGCAAAAGCAAAGCTGGAAGCATCACAGTTCTGGACTTCAAGTTATATTACAAAGCCAGACTAATCAAAACAATATGGTACTCGCATGGAAATAGACACATAGGTCAAAAGAACAAAATAGAAAACCCAGAAATGAACCCACAGCTATATGATCAATTAATCTTCAACAAAGCAGGAAAGAATATCCACTGGAAAAAAAGAGTTTAACACATAATGTTGGGAAAACTGGACAGCAACATGAGAAGGAATGAAATTGTATTGCTGTTTTACACCATACATAAAAATAAATTCAAAATGGATAAAGACCTAAATTTGTGACCTAAAACTATAAAAATTCTAGAGAAGAACACAGGCAGTAACTTATCCGGCATCAGATGTAGCAACTTTTTTCTAGATATGTCTTCTAGGGCAAGGAAAACAAAGGTAAAAATAAACTGTTGGGACTACACCAACATAAAAAGTGGGGATTTTTTTGATTGCAGGGAACAATCAACAAAAGTAAAAGTCAACCTACGGAATGGAGAAGATATTTGCAAATTACATATCTGATAAAAGGTTAGTATCCAAAATTTATAAAAGCTTATAAAACTCAACACACGCAAAAAAAAGGTAATCTAATTTAAAATGGGCAGAAGACATGAACACACATTTTTCCAATGAAGACATGCAGATGGTCAACAGACACATGGAAAATTGCTCAACATCACTTATCATTAGGGTGATGCTAATCAAAACTACCATAAGATAGCACCTCACACCTTTCAGAATGGCTAAAACCAACTGCAAAAGAAACAATAGGTGTTGGTGAGGATGTGGGAAAAAGGAATCCTTGTGTACTATTGGTGGGAATGCAAAGTGGCGCATTCCCTTGGAAAACAGTATAGAGGTTCCTCAAGAAGTTAAAAAATAGAACTACGCTATGATCCAGTAATCACACTACTGGGTATTTACTCAAAGAATATAGGAACAGTAACTCAAAGGGATATATGCACCTCTATGTTTATAGCATTATTTATAAAAGCCAAGATATGGAAACAGCCCATGTTCATTGATTGATGTGATATTTATAGATATATTTAGATATGTTATATATTGTTACATATAGAATGGGATATACACACACACACATTATACATATCTGTGTACATTACATATATATACATATTATCTATATAATGGCATATTATTCAGCCATAAAAAAGTTCAAAATTTGGCCATCTTTAGTGACATGGATGGAGGTAGAGAATATAACGCTAAGCAAAATAAATTAGCCATAGAAAGACAAATATATGAATTCATTTATATGTGGAGTTTAAGAAACAAAACAAATGAACAAAGGACAAACGGGGGGGGAGAGAAAGTGAGCAAGAGAGAGAGAGAGAGAGAAATCAAGAAACAGACCCTTAATCATTGAGAACAAACTTATGGTTACCGGGGTGGGAAGGGTTGAATGGATGAAATAGCGAGATTAGGGAGTATACTAATTGTAATAAGCACCAGGTATTGTTCATTACACCTTGACAATGATGTGTGGAATTACTGAATCACTATATTGCACACCTGAAACTAATAAAACACTGTGTCTTAAAAACAAATAAAAAAATTTAAAAAAAAGTTTCACGCTGTTTCAGAGCTGAAGTGAGGCTATCCTGCTTCTTCAAAACATGGTTTCCCATTTTCCTGTCCTTCTTGTTAATTTCTTCTCTAAACTTCCTGACTTAGTCATTCCACTCATTCTTATGCTTAATTATGTTTTTCATGTAAATGACTTCTACAACAATCTATCCAACCACATAATCTCTCCAGAAATGGTGTTCTGTGATTTTAAATATTTTTGGACATTTCAGGCATTTTATTTATGAGAGAGAAGTTAGTATAAAACTATAGCCTGTTAGGGCAGATGTAGTTCATTTACAGAGTGGTAAACTGTTGCCTATGGTAATAGTCTGTAGGCTTCCTAGATAAACTATCTCATGATTCTCTTGATTTATTAGGAATATAAATGTCTGTATCAGATAATGGACATTTTGTAAATGGTAAGAGAAATATTTTAAGTTTAGTGGAAAAGCTGATGATTTAAAATGACCTCAAGAACCCACAAAAAATAACCTCATAGGAAAATTTAAAAATAAATCTATTTGTCTATTAAATTTATATTATTTGGGATATTATGGGAGATTACTTCAGTGACAATTAGTCTTTTATTCTCATACACACTTAAGTGAATAGTTCACTACTGAGAATGTCATTAAAATAATGGCATTGTTATCTGTCTAATCCTGATATGTTACCTAATCTGTTTTATAAACTCAAACTTATAAACTGCATGTGTTCACTCTTGTATAATCATATGAAAGCGTTTATGATCTCTTCCACAATGGACCACATATCCTTCCATGAAAAGAGAAGCATGTGAGTCATGAATTTAATGTTTGACTGAAACATAGCATCCTCAGATTATACCCCAGACTCTTTTTTTTCTTTTTTTTTTAAAGATTTTATTTATTTATTTGACAGAGAGAAATCACAAGTAGGCAGAGAGGCAGGCAGACAGAGAGAGAGGAGGAAGCAGACTCCCTGCTGAGCAGAGAGCCCGATGCGGGACTCAATCCCAGGACCCTGAGATCATGACCTGTGAGCCAAAGCGGGAGCTTAACCACTGAGCCACCCAGACGCCCATATACCCCAGACTCTTGATATCATCACTTATTCTTAAGTGAGATTTATTTGCTCATTCATTGATTCATTCATTTGAAAGATATTCATGTGCTGCTTTCCATGAGTCAGTTATTGCCTTTAGGACTGGAAATCTGTGAACACAAGGGGGATAGTCTTTACGAGAAGAATCAATGAAACAAGATGGGATTGGGAGAGAGACAAACCATAAGTGACTCTTAATCTCACAAAACAAACTGAGGGTTGCTGGGGGGAGGGTTTTGGGAGAAGGGGGTGGGATTATGGACATTGGGGAGGGTATGTGCTTGGGTGAGTGCTGTGAAGTGTGTAAACCTGGTGATTCACAGACCTGTACCCCTGGGGATAAAAATATATGTTTATAAAAAATAAAAAATTAATTAAAAAAAAAAGCACTACTAAAAAAAAAATAAATAATGTGCATTCTAAATTATATCCTTACATTGTAAAGCCAGGAACATTCTGTCAGAGAGCACATCAATTTCTAAGATCTCAATTTCTGAGATGAGAGAGAACCTTGATTTATTCAAGAACAAGAAAAGGAAACCATTGTGACTGGAGCATTCTTACCAGCTGGAGGAGTCCTGGTGTCAAAGCAGAAAAAGCAGAATCCTGAAAGGTCTTATGGAAGGTAGAAAATGTGGAAGTGCTTTTCAAAGAAATTTTATAATAGATTGGAATAGGACTTTATTAATAGATTACTTTGACTTCTAGGAAAAAAATAGACTGTGGGAAGAAAGAGTAGGAGCAGAGTGAACAGTTAGTATATCTCCTGATAAGAGATGAGAAACATGCATCTTTCTTATGAGTACTTGAAATTGGATTTATATCACAGTATGGATCTCCTATTGAGATGTGTCTATTAAGACTCTTTTATCCTAGATTAGAGGCATAGAAAAAGATACAGAATAAAAATAGGCTGAGTAGCCCACTTCCTACTCCAATGATGAAAAGAGACAAAAAGATTAAATAGGAAAAACATTCCAAAGAAGAGAAGGTATATTTACAATCATATTCTCATTCCTTTCATTTAAGGTTTTATCTGTTGTAGCAAAGCAATATAACTTTATTCCCTTTCTCAAAGTACTAAATCCTGCTTCTAAGGTTTGGTGGGAGAACTTTAATAGGAAATTGTCTGAGGTCCCCAAGAGATCAACAATAGATTTTTAAATCGGTGGTTCCTAAACTTTTGCATGTATTGGGATAACCTGCAGGGCTTTACATATCTCATTGGAAGTATGAATCCAGGAGGCATGTAATAATAGTACCTTACAATCGTGTTTCTAGTAAGTCTTCAGGTGAGGCTGACAGCACTGGTCAGGGGACCGCATTTTGGAACACTGTTTTAAAATCATGAAAATGTCTCTGAAAATTTAGTCAGAGGAGCATCTTTTATTTTGTTGTTATTAATGGATTGAATATTCAGAGATCATGGTGACTTTGGATCCACAAATCACAGTTGACCATTGTTCTAGATTTACAGTTTCTGCTGTTCTTCAAATTATTAATATAAGAGAAGGGTGTTGAAGATACATACATTCACATGCTGTCTGAAATCCAGGCAGAAAGTGGATGAAAGGAAGAGGAAAACGAGGGAGTAGAAAAACAAGAAAGAGAGGAAGAGGAAGAGAAAAAGGATAAAATGAAACACACACTTGGTTTTGTTCATTGGTTTGATACAAAAGAATATTTTAAAAGGCTTTCTTCAAAGTCTTTTGACTTTGGAGGTCAAAGGACCCTCCTGTGTTTTCCTGTGGAGGGTTCATCTTTAAAGGATTTTTTAATCAATAACCTAATATAACTTTTTAAAGAGCTTTATTGATATTGTCAGATTCAACCAACAGTTAGGAACACAAGAGTTATGATTTGGTACCTCTTCATTATTTTAAAGTTTTATTGGTCCTACATCTATAAGATCTTTAGCTTCAGTTTTTAATCTGTAACAAAGAGGGGGAATTGACTATCTTTTTGAAGTCTGGAGTGTAAAACTTCAGACGATATGCATAATGTTTAATATATTCTCAAACCTCGGCTTTTTTTTTTTTTTAAGATTTTATTTATTTATTTGACAGACAGAGATCACAAGTAGGCAGAGATGCAGGCAGAAAGAGAGAGGAGAGGAAGCAGGCTCCCTACGGAGCAGACAGCCCGATGCGGGGCTCGATCCCAGGACCCGGGATCATGACCTGAGCCGAAGGCAGCGGCTTTAACCCACTGAGTCACCCAGGCCCCCCTCAAACCTTGGCTTTGCTTATGCTCCTTATATTCAATATCATAGGGAATTTTTGGACAAAATAAAGCAAAATGAATATACTCTGATGGATACCCCCTAAAATTCATGTACACATGGAACCATGGAGTGTGACTTCATTTGGAAAGAAGATCTTTGCAAATGTAACTTGTTAAGGATCTTCAGATGACATGATCTAACTCCAATGACTGGCATCTTTATAATAAGAGAGAAGGATGTGATGATACACAGGGAAGAAGCAAGGTTAAGAGGAGGTAGAAGTTAGGAGCAGAAGCTGAAACAGGCAAGGAAGATTTCTTCCCTCAAGCCTTCAGAGATATCATGGTCCTGCTGACAACTTGATTTCTGACTTCTATCCTCTGGAACTGTGAGAGAGTAAATTTCTGCTGTTTTAAGTCACAAGTTTGTGGTAATTTGTCATGGCAGCTCTAGGAAACAGATATGTATACAAACCAACTCTGTTTACACTGAAATATACATTTTGTAGTTTGTAGTATATTACTCTTCTGCATTCATTTCTGTGACCCAATGTGGGTTGTTTTAGATTTCTATGACTACTCTAACAAATTAGCACAATCTGGGTGGTTGAAAACAACATGAAACTTCTTATTTTACAGTTTAGGAGGCCAAAAGTCTGAACTCAGTTTCATCTGACTAAATGCAAGTTTATTGCCAGGGTTTCCTTCCTTCTTGAAGCTCGGGGCTGAAGTCTGGAGGCTGCCAAGAGTCCTTGGCTCATATCCCTTCTTTGCATTACGCCAACCTTTTGCTTTGTCCTCACATCTCAGACTTCTCTGGCTAATGTCCTTCTTCCCTGCTGCAGACACACTTGTGGTTTTGTCTCCAGGGCATAATCCAGTATAATCTCCCCATCTGAAAATCCCTAGCTTACTAACATCTGCAAAATTCTTTTTGCCACATAAGGTTGCATTTGCAAGCTCCAGGCTTTGGAATTTGGACATCTTTGGAAGACATTATTCAGTCTACCACAAGATCTATTTTTTTTTTTTTTTTTTTTTTTTTTTTTTTTTTTTTTATTTTAACTTTTTATTTTTTATAAACATATATTTTTATCCCCAGGGGTACAGGTCTGTGAATCACCAGGTTTACACACTTCACAGCACTCACCAAAGCACATACCCTCCCCAATGTCCATAATCCCACCCCCTTCTCCCAAACCCCCTCCCCCCAGCAACCCTCAGTTTGTTTTGTGAGATTAAGAGTCACTTATGGTTTGTCTCCCTCCCAATCCCATCTTGTTTCATTTATTCTTCTCCTACCCACTTAAGCCTCCATGTTGCATCACCACTTCCTCATATCAGGGAGATCATATGATAGTTGTCTTTCTCTGCTTGACTTATTTCGCTAAGCATGATACGCTCTAGTTCCATCCATGTTGTCGCAAATGGCAAGATTTCATTTCTTTTGATGGCTGCATAGTATTCCATTGTGTATATATACCACATCTTCTTGATCCATTCATCTGTGGATGGACATCTAGGTTCTTTCCATAGTTTGGCTATTGTGGACATTGCTGCTATAAACATTCGAGTACACGTGCCCCTTTGGATCACTACGTTTGTATCTTTAGGGTAAATACCCAATAGTGCAATTGCTGGGTCATAGGGCAGTTCTATTTTCAACATTTTGAGGAACCTCCACGCTGTTTTCCAGAGTGGCTGCACCAGCTTGCATTCCCACCAACAGTGTAGGAGGGTTCCCCTTTCTCCACATCCTCGCCAGCATCTGTCATTTCCTGACTTGTTGATTTTAGCCATTCTGACTGGTGTGAAGTGATATCTCATTGTAGTTTTGATTTGTATTTCCCTGATGCCGAGTGATATGGAGCACTTTTTCATGTGTCTGTTGGCCATCTGGATGTCTTCTTTGCAGAAATGTCTGTTCATGTCCTCTGCCCATTTCTTGATTGGATTATTTGTTCTTTGGGTGTTGAGTTTGCTAAGTTCTTTATAGATTCTGGACACTAGTCCTTTATCTGATATGTCGTTTGCAAATATCTTCTCCCATTCTGTCAGTTGTCTTTTGATTTTGTTAACTGTTTCCTTTGCTGTGCAAAAGCTTTTGATCTTGATAAAATCCCAATAGTTCATTTTTTCCCTTGCTTCCCTTGCCTTTTGCGTTGTTCCTAGGAAGATGTTGCTGCGGCAGAGGTCGAAGAGGTTGCTGCCCGTGTTCTCCTCAAGGATTTTGATGGATTCCTTTCGCACATTGAGGTCCTTCATCCATTTTGAGTCTATTTTTGTGTGTGGTGTAAGGAAATGGTCCAATTTCATTTTTCTACATGTGGCTGTCCAATTTTCCCAGCACCATTTATTGAAGAGGCTGTCTTTTTTCCATTGGACATTCTTTCCTGCTTTGTCGAAGATGAGTTGACCATAGATTTGAGGGTCTATTTCTGGGCTCTCTATTCTGTTCCATTGATCTATGTGTCTGTTTTTGTGCCAGTACCATGCTGTCTTGATGATGACAGCTTTGTAATAGAGCTTGAAGTCCGGAATTGTGATGCCACCAACGTTGGCTTTCTTTTTCAATATCCCTTTGGCTATTCGAGGTCTTTTCTGGTTCCATATAAATTTTAGCATTATTTGTTCCATTTCTTTGAAAAAGATGGATGGTACTTTGATAGGAATTGCATTAAATGTGTAGATTGCTTTAGGTAGCATAGACATTTTCACAATATTTATTCTTCCAATCCAGGAGCATGGAACATTTTTCCATTTCTTTGTGTCTTCCTCAATTTCTTTCATGAGTACTTTATAGTTTTCTGAGTATAGATTCTGTGTCTCTTTGGTTAGGTTTATTCCTAGGTATCTTATGGTTTTGGATGCAATTGTAAATGGGATTGACTCCTTAATATCTCTTTCTTCTGTCTTGCTGTTGGTGTAGAGAAATGCAACTGATTTCTGTGCATTGATTTTATATCCTGACACTTTACTGAATTCCTGTATAAGTTCTAGCAGTTTTGGAGTGGAGTCTTTTGGGTTTTCCACATATAGTATCATATCATCTGCGAAGAGTGATAATTTGACTTCTTCTTTGCCGAAGATCTATTTTTTTAAAAACAATTATTATGGGTTCCTCTTTCTGATCCTGCTATACATTCACATGTCCTCCTAGTTATACAGAATCCCAATCTCCTAACTTATTGACCTGCAAAAACTGATAGAGACTATATAACAGTGAAACAGATAACAATATAGTTGGAAAACAAACTACTTAAATACATACAGAAGGCACTGTGCTCTGTCAGCATTATCTGCTTTTCAGTGCAGGTAGAAGATAGGGAGTTCATGGTACATGAGCAGAGGTGGGTCCCCAAGAGATTAAAAGAAACCAAAATAAACATTAGTTGCAAATTTGTCGCAGTGATATTATATGTACTATCAAGTAATCCAAGAGCTATTTTGGAACACTGTGAGTGCTAATGTTGAAGCCAAGGCAAGGTAGCCCCAAGGGAAGGTAGCCCCAAGATACATTTTGACATGAACATTATTTTGAGTTAAAAGAAATCAAAACTGAGGAGATTCATGAAAAGCTCTTTATATCTCCTTCAACTGTCTGCTTACACAAGGAAGAGAGCTATTAACAGAGATTCATCTTTACCTAAAAAATCTTATCTCCATAAATAGGGCACTGTTTGTTTTTCAGATATTTCTTTTCATCTTCTTGCTAATAGTTTTTCCTCCTTTTCTACCTTCAGACCCCTGATACTCTCCTTAGTTTAAGTGTCACATTGCCCCAGTCCTTTTGGAATGTTAGGTCTATGTGGATTCCCCATACATACACCATTAAATTTGATTTTCTCCTGTTAATCTATCTCATGTCAATTTGATTCTTAGGCCAGCTAGAAGGACCTTGAAGGGCAGAGAAAATTCTTTCTCACCAACGCTAACATTAAGAAATTCAATTAAATTGATCTGGGAATAAAATGAGAAAGATGAACTAGAGTGCATTTGAAATTAGAAGCCACAGGTTTAATCAACTATGCCAAATTGTTTGAGAAAGTGTAGGTAAAGAGAAGGAAGGTACGCCTAGACTTTTAAAATTCAAATGCAAAGATTCTCTGTTTGGTCGGGTGTTGAAAATGGGAAACGCAGCACTGCCAGACCAGCAAATTCCAGTTTTGTTGATTGTGATCTCCCCTTTGTGAAGATGAACAAGGAGGGTTAGTTATCAAAACCCAATGTCATTAAGCATACAAACTACATAATAAACTACCCAAGTTTAGATTCAATACAGCAAGTAACTCTGACACTGTGACTTCTCTGCATTTGGCATATTGGAAATAAAATACTGACTAGTCTGATACAGTTCTAGCATTTGCCCTGCTTAGAAAAATTAAATTAACTGTTTATGTGGATATATGTATGTGAACCCAAAGTGATAGCTAAGAAGAGTTTGTACTTATTAAATTTATTTTCAAAGTTCAATATATTGTGTGAAGAGCATGCAATATTTAGATAATCAATAGTTATAAACAATTATGTATTTCATATGGAAAAAGATGGAAAATACAACAAAGGCTTGGGTGAAAAATGACATTTTCTTTTTTTTTTTAAAAGATTTTATATATTTATTTGATAGAGATTACAACAGGCAGAGAGGAAGGCAGAGAGAGAGGAGGAAGCAGGCTCCCTCCTGAGCAGAGAGCCCGATGTGGGGCTCAATCCCAGGACCCTGGAATCATGACTTGAGCTGAAGGGAGAGGCTTTAACCCACTGAGCCACCCAGGTGCCCCCAAAAATGACATTTTCTAATAATAATATCAGTATTTTAATAAACAAAAGGCACATTTTTTATTTTGCTGCATTTTTTTTTTTCTTAGATTGCTTCTCTTCGTTTGTCTATGTCAGGGTTTTTTCTGCACATAGTAAAGTAGTGCATATTTATTTGTATATTAGAGAAAGAAGTAAACACACTTTTTAAATTCAGGGTTATTGTAAAGTTGCTGAGCTATATCTCCTTTATGAACTAGCTGTTCTTATACTTTCAGTGATTTATTATTATTATTATTATTATTATTATTATTTATTCCCTAAGGTACAAAGCAATGAAAATTTTGTAAGTATTTTAGTGATAGGGTTTTTGGAAGATCATTTTCATGGTTAATAACTGAGTAATAGTTGTTCATTCAACTGATCATTGAGAAATAGGTCCCTGACCTAAATGAAGAGAATGGAATGTTTTAGGCAGTTTGGTCCATCTTACCAAGATGTTGGGGAATCACTGGGGCCTTCCTATACACTAGAGCATTTATTGATCACTGTTGTCTGCTCAACAGAGATGCTAATGTGAACCTGCACCACTTTTTCCATGTGCAGAAGCTAAGAACATAAATAAGTCATGAAGTAGAAGGAAAAACAGCACTTTATGTATTCTGTTTTCAATTGATTTCCAGTGACCCTTGATAGAATGGTTGTTAAGAAATATACTTACAATGCAAACGTAGAAAGTGAGGTCTTATGACCACTTTTGATCACTTATGATCGTCTTTGTTATGATGCTTTGCAACCAAAAACATCTGTAAAGTTGTATACACAATTTTAAGTTAGTGATGTAAAAATATGGAGAAAAATATTTAAATATCAAATTGTATCAATATGCCTTTTGTTGGTATAAATATGTAATATTTGATGTTTCTACATTGTACAAAATCTCAATTAAATCTAAAAAAAAAATGTAAGATTATTTAAATGAAAGAAAATGGCAGATGAATTGAAAAGCCTGGAGTATTTTAACACTGATAGTGCTTACAAAATAAGTGTAATATTCACCTCATAAGAGCCAATCTTGACTCTGGGATTGTCAAATATTTGCCTTGTCTCTTGATGAATTTGTAGTTTTTCAAGTATTTAATGAGCCATTAGGAGAGAGTTGTTGGAGTTACGTGATTAGATGGTGTGTCCCTGACTTCATTAAATTTCAACTCTCAACCCAAAAGAAGTCTCCACAACCAGTCACACCATCTTGTTAAATGGCACCAACATTTATAGACATATCTGATGTCTCTCTCTCTATCTCTCCCTCTCTCATTCCTTTTTTTCCTAAATATGCTCTTGAATCAATTCTATTTATAAAATACACTGTTACCTTTCCTTGCCATCTACATTGCCACTTTGTTAGTACAGATGCATTCTTACTTTGAGAATGCTGATCTTCCTAATTCCACACAGACACAAGAATGAGTCTCTACAAGTGAATGTGTCATGTCATATCCATTTAAGATATTTCAGTGACTGTTTTTCCCTGCATCAGAATGAAGCTGTAACACCTCAAGAAAAGCTTAGAATCCCTGCATACTGGCAATCCCTACCTTCCAATCTCCTTAGATATTGGTATTTTCCTTACCTGTGTCCCTCCACCCATGTGGGAAGTTAAGGAAAAATAGTACAAGATACATCAAATAGAGGAGTGTCTATCATAGAGAAGACAACCTGAAGTTCACTGAACAGAGATACTTTCAGAGATGTATTTTCTTTACCAGGTAGCTACTGATTCTTGGTGTACTTCTCCAAGTACACCAAGTGTGTTGTGGGGTACAAAACACAAAGAGCGGTCTTATGTTTGCACACGGCTGTGACAACTCACAGGCTATCCCAACTTGCCTAAACTCAGTTGAGCTAATAGAGGTCAAGATTTGTCATCTCCAGCTATAACTACAGAAAGATAGCACCCGTCATGGACTAAGGCACTACCCTTGAATTGCTTGGAGTAAGGCCAACTGGAAATGTCAGCTACAACACCTGTCTCTCTCTCCACCTTGGTGAGATAGACGGAGATAATGACATATACTTGTGTCACATTGTTAAAACCAACCAACCAAACAAATAAACTCAGATTTTGCTTTCCTGTGTATGAAAACCACCAATTCTTCCTTACTGTGTGTTCCTTCCCCGTGGTTCTCCTTTACTGCTCACAAAAAACTCTTTATTTCTGGTCATGAAATGTGTAGAGATTTTTCCCCACACCAAGCAATTCTCTGCAACACCAGCTGGAGTCCTACAATTTTAACTCAATTCTCTAACTATCCAGAGATGTAATTATATTTCACACATTAAGTCCTCAGTCCCACAAAACCACACACACATTTCAGTCACAAGGAACAGACTCGTGTTGTCACCTGTGCTTCTGAGGTTCCAAAGAACCCCTTCCTAGATTTCATTAATTTGCTAGAGTGGCTCACAGAACTCAGGGAAACACTTACTTACATTTCCCAGTTTCTTAAAGAATATGCTGACACAGATGAACAGCCAGATGAGGAGATACATAGGGAGAGGTCTGAGAGGGGCCTGTGGACAGAGGTTTCTATTCCCTGTGGATTTGGTATGTGTGTATTCAGTCTCCCCATGTGGATCTGTGGAGCAACCTGAAAGACTTACGGATACTCTGTTGAATTTAAAAGAAACTTCCTCATGTAGGCATAATTATTCACTCCATTCCAATCCCGTCTCCCTTCAATAGAGAAGTGTATGTGGGAGTCAGGTGAGGCTGAATTTTTCAAGCTTCTAATAATGGCTTGTCCTTTCTGGTTACCAGCCCCCATCCATGAGCTACCCAGGGGTCCACCAGACACACATCATTAGAAGAAAAGATGCTCCTAGTACTGTTTCTACTTAGGAAGTCACAAACATCTTAGGAACCCTGCATCAGGGATGGGGCCAAACACAGATATTAGATAAGAGATGCACTAATTTCCTTATCACTTTGGAAATTACAGGATTTTCAGGATCTCTGTGGTAGGAACTTATACCTTTTTTGTGTAAGAATTCATACACATACGCGCACGCACACACACACACACACACACACACACACAAAATTAGAAACATTAGCTTTAAAAAAAAAAAAAGATTTTATTTACTTATTTGACAGAGAGAGAGAGATCACAAGTAGGCATCGGCAGGTAGAGAGAGAGTGGGAAACAGGCTCCCTGCTGAGCAGAGAGCCTGATGTGGGGCTTGATCTCAAGACCCTGAGATCATGACCTGAGCTGAAGGCAGAGGCTTAACCCGCTGAGCCACCCAGGCATCCCAGAAACATTAGCTTTTATTAGTGCAAGAGAGGTCTAGAAAATGGATGGGGAAATGAAAAAAATGTCTGATACTCTTATCTGATGTCACATAATGAAGAAGACTGTCTTCAAAATTAATACATTTCTCAACCCATGTTTAAAATAAATTTCTGTCATAAGCACCCTAGATTGTTTTGTCTATTGATTTTTGGTGCTAACTAAAAACACGGAATGTAAACACAACTGAAGGAACTATAGGGAAAAATATGTGATCTTCAGTATTTTGGGGAAAAAAAAGTCTGTAGAGGACTAGTTCCAATTTATTTACAGTGGGTTGGAACTAAATTTTAAAAAATGGTATATAAGAAATAAGAAACCTGCGGTGTGTCAGAGTGAATCAGTATGTTAAGTGACTCTTGATTTTTTGACTTGGGTCATGATTTCAGGGTTGTGCAATCAGCCCCACTGGGCTTACTGCTGGGTATAGAACTTCCTTGAAATTCTCCCTCTTCCTCTCCCTCTGCCCCTCCCTCTCCTCTCCTCTCTACGTTTCTTAGAAGAAGAAGAAGAAGAAGAAGAAGGAGGAGGAGGAGGAGGAGGAGGAGGAGGAGGAGGAAGAGGAGGAGGAGGAGAAGAAGAAGAAAGAAACAAACAAACCAACTTGGAGAAAATAACAAGTATGTTTGGAGAATTAACATCACAGATGAAACTGCTTCTGTGGTGGTCCTTAAAATGATCTAATTCTATGAATTTATTAGTGATGCATTAGACTTTTTCCATGAGATATCTGGAGAGAATGAGTCAATTCTATCACCATTACTTTTGTTAATAACAATGACAATTTTTAACAATTTTGTTTATTTATTTAATAGAAAGAGAGCCTGAATGAGAGTGAGAATGAGTCAGGGGGTGGAAGGGAGAGCAAAGGAAGATGGAGAGGCAGGCTTCCCACTGAGCAGGGGGCCCATGATCCCAGAATCATGAAATCATGACCTGAGCTGATGACAGATGCCCAACCCACTGATCTACCCAAGTGCCCCAACAATTTTGTTTAAGGTCACTGTCAACACAAAAATTCTTAGCAATCTAGATTGCATATGTGAATAAAATGGAAAGATATTATATTTATAGAATAATTACTTAATGAAAGCAGATTTTCTGAATGGAAATAAATTATAAATGGCGAACAATTTTTGAAATTCCTGCAGACCACAAGCATGGTCTTCTGAGTGTGAATATGCCCATTAGTTTCTATTAGCAAAAGAATAGTGTAGATGTGAAAGGAACATATGAATAATTAGGTTTGGTTTACAATATTTTGGGTGTACATCCTCTCTTGTATTAACCCCTTGTGTTTAACACAAGATGTTAAACAAGATGACATATAAGTTCAGAGCACTCTAATTTTTCTAGAGCCTTGGATTCTTTACTTTATGAATTCACTTTTTTTTGGATATTCCTAAACGGATATTTTAATCTTTAACAACAAATTAGCAAAGTATTTTTCTACTTTTCCTTATTTTATTCCCCTTTGTCCAAAATGCATTCATAGATTTTAAGTGCTATAGCGAGTTTTGTGTCCCTTTGTAGGATTTTAAATTGCATTATGTGATGATAACCATCTGCTTAGGATCTCACTTTTTTTTTTTAATTGAAACAGCTTGAAATAAAAATTGACAAGAATGGTCTTCTATAGGAACTTATCCAGAAAGTAAAGTGATATACATCTATGCTGATCAAAAATAAGGTATCTTGATACATATGTAAGTTTTGTATTTAGTTATAATGTTATTCAATGTGTTCTATAAAAGTAAAATGATTCAGGAAAAAAAAAATAGATCTAATCGAGGGAATGGTATAGTTACTTCAGGAAATATCAACTCCATGCCAGAATATTAAGCAAGAAACATGGATATTCAGATTTCTTGAACCAATACAGAAGCTGCTAAGATTATAATGATCAACGCTCAAAGTGACTCATATAATTAATTACTTTTCTTAATAAGGGAATTTAAATAAAGACTTCTGCCAACATTTATAAAGGTTGTGTGAAAAGAGCACTACTATATTTAAATCTAGAATGACTGGGTTTCAAATTCTACCCTGTGGTCTCTTAGTCTGGTATATTTAGGGAAATATATTTTCTTCCCTGTATCTGTCTGGTCCTCTGTCAATGTGCATTATTTATAAAATTGAATAATGCAGTACATTAAAATCTATTTAGCAACAAATCATGCATTAAATGAAGTGTTAAGCATATTTTCAAAGTATAGAAGACAAAGGTAGAGCTGCATTATTGAAGCAGGGCTGAGGACCCCAAACTTTCCATCTTGGCCCTTTTCTTACACCCTTCATAGTGGGCTCAGGAGCGTCTTGGAGAAGACTTAGTGCTGGGTAGAAGTTGGTAAGAAAGTCACTGCAATGTGATGTGGAAAAGGGTTTTGAAAGACATGAATCATTGTACAATTGCTGTATGCTGTTCAAATTGGGTGCATTACTTGTTCATTTGGGTTTGCAAACTGCAGTTTCAGAATAAAAGCAAGTTCTATTGATGGTGACTAGTAAATGGATGCTGGGTCATGCCACCCGATGTCCTTGGAAAGACTAAGGTACTCTGTCCTGTCCCTTCCAGAAGCACTGACTCCAAGCTTATGCCTGCTCTCTGGGAATTGGCCGGAGAAGTTGACTTACTCCAGAGTCGATCCCTTTCAAGTGAATAGTCAATGTAAGGTACCAGTTCTGGTCCTTGAACTTCAATCCAGAATGTATTTAGACATTGATGCTACTCTGGAATTCTCCATCATAGCAGTTTTTGCCTATTTCGCAACATCATTACAGTCTATGTATCTTTATATGCACTCCATTCCATGTGGGCGCTGTTTTCCCAGTAAATGCCCTATGAAACGTTCTCAGTCTCAGAGTCTACTTCCAGGCAGCTGTTCTAAAATTATTATTAATATATATATATATATATATATATATATATTTTTTTTTTTTTTTTGAGAGTAGCCATAAGAATAAACTCCAAAATAGAATTTTAAAGTTGGATCACCTACGGACTAATTGGCCCTCGTTGCTTGTGATAGATAAAATACAGACAGCCCTTGGGATGATGCAGTAGTGCAATTGATAAAATTTCATTAGTAGGAAATGTGGTAAGATGTCTGTATCTGGTGATATGTCAGAGGTCTCAGCTATGAGGAAGTAATCTCATAAATGTTATGGAATTAAATCTCTGTTGTTGGGTGCTCTTGATCTTTTGAAGAAAAAAAAACATTAAAGGTAATATTTAATATTTAAAATTTAAGGCCTATTTGGAAGTTTAAAAAGAGGTGTTTACTTTGCATAGCTTGAGTGAAGAATACAGAATGTCAGGACCAGGACTTAGAGTAGGTGAGTTCCCAAGAAGGGTTGATTTTGAATCCCAATTAAGTTCCTACTTCAAGTTCAAAGCTCTGATTTGGAAGAAATGGGGCCTGAAGACTGCAACCATAATATCTAGATTGAAGCACTTGATAACCTTGAGATTCCAGATGTGCCCGCAGTCATGAGGCCTGCTAAAGTAGCTCACTCTTTTCTGTTCAATGGAAATACTCTATATTTTTTTCTGAAAGACAATGAAAAGAATACTGTTTTGCAAGACGTCAAGCTCCCCAGAAAGAGTCAAAGGCTCCCAGACCTCTGCCCAAAAGACCAATAATTAATTCAGCCAGGAATGTGCTGTATCTGCTACGGGAATAAAAAAGGACCTCACACCATAGGAGACTCAGGACCTAGGTAACAGGCATTCGCAGTCATCAGTTAAACAGCCAACTGGGTCCTAAGGACGATGCAGTAAGAATGGAAATACAAATCTAGATAAGGGAGATTTTTCAAAGTAGAAGGAGGACAAAGATGAGAATATCTTTACAAAGAATCTTAGAAGATGTGTCTATAAAACCTGTTATAGAAGATTCTTGGAATCTTGTACAAAACGATTAAATGAAGTAAAAATGTGAGCCCTTCCAGGAAGGATGGACAACAGCAGAAAAGCATCAAAACACTTAGGAAAGTTTTCATACTCACATACACACGACCAGCAAACCCACCAGTTGGCGATCTTCCATGGGGGATCACAGAGCACACACTGTTTCCTAAAAAATAAAGACCTTTCTGGTGGCATTGCACCATAATCACTGGGAGGGTTCATGCTTGCTGACCTCTTTAGGTCAGGATGGGTTGTCGGTGGCTAGAGATGGGCTGTCTGTAGCAGGAGGTGTGAGGGAATGCCGAAATAATATGAGTGCAGAGTTTAACTGTAGGAAGCAAATGGACAGAATTATCCTAATGAGCCTCAAATTCTGAGTGACAGCCAGAGGTTTCTGACCTGGAGAAAAGTAGAGAGATGGTTAATAAAACATGGTGTACATAAGGGCAAGAGAGCTAGGCAGCCAAGAACAGTAAAGTTTCTTGTATACAGTGAGGATGAAATAAAAAACACTGTTATTTTAGTTTTGACATAAGGAGTTTGAAACTTGTTATTCATCCCTACTAGAAAACAAAAACAAAAACAAAACAAAACAACCCTGAAAACCAATAATTTAGCCCCATCAGAGAACTGAAGTCACTGGGCAAATCACCAGCCCCAAAACTCAAGATATGGGCAAATATGGGGGCACGTGGTTGGCTCAGTTAAGCGACTGCCTTTGCCTCAAGTCATGATCCCAGGATCCTGGGATTGAGCCCCATGTCGGACTCCCTCCTCAGAAGGGGAGGCTGTTTCTTCCCCTCCTCCTGCTTGTGCTCTCTCCCTCACTCACTGTCTCTTTCAAATAAATAAATAAAATTAAAAAAAAAAAAGATACAGGCAAAAACAGAGACTCAGAGCAGAGACTAGTTAGCCAGGAGCAGAAACAGCTGCAGCCAACAACTGGTAAGAACTCGTAAATGATAATTTTGATGAATTGCTGATGGCTAAGTGTGTATTACCTCTAGAACTCCTGGAGAAACAATGTTGAAATCCCTCAGGATTTCATGGTAAAGATCAAAGAAAAACCCACTCCCTTTCTGGCTCAGGGCAGAGAAACAGTAACCATTTGAAATACCTGTAGAGGTTTTTCTGTAACAAAGGACCATCCTTTCTACAAACTACTCTGAGTCTCATCTGGCCTGAGTTAGGAGTAATGAGATTATTCACCCCACCCCCTTACTCTCTCATATAAGGGGAGGGGGAAAAGGCGAAGAAAACCTTCTGAAGATCAGAGCCCAGGGAGTTAAGACCACTGAAAATGTGAGTGTCAATTTTGAATTCTGATAGAATTCTTTTCCTCCCAGCAGTTTACCACCGTATCAAATGCCTCCAGTAGAGTAACAGTGGATTACAGCTAAGAAAGTAGCAAGACACTGACCATATTTAAGAAGGATTTTTTAAGGGGTAAAAAAAAAAAAAAAAGTTCTTCCCCCCACCTTCTTTTTAGAGACAGAGAAAGAGGGAGAAGCAGATTCCCTCCCAGTTGAGCAGGGAGCCTGATGTGGGACTGGATCCCAGGACTCTGAGATCATGACCAGATTGGAAAGCAGATGCTCAACCAACTGAGCCAGTCAGGTGCCAACACCCCTCTACTTTGTTTATGTAACATATTTAAATTTATTGATATTTGATTGATGGCACAGGATTTGGTTTATCTTAGTAATATATCATATTTCTACATATTGAAAAATTATATTATGCTAGTTTTGAATGGAATGATTTATGTCAATTACATCAAGTATTTCTTTGTCTCTGTAACCCACTGATTACTGAAATATTGTTATTGAAATCACCAGTTATACTTATGTGTTTTTCTAGGTTTTTTTTTTTCAGTTTTTTTTCTCATATATTTTGATATTTTGGTACAAGGTACACAAACTATATCTTCTTGATGAATTGGTTCACTGCCTTCATGAAATGTCCCTCTTTATTCCTGATGATTTTTCTGTGCTCCTGAATGATCTTTTTATCTTTTTATAGCCACCCCTGATTTATTGATTATGTTAAAATACACCTGCTATAGAATTTACCATTTTAACAATTTTTAAGTGTACAGTTAGGTAGCATTAATCACATTCACATTGTTGTGTAACCATCATCATTATCTATCTCCAGAACTTTTCTGTCTTTCCCTACTGAAACTCTGACCCCATTAAGCATAAATTCCCATTCCCCCTTTCCCAGCCCCTGGCAAACATTCTACTTTCTTTTTCTAGGAATATGACTGCTCTAGGAAAATCATACCTGTGGAATCACACGGTATTTTTTCTTTTGTTACTGGCTTATTTCGCTTAGCAGAATGTTTTCAAGGTTCATCCATGTTACAGAATGTGTCAAAAGTACCCTTCTTTTATAAAGCTGAAAAATAGTCTGCTGTGTGTGTATTACACATTTTACTTATCCATTCTTCCATGGATGGACCCGCGTATGGCTTCTACCTTGTTGGTTATTGTGAATAATATTGCTATGAACGTGAACATACAAACGTCCCTTGAAGTCCCTGCTTTTAATTCTGTGGGCATCTACCCAGAAGTGGAGAATTCTTGGATCATGCGGTAATTCTCTGTTTATTTCTTGGAGAAATAAACTGTTTTCCATAATGTATGCACCATTTTACATTCCCAACCAGCAATGGGCAATATTTCTGTTTTTCCACAATCTTGCTAACACTATCTTCTCTTTTTGTTTTATTTTGTTTTGGGTGATGGTCATCCTAATATGTATGTCCCGCCTTCATTTAATTAATGTTACCAATGTATATCTATTTTCTAAGCTTTTAATTTTTAAATATATTATCCAAGTATAGACATACAAGGTAACATCAAGTGTACAACAGACTGATCTAAGCTTTTATTTTAATCTGTTTATGTCTTTAAGTTTAACATGTGTCTCTTATAAGCAGAGTATTTTTGAACCTTGCTACTTATTAAATCTATTGTTTAATTGGAGAAATATAGTGATTTATATTTAAGATGATTAATTAAATGATTATGTGTGTCTATTGTCTTTCTACTAGTTTTCTTTTTCCTGTTTTTTCCCTTGATTTTCATTCTTTTTTTAATTAATTGAGCACATATTATTTCTTTTACTTCCATATTTGGTTAATTATCTTTAGCTCTTTTAGTGAAGTTTTTTTCCTGTCCACTTCCAAATGACACATCCATTCCAATATAGTAAAAAAAACCTCACATCACTGTATTTCCATTTCTCTCCTCTCAGGCTTTATATTGCTGTTTCCACATGACTTACTTATTTATATATTACAAACCTCTTACACATTGTTATGTGTTTAGTCAATTATCTTTTTAAAATATTTAAATTACAAGGAAATTATTCTTTTTTATATATACCCTTTCTTCAGTAGTTCTGAATTTCTGCATGGTATAATTTTCTTTTCCCTGAAAGAATTTTTTAGAACATTTCTTATAGCGCATATGTACTGGTGATAAATTCTCTTGCCCTAGTTAGTCTGAAAAACTATTTTATCAACACTTTTGAAAGATATTATCTTTGTATACCGAGTTCTAGATTTACAGGGTTTTTTTTTTTCAGTATTTTTTAGGATTCTACTCACTTTCTCACCAGCATTGCCTCCAACAAGACATCTCTTCTCATCCATATCTTTGTTCCTCCGCATGTGATGTTGCCTCCTCCACAACTTCAAGATTATTATTTTATTGCTTTTGAGCATTTTTAGTGTTATGTGCCTCGGTGCAGTTGAATTCATATTTCTTGTGCTTGTATTCTCTGAAGCTTCTTGAATCTCAGTTTTCAACAAATTTGGAAGGTTTTTCCCCCAAACATTTTTTTTTCCCTAAACATTTCTTTAAATGTGTTTTCTGCCTCCACCCCATTCCAGACATTCAAAAAAATTTTTATAAGACCCCCTTTTCTTTTAGAGCTCATGGAAAATCTTTTCATTTGTTTAAATTTCATTTTCTCTCTTTGCTTCATTTTGGATAGTTTCTGCTGATATGTCTTCAAACTCATTATTATTCTCTTCTACAGCTGCCATTAATCTGACAATAATCTCATGTACTATAATTTTCACCTCTCAGACACTGTAGTTTTCTTGTCTAGAAGTGCTACAGGGCTCATCTTTAAAATATTTTTTTTTGTTTCTTCCTAACATTTGGACACAAGCAATACATTTATAACAACCATTTTAGTGTTTTGTTTTGTTTTGTTTTCTGCGAAATCTCACTTTTGTGTCCGTTTGGGATCAGTTCTGATTGACTGTCTTTTCTCTCTTTTCTTAACGTGTGATACAGTTCTTCTTTGCATGTCTGGTAATGTTTGATCTGATGACAGGTATTCTGCATTTTACCTTTTTTTTGGGGGTTGCTCTACAATTTGTTTGCTTACTTGAGCTTTTTCATACAGCAAAATTAAATTATTTGGAAACAGTTTGAACCCTTTGCGTCCAGTTTTGAGATTTGACAGGTGAGCTTGATTAAGCATTTATCTGGGGGCTAATGATTGCCCACTACTGAGGCAAGAAATTTCTGAGGGCCTGAATGCCTGAAGAACCATCAAGCCTGATGAGGGCGAGACAAATAAGCGGCCCCATTTACAATGTGCCCTTTTATCATGGAAGAGAAAACTTTGCTTATCCCATAGAGCTGGGTGTGCCCTCCAAGGAAGGTTAGGAAGCTGCTTCCAGAATGACCACACATGGGAACACTCATTATGTTTTCAAAACTTTGAACTTCAGGCTTGAAAGAACAAGGAACTTCATTTGTCAGCAATTTGAGTGTGGATCAGTAAAAAGCTGTCTGACCCACTGTGCTGACTTATTAATTCATAATGAATAATTTATCTGTCAAAGAGCCAGAATACTCACATTGTTAAGATCAGCGAGCTCTGTCGCTATAGCCAACTTATAGGGTGAGTTGCAAGACAACTTTTTAATTTCCAGTGAGAAATAGCTGCCAAGCTTAGATGGACAGTGAATTCTCTCCTTGTATGGGAAGCCAAATGTGTTCTAAGTGGAAAAATATCTTTATACATATATAGGATCGGTATTATTTCATGTAATCATATGATTATATATTAGTTCAGGACAATAAGCATGAGATAATTTGAATTGGATTGTCTAAAGACATCTAGTTCAACAATGAATACATATATTTCTTTTCTCTCTTCTCTTCTCTTTTTCTCTTTTCTTTTCTTTCAAGAGGTAAGTGTTTGAACTTCATCACCAAAAACTTCTCTCCCTTGGAAATATATCTTTCAAATTTTTGCTTTGTTTGTAACTCGAAGGATTACCAATCTCCCATGTTTCTGATGCATATATTCTTACCTTAGGTATGTTTATATATTTGATTCTTAATGTACTTGGTTTGTAATGTCTTCTGACTTATTACTCTTTCAGGGTGTTTATTCATTTTTGTCCACTAATTCACTTTGCCTTAAATTTGCATTTTAACACAGGAGGGTAATCATCTCTTCTTCCTTTTCAAGTTCTTGAAAAAAAAAATATCCTTTTAACTTAGAATTCATGAGAATAGGGGCATATTTCATGTTAGGCACTTCTTCAGTTATTATACTTTTTAAATTGTATTGCTATTCAAAATACCTTCGAATATCTTAAGCAATCGGACAGCATGAACAGATTACAGCTGTCATTTAGAAATGTAATTCCAGCAGCAGTTTGGAGGAACAGTGTTGATAGTTGAAATGTTACCTGGAATGGCATGGGCACCTCTCCATCTGAGGGGATGCAGGACCTGAATATAGCGATAAGGCCCCGGAGGTTCCTGGCTGAGAATCACGCCATGTAAATCCTTGAATTACTGTATTTTTGGAAGATCCACGGTAGTTCTAGTGAAATATCTGGGGAAAATTTCATGAATCTTTATTCATCAAGGGATTACTTAAACACTGTAACTGCTTTAAGGGCCTTGGCGAAGGGTGTTTGGTAGAGATAAAACCAGTGGAGTAGTGAACAGGGTAAAAGCAATACATTAATCAAACTTGGAGAAAAAAATAAACATACTAGATTTAAAAATCCAGAAAAAAAAGCAAGTTTTATTTTAATCTACATCATCTTTAGACTCTATATACCAAACATAACTGGATGTGTTTCTGTCTTCTTATTCACGTAATACTAATGGCTTTCATGCTGTTAATGGGTTATTTAAAATAGAGCACCATTAGTTGTTATTCAAAGCTTTAAAAACGAGCCTGAAACATATTTTGTCTTCTACATGCATGCAAAGAGCTTTGACTTCCTGCCTTTTAAGGAAAGTGACTGCTGGCATCTTGTATAGCTGATCATTTCAGTCACTTCTCTGCCTAGCTTTAATTAAAATTTAATTCAAAGATAAAGATTATTTCATGAAGATTCATCTTATTGGAAGTCGATTAGGAGTTCAAGACATTCAAAATGTTAGAATTTCAATCAGAAATGGTCAACATAATTTACATCGGATTTGGTCATCTTTTTTTTTTTCATTTATTTATTTTCAGCATAACAGTATCATTATTTTTGCACCACACCCAGTGCTCCATGCAATCTGTGCCCTCTATAATACCTACCACCTGGTACCCCGACCTCCCACCCCCCTGCCACTTCAAACCCCTCAGATTGTTTTTCAGAGTCCATAGTCTCTCATGATTCACCTCCCCTTCTGATTTGGTAATCTTGATAGTAAATCCCTGGTACACTATAAGATTTGTTCATTCCTAGAATCTGTGAAGAAGAATCAGAAGCATTTTTGTTACTCTAAACAAGTCTGTAGGGCATGTGGCAAATATATCTGTAATGATTATGAGCCCAGTATCAAAACCCCTTTATTTACCTCTGAGGATGTTCCTGCTAAGGAAATTGACAACCACATAAACATAAGAAACATATCTCATAGAACCATGTGATACCAGATGGCCACTGTACTTCGTCAGCTATGTCGTCTCATAAGCATAAGAGGAAAAAAACAATTACTGTACTTCTATAGCACAAAAACTACTGAAGTAGAGATATCTGGGCTTTTTTTTTTTTTTTAAGATTTTATTTGTTTATTTGAGAGAGAAAGAGAGGGTGAACAAGAGCAGGAGAGGAGGGACAAAAGAAAGGGGGAGAAGCAGACTCCCTGTTGAGCAGGGAGCCCAATGTGGCGCTGTGTCCCAGGACCCCAGGGTCATGAATCTGAGCTGAAGACAGATGCTTAACCAGCTGAGTCACTCAGGTGTCCCAAGCTATCTGGACTTCTTAAAAGCCCTCACAAGTCCCAAAACACACTCTGAGGAGATGTCTACATGTGTAATCTTCTATGTGAATACGTTGTGCTACATGTCACAAAGATTCTGTACCAGGATGCGTTGTACTTTCTCCTAATTACTGTTTTGCTCTCTAGTTCTATTTAGTGTCTTAATTTGTAGATTATAAATGTTTTATATAGTTGTGGTCTACAAAATGAGGGGTTTGTGTAAAATAATAAAATGTTTTATAAGTTTTGGTGAGTATCTTTCTGTTCATAATTTACCCTTAATATACATTTCTGTAAGATAATTTAAAAATGATGTTGAGATAATATATCTAACAGCTCAACAAGTTGCAAAATCAATACGACTTCTGGAGATGTGGAGGTGACTTTGATTATGTAGGTCAGGAGTGTAGGGCCGTGTGGGAATTTAGGAAAAGAACACCTTACTTTTTTTTTTTTTTTTTTTTTTTTACTGGAGCTGGTCCCTTAAAATTCAGTCTTTCTGTTGATAGAGAGGAATAAGAAAGACACTAAAGCCAGAGACTTGGTGTGGTAAAGCAGAAAGGAAGTAATATGACTTGTGTCAAGACTTGAGAGGGAGCATTAGGTAGTGCTCAACATGATTGGAATTCAGCCAGCACCAGGTTGTACAGGGCTTTCACTGACAGTCTAAAGGGTGATGATTTTATATCACAGGCTTTACAGAACAGATGGCATTTTTGAGCAGTGAAGCATCAAGCTGAAAATATGGTTTATTCACATTTTTAATGTACCCAGGAAGATTTCTTGTGCAAGTTATTGGTTTGTTAGCTCCACTGGTTACCACTGAGACCAAGATTTGGGGAATTATCTTTGCACACAGCTTTGCATTTTGTCAAAGTAATATTGTTTAGTCCTAAACCCAATTAGTATGTTTCAAAAATATATATATATATGTATATATATATATATATATATTATATATGTGTGTATGTGTATATATATATATATACATACATACACACAACTTTGCACATGAAACCAATATTTGCATCTACAGCAAAGTTTTCTGTCCTACCAATACATATTGGTGATTGTTTGTTCAATAATATGAAAACAAATATGTCTACAAAGAAAGCCATGATTTTTGACCCAAATCTAGATGTTAGGCAATGGTTCTTGCCTCAGTGAATGGTATCACCATCTATCCATTGTATGAAGCAAATCTCTGGGAGTTACCTCTCTCTCTACTTACTTGCTATCCCTATATGTAAGAAAGTTCTCCAGATTTTATCTACTACATTTTCCTAATCATATTTACTTCTTTTCATATGTGATGATGCCATCCTTGTCCAAATAACTCTTATCTCCAGCCTGGAATAGTGCAGTTACCTTTCAACTGTTTTTCAGCTGTGTTCCTTTTGTTCTTTTTTTTTTTTTTTAAGTTGACTTTTTATTTTATTTTATTTTATTTTTTAGGATTTTTTTTTTAATTTCTTTTCAGCCTAACAGTATTCATTGTTTTTGCACCACACCCAGTGCTCCATGCAATATGTGCCCTCCCTAATACCCACCACCTTGTTCCCCCAACCTCCCACCCCTGCCCCTTCAAGACCCTCAGGTTGTTTTTCAGAGTCCATAGTCTCTCATAGTTCACCTCCCCTTCCTATTTCCCTCAACTCCCTTCTCCTCTCTAACTCTCCTTGTCCTCCATGCTATTTGTTATGCTCCACAAATAAGTGAAACCATATGGTAATTGACTCTCTCTGCTAGACTTATTTCACTCAGCATAATCTCTTCCAGTCCTGTCCATGTTGCTACAAAAGTTGGGTATTCATCCTTTCTGATGGAGGTATAATACTCCATAGTGTATATGGACCACATCTTCCTTATCCATTCGTCCGTTGAAGGGCATCTTGGTTCTTTCCACAGTTTGGCGATGGTGGCCATTACTGCTATAAACATTGGGGTACAGATGGCCCTTCTTTTCTTTTAATTTACTTAAAGTGAGAATGAGCTTTAAACAACACACATATCACCATCTTTTTCAGGAACATTTGGTGGTTTATTATTTGATTAAGTGTAAGTTCTATATAGGTCTAATCAGGTAGGACATCAGGTTCTGTATACTCTAGCCATGAATATACCTTACAGCTTAACTCAATATATGTACATGTGTCTCTTTTTTGTTCCTTTAACATAACATGTGCACTCTTTGCCAGTTGCTTTCTCTGTCCATGGCAAATGTTATGTACACTCCTTCCTTTTTCCTAACAATATCATTCTCATACTTCAATAAATCTTTAATATCTTAGTTCATGTCACTTAATGAACTCCCCAGAATCATCCCCTAAACTGATAAGAATTCTGTTTATGCTTCATAGATCTTATCTCAATGTATACTTACCCACCTACTCTATAGTAAACTCAGTTTCTTGTGGCTTTGCTTAATGTCTTCTTTGTTCATAAACTCTTTTGTTTTCTTTATGAGATAGAGCAATTAGCACAGGAACAGCCATCTAGAAGATATTTAGTAACTATGGTTGGAGGAATAAACAAATGGTGAGATGAATCAAAGGCACAGAAAATGATGAAATGTCTGAAGAAATATTGGCTCTTTTGGGAACCAGGGAAGTCAAATCCATTTTGATTTCTAGCCTAACATATTCAAGAGTATGATTTACCTGCACATGAAGCAAATTATAGTCATGCATGAAGGACTGCTCAGTTCTTATTAATAATGTCCAATGACATTGAAAAGCTTGAAAAATATTAAAAAATCCATGGAGTATCCAAACCCTGAATTTCATATGCTTACATTCCATGGAGACTTGTATCAGGTGATTAACTATTTCCATATATAAATCAGGTTTTGATTCAAAGGACTATTAAACTGTGTTCTGGAGCCAGCACTAGTAGCATAAGCACTAACTTAGATAAAGCAATCCCACAGGATGGGAATAACTTTGTAACATACCTCTTTATTCTAAATACTCATAGAATGTGACCACAAGTATGATCCTTAAATTAATACACATTTAATTATTAATGGACTCATCAATACTCATTTGCTATTTCTAAAATATCTAGGGAGATTTTATAACTTACAATTACATTAATGATATATATTATAAGCATTGTATATATTATTTTTTAATTTCATTTTTACATTAAGTACCCTGAGAGCCGGGATTGTTGTCTCTTTTTTCTATTACTGCTTTGCCAGTACATAGAAGACCAACAGATACATAATAATTGCTAGTTGTTGAATAAAAGTATTTAAATTACATAATTGTGTATGTGTGTGCTTTATTCATATTTATATGAATTTATTCATATTGTACAAATTGATTAAGTGCCTAATATGTGCAAGTAAGGATGTCCAGGACTAATGATGAGAGAGATAACCATGCCTTTTCTACCCTCAGGGAACCCCAAATTAAGTGGAGGGATTATAATGCATTAACATTGGAGAAAAAGATTTACCCAATTTTGTAGAAGGTGCTGAAAAGGATTTTTTGAGGAGAAAACAACTGAAATGCACATTGAGGGAAAGAAAGAAGACAAGGAGAAATTATGTCTTAGGAGGAACAACCCTGAAGATACATGGCTGATTCAAGCAAGAGTTGATTGTTTAAGGAACCACATGAGATCCCCTCTTGAGATTCCTGGCATGGAAGAGGCATGGGCAGATTGGAGTTGTAGAAAATTCATGAGTATTCTGGTGATGATTCAAAGCTTATTTGTGTGGAGCAGGACAAGATAGCATAGATAACAGTGAGGTCACTACTGAAATGATTCAGGCAAGAAAGGATGAAAAAACTGATCAAATTTGGAGATAATTTAGATGTAGGCTCCAGGGAAGAGTAGGGAGAGTTACAAAAGATCTATCAGAATTGCAGAAATAACAGTTCCAATGATCAAAATTAAGCATATAGGTGGGAACGGTTTCATGAGAAAGATGAGAGCACATTCTTTTCTGAATATCAGATTTTGGAAGCTAAAGATCCAGAGAGATTTCTGGAGTTTAGTACAGATTTGACAACCATTAAAAAAGAGATTGATGAAAATTAGAACAAAAAGATTTTGGCCACACATAACAATTATAAGATGCAGAGGCCAATTTAAGATAAACATGAAATTTTATATTGCAGGAACCAAGAATGTTGGGAAGGAAAAATCTTCCACATAGACCTAAATTCAGGAAAACAGTAAAAATAACATAAATATAACTTTAATGCTTGTTAGATAACGAACATGAGAGATCATAGAATACATGAATTTAGGTGAAGACATAATATTGTACGAGAACCTAATGTCTATTGAGTACAGAAATCTATCCTAAATCCTGAGACACTGACATTTTCCTAGATTATTTCTAATTATCTAAAATGAAAAGTGCCTCCAGGTCTCATCTTATTGGCTAGGAATTGTAATGACTGAGCTATAAAAAATGAAGCAGACCTTGAAGAAACAGCTATATTCAGAGTGTCTTTAAAAAAGTCTTCAATAATTTTTCAATGCATGATGCATTTACAGACACAAAGCAAAAATTCTTCTTATCACTTTTTTTTTGTTTGCTTACTTTGAGACTAGACGAAGTCTTACGTGCAATTATGTACTTCTCACAGTATATAACAATTTTACCTCAGTATTCAGCTGTGTTAGTCTACCCAAGAGTTTTTAAGTTTTTAAATGCCAATCTTAAGCTCAGTATTTAGTAAATTTATTATAATTTAACAATCCTAACTTTATACAGCCTCATTTATTCATTTACTGAAAATTTATTAAGCTATATGCCCAAAGACACTAGATGCCACAGTACAAAGAATATGTATACTCTTGGAACTCAAGGATTTTGCAACCTAGTAGAATACAGAATAAAACAGTAGTAATAACAATACTAAAAATAAATAATATTGAATTACATTTCTACAGATAAAATTAGAAAAGTAAGTAAAAAATAGTTTGAAAGAAGGAATGATTAAGATGACCATTGTTAAGAGGAGAAAATATCCAATATAGAGAAGACACTTTTAGAGCTGAATGTAGTAAAGATCTGCTATGTGGTGGGGAAGTGATGGGCATTCCAGAAATCCACGTGGACTACCACAGGTAGAGAAATTCAACAGTGTACAAGTGGTCTGGCTATCACTTTTAATTTCTGAGTCATCAAAGAGTCAGGAAGATAGGGAAAAAGTGCAGTTTTTTTTTTCATTTTTAGACATTCATTACATTTGAGCCACCTCTCCAATTATTATTATGGCTTTTTATAGTCTTAATGAAAAGTTAAATTTGTGTAGTTTAGTACAACAGATGTTTTAGAAGAATATGGAAGATGTTCTAATAAAATGAACTTAATTTTTACATGAATTATATTATACTTTTTTTCTAATAATCCCAAAAGTTCTTAATCAGAACATGATTATTCCATCCTTACTAAATATTTTCCTATTCCAGTTCAAAATATGTGATACCTGATATGTCAAATACAATGTTACAATTTTGTTCAATTTGGTTAAGAAAAATAAGCAACTCTATCTTTCGTATCATGTTCCTTTTATTCAGATATTTATCTTTTGATGAAATTACTATTTGCCTTATAGTGATGATAACAAAATGAGGCACTGGTATTACTGGCCTTACATTACTATTAGTGATAAATCTCTTTGTTTTTCATAGGAAAATTACAGTGCAAAGATAAGCCTTCAAGCATGAAAACCCCTAATTAAAATATTATCTGGAAGAGCGGGGATGGTGGCACAGTATGAGGACCCTAGGTTTGCCCCATTCCATGAGTACAACTAGATAACTATTGATTCACCCTAAATAACCTAGAAAGCAACCTGAGGACTGGCAGAATAAATTCCACAACTAAAGTCAGAGATGAGGACCTGTCAAAGAAGGTAGGAAGGACAGAGATGTGGCTTGGGAGAGAAAGAGATCATAGCTTCTGCATCCTCCATCCCTGGGGACAGAGCTGTGGTTTATGGAGAACAGTAAGAGACAGACTAGCGCAGGGGAGCCCACACAGAGAAGATGAATCCCTATAGCAATTGGTATGGAAAGTGAGAGGGGTGATTTTCATCAGTTCTTGCAACCATCAGGGCTTAAAGCCTTGAGTTGTAGAGGCCAGAGGGCTTGCCTCAGTGAGAGCCCCAAAACACTAGGGCAGCTGCTACTAGAGAGAAGGAAGGGAAGAAGCCCATGGATATACAGCATGGAAACAGTGACTGAAGAGTGCTTGGTGCACACACTGAGGCTATTTGCCCATCCTGCAGCATGTCCCTGATCGGCAACATTCAAGGAGATACCCTCTTGAGAATAAAAGAACTGGCAGGTGCCATTTTATTCCCCCACACAGATCCACCTGTAGGAACCAGAGTAGTGCCAACACTTGCTATCTAACTAGTTTACACCAAGGCCTGCTGCCCCACAGTTTGGTGGAACCACCCTTCCTTGTCACATTGGCCTCGATCCCAGCATGGCAGACCCTCTTCCACAGAAGACTGGCCCAAATCCCTGCCAACACTGCTCCTGACCCAGGAGTTTTTTAGAGGCTCGGTTCTGGCATTGGTGGTGAAGGTCTCATTACACAAGCAGACCAGAGCACACATAATTAAAATGTACCACATTCATGCTAGGGATCAAACACTGCCCACAGTGGACAAAAAGAACTTCAGTAGATGCCTGGATTGAAGGATGAAGTGGCCAGGATGCAAAAGCAGACTGCACAGAGGACACACTGGAGACATTCCTTGAATCACTAGTTCCTGAAGAACCAAAGTCACTACATGCAGGGTGCTATAGGACCTTAAGTCCATTACCTTCAAAAATAGGAAAAATAGTTAATTTTCCTAATACACAGAAACAAGCACTGAGACTTACACAAAAGGAGAAGACAGACAAATTTGTCCCAAATGAAAGAACAAGACAAGGCTATGGCCAGTAACTGAAATGAAATAGATATAAGTAACATGCTTGATGGAGTGTTTAAGGCAATGATCATAAGGATACCCACTGGATTTGAGAAAAGAGTAGAAAACATCAAGGAGACCCTTAACACAAAGATAAGGGATAAAGTAACAGAGTTAAAGGACTCAATAAATGAAATGAGAAATACCCTTGATGGAATGAACATTAAGCTGGAAGAAGCAGAGGAACAAGTTAATGACCTAAAAGACAGAGTAATGGAAAGCAATCAAGCTGAACAAAAGAGATAAAAAGCAATTGCAAAATGAGATTAGACTTAAGGAACACAGTGACTCCATCAAAGGAAATAACATTTGTATTACAGGAGTTCCAAAACAAAAAGAGAAAGGGGATAGAAAATTTATTTGAACAAATGATAGCTGAAAACTCCTCTAATCTGGGGAAGGTAATAGATATCCAGATCCAGAAGGCAAAGAGAACTTCCAACAAAATCAATAAAAGCAGACCTACACTAGGACATTGTAATTAAATTGGCAAAATACAGTAATAAAAAAAAAATTCAAAGCAGTGAGAGAAAAGATGACAGTAACATTCAAAGGAAGTCCCATAAGGCCTTGCAGAGAATTTTTCAATGGAAACCTTCCAAGCCAGTAGGCAGTGACACAGTATATCTAAAGTGATGAATGGGAAAAATCTGCAGGTAAGAATAAACTGCCTAGTAATACTATCACTCAAAATGGAAGGAAAGAAAGAAAAGGAAGAAGAAGAAGAAGAGGAGGAGGAGGACGAGGAGGACGAGGAGAGGTAGGGAGGAGGAGGAGGAGAAATAATAAAGAGTTTTCCAGACCAAAAAAAAAAAAAAGGGTGAAGAAGTTCATGATCATTAACCAACCATGCAAGAAATAGTGAAGGGGACCCTTCGAGTGGAAAGTAAAGATCAAAAGTGACAGTATCAAAGTACAAAACACAGAAACAATAAAAAGGATTATTTCTATAGAAAATCAGTTGAATAATTCACCAAATAAAAGGACATATAACAACATATATCTAAATTGTGGTCAGGAGAGGCGTAAAGAATGGGTTCAAACTTAAATGACCATCAACTTATTATAGACCACTATATGCAAATTATGTTATCATACAAATTTAATGGTAACCACAAATCAAGATCCACTAACAAATATGCAAAGAATAAAGATAAAAAAATTCCAATACATCACGAAAGAAGAGCAGCAAAGCATGAATGAAAGACAAGAGAATATCAGAGAAAACCTTCAGAAACAACCACAAAACAAGTTGTAATAATACATATAAATACATAATTTATATAATATATATAAATACATAATACATAATAAATACATATCTATCAAAAATTATTTTGAATGCAAGTGGACTAAAGGTGCTAATCAATAGACTTAGAGTGACAAAATGTATTTTAAAAAATAACAAAAAGATGCATCTATATGCTGCTTATAGGAGACTCATTTTAGACCCAGACACCTGTAGATTGAAAACCAGGAATGGAGAAATATCTACCATCTAAATAGATGCCAAAAGAAAGCTGAAGTAACAGTTCTTATGTCAGACATGATAGATTCTATTTACTTATTTTCTAAGGCAAAATATACTTTTAACAAAGACTGTAACAAGAGAGAAGAGAGTATATAATCGTAAAAGGGATATAACAAAAGGATATAACAATTATAAATATTATTGCACCTGGTATGGGGACACCCAAATATATAAAACAGAATAAACATAAAGGAACTTATTGATAATAATATAATTATAGCAAGGGACTTTAACACCCACATATATCAACGGACAGATCATCTAAACAGAAAATCAACAAGGAAACAATGGCTTTCAATGATGCACTGGAATAGATGGATTTAACAGATATACTATAAACAGGTATATTCAGAATATTTCATCCTAAAACAGCAGAATACACCTTTTTGAATGCACTGAAACATTCTCCAGAACAGATCATGTATGAGGCCACAAAAATATCCTCAATAAATTCAAGAAGATTGACATCATACTATGAAACTTTTCTGATCAGAATGCTATGAAATGAAAAATACCCGCTGAGAACAAATCTAGAAAGACCACAAATACATGGAGCCTAATAACATGCTACTTGACAATGAATGGGTCAGCCATGAAATAAAAGAAGAAATTAAAACACACACACACACACACACACACACACACACACATACAAAATGTATGGAAACAAATGAAAATGAAAACAAAATAGTCCAAAACCTCTGGGATGCAGCAAAAGCAGTTTTAAGAAGGAAAGAGCAATACAAAGCCTACTTCAGGAAGCAAGACAAATCTCAAATAAACAATCCAGGTTTACACATTAAGGAGCTTGAAAAGCACAAGAAACAAAATGTAAAACTATCAGAGGAAATGAAATAATAAAGATTAGAAAAGGAATAGATTATATAGAAACAAAAAAGAAACCACAATAGATGAATGAATTGAGAACAGATAAAGAGAACTGATAAACTTCTAGTGAGACATATCAAGAAAAAAAAGAGAAAAGACAAATAAATAAACTCACAAATGAGAGAGAGACATAACCAGAGACATAACCAGAGACATAACCAGACATAACCATAACCAGGACCACAGAAAAACAAATATAAGATAATATTATGAAAAACTATATGCCAACCAAGTGGACAACCTAGAGGAAATGGATAAATTCCTAGAAACATAAATTATGCAAACTACCAAAACTGACAGGAAGAAATAGAAAATTTGAACAGACCAATTATCAGCCAAGAAATTGAATCAGTATTTAAAACACTTCCAACAAACAAAATCCAGGACCAGAAAGCTTCAAAGGCAAACTACCAAACATTTAAAAAAGTATTAATACCTATTCTTCTCAAACTATTAAAAAAAATAGAAACAGAAAGAAAACATCCAAATTCATTTATGAGGCCACCATTACACTGATACCAAAACCAGATAAGACACCACTATTAAAGGCTGATATCCCCCTGATTAACAGAGATACAAAAATTCTCAACAAAATACTGACAAACCAAATTCAACAATAAAGATCATTCACCATACTCAAGTGGGATTTATTACTGGATTACAAGGTGGTTCAATAGTTATAGATCAATCAACATGATAAAGCACATCAATGAAAAAAAGGATAAAAAACATATGATCATTTCAATAGACACAGAAATCGTTTGGCTAAGTACAACATCTGCTTATGATAAAAGACCTTGACAAAGTGGGTTTAGAGGGAGCATACCACAACAAGTAAAGGCCACTAATAAAAAACCCAAACTAACATCATTTTTAATGGGGAGAAACCACGAGCTTTTTCCCGAAGATTAAGAACAAGACAAGGAGGTCCACTCTCACTGCTTATATTCAGCGTAGTACTGGAAGTCCTAGCCAGAGAAATCAAACAACAAAAAGAAATCAAAAGAATCCAAATCATTAAGAAAGAAGTAAAACTTTCACTATTTGCAGATGAAATGATACTCTATGTTTGAAAACCCAAAAAATTCCACTGAAAAACTGCTAGAACTGATAAATTCAGTAAAGTCACAGAATACAAATGTATTTCTGATGTATAGAAATCTGTCACATTTCTATATAATAATGAAGCAACAAAAAGAGAAATTAAGAAAACAGTCCCGTCGGGCACCTGGATGGTTCAGTGGGTTGGGCCTCTGCCTTCGGCTCAGCTCATGATCTCAGGGTCCTGGGACTGAGTCCCGCATTGGGCTCTCTGCTCAGCAGACAGCCTGCTTCCTCCTCTCTCTCTCTCTGCCTCTCTGCCTATTTGTGATCTTTCTCTCTCTGTCAAGTAAATAAATAAAATCTAAAAAAAAAAAAAAAAAAAAAAAAAAAACAGAAAAAAGAAAAAAGAAAAAGAAAACAGTCCCATTTAAAATTGCACCCAAACCAATAATGACCTAAAATAAACCTTATGAGCTTTGCGCAGTGGCAGTATCGTAGCCAATGAGGTTTATCCGAGGCGCGATTATTGCTAATTAAAATAAACCTTATGAAAGAGTTGAAAAACTTATACTTTGAAAACTATAAAACAGATGAAAAAAATTGAAGATGACAAAAAGATACCAAAAAACATTCCCATGTCCACAGACTGGAAAAACAGTTAATGTTAAAATGTCTATACTACTAAAAGCAATCTACACATTTAATGCAATCCCTATTAAAATTCCAACAGCATTTTTCATAGAGCTAAAACAATCCTTAAATTTGTATGGAACCACAAAAGACCCCAAATAGTCAAAGCAATCTTGAAAAACAAAAGCAAAGCTAGAAGCATCAGATGATATCTATGTATCTATCTATGTATCTATCTATCTATCTATCATCTTTCATCTACCCATATCTCTATCTGTCTATATATAACTACGTATTTATGGAACACTTTTCAGCCAAAAAAAAAAAAAAAAGGAATGAAATTGTACTATTTGCAGTGACATGACTGGTGCTAGAGAGTAGCATGCTAAATGCAATGAGCCAGTCTGAGACAAACACATACTACATGATTTCACTCATACGTGGAATTTAAGAAACAAAACAAACAAGCAAAGGGGAAAGAAAAAGAGAGGTAAACCAAAAAACCAACTCCCTACTTATAAGAGAACAAAATGATGGATACTAGAGGGGCCGTGGTTTGGGCTTGATTGAAAGAGATGATGGGGATTAAACCTATACTTATCTTGATAAGCACTGAAAAATACATAGACTTGTTGAATCACTCCATTGTACACCTGAAAGTAATATAACACTGAATGTTAAGTAACTGTCATTAAAGTAAAAACTGAAAAAAAGAAAAAATCCAGGAATATTTCATGTTTCGGTGTTGCACCGAGTGTTTTCTTGGTTTCCGGGGAACTTGGCACGATGCATAAGCAGTGATGCAGTCCTGGTGCCTGGATCTGGATGTCAGCAATTTTTCCAAACTTGATTTTGGTACTTATCATTACTAAATTGAATTAGACATTTCTTAAACCATGTCTAACAAGAATGCAAGAACGAAAGCTTAGTCTGAACCCTGCTTCTGGTGCCAACAGCGTTATGTAATGAGGTAAACACTGGTAATTGTGTTTAGTTCAATAACACTTTTAATTATGGTTGAGCTCTCCTTCAGAGTCTATGGATTTTACTGATGCAAAATAAACAGCTGAAAGTCAAATGAAGGCAGCCTCATGGATTTCTATTGCCTAATTAAAGTACAGACGCATTGCTTTTCCCACTGTGGCCCTAAGCAAAATAAGCTTGTTGTTCATAGTTTCATAGTCAAAATCTTTTTTGTTTAAGTATGAGACTAATAAAATTATACATTTCGTTTCTGTATATCCTGCATATTTATTCTTGGGTCTGGAACATAATAGGTACTTGATTAATTTCTAGTGAATGAAAAAAATGACCCTAAAATTAACACACAAAGCATGGTTAGGATGATTTGTTGTTTTGGAATGATTTTGACTATTTCTAGAAACAGACAATGAAGGGTTAATGACTTCTATTTTCAGAACTAATTTCCTTCATGTCTTTCCACTTTTAACTCATTAAATTTCCCCACAACTTTCTCCATGCACATTCTAAAATGATAAATGGAGAAGAATATTAATGCTCCTGGGCCCACTAATCTCCTGCCTTCTGGCAACATTTATTTCCTTTAGAGACTTTCATCCATATTTGCTAAATACATAGTGACAAAATAAATCAATGACAAAATTAATTGGAATCAATCGTAGGCTTTTTTTTGTTCATCCTCCAGCAGCCCCCCTGCTTCCTGTGAAAAGGACCATTTCAAAGGAAAGACAACATTAATCATGTACGCTTATGTCCTTGCTCCAATATTTCTGAATGAAAACATGACAAAGGAAATGATGTAAAACCAATGAAGAGATGATATTTACACTTTGTTTTTATGCTTTGGGTTTGGGTCTTAAGCATCTCTGACCAAGAGAAATAGTCCAATTTCTAAAAGGCTGATTAAGAAAGTCAGTTAATGGAATAAGGGTCTATACAAACTACCTGGAAAAGAATCAAGTGCTTGAATTTTCTGAAGTATTGAGAGATGCAAAGCATGTAATGTTTTGCTGCCAACAGAATCTTCCCTGAATTCCTTCCCTTTTTGACATAAATGAACACACGTGTTGCCAGAATTTCTCCCCAGAAGATAGCATTTTCTGCATCTGCAGCATCAGTAAGGCATTTACTCAACAGGAAATTACTGTTAAGATCTATAGCAGTGTGACCAAATAAACAAAAACAAAACAACAACAACAACAACAAAAAAACAAGTTCAGAGATTGCTAGCAGAAACAAAATTGGGATCAATAACACCTTTTTTTTCTTTCTTCTTTTTTTTTTTTCCCCAAACTCAGAAACTGCATGATTCCATCAGCTGCTGGGTGTCTCCCTCTTCAGCCTAGTCCCTGAAGAGAATAATCTGTTCCAGTTTAGGAAGTTCTTCCTCCTTATTTCCTCTGTTCATTCAGATGTGTTTTCTCTGAATCAACCTGTAGACCATGTGTACTCAAGCAGATGTCATTCTTTAATGAATCAGGGCATATCCTGTTTTATATTTAAAATATTTCAACATCTAAATTCAGAGTTTTGTCTACAAGAGAAGGGGATTAAGCAAAATATTGACTCTAGATTTATAGATGTAATTACATTATCCCAGTGGCTGTTAAGTGTTAAGAGGTTTTCTACAACAGATTAACGTTTTCAGGCTTTGTAACTGAATAACAATAAAAATTGCAAATGAATATATTGCATTAATATTCTAATTTGAAGAATCCAAGAAATGTATCATTTTGATGGTGTTTGCTTTTGCACAAAATGGGCTTTAGTTAAAAATGAATGTCGTTTTTATTCTACTGTTTCAATATATCATATATACTCCTCCTCGCTGAAGTCCAGTAAGGCTTCTCAGTGTTCCCGTGTAATAAATATAGCACCCAGCATGTGGCTGAATACGATCTGCTAAGCAGTCTGCAGGATGAAAAAACTGCGAAATGAAAAGAATACACACCAGAAATTTTTAAAAAGCCTTAAATATATATATATTTTTTTCTATCTCAATACAATTATATCATAGCACAGTTGATTTTGCTTCGGGCTGAGTAAATTAGGTTCCACAAAAAAGATTGACCCAGGTCCAGTCCTGTGATTTGCACATCTATCTCCTGATTTTTACAGTCGCTACATTAGCAGAAGAACAGTCAAGAATACAATTATGTGGTTTATTGCCTTACTGAATTAGTCTGAAAGAAGTGTTTCTATGCCAACTCGGTTTAGGGTCACGAGGTAATGAATTCCTATCAAATTATTGGGAAAAAAGGATGAGGGAAATTACATCTTTACAAAGCTGGGTTGTCATTACCAGTGTTTACAGGGCCAATGTGAAGGTGTCTCTTACACAACACACATAGTTATCAAAAGACCAAATATTCTGCGGCTAGTAGCCGGGCTAGGAGCAAGGAAGATAGGAGGAATTGTGTATTGATGCCTAGAAGGGGACTAACAGGTTTCCAGAGCAATCCTCTAATCTTGACCCACTGCAGCCCAAATCTCTTATCAAACTTCAGAAACTCAACAAGTGCAAAGTCTTAACACTAATCTAATCATAGAGCTGTCTGATAAGTATGTTGACTTTCCTTCTGGACAATGATGAAATAAGGAGTGAAATGTGAGAAAGACTCAGTGGAAGAGTTAACAGGAGAGAGAGGGGCGTGTGTTTGTATATGTGTGTATGTATGTTAGAGCGGGAGAGGGAGGGGGAAATAGAGGAGTAGGGAAGGGAAGGATGGCTCAGATAAATGACCAAAAGGGTAGGAAAAAAAAAAGAGGAATCTAGATGTTTACCTTGAGAGATATAAAATGTTGGTACATGTAGTGTTTAAACAGCGAGAACCCAGAATCATAGCTCACACAGGCTTGAGTAGAAAAATCAATAAAATACAAGAAAAGTCTAGTGAACGTGTTATCATAATGTGTGTCAAACATACCCAAATGCTATAGGAAAATTTCATTCATTTTTTTCTATAAAAGAGAGAGGTGGATGATGTACTGAAAGGAAAATCATTTTCTCCCAAGAAGGTATTTAAACCCAGAATAGAAGAAACATTTGAAGCAACCTCAATGTTTCTAAATATATGTACTACTTAAGAAAGCCAGGTTCACAGTTAAACTAAGGTTGTTAGTGAATCTGACACCTGGCTTCGGCGCAATATACATCTCAAATAAGTCCAATTATGTAGGAGTGAGAACAGAATTCTCATCATATTTTCTTTCCTTACTGAAACTTCTGTTAATAAGGCAGATCGTAATTTTAAAATATATACTAGCATTCTCAAGATAAAAATACCTTTCAAGAATTTTGACTTACCTTAACTGTGCCAGCAATTGTTTACAATTCTATCACATAACTGTGTTTGTTTTAATATTGTAATTTACCATGGAATGCAATGGACACTTCAGGAAGATATATCAGGTATTTACTGTGGTTTGAAACTTTGGCCCAACATTACACATACCTAAGAATATTCCAATCAAGTCTGGGACAAAAGATGCTAATCTATATATAATGAAATAATAAATTACTACTCTAAATTGGAAGGAATTTGACTGGTAAACCAACATCCTAATCTGCTCTCATTTGGCTAATACAAAGTTGAATAATCTTTCTAGGTTTTGGTTACTTTTTCTTACTTGTAGGAAGAGAGGTGTTGAAAGCTTTTCTGGTACACACTTTGTACTTTTTCTCGTAGCTACTATTGGTGCTGGTTCCTGCCATGTAGCTCCTTCCACATGCCGCTCTACTCAGACACAACAATCGACAGGGCTTCCACAGAATAATCTAGGACCATCTCCCCAGGTCCAGGTCCTATTTTTTATCCCCATTTCACAGAGGAGCACACCACATAGCAAGTCATGGGATGTGAAGGAAGGTTTCATCCAGGGAGGCAGGCTCCAGATCTCAAACACTATCTCCACCGTGATCTGCAAGCTGTCTTAAAAAACAAAAATGTCTATCCAGTAAGTGTCCATTCTCTGAGTGAAATAATGTCCCTCAAAATCTAAAGGCCCTTTTCTTTCTACTGTTTGTAAATGTTCGAGGCCATTTAAATGTACAAAAGTGTGAAAGGAATCAATGTCCCTGTTTGGCTCTGCTTGGACAAGTTTGGATTGCAAGTCTCTGAGCCTGAGGGCACATGCAACTAGCTCATTTCATACCACCCGCAGCCTGGTGGTGATTTCCGACCCACATCACGTTCCTTCTCACTTACAGTTTTGAAAATTAATAAAAAGAAACCTCTTGGCAATAGGAAGAGACCCACCTTGCGAATCCATACTACTTTCCTAGAAGGAAGAAAGGCTTTCTCTTCTCCCTGGCAACAGTCCAGCCAATGAGAGAAAGTCACAGTTCAGCCAATGAGAAGCTTCTATAACTCAAACTTGAGGCTACGCCGCTGGACTTTTTGTTTCCAACTACTGCTACCAACTCTTCTATAAAAGAGGGCTCCACTTCTTTGTTCTGTGGACTTGCTCATGGTTTTGCTGTCGCTTGCTTGTCCCAGGTTGGAATTGTCTGGTAGTCCTAGATAAACTCATTTTGTTACTAAATATAGATGGCTGCTTCATTTGTTAAGGTTCACATGGTCCACATGGTCTGTTCATAAAATGGACAGATTTCAAAAGGTCTCATTTTATCAGGAGGTAGGACAGTTTGAATTCAAGATGAAATTCAGGGATGTTAAGTTTCAGAAGAAAGTGCAGAACAAAATAAATCGTGAAGACAAAAAAAGAAAAAAAAAGTGGAACTACAGATGTGTTTCCAGATGTTCTATGACCTCAGCTGGAGAGGGCAGTAATTAGAGCATTTTGTTGTCCTTGTTCGTGGCAGAATTGGCTATTGAAAATCATGAGAAATTATTTTTTTTGAAACCATAGAGTTTTTAAATACCCTATTGCATTATTCCAGAGATTGTGCCATTTAGGGGTAAAGAGTACAAATTGGAGGATATAAAGTAATAATCTTTTATAAATGCTAATTTTTCTTTACAGAAAGCATAGAAATCTGATACCAAATATTTCAATTATATTATCTTTAAGTGTCTTTTCATCATTATTATTTTAACAGAACTCCAGGCTAAATATTATTTAATACTTGCTTTATTCAATTAAATACCTGTAAACAGTAGTAAAGAAGAAATAAAAAAGGATTGCAAAAATAAGCAATTTATGCAAACCAACACTTGCAAACTTATGGTGTTTTTCAAGGGTAATAGAGTAATTTCAGCTTAAAAGCAATGGGGAATCTGTGATAGCTCCTTGAATTTCTCTCTCTCTTTTTTTTTTCCTCCCAGGACAGCTGAACTACTTTAAGAGTGATCTTGGGGAACCAAACAAACACACAGGGAAGTTTTAAAAGCCCATTGATGGTGGGGTTAGAAATCGTATCTTTCCATTCTAGCTCTAATTCACATAATGACCTGGGTCAAGGCAATTAGCCAGTCGGGCACGGGTGCCATCTGAGGGGGTCACATCTGGTCATGCTCACTAGCACTAAGCTCTGCAGATTTTCCATGCCTCTTAGATTTGACTGTGGCACCGGGCACAGATGACAGGCATTGCCATCCTTGCCCTCTTCCAATTTCCCTGCTCACTTTCCCCTGCACTTTGCTGCCACCGATGGTATCTGGTGAATGAAACTACCCAGTTACCAGTCCCACTCCCATATCCATTCATACTGTAATTAGTTCTCTGAGGCTAATGCTTCGGAAAAACAACAAATACTGAGTAATGCAGTTAGGTAACACAGAATGAGTTGAGACATTTTTCCAGATTAAATGATGGATCCAAATTAAAGGGTTTTATTTTCTTCTTTCCTAATTTTGCTGCCTCCTTTTCATTGTGTTTCTTATTAAACAGTAAGGAAAGTACCTGCTTACTCTGATTTGTCTGCTCATTATGTTAATGTCACCAAGAACTTCAAAATCATCACCTATATAGTACAATGAATAAGTATTTAAACTAAGCTACTTCATAACTAAAATAAGACAACACAGATAAGGTAAAATTATAAGAATGAGCAAATAAATAACCACACTTGAACAAAAGCAGAAGGGTTCATTGGGAAGACATGTGCAGTATTATACAAATATTTGTTTTTTTTTTATTAAAGATTTTTTTTTTTTTTTTTAGAGAGAGTGGGGGAGAGAGCGAGCACAGGCAGACAGAATGGCAGGCAGAGGCAAAGGGAGAAGCAGGCTCCCTGATGAGCAAGGAACCCGATGTGGGACTCGATCCCAGGACGCTGGGATCACGACCCGAGCCGAAGGCAGCTGCTCAACCAACTGAGCCACCCAGGCGTCCCACAAATACTTTTTAGATATGCATTTGTACATATATCTCACTCATATGGGTAACTATTTCAATAGAAAAATGTGTAAATTATGAACATGAAATGAACTCAAGGAATTAGTAAGTAATTTCCTTAAAACAGTGTCCAAATATATTGTTCCTCTTAAAAGTGTATATTTTATATATACATATATATATATATATATATATATACACACACACGTACACATACACACAATATAATATTCTTTCTCCTGTAAATTAAGTTTACAAAAATAAAAATGATGTGCTCTTGCATTGCTTCCATTTATAGAAAGAACTGGTGGACTGGGCTTCCAGTCTCTTCAAAGACTTGGTGAACAATAAAGTAAGTAGCTCCTCGAGAAATCACTATGCAAGTGTATTTGTTTCTACTACAAAGAATCTGTATGAGAAGGTCCCTCTGTGAGATTTTCTTTGAGTATTGCAATGTATAATAAAGCCTTACATTTAAAGAAAGAGGAGTTTAAATAAATGTGATACCGCTCAAAATGTACTTCACTAAATTTTTATGAGCTATTGAAAGAGCAAGACTTTGTGGTTTATGTAACAAGAAGTAAGCCTAGGGAAGGGTGAAGGACGTTTTGGGGTGAAGCTGTAGGGGCTTGATGGAGCATGTAAACTCCTGCTGTGTGTGGACACAGTTGATATGTAAAAATAGACATCATCCCTCATCATTGAGTGGGTATTGGAGGGATCTTGAATGCACTAGAATTGTTTCTAGTTTATGGCTGTTATAGTGATACTATTTTGTTTCCTGTACCTGTTTTCTGCTGAATGTGTGTATGCATTTCCTTAGGGCTTGTGTTCAGGAGTGGGATTTCTGAGCTAAAGAGTATATGTACATAGTCAACATTAGTAGATGCTCTACAACAGTTTTTCAAGGTAGTTGTATCAGTTTAAACTTCCACCAGCAGTGAATAAAGTTTCTCTTTACCCACACGACCCTTGTTTGTAACTATGAATTGTTAGCCTTCTAAAATGGATGGATAGTTGTTCAACTGCTGATTTTAATTTCCTTGAGGGTCTAGGGCCACTAAGCTTTTTGCATGATTATCAGATGCATGGCTATCTCTTCTTATCCTGTCAGATTATCTGCTTTTTTTCTTTGTCATGTGGAAAGTTTGTTATACCTTCTGAATACGGGTTCCTTGAGAATTTTACAATTATAAATGTCCTTAACTTTATGCTTTGAAACTTTCACGTTTAGTTCTGTGATCCATCTTAAATAGTTTGTTGTTTGTTTACAATTTTATTTATTGGAGGGAGAGAAAGGATGAGCAGGGTGGTGGGCAGAGGGGGAGGGAGAAGCAGACTCCCAGCCGAGGAGGGAGCCCTCTGTGGGGCTTGATCCCAGGAATGTGGGACCATGACCTGAGCTGAAGGTAGATGATCAACCAACTAAGCCGCCCAGCTGCCTCTTAAATTGATTTCATGTATGGTGAGAAGTAAGGGTCAATATTCACCTTTAATTTTCCTATGCATATATAATTGGTCCAGCATATTTACTGAGAAGACATCATTTTTCATTGTATTGCAGTGATATTCTATATAATTCTGTGTCTGTTATTTGATAGATTAGGTAGAGGTGTTAGAGGAGGCAGTTAGTTAGGGTTTAACAGGATGCCTGGAGACCAGCAGAGGGGAAGTCAAGGTCTATTATTAGGAAAGTTAGCAAACTGAGCTGACCAAGCAAGGAAGTAAAAGTGTGATAGCCTGCTCTCAAAGGAATCCCCTCCCTAGTAGTAAATATTCCACCCTTTAGCTAACAATTGTCAATGGAAAGATAGAGACCCAAACTCCAGGTGTACCTGTCCCTTGAGCCTGCCCACTCTCGCATCTCCAGAGTGTACTCTCTCTCTTTGATAAACTCTTAACCTGCACCATCCAACCACTGTCCAGTCCATCCTCAAATTCTTTTCTAGAGATGAGACTAAGAGCCTCCAGCAATGTCTAGGCATGGGCTGGGTAGAGGCCTCTGAGCCCAGAGGTCTCCCCAGTCCACCTAGCGACAAAGGTACATGTGAGAGATTATTTCTAAAATGTATATATTTATTCCATTTTTCTACTTCTCTGTTCTGTACCCATACCTCACTGTCTTAACTACTTTTTTTTTTTTTTTTTTTTTTTTTTTTTTTTTTTTTTTAAAGATTTTATTTATTTATTTGACAGAGAGAGAGATCACAAGTAGGCAGAGAGGCAGGCAGAGAGAGAGAGGAGGAAGCAGGCTCCCTGCTGAGCAGAGAGCCTGATGCGGGACTCGATCCCAGGACCCTGAGATCATGACCTGAGCTGAAGGCAGCGGCTTAACCCACTGAGCCACCCAGGCGCCCCTTAACTACTTTCAATTTCAAATAAGTATCAGTAAGTGGTGTGTAATTCCTCTAAATATCTTTTTTAAGACTATTTTTATTCCATATCAGTTTTCATATTAGTTTTTCAATATCCACAAAATTCGATATAATAGCTTTTAAATTTCTTTAAAGTTTTGAAAAATAAAAGTTTAAAATTTTATTTATTAAAATCTATAAATCACAGTCTTAATGTTCTCTTCCTTTTGTGACATTAGGTAGACTATATATGTCTTAGATAAAAAATTTAATAACTGAGGGTTTCTGTTTTCTTTATTTTTAAATCAAATCCAGTTATTTATCTCCAATTTATTTTGGTTTTAAATGGAAAATAAGGTAATGACTTTATTTATGGCTTCCTTAGATCCTATTCAATTTTCCAAACAATGCGCCAAATAAGTCTCTATATTGCACAAATTACATATTTTTCATACTATGAGATTAAGGACTCATTGGAGAAGAAGTGAAAGAGAATTTTGAAAGGGATTATTTAGTAGAATGTTTAGATGTCTGTACAGTCACTCCTAACTCAAATTGCTTATCAAAATATAAACATATTGCATAATTAAGAAAGTAAGAAATATTTGTCTTGTTCAAGGTCATAGAGACTGTAAATGCCAAAAGAAAAACACCACAAAACAAACAAACAAACAAAAAAACCCAAGAAGCAAAGGAAGCAGAATGCACACATACCCACAACAATGCCATGCAGCTGACACTCAGAAATTATTTTCACTCAAATAATCTGTGATATTAACAATGAAGTTCAGTAAAAATGGAATATTTTTCCATTACAACTCCAAACTTAATGATCCTAGGATGGGTTAAAAAAAGAAAATTTGAACTGTGTCAGTATTTGCACCTTTTGAAATGAATAATATTAGGTAGTACATTTAGGTAAATGGAAATTCCCCCCCACCACCAAAATTAAATATCGGAGTTTCTGTGTCTGAACTTGAATGATTTACTTTCATGATTACCATTCACGATACTGGCATTTGTTAAATAGTCACAGTATAGGATATCTTTGAAATTCTTTTATTTTAAAATTCCAAAGTCCCTGCTATAACTGAAAAGCAATAGGGGGGACTATTTGCTATTATAATATAATCTATTATTCTAATTCAGAGTCAGATTTTTTTTTTTTAATTTTCTTAGTAGGTTTCTCCTAAATAGAGGGATAAAATGAGAACCTTATAAGGAATTACTTCAAATGGTGGGGAGATGGGAAAATGGATTTTCAGAAACAAGGATTAAACTTGTTTGGGAATATTGAAGAAACTTCGTGGAACATACCATTTTGTGTGTATAGATAGAAGTTAAATCCAGTTTACTGCAAAAATGTAGCAGACAAATATCAGTGATGCCTTTTGCTCTAAGGAGTGACTTCTGGGCTCAGCCTGGTCTTCCGCCGCCAAGCTAATGGATTACGACTTGCCCCTTGAGGGAAGTGTTCACTTCAGGACAACCTTTGATTAACCTTCTCAGGTCAAAAATATCAAAAGAATAAACAGCAGCAGAGAAAATCAAATGTTCCTGTGGGAAAATATGGGAGCAAAGATCAAATTGACAGGGCTTTGGATTCTGAGATTCATCAGGCTTATGAAAGTTGAGAGTCACAGACCTTTTTAAAGTTGTGTTGCTATAAGTGGTAGAGAGCATTTTCACAGAAAAAGTTGAGACTTCTCCCACTTTCGTGTGCCACTCGGGTCCACGGTGAGCACATCAATTCTCCATAATCCACGACTGGGTGATATCATGTCTCTTATCAATTTGTAAAGCCCTGACATGTTTTATTAATATGTCTCCAGCTCTTCAGCCAAGATATTAATAAAAAATGAGAAAATCAGACATGGCGGTGATCTCTGTTGCACCCTGTTTGATGAACCATTACAGTGTGCTGTAAATGTTCTCCTAGACCACAATTTAAAGCCTCTTTGCTAAGCCTCATTTCTGGGACAACCTATGCATTTCTTAAAATCTTAAACCCCCACCCCAAGGGTTATATTGAAATTTGTGTGCATTGTTATCTTCATTTTCAAATGTGCTCATTAAAACTCAGAAAAAAATATATGTTTATAAAAAATAAAAAGTTAAAAAAAAAAACAAAAACAAAAAACTCAGAAATGAAAATGATGGATGAGAAGACCAGCAGGTTGACTTAATAGAGTTGATGTGCTATTCTATGTTTTAGACACCTGCAGTAAACAAAAATAAAAGTGGATTTAATAAAAATCACATGCTCCATTTTAGAAAGTTGTATTACAAGATAAATTAAGAGTAATTGGGGAACATTACCTGTTCTTAATCCTAATGTAAGCATTTATTATGGTAATATGCATTAATTTAAAATTACTTTGATTGATCATTATGTGACAGGTTAACTATTTGATGTAAAAAATATTTGTAGATCAAAAAACCTCATATATACCCTAGAAAAATCATCTACAAACTGAAAAATCCAGTGATATAACAATAACATTAATACATTGGTTCTTTCACTAGAGACAGACTATAAAATATAATTAATTATGATATCACAACTACCTCCATGAACACATACTCTGCAATTAAATTTCACTTTCATTTTTTGATATAGTTCATGTATGTAGATTTGCATCTATGATGTAACACATTCCATTTAGAGGTCATATATATTTTTTCACATTTGATGGTAAGAATGTTTTAGTTTATTTTGCAATTTGGAGTCTGAACATAATGTGTGGTCTTAGTTACTTTTAATCTTTTAGGAGAAAACTCTAAAAGCCATAATTTCATTCTAACCAAGCCACAGTTTCATCCTAACCAAATCAATTTATCAATGAATTAGTATAATGTAAATTATTTTCATATATAAAATTAAAAACAATGTTTCTGAAATTATCAAACATTCCCTTCAGTCACTTATAATGATAAAGTTGTATTTTTAAGTTATATCTATGCCTACCTAATTGTTTGTTGATTTTTCTTTCTTGACAGACAAGGTCATTTTGGCTCTTATCTATGTGCCAAGCCTCCAAGCTGTCTCTATGTTATATCCTCACTTTATGGGTGAATGAAGATTTTCAGATTATGAAAGTATAAACATTCAAATATCTCAGATTTAAGATAGTTGTCTTTTACTTGTCACCAAAGTTTTGACTTGAAAATAAACTCTAATAAATGTATTATTTATTATGTTCACCCATAAGCACATTGACTTGATCATCTCTCTAAGATTCTGGTAGTTTTTACTCCATTTATTAACTTTGCTATACTCTTAAAGAGCCAGTCTCCTATTTTGAAAACCTCAGGCTTAAGGCTAGACCATGGTACCCAATGATGAATCTTTCAAAAACTTCCTGCCTGATCATTTCTTGTATTTTTTTCATCTTTTCTTTCTTTCTTTTTTTTTCCCCTTCGAACTGCAGTGACAAGGGTGAAATGAGGTATGGTCTACATAATTTAACTAGCCTTCTTTTAGCATCTTCTCCTACCTGGAGCAAGGCAGCCTTGTTTATGAAGTCAGAACTTTCATAGCTAGAGCTGTCAATAAAACATCAACCATCCAACACTCAACTATATCCTTCCCTGAGTCTAATTTTCTTCACTAGAAACTGACTTCAGACATACATTAACTGCTTCCTATCTACTTGTTCCACCCCCAAACTAAAAAAAAAAAAAAAAAAAAAAAAAAGGTGTTAATATTTGATGTTATCCTTTTATCCTTATGCAACTGACAAACAAGTAATACTGTCTCATAGTAAATCTGATTCTAAGAAGTCCACACCTTATATCTAAAGAATAAAATATAATTTTTGTACAGGCATATCATGTGTACACCAAGACATTTAGAAACATCACCAGCTGCCCGCCTATCTCTTAGGATAGTTTGTGTTGATGCCAGTAACATTAAGCCTATGCTACTATGTGAGATCAGAAGAGAAAAGAAGTAAAACTGTATCTCTAGCTCAGCCAGACTTTGAAACTGAGATGATATGCTGCTATTTTTCATTTATGGCTGTGGGTTTTAAAGGCATATTGCACTGTGAATTCATATTGGAACTGTTACTTTCTGGAGTTTTTGTATGGACTCTAATGAAATCATTACAAGGCACCTGCACAAGGGGCTCAGCTTAATTAACTTTATTTCCATGCAAATCTTTCAATACTGTCATGCCAGATTAATAAGAAATTATTTTTTTCCAGGTAGAGATGGTGGTGGCTGGCAAAACATCTGCTCAAGTGCATCACCTGGAAGAGGAAGCAAACAGAGATTTAAAAATAACAACAATAAAAAGACCTGAAAGATCGAAAGCTCTCACTTTCTCTTAGATCTTTTGGTTTCCTGAAGACCATTCATTCACAAAATGCAAAAAGTGGGGGGGTGCCTGTGTGGTTCAGTCAATTAGGCGCTGTACTCTTGATTTGGCTCTGGTCGTGATCTCAAGGCTATGGAGTCAAGCCCCATGTCCAGCTCTGTACTCTGCACTGGGATTTTTGTCTCCTTCTGCTCCTCCTTCTCCTCCCAAAAAAGAAAACAAAAGGGAAAAGTGGGGGTAACACACACAAACCTGCCACACTAGAGATAGTTACACAGTAAACAATAAAAAAATGTCAGATTCGTCCCTTCCCATAACCTTCATTTCCTGATCCTCTTCTACACATTGTACTGGGTGTGTCATTCATCAGGAAGGAGCCCTGAAAGGAAGCATGGAAGCTCCTTCTGAACACACAAATGAAGGCGTCACTTCATTCAGACCTCTTTGCTTTCCACTGAATATTCTAGTTTGTTGTTAAATCATATGGCATTGATTTAATGCATAATTACAGGCACTACATCTCCTTCAGCGCTCATGATATTTTTGGATACATTGAATGAGAAGGTATCCAATATCCTACTCAGTTCTTCCATGACTTGACCACTGTTAACTATTCACTTATCTAGAAAAATCTGCTTCTGGAGTTAAACTATTGTATGTGGGCCAACCTTAAAAATTTATATTAGTCTCAACACAGGTGGATAAGGGAATGCTATTTTAGATTAGCAAAGAAATGTCTATGGTTTCAGGCTTGAGGAAATATTTTGAAAATATGTAAATAAGTTTGTTCCACACCATGAAGTCTTAAGAAAAGCAAATTTCCCAAAATAAATTGTAGAAGCCCAATAATGAATAATCCTAATGGAATTTTCCTTCTACTCTATACATTATATAATTCTATACCAATGAATCCTTAATCACAACCACCTAAAAGAAGGAATAAAGAGAAAATAAAAGAGGAAAACCAAGTTATAGCTCATTTATAGAGTTAGACCCAGGAAATAAATTGGATAGATATCATTCCCTTAGAATTTATCAAGGTAAATAAACATTGTCCAGATAAATATGCTTTAAGAGGTTTAGCTCCAGTCAAGTTTTATTTTTCACTATTTTTTGAATAGTTAACATCTATGCCTTCTATTATGTGCCAACAAAAACACTTTATATGATTTATTTTGTAAATCCTACCAAATGAGGGCAATTGCAGCCACCACATGTTTTTCAAAGGACTGAATGAATAAAATATGAAATTCCTTTATATCAAATTCTAATAAAAAAGATGACTACACCATATTTTGTGGGTAATTTGTGACAGTAAACACTTTCTTTTTCTCTTACCTGCACTGTTTCCCCTCATGGTGACCGAGCTTGGGTCATGGAACACTGGGTCACCTTTGACCTCACAAATAGGAAATCAGAGAAGGTGTCCATTAAACAAAGGCAACATACATACATTGACATGCATGTTGATGTTTGATGCTTAAATGTGTGGATATATCAGGGACATCATTTAAGAACTAACTGTGATATCATATGATAAAATTAATAACTGTTTTTCAAAATTTCTAAGTTAAATGAGTATATCTGCTAGGGAAGAGAGTGAGGAGAGCATGGAGAAAAAGCTAAAGGTTCAGACAAAGTGAGATCTCTGGGCACTTGTCTTTCCCAGGGAATGACATGGGAGAGCTCGCTCAATCTTTGGGTTTGGGAATGTATGAGAAGGTCTTACTTACTGAATTGGCCAAGGAGATGGAAAATCCCCACATTACAGACATACCATACAAATGGTGATGTAGCGGTCTCATTCTATGAGGGAGCTCACTTACTTATGTCATGAGTTAATACGGGAAGGTTCTGGAAGATTCCCTCCCTTGGCTTTCAGCCCAGGGATTGGCTGAGGCAGGTCTGTTTGCATGGTCTGTTGGCCTGGACAAGGGGATATTGAATCAGGAAAGATACTATGGATTATTCTAATACCTTGAGTATCTCTCAGTAGATACTGGTGATACCTGTAAGGACCAGCTAGGGTGACTTCATTATGGAGAAGTAAGGTAACAGGATTGAAACTTCTCAAATAGCAGGGATGAGATTTCCCTACAAGTGGTAAGGTGACACGTGTCTAAACACCAAAGAGACGAAAGGTGGGGTATACTCTCAAATGATTAGAAGAACTGAGCAATCTCAGAATTGACTGAATGTCCATAGAGAAGACCGAGAACAATTTTGATATTCAGAAAGCATAGAGGTTTTTGAAAATGAATCTAGTTATATGGAAGAAAGGAACATTGTTGCCTAAAGGAGTTCTAACTATGAAATTCATACCCATCCTTCCCCTCTTATTATTTCTTTTTCCTTCATTTATTTTCTTGAAACTCTGGCTGAAGTTGGGTCATAATGGAAAATATCAATAATAATGGATAAAAATCACAATCTTTAAGTTTTACTTAAAAATTCCTTCTTTATCTTTAGGCAGAAAGAAGAAAGTAAGTCTACAATTTGTTTTTGAATATTTTTGATATGGTAATTCACAGCTACCAGCTTAGCTTGGATATCTCACCTCTTCAAAGCTTTGAAGCATGGAGAATCTTTGAATATTTCAATATTTTTTCTCTTGCAATGCAGAAGAGGAAAATCTGATTTCCAGAAGCCAAGGAAAAGAATCTCTTCAACCCTTAGCGAATATTTAATTTCACAGAAGTTGGAGTAAATGTATACAGCCCTTGGAAGAGTAACATTAGCATTATAAAACTGAGGCTCATGATCAGCTGAACAAAATGGTTTTTTAATACCTGTAGTTGAGGAAAGACTTCTTTGTTGATGAAAATTCTGAGATTACATTTAAACCTATGATAATTAAAATTTTAATGAGTTAAATATTTTGAACTACTTTTTAAGGTCAAATATTTGGGAAGTGTTCCATTTCCTACTTGTATGCTTATTATTGCTTTTATTATTATATCCTCTATGAAATATCACACTGACATGAATAAAAGTCTGTATCTGGAGATAAAGAGAGAAAGAAGGAATTTCTAAAAAATGAAAGTTCTGTGTGGTTGAGAATGAGGCTCATTTTCAGTTCATTTTGGACTTTCCAGACCACTGCTAGACAATATACACATAGTGACACTCAGTAAATCTCTTTCAAATAAATAAATAAATAAATAAATAAATAAATAAAGCAGCTAAATAGTGGTGTTTTGCAGGAAAGCACTCGGCTCAGATAATTTTAAGCAGGAAATGCTAAACAGAGTTAAACAGAGACCTTTACTGGAGAACTGCTTGAAGTTAATCAGCAACATTTCACAAACTTTTGAAAATACACTTTTTGTTCAAGGGGTATTTATTTAGTTCTTGGAATATCATTTTGAGCAACCCTTGCTTACAGGAATTTGTAAAAATGGACTCTGAGAAAAACAACTTGTCACAAAGACTTCTTTTTTTTTCCAGTTTTTACATTTTCTGGTCTATGGAAAAAAAAAAAAAGAGATAATGCTTTATTCTTGGAATATATATATAAAAGCTAACCTGAACAAAAGACAGACACAAAATGAAATTTCCACTGACAACCCAAGCTCTCATAGTTTATCTTCTAACCTCTTAGGATAATTTTTAATATTTAGAAATGAGGAAAAGTTTTACCTAAGTATATGAAAAAATGGCATACTTGTGAGACAAGCACTAGTCACAAAAAATATTTTTAAATGAGTCAACAGTGAAAACAAGAATACAGTGAAATACAGAAAACAGTGAAAACAGCAAGAGAATAGAACACAATTCTCATAATCAGGAAGACATTTACATTTTCATAGAATTGGCATGGGTGACTAGATCAATATACATATGCTAGCCCTGAGTAAGTCCTTTTCAAATGATGAGGGTAAACATGTTTTAAAGAGGAAATGAACAATGGATGTGTCTATAAGTAATCTGGGAACGTTATAGTAATAACTGATGTTGACTTATTACTATAAAGTCTAATAAGGATGTTCTCTAATGCATGATTAAATTATTTTAATCAAGGAATAGAGATTTGTAACTTCCAACTGAAGTCAAACCAAAAGTGTCCATGTGAGTCAGGAAGATGTCTCTATTTTAAGTTAGAATTAAGAAGATAGAGTAATATCTAGGGTCTATCTTGGATTCAGAAGAGCCCCTTAGTTATGATAAATAAACAAAATTACATTGGAGATAATCAAAATTAAGTTTTCTCTTTTTTTTTCCAAATATTTTATTTATTTATTTGACAGACAGAGATCACAAGTAGGCAGAGAAGCAGGCAGAGAGAGAGGAGGAAGCAGGCTCCCTGCTGAGCAGAAAGCCTGATGCGGGGCTGGATCCCAGGACCCTGGGATTATGACCTGAGCCGAAGGCAGAGGCTTTAACCCACTGAGCAACCCAGATGCCCCCAAAACTAAGTCATCAATGATAGGACCAGACTCTTACTTTGGAGTGGGGAGGTATTCTGCAGAATAGTGACACAGATCGTAGCAAAAGTCCCCAGAGATGTCACATGGGCACTCAAGTACAAGCAAAAGAATCAGGCAAACTTCGGATACTATTCAACTGTGAGACAAATTCTAATTTGCAATAGCAAATATTTGAAAACAGCCCAAAGGCCAACCATAAAGGACTGTTGAAGGGAGCAAAAGCATGACAAGTGTTTCCATGCAAGACATATCGTTAAGTGGATTATACAAAATGTGTAATGGAATAAGGGTAGATAGTATTTTACATTTATATTAGAAAACAATGGGAAATTAGAGCACCTCGGTGGCTTAGTCCGTTAAGTAGCGGATCTTGATTTCAGCTCACCATCCTGGGATCAAGCCCTGAGTCAGGCTCCAGGCTCAGCAGGGACTCTGGGAGTCTGCTTCCCTCCCTCTCTCTTCACGGCCCCTCCACGCTGCTTGCTCTCACTCTCTCTCTAATATAAATAAATACATATTTTTTAAAAGAAAGCAATGGGAAACTAAAATATTCATACCCATTTCTTACTTTTGCCAAAAGCAATGAAGATTTTATAAAAACTAAGGGATAGGATTACATACTTGGAAGGGGTGAAATTGAGGTAAAAGGTATATAAGCAAAGCTTCTCTGAATATGCCAATTAATATAGAATTATATAGACCAATTATATAGATTCTTGCCTTTTGAAACTTATAAATTAATAACACATTCAAAAATATAAAACAGCAAATCCTAAAATAAAACAGAAACAAATTAGTTTAATGGTATATCAAATAGGCAACATACTTATCCAGAGAAAAGAATCACCCCAGCAAAATGGAATAAGCATTCTGAGATTTGTTTCAAGTATCAAAAGACCTGCAAAAGAACCTTAAATTTCACTTAGAAGGTCTGTATATATACACAATGGAATACTATGCAGCCATCAAAAGAAATGAAATCTTGCCATTTGCGACAACATGGATGGAACTAGAGCGTATCATGCTTAGCGAAATAAGTCAAGCAGAGAAAGACAACTATCATATGATCTCCCTGATATGAGGAAGTGGTGATGCAACATGGAGGCTTAAGTGGGTAGGAGAAGAATAAATGAAACAAGATGGGATTGGGAGGGAGACAAACCATAAGTGACTCTTAATCTCACAAAACAAACTGAGGGTTGCTGGGGGGAGGGGGTTTGGGAGAAGGGGGTGGGATTATGGACATTGGGGAGGGTATGTGCTTTGGTGAGTGCTGTGAAGTGTGTAAACCTGGTGATTCACAGACCTGTACCCCTGGGGATAAAAATATACGTTTATAAAAAATAAAAAGTTAAAAAAAAAAAAAAAGAAGGTCTATTGGTAAGATTTATATTAATATTAAAAATTACGTATATCAAAGGATAAAGCACATAAGTAAATTCATTACTGATGTTAGAAATCAAAGTCTCACTATAAAAGAAGATCTAGAAAACATAAAGTCACGTTTTTAAAAAGCTGTAGTAATAAATTTGAATTTCAAATATCAATACCAAATTACGAGTTTTTAAAAATATATTTTCCTGCACTGCTAACCTAATGGACCTACAAGTTAGATATCATGGCATTCAACATCCCTAAAGCCTCTCTTTATTAATTTCTAAATCTCATTCTCCACCAAAAGGAAATAGCCTTTACTGTTAAATCAACTGATGTCTTCATATTCTTTGTCAATCTGTGAAATTATTCAATGTCTTTCCTTTCTTTCCCTGGTATAAGAAAGTGTAGATTTAGCATTTGAAATTGATTAAGTCATTTTCAAGTAATGTCGGGGAAAAATACAAGGACTGTGTTTTCATCTATGCATGAATAGAGCTTTCTGAAGCCAGGGACAATGCTGAAGAGAAATACCAGAATTCCTGAGAATATTAAATTATGTTGGAAGTAAGAAATTATGAACAAATTTAAAAGATTAGGAGAGAGTATGTTCAGTAGGAAAAAAAGAAAAACAAACCCCCAAACAAACAAACACGGGAAGTGTTAACATATAATGTTTTAAAAGGCCTTCCAAATTGAAGAGGTGCCTGGGTGGCTGAGTCAGTTAAGCATCTGCCTTCAGCTCAGGTCATGAACTTGGGGTCCTGGGCTGGAAACCCGTGTTGGGCTCCCTCTTCAGTGGGGAGTCGGCTTCTCCCTTTTCCTTTACTCATACTTCCTCTCTCATTCTCATGCTCTCTCTCTCAAATAAATAAATAAAATCTTAAAAAAAATAGGAAGAAATAAAGCAACCCTAGGGGGAAGAAAAATGGACATGGGATAGGGTCATTCAATTCAAAGGGAAAAAAAACACACAATGGACAATGTGAGATACCTTGCTTCACCTATCCATTGATCAAGGCAATACAATTTAAAGATAAATCAGGGCTTTTTTGTTTATTTAATCAGAATATTTCTTATTTTTTATCCTGTACATTTTAAAAGATTTTATTTATTTATTTGACAGACAGAGATCACAAGTAGGCAGAGAGGCAGGCAGAGAGAGAGAGAGAGAGAGGGAAGCAGGGTCCCTTCCAAGCAGAGAGCCCGATGCGGAGCTTGATCCCAGGACCCTGAAATCAAGACCTGAGCCGAAGGCAGAGGCTTTAACCCACTGAGCCACCCAGGCGCCCCCAGAATGTTTTTTTCTAAAAAGATTAATTACATATAGTACTTAAGAAGATGTAGAGAACTAGTCTTTTATAAACTATTGATAAAAACTTATATTGGAAATATAATTTTGCAAGATAGTTTGACAACATTTAACAAAAATACAATTAGATATATTTTTTGAACCTGCAAAACTATCTGATTATAGTTTATTATGTTGTGATGTTGACAATTACAGGCAACAAAGTTAATATAAATTGGGATATAATCTCTTTGAAACAATCAGTTTGGTGCAATTTTGTAAATCTGAAATTATACATTCCCTATTTAACATCAGGGACAATTACAAGTGTATGTCCTTAAGCACTTGTTCTCATTGTGTGGTTTTTGTAACCCTGAATGTTCCCAAGATTTTTTTTTTCTTTTATGGGGTTAATGATTTCAGAGCTATTTTCACAGCAGTACTAAGATGTTTTATTTTCCTTTTTTTTTTTTTTTTTTTTTCTGTGCTGACATTTGTTTTGATGGTGCAAAAGCAATGTAATTAACACAGTGGGCACCTTAGCCTAAGTGAAGGCAATGTCACCAATCTATACTAGCAGTTATATTATTTACCACTGCACTGTAGTTGGGGAAAAAATTGCCTATATTTCACTTAGAATTTCTATAATAAAAAGCAAAAAAAAAAGTTAATTTTATTAAACCTCAGCTTTTAATTACATCCCTTTCATGCCTTATGTGCGAGATGGAATTATTTGAGTTGCAAGCTTAACTAGCCACTTTTTTTTAATGGAACATTACTTTTACTTGCAAGTATGACCGACGGGCAAATTAATGCCTTAGCAGATATTTCATAAAACTTAATACAGTGAGCTTATTATTTCAAGGAAAGCATTTAGTGGTATTTGTTGCCATGAAATGAGAGCTTTCAAGTAATACTTAGAATTTTTAAATACACGTATCTCTCATCACAAGTTTAATAACTTCCCTACTTTTTTTTTTTTTTTTTAAGATTTCATTTCCCTGACAGAGAGAGAGAAATCACAAGCAGGCAGATAGGTAGGCAGAGAAAGAGAGAGGAGGAAGCAGGCTCCCCATGGAGCAGAGAGCCCAACATGGGGCTCGATCCCAGGACCCTGGGACCATGACCCGAGCTGAGGGCAGAGGCCCCAACCCACTGAGCCACCCAGGTGCCCCAATAACTTCCCTACATTTAAAGACTTTTGTTATGAGATCAGTAGGGGTACTAAAAAATTGATTAAAAAAATATTTTTCAATAAAGGACACCACTTGGAAGATCTGCATAACTTGATGAGCTACCATTTTCCAAATGACCAAAGTATGAATTTGCAAGACCATAAATGGGTAAAAAAATCCATTCAAAGTTCAAGATAGGGGCTCCTGGGTGGCTCAGTGGGTTAAAGCCTCTGCCTTCGGCTTAGGTCATGATCTCAGGGTCCTGGGATTGAGCCCCACATCAGGCTTTCTGCTTGGCAGGGAGCCTGCTTCCCCTCCTCTCTCTCTGCCAGCCTCTCTGCCTGCCTCTCTGCCTACTTGTGATCTCTGTCTGTCAAGTAAATAAATAAAATATTTTAAAAAAACAAAGTTCAAGATAGATTGACCTACACTGTAACCAAATTTTAGTAAGTTACCATTTGTTGAGGCTAGTGTAGTATTAAAGAACAATATCCACAATTGTATGTAAAAGGTATTAAGACAGTTCTCCATTTGCCAGCTACATTTCTGTGAAAAATCTGTCTTTTTCCCTTTCAACCAAATAACACACTACAACATATTTAATTCAGAAGTAGATAGAACATAGCTATCTTCCATTATGTTAAATATCAAAGAGGTTTCCAAAAATGTAAAAGAATTTAATTTTTTTCAATAATTTTATTGTTCCTATTCAAAATATAATCATAGTATATCAACGTAAGATAAATGCATTTTTTATTTTAAGTGGATTTATACATATTTAAAATTACCATTTCTAATTTCTAATATGCAAATGATGATACAACTTAGCTAAACAGAAACTTCTCAAGGTCTTTATTAATTTTTAAATGTATAAAGCCCAGAGTGTTTGAGAACCACCATCCCAGATAAACTCATGCAGGATATATATTCATAGCAAGACATGAATGTACATTTTTATAGCAACATTCTTTGTAATATCTGGAAATATACAATTCAATGTCCATCAACACTGAAAAAGACTAAGTTGCAGTTTATTCATAAACACAGAACAGAACAATGTCAGTGAAAAATTGCTATGCATTAAGTGACAAAAAGCAAGATATAAACATACTTAATATACTTCCATAGATGATGAAAGTATAACGATAAGAAATAATGTGATCATGAAAAAGGCATGCAGAGTAGCCATGGTTCTGAAGAAAAGGTTTGTGACGACTCAGGCATATGCAAAACTTTTTTGGCTACTGGCAATATTCTATATCTTGATCTCTGTGGTGCTTACACGGGTAATCACTTTACAATGAATTATTCAACAAACTCTGTATGTTGTATTAATACAAAATAGTATTTGTTTAGCTACTATCAGAGAGATATTTTCTTATTGATTAGTTGGTTTCATTTCTGAATATAATCATGGCTTTGCATAATGGAAAGAAGGCGAATTTGGGAGTAAATCAGAACTAGATACAAATTCTAATTTCACCACTTACTAGGACAGATAATTTAGCCAAGTTACTTCATCTCTCAGAGCATGATAGTTTATTTTGTCTTAAACTAGGGATCAAAAAAAAAAAACCAGCTTTGTAAAATTGTTCTGAGATTTCAACAAAATGCTATAATACAGCAATCTGGGTAACAAGTGAGAGTGTTCTTCTTCTATCCCTATATTTGACATTAAAGACATCTCTATAGTCACCATAAATCCTCTCAAGAACTCTTGGAGCTGGTCAGGTAGAAGCAGCTGGTCAGGTAGAAGCATGAACAAGGTCACAGGTAGTCCGCTGGCTCTGCTCAGGGCTTGCATCCTTGCCAAACTGTAATGTCCTTAGAGACAGAATCCCTATTAGATGGAGAGAAGTAAGGAAAGGAAGAATCAAAGAACATTAGAAGTAGAAATGGGATTCTAGACTGCTCAGATATTTTCTGGCATGACAGGCTGTGAGGCCACCCACACAGCATCTCTTCCATCTGGCTTATTATCTTGGTACTGTACAGAATGTGTCAGGGTGCTCAACTCTGGATTAGTCTCAAACTTCCTTCCTGTCAATGATCTATCTAGATGACTAAGTAGCTTTGTTTTTGGAATGAACTTAACAACTTCTTCGGCTCCTTTTCTCTGATGTATTCACCTGGCTACGGAAGCCAGTGTATGTGTATTTCATAGACGATCACCAATATGGAGAGAGAAATCAGAGCCAAAAAAAGAAGAAGGAGGAGGAGGAGAAGTATTTGCATCTCACTTCTTTATCAGACCACAACAACTGGAGACCAGAAGGTCATTCACCCCCCACACCCCCAGCTTGCCATAATGCTGAATATATAATTTAAAATGTCACACAAATGAACTCAGTGTGGTTGGTTTTGTGACCCGAGGAGGAATAAGCAGGATTGGGGAAGTAAGGAGAAGGGGCAGTAAAGCAAATGACACTAGGGTCACCTGCATTGAGGAGAACCAAAAAAATAGAACAGGTGCGTCTTCTGTGTTACCTGGGAGGATGGCTAGGTGACCAGACCAGACAGACTGCGGGTGTCACTCACTCTCTTAAATATATTTTTTTTCCTTTTTCATATGGAAATACATTTGAAATCTGTTTGGAGGGCAACATGATGATTTTAGTTGATTTTTTTTTCTAGATGTTTGGGTACAAAGATGCTGAGAAAGTGGTTAGTGTAGAATATTGTGCAAGAATGTGACTTACCCTCTTTTTTCCTGATTTTACATAGACTTCATGAAAAATAAGATGAGCCCAGAGAACCCATTTTATCTGATCTTTAGCAGCTTGGAAATGCCAGTTTCTAAACAGAAGAATCGCCTAATGTGTATTATCACTTACAAAATAACCAAATAGAAAACCCCTCCCTTTTAGCAATAAAGTGAATAACCAGAGTTGTGTATGTGCAACCTAACTTTTCTAACTTAAATTTGTTTTTCCTCAATATAAAATCATATTTATTAGACAACATGTCTCCCACATTTTGTAGCTACAGTAGTTAAATCCAAAACTCCTGGCATGTGCTACATATTTTTTAAAGATTTTTATTAATTTATTTGAGAGAGGGAGAGAACAAGGAGGAGGAGTGGGAGAAGGAGAATCAGACTCCCCACTAAGGAGAGTGCCCAATGAAGGGCTTGATCCCAAACTCTGGGATAATGATCTGAACCAAAGGTCGACATGCAACCAACTGAGCCACCCAGGTGCCCTGAGGTATGTGTTCTTAACTAAAAGTTGTGCTGATGGTGTTAGTCCTGTGGTAACAGGTACAGTCACAGCAGCAAGAACACTCAGTCCTGGGCCGGTCCCAGCATGTTGAAACCCATGTTAATTCCATGGTGCAATATCTTAGGACTTGAGTCCCCAGACCTCAGGTTAGGGAATTACAGTAATTGTTAATATAATTCTTAATTTATAATTTATAATTTTTCTTTAAAGAAAGGACTTTCCTTTAAATCGAAATCTCTATAGCATCACCAAGATTAGTTGAACTGTACCATTTCAGATTTAACTTCTATGCCAAGGTTAGTCATTGAAGGGTATAACTATTAAAAGTGATATGCCGATCGATCCTCTATCAAGAGAACCCATCCACCTTCTTCACAAGGTTTTGATCAAGCTGGTGGTTCTCAAGGGGTGATCCCTCCACACGACCTAAGATTTAATAGATATATACATTTTCAGTCCCACCAAAGAGTGAATCAGAAAATCTGGGCTGGAAGTCCAGGAATCTGTGTTTCAATTAAGTACTCTTACTGAAAGGGAGAATATCTAAAGTTTGCCTGTGCCTGTGCCCAACATGGCCACCATCTTAGATATTGTGGACACAGACTAGGAGGGTTCCAAGCTGGGTTGGACGCAGCAAATGCCTTTTTCAGTATATACCTGGACACTGAGTCACAACATCAATTTTCCTTCATGTGGGAAGGGCAACAGTGGACCTTTCAAGGGCTTCCCCAAACTCATCTGTCCAGCCCCACCATAGATCAAGGTGGTAGCCTGGGGCTGACCCCCACTCTCCATTTCCACATCAGTAACACAGGCCCATTACACTGAGGATATAAAGTTCACATGTAAAGATGTGTCTGCTGCAGGACACCTGTAGGCTTTGTAGAAACATGTGTAAGGGAGAGTATGGGCCATGAACACACAGATAATTCAACTCCCAAACACTGGCACAAGATTTGGGAGTCTTTTGGTCTGGTAAGACGCATGTCCCAAAAGCTGTGATTGATAAAGTGCAAACTTATCAAACCCCTAAGAATATGAAAGAGGTTGCAGACTTTGTGGGGGTTAGGGGAAGACTTTTATTCCCTACCTGGCCCGGTGCCTCAATCCTTTAATCCTCTTCCAACTTATATCCATCCTTATCCCCTGATAAAAAAAGGTAAGCATCGGGAGCCACATTTAAGGAGGCAAAAATGCTAGTGAAGCAGTTGAAAACAGGCATCTCTCAAACAGGATTACCATGTGACATAAGATGTGTCTGTGACTCAGGACGGTCTGGTTAGGCACTGTACTGTGGTATTGTCCCAGGCTTCAATATATTTGAACAATAAAGCAGTAGGGTTTTCTCCCCCTCTGCCAGACTGGGGTCCCTGCTAATGCACCCAATACTGTAAAGTTATGGAAGACGTGGGAAACAGCCATTGCCACAACTCACCATGGATCAACATGCTAAATACATCAAGCCCCATCACACCTGGGGGAGTTGCCATCTATTGGAATTTGTAATGGGACATCCCATCGGGATGGGTGATTTTTACTTTGCACCCCCGAGTGAGGAGGAATTACTCAATCTCTACTGGGATTCCATTGTCCTACTATAAGGCAGACCTATTAAAACATGCTGTATACACCACTGAAAGAAGGGAGGAGGCTGGAATCCTGGTTTGCCATATCCTTCCCCTAGTCCATCTCCTCATTCCTGCCTGTGTTGCCTCCACTGGCCAACATGTATGGTATGCACAACCAGGTCAAGTTCCCAAAACTGCTAGCCCCCCTCTTTTCAAGGCGAGGTCAGCATCTTTTGTCTTCCACTGTTACAACCGTTGACTGTTCTCTTTATTCCCTCCGTCACTCTAAAGATGCTAAAGAGTATGTAGAAGCCCTTACGAAGTTCACCCATAACACCTTAAATGGTATCACCAAAGCCTATCCTCACTGAACACTGAAATGTCTCTCATGAAGAAAGCTGTCCCCCAAAATTGGAAGGCCCCGGATGTTATCACTGCCTCATAAGGAGTTACCTCTGTCGTTATGCAAATGGAATCTTGTGTGTTCATACCTGATGAGCCTGCTAATGTATCATCTTTATTAAATCAAACAAGGACTCAGATGATGTACTAAAGTGATCTGACCCCCAGCCTAGGAGTCTTAATAAATCAGTGGTTTGAAGTATGGGACTTTTGATAGGAAAAGTTGGCACTAGTTTTGGGAATCATTGTTTTCATCTGTGTTTTCTCATATGTGTGTATATTGATGCTGTGGCATTTCCCTCAATGCAGCCAAAAAGTCACCAAAATGTCACCCCATGCTAGTGAAACCCTTTGCTGACTGTTCAGAGCCCACTGCAAAGAGGGGACATATAATATTTTAAGAACAGGTCATGAGGGGTGGAGTGTTGGGGGTGGAATGTTGGAGTGTTCATCATTGAGACCATGTGACCACCCATTGACCCTTGTACTGGAATCCAGCAGTTGAAGGTCCCCGCTCCCTCCTGTCCTTGTAATATGTGTTTGCTTGCTTTTCCGACTGCCCGAGGCTGCCCCCAAAGACACAGAGATACTGATATGGCTGGGACCATCCCAACCATATGTTTGGGAACCTCATTAAGATCTCCGTAGAATTTTGGGGCACCTGCGTGGCTCAATGGGTTGAGCCTCTGTCTTCGGCTCAGGTCATGATCTCAGGGTCCTGGGATCGAGCCCTGCATCGGGCTCTCTGCTCAGCGGGGAGCCTGCTTTCTCTCTCTCTCTGCTGCCTCTCTGCCTACTTGTGACCTCTGTCTGTCAAATACATAAATAAAATCTTTAAAAAAAAAAAATCTCCGTAGAATTTTGAAGATTTGGGAGGCCGGGAGGTAGGAAGATCTCCTCATCTTGTTGCCTCCCAAGACAAGCCTCACTTGTAAGTTCCATTGCTTATTACAGGGCTATGTGGCCTGCCTCTGTGTTCAGTCCTTTCCTGCCCTCTGCGTTGGGGGCCAGTTTCAGATCTTTCTGAGGAAACTCCTGAGCAGCCAGAAAACCAACATCTCAATCTCAGTTACAAAAAAAAAAAAAAAAAAAAAAAAAAAATCCAGTAAGAAGGAAGAGAAAAAGAAATTAGGAACACCTTAAAATATCACAAGTCCAGGCTTACACGGAGTCAGACAAATGCTGGATCTGGAATATGGCTCTCAACCAGGAACAGTTTTGCATTTTCCCACTTAAGGGACATTTGACAATATCTGGAGATGTTTTGAATTGTCACCACTTGAGGGGAGAAGATGCTATTGATTCCCTAGTGGGTAGAGACCACAGGCGCTGCTACCCATCCACAACGCCCAGAACAACCCCCTACACCAGAGAATTTTCAGACGCAAAACATTCCCAGTACTAATTTTAAATTATCCCAAGATACTTCCATTTCAATTCACACTTACTGTTAATTTGATAGGTGAATTTCTATAATGCTAGTAAATATAATTAATCAGTACAGACAATTTGAATCATTAGGTGAACATTAATAACAGTAAAATATCTCTTACTTATCTGAGGAACTTGGCTGGAACTCGAAGGCTTTCTATCTCTTTATTTCATTTACTCTCAGAAGCAGAGATACTACCTTGGAAACACTCCTCACTGTAATATTTATTCGTTTCTGCAAAATAATAGAATGGCATGGAGAAGTACAGTTTGCATGTATTTGACTTTTATCTCTTGTTCATTTAGCTTCAGCAATGATAGAAAAAAAGTGAAAAAGGATTTACTAAAAGCACTTTGGGACTGCCTGCCTTCCTCTTTATCACAGAAATTGACTTTTAGCCAATGTTTTACTCCTGTTGGCTTCAATTACATAAGAATTAATTTTGCCTGGCAAGGTTAGTCAGCGCATACTTAAGGTATAATATTCTAAGATTTGGGTAGTAATTCATTTATATTGTGTCTATTAAATAGACTTAAAGCTATCTTGAATTTAATTGGTAGGCCAATTTTTTATATTACTGACTGGTGAATCACCATATCCTTTTTTAAATAAGTTGAAGCATTTCATATCGATGTTACAACTACAGATGATGCTTTTGCATGCTGACTGTAAACACAGAATAACTATCACAGAAGGCCTCAAAATAGGGCTTTCTCTAAATATCTAGCTGAGCATAGCAATGCATTTTTAGTTAGGGATTTCTTTAAAAACATAGTGTAAATATGAGACATTAGTGAGATATTTGTTGCACAGACGATATATTTCCTAAGGTGTGAATTAAATCACATGTCTCTATGTCAGATGTTACTTCCCCTTTTGGAAATAAAATTCTGTAAAATTCTATGCCCCATAGGCTCCCTGGAATCATGTCTACACAAACACATTTATATAGGCATGCACCTGTAGCTATATCAAGTATGGGTACTATGTTATAATGTTATCTTGTAGGTTATTATATATAACATGCATACTATATTATACTATAATCATAGTGAGACTCAATTGTAAAACTCAGTTCAAACATACAAATAATAAAACACAGATAAGCTTTTAAAGTGTATAATACTTCTTCATTTGTATATACAATTTCAAGGTCCATTACATACCCATAAATACGGACATTGCTTTGCTTACTGCTGTTTCAGGTAATTCCCTGATTTCATCTGATGCTGGCAAAATAAATAGCTAGGTGTCATTCGTGTGTCCCTCAACACACACACACACACATGCACGCGTATATATTATGTAGAAGAATATTATTTCTCAGAAATTGTTGTTGGCCAGAACAGAAACAAGGAGTTTAAACGTTAAGAAACAGAAATGAAGAGGATAAAATCCTGGGTAGCATGAGTTTGTTTGTTTTTTCCTCTACTTAAACATTAATTACAAGTTTGAATGGAACCTACCTCCTGACTAAACAAAAAGTCATCATTTCCCCTTAGGTTTTGATGAAAAGCTTGTCTAGCCACTGTTATTTTGCTCATTCTCAAGTCTTTTAGCAAAGCGAGTATGTAGTGCACTGAGAATGAATAAGCAGTACTTTCAAAACTATCCTGACAGTTATTTTAAAATATAAATACACTATATTGAATAATATTGAAATGTTTTTTGATTTTCTAATCACCTTGGTTATTGATTTCTAGTGTAATCCCTCTCTGGTCAAATAAAATATAAGGAATTAATTCCACTCTTTAAAGTTTGTTAACACTTATTCTATATTATACTCGGGGTAAATTTAATATTGTCTCTGGCATAAATGATGCATTCTGCCAATGTTGGCTAAAAAATCAAAGTTAAATACAAAGATGGATAAAGAGAGAGACAGATAGGTTTTATACTTTATTTATGAATAATATAATTATCCCTGTAAATATGTCACTCATTCTTTGACGTCCTTTCATACTGTGCCTTTCCCTCTTGTTGAAGTAATTAAACAAGGAGGCCCTGATGCCTTCTTGCCTCTGCAAACCAACTGAAACCTAAGCCAGAGTCAATTCTTAGAAATGTCTGGAGGTTAGGGCACAGGCGTGGGTGGCTCAGTCGGTTAAGTGTCTACCTTTGGCTCAGGTCATGATCTCAGGGTCTGGGAGAGAGCCCCACATCGGGCTCCTTGCTCAGCGGGGAGCCTGATTCTCCCTTTGCTCTTCATGCCACCCATGCCCATTCTCAAATAGATAAATGAAGTCTTCCAAAAATTGAAATAAATGCCTGGAGGTTAAGAAGAAATACCGATCACAAAGTAAGCCAACTAGGTAACTATTTAGGCTACAACCACTCAAACCATTTCCTTGCTTTGGATGGTTTCTCCACAAACTCCTCTCCCTTAGCCCCTGCTGTTGGAACAATCCTATCTGCTCTCAAATTGGCACTTCCCAATTTGAATCAGTGCACACCTAAGAGAACTTCTGAAAATTCTAATGCCGCTCGTTTTATCTTGTAATGCCCTCCCTAAAAATTATTAATCTTTACTTTCAGATTATAATTCTCACTAATTTAAGAACAACATGTTCTTATAAAGAAAGCAGATTAACTAAATACCTTCCAAAAAGATTATATAAAATCTTACAACTGAAGAACAGTTTAAGTGTTAACTTTGTGCTATTTTTTTGTTCCTTTTGTAAGCATTCACACATACACAATTTGGTACACTGAAATTATGCTATCTCCCTATCTCCTCTGAGACATCGCTTTTTTTTTCTCTTTGAGATATTATTGTCACAAATATAATTCCATGAGTATATTCCTATAATAAACTAGACTCATGTTATTGTTGGTAATGGGCACATTACTTCATAGGAATTTAACTGCACATTCTTTCACACAGGTGTATATATAATAAACCAGGGACTAGGGAAAATGATCTTGAAATCAAAAGTGAGGCTATTATTTTGCATATGTCTATGTAGGGTCCATGTGTGCATGTTTTGTAGTGCTGACTAGAAAAAGACAAACAAAAGCTTTAGAATTATATATGTTGATATGTATGTTTCTTGATTTACCTTAAGAAAAGTTACATTCTTAAAAAAATTATGTTCAAACGGGATACTCCATTTTCCCATTCATATTCACATTATATCTTCTTCTGTAATAAAAAAAAAACATCATATTTTCTTCAGACACTTTAAGTTACTGTAACTCCCTCTCCTTTCTTTAGGTCCAAGGTGAGTCCAGCTCATTTCAGAGTTAATACTACAGGGAAAACAGTTGAGGAGAAGAGGCACTGAGAAGAGCAACAGTAGAGAGTTTATTAGTTTTTGATTCTCTACAGCTGAATAATAATTCCGCCATGTCATTCCCGGCATCTGCTCCTGGGCTGGGAGAAAAGGCGTGTGTCACTAGAAGAAATTGAGTACAACTGACTGATGGGAACACAAGTGACTCTTTCTTATATGCCTTGAAACAGATTTGCCGTTTTCTTTCCTCACAGTTAAGAGAGAATGGAGTGCATGAATTACCAGAAGAGCACTAGAGTATAAACTGTCTTGGGGAAAAATTCTCTCTTCTGCTTTATGAGAAATTATGAATGTTCTTTAAAGACAGTAAACATAATTTAAATTCTGATAAATGGATACTGATTATTACTATCTGTTGAAATACTAGGATTTCCTTTATTGTTGATTTATTATAATTTTATATAATTTTTTTCACTGTTGAAAAAGAAGTACCAAGGCATTAATGAATTAAATTTAAAATACTAAGTTGGCCACTATTGAAAAAGACTCTCCTTTTGGGTAGCGGTAAGAGCAATCCAGAAAAAATATAAAAATATATGCTTAATCAACCCATATATATAGATAGATAGATATCTATCTATCTATATATATCTCACAGAGTTTAGAATTTGAGTGTGTGTGGGCATGTGTATAATATCTTACAGAGTTCAGAATTAATACTACAAAAATGTTTATACAGTTTTGAATCATGAAAAACTTCATTCTGATTAGAACTTGTGACTTAGGGGCACCTGGGTAGCTCAGTGGGTTAAGCCTCTGCCTTCCGCTCAGGTCATGGTCCCAGCGTCCTGGGATCAAGCCCCACATCGGGCTCTCTGCTCAGCAGGGAGCCTGCTTCCCCTTCTCTCTCTCTCTCTGCCTGTCTCTCTGCCTACTTATGATCTCTCTCTGTCAAATAAAAAAATAAAATCTTAAAAAAAATGAAAAATAAAAAAAAGAACTTGTAACAATTAAAATTATTTCAAACTATGACTGCTCATTTAGCTATGAATTAACTATCTTGAATATCACTTGTTCTACTTTTGTGAACCTTAATGTGGGATGAAATTATATTTATTCTCTAGAAATTGTTGGTTAGACAATTTCAGTTATGAATAGATTATCAGACACATATTTCTATACATTTCCAAATGCATTGCCCATCTCAATTCCATATGGATATTGAACAATAATGTAATATGTTCCTCATCTGATTGTGAAGTTCCTATAAATTTTTAGAATAAAATATCTTCAAAATTTCTTACATTGTTCTATAATAGGGAATATAGATATTTAATTAAATATAAGTTAAAAACTGAAGACATTAAATTATCAATATAATTTTTAAATCATAGGTCTCTAAGTTCAAATACAACATCTAAAAATTACCTCACAAAATATTTCTGTGCCAAACTAAAAATAACATTCACATTAAGTAATTCAGGTTATAAAGACAAGTTTTCAAATAAGGAAAAATCACACAGAGAGGCAGCTTGAGATGGGAGAAGACCGTGTACAAACTTTCTTCTGCACTGTCTGGTTTTCACTGTCTGACTTGTCTTTTAAGTCAAGTCTTTTGTCAATCCTGATAATGATCAAGAAATATTTTTCACAATGTGTTTTTTGGTGAGAACAAGTTTTATTTTTCCAAAGATGATATTTCTGATGTGAAATGTTAATTCATATGGAAAAAAATGCATGATATCTTTAAAAAGTTGATATAAGTGTAGGGCTGTTTGCACAATACCCAGACTTTTTGCATGTACGTTTTTGTCAAGACAGCCAATGGCAAGACTCACATGATTGAGAAGTGGTAGAAGGAAAGAAGAGAAATTGTGTGCGTTGTAGGTGAAGACTCAGAGTGAAACATGCAAACCTAAATTTCAGGAAGAAGTTAACTCTGAGAGCCAGAGTTGCTCGAACTCTGAACGTTTCTAAGAGCTGCCTGTTCTAGGACTGGCTCTTGGCTGACTCTGGCTGAGCTCTTTGAATGTTCTGTTGGCTAAGGGTTTGAATACCTGACACGTTCAGCCACACTGGATGCGTGTGTCCGAGTAGTTTATGATGAATATCCGTTTTTAATCTGCAACTAGGAAGAGTGAGTTGGCACGCACTTTGTATGTGTTGCCTTAACATGCACTTTTCCCCTTTGCTAATTTCACTCTGCATCCTTTTGCTGTAATAAACTGTGACCATTGGTATAATAATTTCTGAGTCCTGTGAGTCCTTCCCAAGTTGTCCTTGGGGATTCCAACACAGAGAATCTGTAGACATTCTCTACCCAACTATACTGAGGCTCTCCAGGACTCCAAGGCCAACATGTTTTTACCATTAAAATTCTTTTTTTATATTGAGCTATTTTTTCTTTTTATCCTGCATTCTTAGGACTGCAGAGTAGCCCATGAATCAGAAAGTATTACTCAATGCCAGAGGTAAGACACTGAAAATAGAACTGCCATAACCTTTGCATTAGACTAAATTGTTAAATTTTTTGGACCTTTCTATTCATTGCCTTGGAATTGCTCATTCACTTTGAATATTTCAAAGGGCATACATATACGTGTGTGTGAACACAGAAGTTGTTCAATGTCATTGTGCAAACATCTGAACAAGTGCATTTCAAGCATATGTTCTTGTTTAGGTAAAAGTTATCTTTAATGATATGGAAAAGTATCCATGATATAACATTAAAATAGAGTCAATTCTTGTTTATACGTTCTATAAAGTCATCATAAACAGTGAATTAGTGAATACTGAATCGTTGCTCCTAGACAAAATACAAAGTTAGATTCCCAAAAGCCTCTAACCACATTTTTGTCAATAGATCTGCCAGATAACATGGTGTGGAGTCACAGAATGATTCCTCAGAGTCCAATAATTTGGAACAAAGAGAGGCACGAATGGACTGCACCTCCAGGCACAGGTAAGACACGCAGGTGCCAATGTGAAGGCCCTAGTCTGGGTGGACTCTCGGTTTTATTATTGTATGGTGGAACATAAAGTATGCAGAAGCAAGGAGGGAAAAAACAACTCAAGAAAACAATCACGTGAGGGGCAGCAGGAACCTGCATATGCTCTCTCTCTAAAATCAATAAACAAATCTTTAAAAAAAAAAAAAAAGGAAGAAGAAGGCAGAGCATCATAAGACTCAACCTCAACTAGAAATATGTGTGTCTGGAGATAAATTTTTCACCACTCAGAGTGTATCCAAGAGTATTGATTTTGGGATTACAAATAAATATTAGCAAGTAGGCAAATTTATAAATACAAAATCCATGAATATTGAAGACTGTGTATTATATTAAAATTTCTGTTTTAAAAAAGGGACACCTGGGTGATTTTGTTAAGCATCTGACTCTTGATTTCAGCTCAGGTCATGATCTCAGGGTGGTGAAACGAGCCCCACATTGGGCTCTGTGCTGGGCATGGAGGCTTAAGATTGTCTCTCTCTTCCTCCCTCTGCCCCTCCCCTCTGCTTACTCTCTCTCTCTCTTCTCTTTCTCTGTCTAAAAAAATACATAAATAAAACAATAATTAATTTTAAAAAATAAATAAAAATTTTAAAATCGACTTAAGATTGGTTAAAAGTAAAATGAAGTATTGATTATGCTTTGTTCCAGGCGGTTGAATGGTGAGTGATTTACATCTTCCTCTGCCTTTTTATCTTCATGTTCTTTTATAATGAGTGTATATTTTCTCAATGTTAACTCATTGTTTCTTTATTGTGAAAATTATGCATGCACATGGCAAAAACGATGAAACATCAAACATTTCAAAAGTACTTCTCACTTTTTCAAAACTATAATCCAATATAAAAGCGTACCTTTATTCTCCCAGAAGTTTATCATTTATACTAAAAATACACGTCCTTTAAATTTCATACACAGAAACGGTACAGCTTGTACAAATTGATTATGGTATAAGAAAGAATGAGTAACATTGAATATTACCTATCATCTGGCATTCATTGTGTGTTATCTTCAAAATAAAAGTGATAAACATAATACAAAAACTTTACCTATCTGATATGTAAAAAGCAATCTCTCTTTGCTAATATGACATGTCTTGTGCAATTTGGGGGAACTTTTTCATATATTTTGTAGAATCAAGTGCTTTTCTTTTGTCATTTGTCTACTCATATTTAGGCCTTATTTCTATTCACTGTTGCTCTATTTCTTAATGAATTGAAAAGTTATATATATATATATATATATATATATATGGAAATTATAGCTTTGCTACAAATGTCAAAAATTTATTTTCTTATTTGCATTTGCATTAATATGTAATATACTTTCAACTTATATATTTGATATGAATTATATGCTAAATATTAAGATTTCCTATATTGGCTATAGCTCGACTTTTCTGAGTCATTCATGGTTTGAACATAGTATATCAGCACTATAATCTGCTAAGGAAAATAAGGAATAAGATATTCTGATCATTTTCTTTCTTTTCATGAGCTCATGGTACATGAGTTATTTTAAAGGCTGAAGATACCAATACCAAATATTTATATATTTTGAATAGTTTTATCTTTCTCAAATGACTTAAATTTGTAGTTAAATCACATCCAACAAAGAAAATGCCATCACTGAATGTATTTATTGGAAAATTCAGTCAAACTTAAAAAAAAAAAGTGATCCTGCTTTTATAAAAATCTTTCAGAAGATTAAAGGAGAGGAGACACTTCCCAATTCATTTTATAGGGGCAACCACACTGAAAAAGATTACAGGAAAATAAAACAGACAGAAATACCTCTCATGAATAAACACAAATGCTGTGTAACAATATATTAGCAAGCTACTTCCAGGAACATATACAAAGGATAATACATATGACCAACTGGAGTTCATCCTAGGAATGCAAGCAGGATGAGACTTTCAAAAGTTCATCATTGCAATTGTCCATGAAAGTAGACTAAAGAAATCCATAGTTCATCCCACTAGATACAGATAGGATATTTTACCAAATTCACCACCATGTCTTGACAGAAGCTATCAGGAAACCAGAGCAGAGGCTAAGTAATCAACTAAAGATTTTATTTATATCTATCTATCTATCTATCTATCTACCTATCTATTTGAGAGAAAGAGAGAACACACACAATTGTGTGCAAGTGAGGGGAGGGGAGAGACAAGCAGACTCCACAGTTAGCTAGGAACCTCAGCCTGGAATCTGATTCAGGGCCCTGAGATCATGACCTGAGGCAAAATCAAGAGTCAGTGTCTTACCTTACTGAGGCACAGAGATGTCCCAGAATTGTCCTCCAGTTGAAAAGGAAACTAATGAAACCCAATTACAACTATTGCTTCTAATGCTGGGAGATGGAATTAACATTTTTTAAAAGATTTTATTTATTTATTTGACAGAGAGAGAAATCACAAGTAGGCAGAGAGGCAGGCAGAGAGAAAGGGGGAAGCAGGCTCCCAGCTGAGCAGAGAGCCCGATGTGGGGCTCGATCCCAGGACTCTAAGATCATGACCTGAGCCGAAGGCAGAGGCTTAAACCACTGAGCCACCCAGGCACCCCCGAATTAATCTTAGAGGGGAGGCAAGTCAAAGACATGCACAACCACTACCAACCTTAATGAACTCAAAATTGAAGCCAGTATTAGAAGGCAAGGAAGAGATTTAAAGGATATATAAATTAGAAAAGATGAAATAAAGCTTTCTCTATTCACAGATGACATGATTATATACATAGAAAAATCCCAAAGAAAGAGAGGAATAAATGAAACAAGATTAAACCAGGGAGGGTGAGAAACCATAACAGACCCTTAATCATAGGAAACAAACTGAGGGTTGCTGGAGGGAGGAGGGTGGAGTGATGCTGAAACTGGGTGATGGACATTGGGGAGGTATGTGTTGTAATGATAACTGGGTTTTATGTAAGACTGATGAGTCACAGACCTGTATCCCTGAAACAAATAATATGTTAATTTTAAGAAAATTCCAAAGAACCTTGCAGATCCATACTGTATAACTCAACTTATGGGATTCTCTGGGAAAGTCAAAACTATTGAGAGGAAAAGCAGGTCAATGGTGCCAGGAGCTGGGAACAGGGAGAGGGTTTGGCTGCAAAAAGGGTAATGGGTCTGGTCTCTGTCTTAATTGTGGTGGTGGTTGAAAATATCTATTTGTTAAAACAGAACTGTACAATGGAACTGTACAATAAAAAGAATAATTATACTGTATGAAAATTATAACAACTTAAAAAATAAATTTAGTTTCTTTAATGGCATATTTGACATTGATGATTTTTTTTCATTGCAGACTGACTTATGTTTCTGATATCTATGACATTCTTATGATCAGTTTCTCTAATAATATGCCAGCCATAAAATTTTGCTCTTATAGTAATTTTTAATATATATCAATAATTTATACTAGTATCCCATTATCAACTTTTTATTCAGAAAGTTCTTGGTCAGTTTCAACCACTTAATTTTTCACATGACCTTTAGAAAAAATTATCAAGTTTGAAAGTATTGTCTGTCATTTTACTGAAGCATAATTAATTTTTTAGATTTATTTGGAAAGACATGATAGCTCTACCATGTTGTCTTTGTATCAAAAAAATCTGTATTTACAATGATAGCTCTGCATCCGATCAAAATATATCTGAATTTATGATTATTTAAAAGTTATTTAGCTTAAAAAAGTCCAACATTTTTTCCCAAAAATGTGTATTTAAATTTGATCATTATGGGTAATTAACACTTAGGCATTATAAATTGTTCCTGTGTTATTTAGTTTTTTAAAAGTCTTTATCTAAATTCCAGTTAATTGGGCACATGGGTGGCTCAGTCGGTTAACCGTCTACCTTCAGCTCAGGTCATGATCCCAGGGTCCTGGGTTCGAGTCCGACATTTGGCTTCCTGCTCACTGGGGAATCTGTTCCTCCCTTTCCCCTTCACCTTGCATGTGTTCTCTCTCGCTCTCCCTGTCTCTCAAATAAATAAATAAAATCTTGAAGGAAAGAAAGAAGTAAAGAAAGAAATAAAGAGAGAGAAAGGAAGGAAGGAAGGAAAATAGAAATACCAGTTAATTAACATACAAAGTGCGATATTACTTTCAGTTACAATACAGTGATTCAACACTTCCACACATCGCCCAAGGCTCATCATAAGTGCCCTCCTTAATTCCCATCACCTCCTTGAGCTGTCCCCCAAACCACCTCCCTTCCCGTGAGCGTCAGTTTGTTCTCTATACTTGAGTCTATTTCTTGGTTTGCCCTTTTCACTTCTTTTCCCTTTGCTCATTTTTTTTCCCCTTTAAATTCCACACATGGATGAACTCATATGATATTAGGCTTTCTTCAACTGACTTATTTTGCTTAGCATAATACCCTATAGCTCCATCTATGTTATTGCAAATGGCAAGATTTCGTTCTATTTCATGGCTGAGGAATATTCCATTACATGTACATACACCGCATCTTCACTTATTCATCATTTGATGGACACTTGGGCTGTTTCTATAATTTGGTTATTGTAAAAATGCTGCTATAAACATCGGGGTACATGCATCCCTTTGAATTAGTATTTTTATGTCCTTTGTAAATACTTAGTGGTACAATTGCTGGATTGTAAGGTAGTTCTATTAGTAATTTTTCAGGAATCTCCATGCTGGTTCCCACAGTGGCTGTGCCAATGTGCATTCCCACCAACAGTGCACAAAGGTTCCCTTTTATCCACATCCTCACCAATGTCTGTTGTTTCTTCGGTTGTTAATTTTAGATATTCTGAGAGATGTGAGGTGATATCTCAGAATTGTGATGATATTTCCTTGACAGTGATGACAAACATCTTTTCATATGACTGCTGGCCATCTGTATGTCTTCTCTGGAAAAATGTCTATTCATGTCTTTTGCTCATTTTTAATTGGATTATTCATTTTTTGAGTGTTTATTTTTTATGTATTCTTTATAAAATTTGTATGCTAACCCTTTATCAGTATGTCATTTGCAAATATATTTTCCCATTCTGTAGTTGTCTTTTAGTTTTGTTGACTATTTTCTTTGTTGTGTAGAAACTTCTATTTTGATGTAGTCCCAACAGTTTACTTTTGTTTTTGCTTCCTTTGCCTAAAGAGACAAATTTAGAAAAAAGCTGCTATAGTCAGTGTCAGAGAAATTGCTGCCTGTGCTTTCTTCAAGGACTTTTATGGTTTCAGGTCTCACATTTAAGACTTTCATCCATTTTGAATTTATTTTGTATATGAGGAAAAGGGAATGGTCCAGTTTTCCCAATCTCATTTGTTGAAGACATTGTCTTTTCCCATTGGATATTCTTTTCTGATGTGGACAATCAATTGACCATATCATTGTGGGTTCATTTCTAGGTTTTCTACTCAGTTTCATTGACTATAGGTCTATTTTTGTGCCAGGACCATACTGTATTACATTGCAGCTTTGTAATATAACTTGAAGTTCAGAATTGTGATGCCTTGAGCTTTGCTTTTCTTTTGTATGGTTGCTTTGGCTATTCAGGAGTGTTTTTTGGTTCCATACAAATTTTAGGATTGTTCTAGCTTTGTGAAAAATGCAGTTGGTATTTTGATAAGGATTGCATTAAATGTGCAGATTGCTTTGAGTAATAATACAGACATTTTAGCAATATTTGTTCTTCCAATCCATGAGCATGGAGTTCTTTGTCATTTCTTTGTATCCTCTTTCATTTCTTTCATCAATGCTTTATACTTTTCAGAGTACAGGTCTTTCACCTCTTTGGTTAATTTATTCCTATGTATTTAATTGTTTTTGGTGCAATTGTAAATGGGACTAATTCCTAATTTCTTTTTCTGTTGCTTCATTATTGGTGTATAGAAGTGCCAGTGATTTTTCTAGGTTGATTTTGTATCCTGTGACTTTACTGAGATTTATCAGTTCTAGCATTTTTTTGATGGAGTCATTCTAGTTTACATAGAGTGTCATGTCATCTGCAAATACTAAAAGTTTGACTTCTTCCTTACCTATTTGGATGTCTTTATTTCTTTTTGTGTTCTGAGTTTGCTGTGGCTAGAATTTCCATGACAATATTCAATAAAAAGGGTGAGATCAGCCATCCTTATCTTTTTTCAGACCATAGAGGGAGAGCTATCAGTTTTTCCTCATTGAGGATGATGTTAGCTGTGAGTTTTTTCATATATGGTCCTTATAGTTTTGAGGTATGTTCCCTCTAACTGACTCTTTTGATGGTTTTTGTCATGAGTGGATGTTGTACTTTTTCAAAATTTTTTCGCACATATTGGAATGATCATATGGTTCTTATCCTTTATTTTTTTTATTAATTTGATGTATTATGTGGACTGATTTACAAATATTGAACCATCCTTGCAGCCCAGGAATGAATTCCACTTGATCATTGTGAATGAATTCCACTTGATCATTGTGAATGACTTTAAATTTATTATTGGATTCAGGTGGGTATTATTTTGTTAAGAATTTTTGCATCCATGTTCATTAGGGACATTGGCCTGTACTTGTTTTTCCTTTTTTTCTTTCTTTCTTTTTTTTTTTTTTTTTTTTTGTAGTGTCTTTATCTGGTTTTGGTGTTGGGTAATGCTGGCCTCATAGAATGACTTTGGAAGTTTTCTTTCCTCTTCTATTTTTTAGAATAGTTTGAGAAGGATAGGTATTAACTGTTATTTAAATATTTGGTAGAATTCATCTTTGAAGTCCTCTGGTCTTTTGTTTGTTGGGAGTTTTTTACGGATTCAATTTCTTTGCTGACTATTGGTCTGTTCAAATTTTCTATTTCTACATGTTTCTCCTTAGATAATTTATATATTTCTAGGAATTTATCTATTTCTTCTACATTGTCCAGTTGGTTGGCATGTAATTTTTCACACTATTCTCTTATAATTGTTTTTTGTGGTGTTGTTTTATCTCCTCTTTTATTTGTTTTTATTTATTTGAGTCATTTCTTTCTCTCTCCCCTTCCCCCCTTTTTAGTAAGATTGGCAAGAGTTTATCAAAGTTGTTGATCTTTTCTAAGAACCAACTCCTTGATTCATTGCTCTGTACTATTTTTTTTTTTTTTTTTAGTTTGTTTCTTTTTTTTTAAGACTATTTATTTATTCGGGGTGCCTGCATTGCTCAGTGGGTTAAAGCCTCTGCCTTCAGCTCAGGTCATGATCCCGGGATCCTGGGATCGAGCCCTGTATTGGCCTCTCCACTTGGTGGGGAGCCTGCTTCCCCTGGTCTCTCTGCCTGCTTCTCTGCTTCTCTGCCTACTTGTGATTCCTGTCTGTCAAATAAATAAATAAAATCTTTAAAAATTAAAAAAAAAAAAAAGACTATCTATTTACTCATGAGAGACAGAGTGAGAAAGAAGCAGAAACAAAAGAAGAAGCAGGCTCCTCACAAAGCATGGAACCAGTGAGAGACTCAAACCCAAGACCCTGAGATCATGACTTGAGACAAAGGTAGATGCTTAACTGACTAAGCCACCCAGGTGCCCCCTTTTGTTAGTTTTTATATCATCTATATTTATTATTTTTCTTCTTTCATTAGGCTTCATTTGTTTTGGTTTTCTATCTTCTTTAGGTGTAAGGTTGGGTTGTTTGTTTGAGATTTTTCTTGCTACTTAAGGTAGTTCTGGATTGCTATGTACTTCCTTCATAGAACTAATTTTGCTGAATCCCAAAGGATTTGGATGGTTGTGTTTCCATTTTCATTTGTGTCTAGGTATTTTTAAAAATTTCTTCTTTTATTTCTTGGTTCACTCATCAATGTTTAGTAGCATATTATTTAACCTCCAGGTATTTGTGTTCTTTACATATTTTTTTTCCTGTGGTTAACTTCTAGTTTCATAGTTTTGTTATCTGAAAAGGTTCATGGTATGAGTTTAATCCTCTTGAATTTTTGTGAGGCCTATGGGGTGGCCTAATATGTGATCTATTCTAGAGAATGTCCTATGTGCCCCTGAAAAGAATGTGTATTATGCTGTTTTAGGATTAAATGTTTTGAATATATCTGATAAGTCCATCTGGTCCAGTGTGTCATTCAAAGCCATTGTTCCTTATTGATTTTCTGTTTAGGAGATCTGTCCACTGATGTAACTATGGTGTTAAAGTCTCCTACTATTATTGCATATATTATTAATTAATTCCTTTACTTTTGTTATTAACTTTTTAAAGTATTTGGGTGCTCCCATGTTGGGTGCATAAATATTTACAATTGTTATATCTTCTTTTTGGATTGTCCCCCCTTTATGATTATATAATGTCCTTCCTTGTCTCTTATTAAAATCCTTGTTTTAAAATTTCCTTTTCTGGGGACGCCTGGGTGGCTCAGTTGGTTAAGCAGCTGCCTTCAGCTCAGGTCATCATCCCAGCATCATGGGATCGAGTCCCACATCGGGCTCCTTGCTCCACAGGGAGCCTGCTTCTCCCTCTGACTCTACCTGCCACTCTGTCTGCCTGTGCTCGCTCTCGCTCTCTCTCTGACAAATAAATAAATAAAATCTTAAAAAAAAATAAAAATAAAATTTCCTTTTATGATATAAGAATTGCTACTTAACTTTATTTTGACATCCATTTGCATGATAACTATTTCCCCATCCCATCACTTTCAATCTGCAGGTGTCTTTAGGTCTAAAGTGAACATCTTATAGGCAACATACAGATTTTTTTTAATCCATTTGCCACCATAGGTTATTTGATTGGAACATTTAGTCCCTTATATCCAAAGTAATTATTTTTAAAAAGTAATTATTGATAGATATGTATTCATTGGCATTTCATTACTGGTTTTGTGGTTGTTTCTGAAGATTTTCTCTGATTCTTTTTTGCCTTTCTCTTTTTCATGGTTGCTGATTTTCTTAGGGCTATATTTAAATGTCATGCTCTTTATTCTTTGCATATTTATTTGGGATTTTGATATATGGTTACCATTAGGTTTGTATATAATATCTTCTGCATATAGCAGTCTATATTGAGTTGATGGTTATTAAATTTAAATCCATTCTTTTTCCCTTTCCTCACCATGTTTTAGGCCTATGTGATTAATTTTACATCCTTTTTTAAAAGATTATATTTATTTGTCAGAGAGAGAGAGAGAGAGTGCACAAGCAGGGGGAGCAACAGGCAGACTCTCCACTGAGTAGGGAGCCTGATGCAGGACTCAATCCCAGGACCATAGGATCATAACCTGAGCTGAAGGCAGATGATTAACTGACTGAGGCACCTACAAGTCCCAGTTTTACATCTTTTTGTGTGAGTGTTCCCTGAATATTTTCTTTAAAAAGTATACATTTTACTGCTTTTGTGTTTCTTACCTTTATATTGTCACTTTTGGTCACTTCTTTCCCTCAGAGTCTCCTTTAATATTTTTTTGAGGGCTGGTTTAGTGGTCATAACTCCTTTAATTTTTGTCTGGGAAACTCTTTTTCTCTCCTCTTATTCTGAAAGATAGCCATGCTGGTTAGAGAATTCTTGGATGTAGGTGTTTCCCATTCAGCACTTTGAATATATCTTTCTATTCTGTTGCCAAGTTTCATTGGAAAAATCTCCTGCTAGCCTTATGGGTTTTCCTTCATCAGTTACTGACTTCTTTTGTCTTTCTCTGGTCTTAAGGTTCTTTTCTTTATCACTGTGTTTTGTGAATGTAATTACAACATGTCCTGGTGTTGGATCTGCTTTTTTTGATTTTGATGAGAATTCTCTGTGCCTCCTGGGTAAGGATGTCTCTTTCCTTCCCCAGATTGGTAAAGTTCTCAGCTATTATTTCTTCAAATATGTTTTCTGCTCCCTTTTTTCTTCTTCTGGGACTCCTATAATCTGAATGTTATTACATTTGATGGAGTCACTGAGTTCCATAAGTCCATTCTTATGTTGCATTATTCTTCTTTCTCTGTTTTCTTCAGTTTCATTATTTTCCATTATGTTGTCTTCTACATCACTAGTTCATTCCTCTACTTCTTTCAGCCTTGCATTCTTTCATAAAGCCTGTCTCCAATTTAATCTATTGTGCCCCTCATCTCTCACTGATTCTTTTTAACTCTTCTGTCTCTGCAGTAAGGGTCTCACAGATATCTTTTATTCTTTTCTCATACACCAGGAGTATTCTTATGACGGTTGCTTTAAATTCACCATTAGGCATGTTACTTCCATCTGTTTCACTTAGCTCTCTGGTCACGACCTTAACTTGTTCTTTCATTTGGGATGATTCCTCCGTTTTGGCATTTGACCAAGTCTGTCTTCTTTTCTGTGTTGGAAAAGCCTGTTATGTCTTCTTCTTCTTAAAGTAATGACCTTATGTAGGAGAGGTCATGTAGGACCCAGGGCTGGGCACTTCAGGCAGTTCTCTCGTGTGTGCTGTGTGCTATCAGCTATTGTTGTTGGCTGCTCTATCCTTCAGACCAGTCACCTGCACAAGCTTTCCTTGCCTGCTCTGGGCAGTGTTGGATCATTGGCCTGAATGTGGTGAGTTTTAACGAGGCTCTGTTTCTATTTGTGTTATGAGATCTGATACCACCTCCACCAGAACTGAGGCCCTGTACAAATCTCTGGTCAGGAGACACGGTGTGGGTAGGGGTTTGTGCTGGCTCTTGGGGAGGGGCCTGCCATGCTGGGACTGAGGCACGGTTGATTGAGAAGGACAGTCCTACCAGACTGCAGGGGGTGGGGCTTGGTGTAAGCAAATTAAGCAATCAGTGTTGGCATTGTGTTGTTTCCCACAGGTGGCTCTATGTTTATACTGAGGGTCAGTAAGGGAAATGGCTCCAGTCAGCTCCTTCATTCCAGAGAGAGGCATTTCTATGAATGATGCCTCTCAGGGACAAGCTCTAAGAAAAGTGAATATTCCCTTTCTCTCACCTCCCGCCTTGTGGCCCATGTATTTTTTAGGTGGTCTGCCCCTGGGTTGTTTGCTTGCTTGCTTTCCAGGAGTAGGGCAGGACCTTCAGGGGTCTCTCAGCCCAGTTTGCTGAACTTTAAAGGCTCTAAGCCCTACTGGTTGTAGGAACTCAGGAAATTCAACATCTCTCAATTTCTAAGCCAATGACTATGGGGTAATATTCTCCTTGTGCATACCCCTGTGTGTTTCTCTCTCTCTCACCTCTCTTTGCAATCAGAGCTTCCTTCTGTCCACAGCGATCCAGATCTGCTCCTTCCCTAAACCTCAGTTCTGTACTTCTTACTATCTTCAATGTGTCCTCTTCTCTCCCTTTAGTTTTGGAGTTTTGTTTTTTTTTTTTTTTTTTTTTTTTTTTTTTTTCCTGCTAGTCTTCAGGTTGATATCTGCAGTATTTAGGATGACTTGATATTTATCCAGTTGTATTCATGGAATGAGGGGAAGTCAGGGTTCTTTTACCCTGCTACCATTTTTTCCTTTGTTATTTTCTATATAAAACTTTAACCCTTCCAATATTATTCCCACATAAATTGTTGCTTGTTTTATAAACCTCTGAGTTAAGTATTTTCTTTTCAAAGATATCCTATCAAAGCTGTTTGTTTAACAGGGGTGATACTTACTTACCTAGTAAATTCAGTAAATATTGCTATACTATAATTTAAAATAGAATATTATTTTGAAGAAATTTGATAAAAGTCTAAGTTTTGTTCTTCAAAGTTAATTTTGGTGGATTTTTTTTCTTTTAATGTCTTTGTTTTTAATTTGTCAATATTAATTCCACTAAGCTATACCTCGATATTGATACTTCAGAAATGAATACACAGATTAATTATGTAATTTTTTCAGAATTTCTTTGTTTTACTTGTGATATATATATATGTGTGTGTGTATATATATATACACATATATGTATATATATAATATTTTTGTTTGCTTTCTCTTTAGAGAAATGAGTCACTTGTGTCTACCTCTCATATCCTCATGTTTATTCTAATTACTTTATTGTTTCTTTCTCTTTTCTATTCCTTATTCCTGATTTTAACAAGGCCTACCTTTCCTGTATCTGATTTTATTTTTGGCAATGTCTATTTTCCATTTGGATTTACCCAGCATCCCCTTTATTTAGTTTTCTCTTATGTTATTGCTCAGCTTTGTCAGATCTTTTTTCTTCTTCTATTGCCTAAAATCTTTGTATGTTGATTTCGAGATATATTGTTTCCCATTCTTTTTCTTTCGTGAGTTTTCTTTTGTTGTTATTTGTTTATTTTAAATTGCTTGTTACCTGTCTTATTCCTGTCATATTTATTCACAAGCCTAAAGCCATGGTTATACAGAAGATTGAAAGGGGCCTTCATATTTTGGTTAAAAATGACTTAGGAGTAGAGAAAGGCCTGGGCAGAAAAGTGATGTGTGACATCAGGCAGTTTGTTTGAAGAATTATGCATACGAGCAAAGCCGCACCATCCTGTCCAGCCACACAGGGACTCTCAGCACTCAACATCCCATTAGTGGGTGATTAGTGGGCAAGGTCAGGGAGGGTTCCTGTACTTCACAGGGACAGTTTTATTAGTGCATTTCCTTCCAGATAATGGAGGTTATCAGCTATGCTGGTTATCTCCTCTACTTTGAAAAATAATAGCTTGCTTCTACTCAAGAAAGCTTAATATTAATTTTTCTGCTCCCTGTGCCTTCAGAGTTCTGGTGATCTCTGCCGCCTGCACAAGTCAGCTCTTTTCATGTTGAGTGAGGGTCTATGTATCATTTGGCCCATTGGGTCCATGCAAAAGCCTGAATGCTGGAAAGGAGATCAGCTCTCCAGCCATATTCTGGGTCACTATGAACAATTTCTTTTTTAAACTTTTGCTTGTACAAATAATTTTTATTTTTTTATTTTTTAATCTTTTTTTCTGGCTTTATTGAAGTATAATTGTTAAAAACTATATATACCCAGTTCTGCAACATAATTTTTAAGGTTTACAACATGATGCTTTAATTTATGTTTACATTGTGAAATTACCATAATTGAGTTAATTAACATATCTCCTCACATAGTTACCTTTTATTTTGAGACAAGAACACATAAAATCTGTTCCCTTAGGAAATTTTAAGTATACAGTAATCATCATGCTGTACATTGGGTTCCCAGAACTTACTCATCCTATAATTGATAGTTTTTCTTTTTAACCAACATTTCCTCATTTCCCCCCATATCTTGTTCCTGGAAGTGAGTATTCTACTCCCTGGTTCTGTGCATTTGTTATTGATTGATTGACTGATTCCACGTGTGAGTGATATCATACAGTATTTGTCATTTTGTGTCTGGCTAATTTCACTTAGTATGTGACCTCCAAGTCATCCAGGTTGTCACAAATGGTAGGGATTCTTCTTTTTTATAGTGAATAATATTCCTTATATATATATCATTTTTTCTTATCCATTTTTTCATTGACAAGTATTTACATTATTTCCATATCTTGTCTACTGTGAATAATGTTGCAGTGAACATGGGAGTGCAGACACTTCTTTGAGATGATGATTTCCATTAGTTCAGAACTGTTGAGCCCACTGACCTTATTGGACCTGAAAAATATGCTTGTATTATAATATATAATCTGGAAAAAATAAAGATGGATAATAGATTGTTGTGGGGGTTTTTTGTCTGTTTGTTTGCTTTTTGTTTGTGTGTGTGTATGTTTAATTCATTCTCTGTACTGAAGATAGACATTATGGGAAATACAAACTTCTTCCTTTTTTTTTTAATTTCTTTGGAAATTCAATGAATGTTGTACTCAATCTGACTCCACCGACCTTATGCTTAGTAGTTATTCCAAGCATATTATGTATGTCTATCTTCATATAAATCTGTTTAATTTATTCATTTTCATATGTTATTGAACAAAATAACTTCTTACTTTATCTGCATGGTCTCTTTCCTCTTCACACCAACCCCAAGACATAGCTATCTTTATCTCTCAGTTCAGAGATAAGTAAAAACTAAGTGGTTTGGCAATCATTTGCAGCAAGACATAGGCACATAGGGCTTAATTTCTGCTTTCTCCAACATTTTTTTTCTCCTTTTGTGTTCATGTGTATTTTATTGAAAAAATCCCAAAGCTCTCTCAGGGCTGATAATCTGATGACACTTTAATCCAAATGTTTACATTTATTTTATATCTACTTAGTTTTATTATTTTTAGAAATTAAGAAAGATAGCAATATATAAAAAGTTAAGATATCTAATATGTAAAAAAGTTAAGAAAAAAGATTATAGAGATAGAATAGACTTAGAACAATGCCCAGAACAAAGACCTAGAATTTTGGCAACTTCATTTAATTCTCAACACATTCTGTTTGTTCCTTGAATTCTATTTCTTTGGACCTCACTTAAATTAGTTAAGCACTGAAGTTATTATCTAATTTAACTGTTCTTGGCAAGGACTCAAAGCTAATGGCTTCAGATTATTCTCAACACTCTGTTTCATGTAAAGTCTTCTTTCACAGAGGCTCTAACTGGTCCCGTTCAGAAGCACCATGTAACTTCCAGGGCTTCCATGTTATTTAGCAACCAAGATGCAAGAGTGGCTCTTGGCAACAAACTGTGACAGGAGCAAAGAGAAAATTGTGGCAACATCAGCGTATGGTGAGAGTTGATGTTATATGAAGTCTTACAATACAAAAATTTAAAAAATAATAATAATAAATCTCTTTTTCAAATATGCACATGGAAAAACAAAACAAAACTAAACAACAACCAAAAAACCCCCCAAACCTTAAAGAATAATGACATTTGTAACAGTCAGCACTTACATAAAATTTACTCAGTCCTTTAGATGTTTTACCTAAACTAACTCATCCAATTCTCCCAAACATGTTATGAGTCAGGTCGTGTTCACATCCCTATTACAGTGATGTTCAATATCAGTGACTTGCAGAGCTGAACTACAGCCACTTCCAAGACCACATTGTGTGCTCTAAGGACCTGTGCTTTACCACCTCACTGGTCCATGGTCTACATTTAAACAGAGCATCTAAACACAAAGGCATAGATACTTTGGAAGAATTCTTAAAACCCACATTCTTAATTCACTCAGCAAGAATTTATTGAGTACATCCTGAGTGTTGCATACTCTTTAAGACATAGATTACTATGGGGGTGCCTGGGTGGCTCATTCAGTTAAGAATCTGACTTGGGCTCACATCATGATCTCAGGTCTGGGATTGAAACCTGAGTTGGGCTCCTGTTCAGGGAGGAGTCTCCTCCTCCCTCTCCCTCTCTGTCCACCCCCCCCCCACTCATGCTCTCTCTATTGCTCTATCAAATAAATAGAATATTTAAAAAAAAAAAGACATAGATTACTGCAGTTCAAATATACAAATATTCAGCATTCGTCACTATTTTGCAGGAGATGGGCAATAAACATGCTAAATATGAAAATTACAAAATGAAGACAAATGCCATGAGGAAAAATAAAACACACATGTCAGGAAGAGTTACAATGAAGGTGATTGAAAGCATACTTGGTAAGGTGACACCTGAGCACACGCTTGTGTGTCATATGGGACTCAGAAGATGATTGTACCTGACAGAGAGCAAGTGCAAAGGTCCAGAAGGAGCTTGGCTCCCTGTGTGGGAAGAGGGCTGGGAGATTGAAACTATTCAGAAGAGCTGGTGAAGTATAGAGTAGCAGGAGATGGAGTCAGGGATACATGGGACACTAGGTTATCAAAGATCTTATACTTTATTGTAGGTAAGTTGCCTTGTCCTCTAGGTACGACAGGAGGTCATGGGCTTATTTGCAGCTTAGACTTGTCAGGATCTGTATATATTATGAAAGGATCAGTCATCTGCTGTGCTAAGAATAGACTGTAAAAAGACAGGCATGGATGTGTGGGACCAGGGAGGAAACAACCGAAATGAACAGTTTAGAGGGTTGGGGCTTAACCTTGGTATATGGCAATGCAGTAGGTGCAAAGTGGCCTTGGTCAGGTTGTATTTTGAAAGTGGGACCAAACAGATGGGATGAAAAATTTCATGTCTATGAAGGAAAAATAAATACATGAAAGGAGTCAGAAATCTCTATATTTTTTAGCAACAGCAATTGGCGGGGTGGGGAGGTACTTAGTTTAAATAAACTGAGGAACACAGTGGATGGAGCATGTTTTAGTGTTTTGCTCAGGTTGAGGTGTCTGACATTCCAGTGGCAAAATCAGGAAGGTATGTGGATATGGGTCTGGAGTCAGGAGCATTTAGAGTTGATATTTCAAGCGTGGAATTCTGTCAGCTCACCAATGGAATGTCTGGGAAGAAAGTAAAGGTTCAAGAGTTGCTGATGGAATTCAACCTTTTAGTTAATGGTACTTTTGAAATGCTGCTTTTTAATCAGGTTAAGAGGAAATTGAGTTTGTGGATATGGAAACAAAGAGACAATTTAAGGTAATTCAAGATAAATCAAAAATTCAAGATACATCTAAATGGATGTCAACAAAATGAAGGGCTACATAGATGTTGGAAGTGAAGACAACTGATATGTTTTGTCTTGTTTTTGTTTGTTTGTTTTGTTTTTTTATGTTGTGATAAATCGCAAAATGTTTGTAGAGTAAGGGAGATTAACAATAGAATGGTAAAAATAGAGTTGCCAGATGGAGAGGTGGGGTTGTTGCTGAAGACTGTCCTTCTGTAGGCAAGAAAAATTGGGACCTAGTTCATGGGTGACGGATATTTTGGAATGGAGCTAAGTACCATGACTGGAATGCCGGCAGGTGGGGAGGCGTGGTGGTGGAGACTTGCCACAGGTTGTGTTATAAGTAGGGGGAGAAAAGGAGGTTAGAAAAAAGTGAAGTGAGAATAAAGTTAGAATACGCTGGGAGCATCAATAGATTAGGAAAACATTGACAATTGTGAAACTTCATTGTCACTGTTGCCTTTACTTTATCATCTAGAGACATTTGATATGACATTTTAAAAATCTCCCAATGGACTTGAGTGAATATGTATTTCCTTTCTTCTTTCCTTCCTTCCTTCCTCCCTCCATTTCTTTCTTTTTTCCTTCCTTTCTTCCTTCCTTCGTTCCTTTCTTCCTTCCATTTCAGTATAGCTGACAACATGACATTAGTTTCAAGTATACATCATTGTGACTCAATATCTCTATACGTTATCCTGTGCTCACAAGGGTAGCTCCCATCTGTCACCATACACTGCTATTACAATATCATTGGCTACATTCCCTATGTTGTGGCTTTCATTCCAGTGACTTATTTATTCGTTAATGGGAAGCCTGTATCTCCCACTCTCTTCCACCCATTCTCCCCCTTCCGCCCACTTCCTTCTGGCAGCTAACCATCCATACTCTGCCCTTATAGGTCTGATTCTGCTTTCTGTTTGTTTATTCATTTATATGGGTCTTTAGATTCCACATATGTTAGTGAAATCATATTTTATTTGTGTTTCTCAGTCTGACTTACTTCCTTTAGCATAAAACCCTCTTGGTCTATCCATGTTGTCTCAATGGTAAGATCTCATCTTTTTATACGGCTGGATAATATTCTATCATATACATTATATACTATAATATATTATATATTATCCAATATAAGAATAATTATGTATTTTATATATACTTTCTCACCAAATGTTATTTTTTTGCTATTTCTTGTCTTTTTGATTTTAGCTAATTTGACAGATATAAAGTGATAACCTCATTGTTTTGATTAGCATTACCCAATGGTTAGTGATGTTTAGCATCATTTCATGTGTCTGTTGGCCATATCTTCATTCAAAATATGTCTATTCATGTCCTCTGCCCATTTTTTCATTGGATTGTTTGGTTTTTTGGCCATTGAGTTGTATAATCTCTTTATAGTTTGGATATTAATCCTTTATTTATCATTTGTAAATATCTTCTCTTCTTTGGAAGGTTGACTTTTTGTTTTATTGATTATTTCCTTTGCTGTACAAAAGCTTTTTTATTTTGGCATAGTATCTATAGTTTCTTTATACTTTTGTTTCACTTGCCTTAGGAAATCTATCTGTAAAAGTGTTGTTACTGCCCATGTCAGAGAAATTACTGCCTGTGTTCTCTTCTAGAATTTCTAGGATTCAGATCTCACAGTTAGATCTTTTATCCATTTTGAGTTAATTGTTATGTGTGGTATTAGAAAGTGGTCCTATTTCATTCTTTTGCATGTTGCTGTCCAGTTTTCCGAACACCATTTATCGGAGAGACTCCTTCCACTCAAATGCTTTTTTCTTAAAATAACAAAAATGGTATAATTTATAACAAAAAATGGTATAATTTCTAAGTTTCCTAAGTATCATTAAAAATAATAATCTAGGTGTCGTTATTCTTTATGTATGATATGTATTTGATAAAAATAGTTAATAATAATTTTAAAAAATGATTTAGATATTTGCTCATCAAATCCAATCCAACTTCTTCTATTCTGCCTTGTCTTTATTTGATGCTTTACCATGAGAAGAAAAGTCTGCCATAAACCTTAAGCCCAGGCTTGTCATCCTCTGTGAACACATTAAGAGTAAAAGGAGAAGAAACACCAATTACATCCCCTGGGAGATTTTTAAAATTAATAATAGTTGTTAATGCTTCCAGCACAAATTATTGGCAGTAAATTGGATTTAAAATGGGGAGATCTCAAAAAGTGATATTATTTAAACAATTCCAGATAATTAGCAATTTCTTCCTCAGTGGGAGCTTGTTGGCAGGGAAGCATCTATCTCTCTGGAAGGCAGGAAGTAAATTAATTGCAGTGAGACAAAGAAACTTCTATAAGATATTTTTCATGTAAATCAGAATTTGTTGGAAGGTTTAACAATGGGCAAACATTGTAATTCTTTTCAGTGTCAAAAATTAGTGATGGAATCCCTTTCAACCTGACTGTAATTATTTTCCCTTAAAATAATTTTTATGCTAGAAGGAAGTAGAAGGTGATCAAAAATCATCAAATGAAATTTCTAAGTAAGATATGTAAGCTACATAGGTATATAATAGATTTTACCTCTGCATGTTTTACCTGTTTTCTATATTGATAACATGCAGAAAAAGGAACAACATTTAAAATTGCCCATTATAAAACAACCAGATGAGTCAGTATTAACAGCTACACAAGACTTTCACATGACTGAAATTACATTATAATACAACATTGAAAGTGCTCACTGAACAATGTAAGAATCATGAGGAAGGTTCTTCTACTACCTGTGTTTTGAGAGCTGATATTAGTCCTTCCATAAGCATACCTCCCACATTAGTCAATCCATTTCCATGTTATATTTTAGATTGCTTCCAATTTTTTTAAATTTCAAATGCTCTACTGACAAATACTCTTAGAGACAGCTCCATAAATACATTTAAAGACATAGAAAAGTCTGTTAAAATATTTTTAAATGAAAAAAATAATTGCTATTGACAATTTTTCTTTCAAACGTGTCTATTTAAACTTCTACTGTCTGCAGTGAGTGTATGAGAAGGGTTATTTCCCTGAATATTTTCATTCTTACAAATGGGACAGAAACTAAACATCATCTTCTTTATAATGTAAATGCCTTTGATTTCTAGTGTTTGAGGCCAATGTTATCTGGCTTACATACTTGTGGAATTGAAATTCTTACCGAGCATTTGGCTTTTCTTTCTTTCTTTTTTTTTTTAGAAGCATGGAAATAATGGGGAAATCTACTACTCCCACACCCCAGACTCCAAGTTGCTGGAAAACCATTTTCTTATCAGGATTGTCATATATTTCTTAGTGATGTTTACAAATATATATAAAATCACCATATCATTTTTATCTTGTTGTGTAGAGGTCATTTCTCCCTGAATTCTAGTAGGATTACAAAGTAGATATTTTCTATAATGTAATTTCTTTCCCTGAAGCAAAACTTCATATTGGAAGCTTCTCTTTCCTTTTGTCCCTGTATTATTTCACTTTTCAATGCATTCTGCCAACTGCATGATGTTACTTTTCTCTGTTTGCTCACCTTTTAAAGATTTTTAGCTAGTGCTGGAATTTACCATTAAATGCCATTAAATGTGTCAGTTCTAAAATTCCCCTTGGTTGCTGAGAGAATTAAATCTTCCCACTTTTTAATTTGAGATTATGTCTGATGTGCACAGCTTGGAGCCAAGATTTTGTTGGTTTCCTACCTTTTATTTAGTTTATATATTTTTGCATCATGGGTTGTCTGTTAATCTTGTCCCCTGACCTGATAAGCTCTTTCCTATTCCAAATACTTCAGCAGCTTATAAGGATCCGTTTTATCTGGGCCCTGCAATAACTCCCTAGCCCCATTTCTATGCAATCCTTGCCCCCTGGTCCCCTACTCTCTAGGTAACTGCTCTTCTGGAAGCATTACCAGCTTCCCGAAAGTGCCATGATTTTGCCTATCTCCCATCTGTGCTCATATGTATTTCATATGTATTTATATGACTAAAAACTCTTTACCACTTTTTCTAATTAAAAATAAATTCACTCAACTTGCTGTCATTTTTTTCCAAAAATACATTTTTTTCTGATTCCAAACTCACTTCCCAACCTTCAGCTTTTGTGACCCTCTTATGCATACTCATAGTACCCTATTTATTTATTTATTTATTTATTTATTTTTGGCTACTTATATTTAAATTAATTGTCCTACAAATGTCTCTTATATGTGCCTCCCTTCTAGTGGATTTCAGACCCCATTAATATAGTCACTGTTGTAGTCATCCTTGTATCGCATACAAATACACTAATATCCATGACACATCAATAAGTTCTTCGGGAGTCACTTAAGAAACATATATTTTGGGGCATCTGGGTGGCTCAGTGGGTTAAGCCTATGCCTTTGGCTCAGGTCATGATCTTGGGGTTGCAGGATTGAGCCCCACATTACTTCTCTGCTCAGCAGGGAGCCTGCTTCCCCCTCTCTCTCTCCTTGCCTCTCTGCCTACTTGTAATCTCTCTCTCTGTCAAATAAATAAATAAAATTTTTAATAAAAAAAGAAACATCTATTTTATTATAAGCTAAAGAATTTATTTTTGAGTAGACCAAATGGATATTTTGTTGCAAAAAACAAAGGTAAGAAATAAAAGCAGAAATTGCATATATCTATGTATAATATATATATAATACGTGTATATAATATATATACACATATGCATATTACATACATGCATATATAAAAGGTATTATATTGTATGTGCATATAATATATATGTATATATATTATACATGTATATATTTATACATGCATATATAACTATATACATACATATTATACAATTAGACATATACATATATACATTATGCATTATACAATTATACATATACACATATTTATACAATTAAACCTGCATTATTTATACAATTATACATGCATTATGCAATTATACATGTATATCATACATTATTATTATACAATTATACATTATACACATTATATACATTATATTATACAGTATATGCATATATTATACATCATAATATATTATATATAATATAAATATATATCATACATACATTATATGTATACATATGTATTATAAGCTGCTATATCAACCTTGACTTATACAGTGAGTAATGTTTCAAAGCTCCAAGGACACACACAATATAGAAACTACCCTGCACACAAAAGCAGTGGAAAGCCTATACTAGCAGCTTAATAGCAACAGTCTCACAGTATAATCCCCAAAACACCCATCACGGGTGTCTCTAAAAGAATGATGTCTTTCCAGAGATTATGTATCAAAATGAAATTTGCTTGTACCTCTTTCTCCACATCTGCTCTGTGTAGAATTATTGGCTGGGTGCATTACTGGAAGAAACTACAGGCCATGCCAAGGTTTTCCTTCAAGGAAGGAAGGCACACTGTGGCTTAAAAGGTAAGGAGGAAGGGCTCCTGGTGGCTCAGTCGTTAAGCATTGGCTCAGATCCGGATCCTAGCCTCCTGGGGTGGAATACTGCATCTGAATCCTGCTCAGTGGGAAGCCTGTTTCTCCCTCTCCCACTCCCCCTGCTTGTATTGTCTCTCTCACTGTGTCTCTCTGTGTCAAATAAATACATAAAAATCTTTTAAAAGGAAAAAAAAAAAGGTAATGGGATTAAAAGACATTCTCTGGCTAATAAATAAATAAATAAATAAATAACAGCTATTCATCATATACTTAAAACACCAAAAGAGTTTGTGAAGGTATCTTCCCAATATGATCAATAAATTATGCCTCCAATCTCGAAGGAACATCCTCTCTCTTTTTTCCTAGAAATGATCAGCATTCAACCATGTGTTTTCATCTGCTACTACACACTGGTAGCCATTTCCCATCACGTGGTCCTCTTGCAGAGAGCTAAACAGGAGGGATTTCTTTCTTTCTTTTTTCTTTTTTTAGTAACCAAGAAAGCATGCCTTTTTGTTGTAACATTGGTACCAGAACTCTGGAAGGCAAAGGTTCTGCGTTTGTGAATTTGGCTTTCAGCTGAGTTGAGGGCTCAGAAGCAAGATGCTTAATTTCTGGTTTTATCACTTATTAGTTATGTAACGATAGTGGTTTCATAACTTTTCTCTACTCTTGATGAATTGAGTATAAAAAGTTTCTACCTCATTGTGTTGTTAGAGGACTAAATATAATAATAAAATAATGCATGTAATACCATGCCTGGATCATAGTTAGAATTCCGTAACTGTGCACCATTTGTACTGTTGTTACAGGAAGCAAATGGACACTTTTTTTTTTTTTAAACCATTCCCCACTGTGTGCTCCTACTGTATAGTCTCAGAACCACATACAAGCTTACATCCATGGAAGCATTCCAATACCTTGATGGATCACAGATTAGTATTACTAGATGCAGTAGTTTCTAAATCTGTGTATATCATCATGAATATTTCAGTGTGGATGTAAGGAAATAGTGAATAATACATTTTTACCTACAGTTTCATTCAACTTTTCATAGCCTAAAGATTTCTCATTGATCATATTAAATCCACTGATGTCCAGGTTTGCTGACTTCAAAAATTAATATTTTAGGATATTTTTCATGAGGGAATTAGGCTTTGAATCACAGTAATTCTTTATCTCCTGTGTATGGGACCAGTTTGGGCCACTGATCTGTGATGCTTTGACTAGAACCAGACTTTGCATGCATGAGTCCATCCAGCTGTGCTGCAAAAACAGTTAAAATGACCAGAACTGTCACTTATTTCAATGTGAGGATTTTGCAAACACCATTCAGGGACACCACCATGAGACAGAATGAAAGAAGTTCTCATTATTAACAATATCCCAACCAAGAGTTATGCATTTGTTATTGTCACAGAATGTAATTTTGATTCATAACAGCGTGCAGAGCATCGAGTGAGCAAGGACAAACCTTCATTGCAGATAGGGATTACTTCATCCGCGGGCAAACCAAGAACTACTCTGGGAGTTGTTCCTGCGTCAGCCTCTGGGCACTATTTTCCCTTCTCCCCTCTCTCTAGGGCTCCCGAGCCCCACGAATCTCGGGAAGGTACCTACTCCCAGGTTCTGATCTTGACCTGGCTTTTTTACTAAGCCCGGTCAGATACAGCGAGTGATGGGCTTCTCTCCAGCCCTCTTACATGACAACATTCCTTCCGTTACTGAGCTGCAGATACCCCAGTCATACACCTTTCTCGGTCAGAACTCTCATGGTTTGGTCCTTGGAGATGCATTACTGACCACTTGCTTGGAAATCCTGCCTATTATCTTCCACTTTAGAACCGCCACTCTCTTGAGTAATCATGGCAAACATTCACTGATGCAATGTGAATATTTTCTCCACTGCAACATATGTCCACACTCAGTGTCTCTGGATTTCCTGCATAAACACCTCTATGCACTCAATCTAAGAGAAAGATGAACTGCACGATAAAATAGCATCTGTTGTATTCCATGTTTTGCACAGTGTCTATTAAAATGATTTCAAATTAGGCATAAAGAAAATCCCCTGGACTGATCAATTAAAAAAAAAAAGTCGCTGTATTATACATATTTTTTAAATTTTCTGTATATCATGGTATTTTGACATCATAATAATCTTTCTGGCTGCAGAGAGACTGCCTCTCCCAGGACTAGCCATTTCTTAGAGACAGCAAAGGAACGTGCCTTCAATAAGCAAACCAACTCATCTGGAGCCGTCCCTCCCCTACGTGACCCATATCCCCCAGGTTCCCTCTGCCTCAATCATTTCAGAGTCACGGATCAGACAAACAGGGATCATGCCTTTGGCTTAGAGTCCCCTGAAATCATTCAAAGTAGCAAGTCGTAAGCTGTTTACCTGCCTTCCATTCCCGAGGGAACTCCCATAAGGTTGTGCCTTCGGCTGTCCCTTTACTTTGGCATCTTCGGCTCAGGACCAGTGCTGGTGTTTCCCCCATGAGGGCCTGCATGTGGGTCGTAACTTCTGTCTCCAGGACCTCCAAATGCAATAAACTCCCCCCCCCGCCACACCCCGAGTTTCTCCTGCATCTCCATTTGTGGCTGCACCTCACTGACCATCATGCCAAATAACAGGGAACGGTCACCAAATTCAATATGGGCGTAACATGGACAAATTCCTTTTTATATATTAGAAATATATTTTGTTTTCTTTTTATCCAGTTATTTTCCCAGGGTTATCCCCTCTTCAATTTTGAGTCAGATCAGCACCCCCCACCCCCACACCCGCGCAAAGTTACCCCTCTCAAGTGCATATTCAAAGTTTTACTGAATGGTGGAGTGGGACTGGAAATGGAACATGCAGGGCAGCTGGCCCACCTCAGTGCCCCATGTAAACCTACCTGTGTCATTTCACAAATGGTAATTCGTGGGTCATGGACCCAGCAGTACACTGGTTGTTGGACCCTCCCTGCAGGTTATCTTTTGGGAAAAAAATATACATCATGGGAAAAGGTTAAGTTATTAGAGAAAAATCAAACCTGAAATAAGGGACAAAATAAACATTTGACCTTCTGATTCACTTTATTCTGTATAAGAAAGTGTTAAGTGTAGCATTTATTACTTACTAAGATGTCAAATAACTAATAACCTTTACTTCTGAATTTTTCTTTGCATTTCATTGATCTATTTTTATTATTATAAGTGTGAAAGAAGGCAGCATACCCTTTCAAATTACTTTTCTCTTTTCAAAATGATTTTTAGTCTTTACATACGAAAGTCAAGCTGAGAGAACATTTAACTTGGGCGTAAAACTTGGTACGGTTCTGCTGAGAATCTTAAAATCTTAGAAAACATCCTTTTTTCCAATAGGGAGAGATTTGTCAAATATAGTATTTTTTTTTAATTTTTTATTTTTTATAAACATATATTTTAAGAAATGTTTGTTTACAAAGAAAAATGTTAAGAGAAAATTACAAATAATCTTAAATAAGAAATCCTATTTATTCTTTGGTGATGTTTCTTTGCTGAAATCCATGCATTCTTGTAACTCTTCAAAACTAAGTTTTAAATGAAGCATACGCTTCTTAATTGATTCATGTGAATATTTTATATATATTATATTTTATGTTTATACATATTTTATATGTTTATATATACTTATATATAAGTATATATTTACAAATATAAAATAATATGTACATATTTAAATATATATATATTTAGTAGTTCCTATGTTTCATTATATTTTGTCATCATTGTGTGTTAGTACTTACAAAGGTGAACACTAAGCCTGTTCAATCTTATGTTTAACCTGTAAATAGAAATTTAAATATAAAACAACTGTATAGATATTTTTACTCATTTCAAAGGATAATTACATTTCTCACCTTTTCCAAGATCTGTTCAGTCCGAAAGATCTTCCCCCCAAATCCATCACTAATCTCTCTTCTTTTCCTAACATTCCATACAAAGGGTTACAATGAGCACAGGGAACAGCTGAGTAATACTTTGCATTGAAAATAAGTGAGATTAATGGGACATTTGTCTACCTTGTCACTGTGATGAGAATTAAAGTTCCAACTACAGTCAAAATGTGGCAGATCCTAAGGAAAGACTAGAATATCTGCATTGCTGTAAATCACAGCATGCTGATTCATTAACAGCCTAAATGTGTTCACTCATAAAGGGTGGACGGGCTCCATGCTATCTGCAGAATGGCACTTGAGTAGGATCAGAGCTAAGGAAGAAATATCTGGGCATATTCAGAGAGTTGACACCAACCGTTTCCCTATGTTTTTATGCAGAACTTTTTAATATATCTTTTTTTTAGTATATATCAAAATGAGTAGTTTATAAGCACAATTTAAAATTAGACTATATGAAATAAATACATTTCCTCACTCCTCTGTTTCTCCACAGGCTGGGATATTTGATGAATTTGTGAGATTCTTGAAAAGATATTCCTTACGGTAGTACTCCTCTTTGCTCAGAGATTAACATTTCATACAAGCAATCAACAAATTAATGAGGGAGTTGTTATTTTACAGCATAGTTTTACCACACTTGTTCCAAAGCTACTATTTTAGAAATTTCTTAAAATACATATGAAGGGATTGCTTTACATTGTTTGCTATTTATAACAGATCTTTATACTAAAAAATCTAGTCTAAAAATTAATGTTCATATTTATAATAGCCCAAGAAGAGACTCAAATTATTAAGAATATACCACAGACATTATAACAGTGGCTTCTAATAAAATGTTATGCCCAATACCCATACCAAAATGATCAAGGATCCTGTAAAATGTACTTATTACTTACCAGATGCATTTGTTTAACAATTCTGCAAAATTTTTGCATAAAAGCCAATTTGAGAAGGTATGTTCTTCAAACTGTATTAGACTACACTGGAGGAAGTGGTAGGGTAGTTTCTATTTCCAACTACCAGTAACACTCAATCTTGAAATTTTGGATCTGTACTTACAGTCTTAGTCTCTCATTAATTATATTATTTCTCATCCAGGAACTCAGTCATTTACAGACTGAAATTGAAAGAGCAAAGCCATCATGTTTATTCTGTTGCAAGTTTTATCCAGGAACAGTTCTAGAACTCTCTTATAAGGTGCATAATGTCATCGTGTGTACTTATTAATAAAGAATGTTTATCTGTATGAGACCTTGGACCAAAGACAAACATTGAGTTCATTGTTTATCTGTCTCTAAAGATTTCAGATATTATAATTTTGCAATCACCATTGGTAGTTCATATTCATAAAAATGTTTCTTATTACTTTTTCAGAATAGCAATGATTATGTTGGGTCTCTAATGGCCAGAGGCTTTCATTAATAAAATAAACATGAACTTTAGCTGGCAATAGGACCCCCAAACACTTCCAAAATCTTTCTGCTGAAAAATATTTAATATAGGATAAATTCCATGAAACATATATTTGAATACATAGCCAAGCTTATAAGAATATAAGACATATACGAAAGTGTCTGTGTGATGAATGCTGATATAAAACCAGACACCTGGGTATCTTGAGGACAGATCCAGAAACACTAGAGTTTGGGTTTCAATGCTCAAAATCACTGGGAAAGATCACAAGGTCAGAGGCATCCGCATGTATTTAGAGTATTTGGAAGAGCTATATCCTGAAGCCAAAGGAACAGGTAGAAATCAATCAATCAAACAGATACACTGTTTCTATCAGAGTGCCATGGAAATGTCTTGATGTTGCTAGTATTACTAGTGTCAGAGTTTTTAATTATTGGCTTATTCTAGCAAAAATCTGTGAGTTAAGTCATACTAAATTTATAGCTATGAAAACTGCAGATCACAAAATTGTAATAAATAACAATCAAAATGCACTCAGTGGAAAGGTTAAATACAAGAGTATACATAATTTAAAAGAGATTTGTCGAGCTGGAGTTCAGATCAGAAAACATTACTGGAATGAACACAGATATAAGGAGTTGATGAATTTGAAATTGAGGTTAAGTAGAAGTGAGGGACTGAAGTCTAACATAAAGATCTGCAGAAAAAAGAGTTACCAAGGTAAATGTTTCAAAATATAATGGCTGAAAAATTTCTAGGGTCGAGGACAAGCTGAGTTTACTGATCCAGGAAGCACAACATGTACCAGTGGGTGGGGGGGTGGAAATACATAACACATCAATTTATAACTGAAAAATTGTGACATAAAATAAGATTGACAGAGAAAAACAATTTTTAAAGTGGTTAGAAAGAAATGTACAATACATAAAACGTGTGTGTCCATCGGGAGGCAAGAGAGAGTAGAAGAATCGTCACTGTGTAAATGGAAAATAATTCTCAAGAAATGTGTAGCAAAACAATATTTAAAATATTAGGGCAAATAAAGATAATTTCAGATACAAAATTAACAGAAAATTTTACCCTCAAATTAATCCTAGTAAAGAACTTCCAAAAATACATTTGAAGAAATACAAACTCCCACAGAAGGTTTTGAAATGAAAAAAGAAGTGAAAAAGAAAATAATATGTATTTGGGTAAATAAAAGCAACACACAAAAATAAAAGCAATGTATTTAATGCTAACTTTGGAAACTAAATAAATGTGAAATTACAATATAGAGCAATAGTATATAGTAAAATATAATGTATGTCAGAGTACTAAATTTCATACTTTTTAAATACATGAGTTTAATCTTTTCCAGTAATAGAGTATACACCTTTCAAGCTGGTAGAGGAGGAAAAAAAAATGGAATAAAATGCAAAAAACCAGTAGCATGAAGGAAAAGTCAGAAATAATGAAGGAGTGAGGGAAGAAGAAAGAAAGGAAGAAATGAAAGAAGTTTATATGGGAAATCAAAGAGAGTGAAATATCTTAATATATTCAGAGTGTCAGAAGGTAGGAAAGTAGCTTAAAGCAAGCACCAAATAGTAACAAATAAAATGTTAAAAAAAGGAAAAAAAATCCAAATATATTAGCAATAATGATAAATATAAATGGATTAAAATACTCAACAACAACAAAAAAGAGAAATGGAAATTGGATTTAAAAGTGTGTTATTTTAGAAAAACTAAGGGATGCCTGGGTGGCTTAGTCTGTTAACCCTCTGACTCTTGATTTCAGCTCACATCATGATCTCAGGGTCATTAGATCAAGCCTTCATCGGGCTCCATGCTAGGTGTGCAGCCTGATTAAGTTTCTCTCTCTCTCTTTCCCCTCTTCCCTCTCTCCCTCTCTAGAAGAAAAATACAAAAACTTAAAAGTAAAGAGGAACAAAACATATTAAAGTAAAATCTGAAAATATTTTAGGAAAATTTTAACCAAAAGAAACCTTATGCTTAGAAAATGGAGTTAGGACAAAATAGTTTTATAAAATATATATGTGTGTGTGTATAAAATGGAAAATAATATATATAATTATATAATATATATTATATATAATAAAAATATGTATGATTTTATATATATAATGGAAAATAAAAATATTATATATTTTCTAGAAGGAGAAATAAGACAGATTAGAAAATCCAGAAAGAGGAGACCCCTCATAATTAAGAAATTTTCCTACTGCCTATTGGAGAAAAAGTGGATGTTTAAGAATTGTATAAGGTAAATTTATGTCTTATAAAAAAGGACTCAGATCTCTACCTCACAGAAAAAACAAATATCATGAATGAAACAGACAAACCAACCGATAGTTTTTTTGTTTTTTGTTTTTTTTTTTTAAGATTTCATTTATTTACTTGACAGAGAGAGATCACAAGTAAGCAGAGAGGCAGGCAGAGAGAGAGGAGGAAGCAGTCTCCCCGAGCAGAGAGAGCCCGATGTGGGACTCAATCCCAGGACCCCGAGATCATGACCTGAGCCGAAGGCAACGGCCCAACCCACTGAGCCACCCAGGCGCCCCAAACCAACCGATAGTTTTTAGATGGCTAGTTTTATTTCTCAGCTTGGTTAGGCTACAATATAAGTGAGTTAATCCAGATGGTGCTGGAGAACTCTTAACTGGTGCAATGTGAAAGGACAATACTCATATGATCATTAATATGTATCTATTTAAATATGTATCTCATAGACAAGACACAGAAAAAGTGAAACTGACAAAGGACAAGGTCGAGAATTTTTCTGAAATTAGCATTATTTTTTTGTTAACAGAAGCCACATTAAAAAGATAAGAAAAAAATATTAAAAGTAGATATTGGCATCAAATTTAAGCAAATAGATGTTCAATATCTCATATATGAACAATGTATAAAACTATAAAGAAAAAGAAAAGCAAGTCAGTGGGAAAATGAGCAACAGCTAAGAATAAAACAGGATCCATCCAGAATGGCCAATAGACATAAAAAGATGCCCAACCTCATTGGCTATTGGGGAAATCGCAATGATAGTCTTTTTAATCCAGTAATTGGTAAGAATTTAGTCAAATGTAACAAAGTTATTTCTGAGGCCCGAAGCAGTGGCAAACTTGCGCACTATTTGTGTGATTAGAAATTAGTGCAGTCACTTTGTAGAACAATTTGGTGTTATTCTGTGTTGATCAGGCGCTTGTCCTGTGATCCGGCCATTGCCCTCCTAGGTAAATACATTAGGGCCCCCGTAGGTAGAAACGATGGACCCGTAGGAGAATGTTCAATAACCACGCTGGTTGAAGTACGAACGGAGTGAGGAGAAGTGAGGATGACATCCATCAAGATGAAAATGGAAATGGATGACTACAACCATGAAATATGTTACAGTATTAAAAGTCTAGACACATAAAAATAAATATATTTCTAAAAAAGTACTTGGTGATGATTTTAAAGAAAATTTTTACTACGATGACATCTATTTGATACAAAGAATCTAGAAAAATTAACATTATTTCTTAATATAGACACATGTTATAATAAGTCAATAATGAAAGTCAAGGTGATGAATAATTTAAAACCGTGGTCATTGTTAGGGGCGCCTGGGTGGCTCAGTCAGTAAAGCGTCTGCCTGGGGCTCAGGTCATGATCTCAGGGACCTGGGATGAAGTCCCCAACACACTGGGCTCCATGCTCAGCGGGGAGTCCGTTTCTCCCTCTCCTGCCTCTCCCCATGAGTGTTCTCTCTCTGTCTCTCTCTCTTTCTGAATAAATAAAATCTTAAAAATAATAGTTTCTGTAAATTCTACCTATTATTATTTGCATGGATACAATATACTGCAGTACTTTCTACATACTGACCTATTATTTATATAGATACAATGTCTAAAGCAGTAGCTAACAATTCGGATTTGACTCTAATATTTTAAGGAATATATAGGAACATACTAATTCATAATTTTAGGCAACTAATTTCCTACGGTGTTTGATGAAGAAAAGTTGACAATGGATATAAATGGACTTAATTAGCTTTATTTAAGAAACAGCTTTTTGAATATGGTTCAGTTTTTTTGTGGTCCTGGGGTGGGGGTTGGGGGGGAGCAAGAGAGGGATAGGCAGGTAATTTGTACTAAATGCCAACTATGTTAGTTCTTTCACTTCTTGTAAACATGGAGATAAAGTTATAGGTATAGATGTAGGTAAGTGGAGATGGAGATAGAGGTAAGCATTATAGCCACTATCCAAGCTGAGACCTTGAGTCATTAAGCAAAAAGCCCATAATAAAGCGTTTGCTACTTGGCTGGGTATTTCAATATGCTACTGTAATATAGCCCTTACTGAAGGGTGAACATAAAGGTTACCATGCTTTAAATCGAGATATTGACATATAACATTATATTAGTTTCAAGTGTACAACATAATGATTTGATATTTGTATATGTTGGGAAATCACCAAAATAATGACATCCACCACCACATATAGTTATAGATAGATAGATAGATAGATAGATAGATAGATGATAGATAGGTTTTTTGTGATGAAAACTTCTCAGATCTACTCTCTTAACAACTTTCAAATATACAGTGCTGTACATTACATCCCGTTACTTATGTATTTTATTACTAGAAGTTTCTGCCTTCTGACCCCTTCACCTGACTCTTCACCAATTGGCAAGGACCAATCTATTCTTTGTATCTATGAGTTTGATTTTGTTTTGGTTCTTAGATCCCACGAATTCATGACATCATACAGTATTTTTCTTTCTCTGTCTGACTTAATGCACCAACCATAATGCCTCAAAGCTAATCCTTATTGTGACCAAAGCAAAAATTCCTTCTTTTTTATGTCTAAATAATATTTTTGCTTAAATGAATTGTGTCCTAGAAAAATGGAATGCATGGAACATATAGAAATAACAAGTTTTCTTGATGTTAAGACTTGAAATCCACCATTGTCCTCTGCCCTCTGATTGATGTATTATCTATTACATTAGGAAAAATTAAAACAAACAAACAAACAAACAAAAAACCCTGAGACTCATGTGCACACAAATTGAACAGTGTTACCATATTCTGGGGGAGGGAAGGTTCTATGACAAAAGCATGTCAGAATAGTTTGACATCCCAAGGTCTATCCACTCTTTCATTTATCCTCATCTTCATAAAGAAAAAAAGGCGTTTCAGGAGACTGATTGGCTGGCATCTACTTCTATATTCAAAGTTATCTCTTAGGCACTAGTTAGTGACAAACTATTTATCCAAAGCCCTCAGAAATCACTGGCTTCCAGAAGAGATAATGGGAACATTTAGTGGGGAGCATGATCAAGCTTACCTATGAGAATATGGAGAAAGGAGTAGTAGAGAGTTTGAGATGTGCTGGGAGTTTTAAACTTCCATGGGCTAGGTGGTTTCTGGTAAATTCTTTAGCATAATACTGTCTTAGTCTTAATGTCCTCTTTTGGTGTATAGTAAATTTTTGGTGTTAAAAATTATCCCTGTTGGTGACTATTACTATAGAAATTTTTAGAGTAAGTATATTTTGGAAAGGATAGATTTATCATTTGTTTATTTCCAGCTAATGTTAAAGTTTTTTTAAAAAATATTTATTTGAGAGACATAAAGGGAGAGAGCATAAGCAGAGGGAAGAGGCAGAGGGAGAGAGAGACAGCTAATGATAAGATTAAGGGAAAAGGAGAGAATTTAGCATTTACTAAGACAATATTAGATGTTAGGCCTATGTTATCCCATTTCCCAACACCTTCAGGATGGAGGTGATATTTTGATTCATTGATATTTTCAATTCAAAATCAAGATGTGACCATGTCAAATGATAACACATGTAGGAAATCCAAAGCCCAAAGACACACAGTTGAAAACACACAAACACACATGTCACTTCTAATCATTTAAAACACATTTGAATATTTGTAATTGGCTAATAGTGTTATCAATAATGTAAATTCTTTGAAATATTTAGTAATATCATTCTTTAGCATATAAACTATATTATTTTAGCAAGAATCATCTTATGATGTTGCTGGTTTAAAATATTCTTTTTTTTTTCTTTTTCCTAATAAAGGTGGTAATTTCTGGGCAGCAGGGAGCCACATGAGTTTTGCATTAGAAATCAGTTAAGGCCATTTGCAATAATTTTACACTATAGAGTTTATGGAGAAAAATGTGCTTCTTTCTATTTAAGTAAAACCAAGTACAAAAAATCAAGTATAAATATAGCATATTCAAATGGAAGTTTAAATTAGAACATGTACCTTTGCCTTGTCCTAAGATTTTCCAAGGAGAAACAGACCCATTGAGAGGGGAGAAAACCAAAAACTTGGCTCCAACATTTTCAAATGTCCAAATCCTACGTGGTCTGGTCAGTTTTCTGGAAATGTTGCTTTTTAAGTCTTTTTATCTTTAATTGGAGAACATTTTTTCATTTTGATATGATAAGCACATAGGGGCATCCTCAATTCACAAATAGGTTTATTCGAAAAGATTATTTTAATAAATTGAATGTTTGAAGCTTATAGTTATTCCCCCTAGAGACAAGTTATAAAGTAATGCTTGAATCCTATATCCACATTAAAAAATGCATTTTTCCTATCGTGTGACTGACCCATTATAAAAAGGAGAATGTGAAACATGTATTTATGATAAATTTCATCATAATATAAATAGCTCATTTCATTACAGTAATATCTTTATTAAGTAACTTCATTTACACTCACACTTACCTGAAAATATAAATTTAAAGAGGTGTACACTGTGCCTTTAAAGAGTTCACATTCTGATTAGTTGTTATGATTATGATTATGATTATTATTTAAGGATTACAAAGTATTTACATAGACAGCTTTCCCAAGGATGCACCATGTAGTCAGCATGCAACAATAAAGTGTGAGTCTTTAGGGAGTCACGCTAAGTCTGCAAGTGTTTGGGATAATTGACTTTCTCAATCTTATCTCAATAATACTGTGTTAGTCCACATTCTCTTCTCAGCTCACTCCTGGCTCAATTTTTTCTACTTGGTGATTACATGGATTTAAATTTTTTTATTAATTGTTTACTTCAGGAAACCCTAAGAATCTGCATGATTGAGAGGCAACGAATCTATATTACAAGCATACAGTCACATGCGTCTATAGTCTATAATCTTTACTTACCATCTCTTTCCTGGAGAGAAATAGGGGCTGTTCACATAGAATCAGGGTTGCCTAGAGTAGAGGAAGGGTGGGTCCTTGTCTGAGAGGAAACTGAAGAGCCCATTCCCTGACTGCTAGAATTCTAAGGCTGAAGTAAGCTTGGGGCAGGTAATGGTGAGGGACGCAGCTGACAGGGGGAAACATTAAATGATTGTAAAGTTGGACTTGACCTTGCCTTATCTGAGGGTGATCAGAAGGCTACTTATTGCCTGAGTATGCATAAGAAAAGTTTCGAATTTCCAGAAAATCCAATCAGAGGCAAAAAGATCATCAATAGACTAACTTTTAAGGGAACTAGTAGGGAAGGATCAAAGTATTCTCTGAAGGTGGTTTAGTCCAACTGATTTAATCAATGTGGCTTTACTCAGAATTCTTCCTTCTGAAGTTCAAGAGGAGAAAAAGGAGGTTCCTCTCATACTTACTGGACTGCAACTTCTTCCTCACTCCTGGAATCAGCTAGGGGAGCTTTGCCTTCATTGAAAACCCTGCTCTTGACTTGCTTTTTTGCTGACATTCCTGTGCAATACTTCTAGAGAAAACACTGTTTCTGTCTCACTAAAGGATTCATTATCTCCTCCCTAAATCATTGTAAAAGGCACTGCCATGCAGCTTCTGACTCTTTACAATTTGTCTTCCCTGGTAAGGTCAAAAGTCTCTTCACACGAGTTAGCATAATTGAGTGATCTCCAAAAAAGTAATTAGCCAAAATAAAAATAAATGTAAAATAAATAAGTCATGGAGATGTAAGGTACAGCATAGAGATTTATGATACTATAATAATGTTGTCTGGAGACAGATGGGGCCTGCATTTGTGGTGAGCACAGCATGACATAAAAAGACATTGTATCACTACGATGTGCACCTGTAACTAATGTAACATTGAGCATCAACTAGACTTCAATAAATAAACAAACAAGCAAATAAGATAAAATAGGAAGCCTAATAAAATAAAATGTCCTCTGTCTTATTTTCCAAATAAATAGATCTACTTTCTTATTGGACCTGTATGCTGGCCCCAAATGACTTTCTTTGGTAATTATTTTGTTAATTCCCTGTATGTTCTAGTCATGCAGCACTTCTTGGATGTCTGAAAAATATTACATAATCTTCTCTCTATTGTGAGGAAATTCAGGGATTCTCAAAAGCATAGATTCTCAGCAACTCACACTATGATAGTTCAGTCACCTTCTAGATGAGTTATTCTTGGTGTCTCACTGTTTTCTTGGTCTCTGAAGTGGATAATAATAGCATATCTTAAGTTTTATTGTATGTATTAAATCAGGTAATGTAATCAGAAGTTTAAACACAGCATTTGTGCAATGAAAAACAGCTGCAGTAATTCCCTTGTGATCCTTTTGATTATTCTGGGAAAATACTGGGTAAACTTTCTCTGCAACTTCTTGAGCTCCAATTCCAATGTTACCTCTCCTTTAAATTCTTCTGTCACCCTTTCATTCTCAGTGACTTTAACTCATACTTGTATTATATTTGGCCCTAGTTAGAAATGAATTTCTTTTTATTTCTTACTTGAGAATGAATTCTTGGAAGTCATGAATACTCTATTTAAATTTACCTTCTTATCATCTCTGCCACAATACAGAGGCTTCACTGATTGTGATGCGGGAGAGCCAGGTTCTTGTCTCACAGAGTCAAGAATAAAACTTGAGGACAACGGACAGTGAGTAAAAAGCAATAGAAGTTTATTAAGTGAGGATTCAAAAAAGAGTGAGAGGGGTCCCCACAGGGTTGCCAACAAGTTTGGTCTTTTAAAGAAAGCTAATCAGGGAACTTAAGTTCTTTTACATTTCTACTGATACCTTCTGAGCAAGGACTAGTGATAACACCTTCAATGGCTTACTTCCTTTTTAGGGTTTGGTATTCATTGTCGGTCACAGGTGATTATCATAAAAGACACACACACCCCACCCCAGGCCTAGGGCAGGGTGGTCCTGTTTGTTCTCTTATCTCTGGTTTCTCCACACTTCCACATTTGGGGGATTCTGTGAGGAGATCACTTTGCTCCCTATCTATCTCTCCCTACCTAACCCCACCTGTCCCTTACTCAATTGAATTTCAAGGAACGATGTTAATTTGACTGACTCTTTAGTCAAAAAACAGAAAGGGAGGACTGTCCTTCTCACTGAGGCTTCAGATATTCCTGTCATTTCTGAGCCAGTCCTTGAGTCGCTGGCCTCTCGTTTGGGCTGGCCCCCGCAGCTCTTTGGATTTGAACACTCCTCCATTAACAGTTTCGTTGTCTGATGTCCATCTCCCATCACTGGCCTCTAGGCTCCTTGGAGGTGACCTCCTGGTGTCTAGTAGCATGAAGAGGGCAATTGATTGATTCTGTGTATACAGGGTCAGCTGAAGAGAAATTCAGGAGTGAGTCCTCAAAACGTAAAAGAAGAAATAATCCCCTTGCTGCTTTTATCCTGTCCCCTTATTGTGCCCTTTCTCTCTCTCTCTCTTTTAAGATTTATCTAAGAGAGTGAGAGAGAATGAGAGTGAGCAAGCATGAAAGGGGAAGGTCAGAGGAAGAAGTAGACCTCCCCACCGAGTGGGGAGTCTGATGTGGGACTTGATCCTAGGATTCCAGGATCATGACCTGAGCTGAAGGCAGTCGCTCAACCAGCTGAGCCACCCAGGCACCCACTCTCCCTTTTCTACCTCTATCCTCTCCTTCCCTTTCTCCTTGTTCCCTATTAGTTCATTTCCTTCAAATCTCTCCTGCGGTTCTCAGACATGTCCTTAATCTTTCCACCATGAAAATATATTTCCATGTCATTCTACTAATGTCCAATTACTATGTTTGTTACTAAATTGTTAGAGTTAACTGAACACCCCATGCTAGGTACCTGTTTTAGTCACCCAGGAAGCATGCAAATAAATTTCCCAGGAGGTCTGGACCTGTTTTGTTCTGCTTCATCTTGTCGTTTTGTCTTGTTTTGTCTGGACTTCCAAGTTAGAGGATTGAATTAGCCATACCCTTCAACTGATGTCCAAATGCAAAGCTGTTGCAGTCGGCACTTGGGCTAATGTGAAGACTCCACTGGGCCCATGTCTGTAACAGTGCTTGGCAATAATCAGCTCTTTCTGTCGGTATAATAAATGTAATTTAATACACATAATATGTATTATATATAAATAATAGTATATACAGATAATATTATTTTATCTGTATAATTTTCTCTTTCTACTGATAGATTTGAGTATCTCTCTTTTTTCCTTTTTTACCTTTTAATTTAACGTCCAGTTAGTGAACATCTGCTGTAATACTAGTTTCAGGTGTCTCATACAATGAGTCAGTGCTTCTATCCTTTACCCCGTGCCTAGCCTCTACTTCACCACTAGGGTACGGGTCGTCTCTTCTATTCACTGCACTTCATACCGTTTCCCCATTTTCGCACTGAAGCTGCTGTCTGCCTCTTCTTAATGAACAGGATTCCTGATTAGTTTCTTTCAGTTTTAGACATTGCAAATCACTTACTCAATCTGTCATCTGCCTATTCACTTTAAAGATGATGTTCCTTTTTGAAGAGAAATCAATTTATAATTTTATGTAATCAAAATAACAGAATTCTGTCTTAAGGTTTCTGCCTTAGATGTTTTCCTTAAAAGTGTTTCACTATTTAAGCTTGAAAAGATATTATTCTACATTTTTATATCAACAATATATGTCTAAATATCACAGATCCTTTTAATCAGCCCAGATTTCTCTTTTTAAATTATTGTTCCTATAACATGAACCTGAATACTATGTATAACAACCCATTCATTTTATGTTACCAACTTTATTATATATTTAGTTCCTACACATACATTGGTCTTTTCCTGAGCTCTCTATATTCCTCCAAATTTGTTTATTTATTTATTTTTATTGATGCTATAATGTATCAATATATAAACAGCGAAGAGAATGGATAAGGGTCAAGAATATGTTCTTACTTTAAGGCAATATAGAGATATCTAGAAACTGAACAACAGAGCAGATTTTTATTTCATAATGGATAGGAATCTCAAGAATTTATGATTGTTAAGAATATGCACCTAGTCATATCGAAACCCATACCTAATGACTTGAGAGTTAAGATCACGGATTTTAACAAAGGGTAACAGTGACTAATTGGAGTATGTTTATGAGGCAGGCATAATCATATTTGCAAATAAGGTGTTACCTACAAAAGATACAGTCATGGAGTCTAATAGTTATGCGTTAACCAACCAAATAACCACTTAATTGGATAAGTATGTTATTCTATCCATGCTTTATCATATGGATAAAAATCAGATATCTGGCATGTCAATAACATTAGCTCTGAATAATGATAATATTTTTATTGTTATACTCATAAAAATATATTTGTATGCAATTTCTAACTCTGCCATAAAGTGTGTATTAGTTTTACAAACCGAAGTAAATATTATATTTGTAATGGTAGCAGGATCAGGGTTTTTTTCTAGAACATGAATCCCTGGTAAGAAAGGGGCAACCCTGCTGGGACACTTGCATGCATGACCTACACAAGCTCTAAGGATTCTTCAAAAGGTCAGCAAAAATTGTGATTGCCTGAAGATTGCTTTGACCTTTTGGGGCAAGTTTGCAAATAAAAATGTCTAACTTTGTGTCCTCTCAATGAATATTTTCTCATTCCCCTTTTCCCTTTCTTCCTATTATCACTCCGTCTCTTCCTGTCTTCTGTTGTTTCTCTTCACCTCTATCTGCAAGTCTTTTTTGCATCTGGGATTCACATCATTGGTTTACTTTTGTGTCCCCTATTTTGTTCTTTTGATCTCTTCTTCATCACTCCTCTAGTTGGCTTTGTTAGACTCAAGAAGGAAAAGAGATGTAATATTCTATTCATGGAAGCAATAAAAGTATTGCAACCTGACAGATATGGGAATAAGAGAAGGGCACAATTTATAGTAAAATCAGTTGGTACTATTACTTGAAAATGTGGCTGTATGATGAACTAAAAATAGCAGCTCAGTGTTATGGAATAGGATGTGTGTGTCTGCGAGAGAGAGAGAGAAGGATTGCAAGGTTAAGACTAATTACTTAAGGAAGGGCTTTCAAGTACAAACTTCTTTGAGTTCTTGCATGATAAAAATGTCTTTCCATATATACATATACATATATGTATATATACCATCCTGCTTTCATTTCTTTAATGCAATTTAATCTTTTTGCTAGGAGGCCAGCTTTGATCAGATTTACAAAACATTTTCTAATTTTCTAATTTTTAAGTTTCTAATTTGAGTAGTTCTTCCATATTTGCAAATGCTTGTTTACCGATCCTTATTTTTTGTTGGAGCGTTTTGTGGTCATTTTCCTCTGCTTCACTTTTCGTATTTTGGAATGTATCCTCATCATACGGCAAATTTGATTTTAATTTTTAACCTATTTCTGTGGCAGCTTACATGAATGTCATTTTTAAGATGTCTGTAAACGTCATAGATTTTTAATTGACTGGAAATCACAGGTATTTCTATGGCAGCAGTTAGAACTCACTGGGTGAGTTACTGGATTTCATGTCTCAAAAATGCCCGTTCTTTTGGTTCAAGGAGTGCTTTGGGAAGGGGTTGGTATTTTCGCCGATAGCAGGATACTTTTGTTTCCATGTGATTCTTAAATTCTGTCACTTTTTCTCTTCTCCTTTCTTATCCCAGAACCTCAAGGAGCCCCACCCCATTCAAGCCACTATTTTTATTCCAGAATCAGTGTTTTCTCAAGACCACATCCCTGGTCCTACAAACTTCCAAGTCTTTCATTTTAGTTCATCAATCATGAATGTTCTGATCTTCCACGTCTCAGGTCTTTCCCAGTTTGTCCCTATTCAGGGTGGGACCTATTCTCTCTCGTGCGGTATTATATCCCATCACCATTAGGAAACAGGTGCACTTTCCTACTTCTGTGTATCCTCTGCCCAACTTTCTACTCCTGTGTGCAGTGTGAAAATAGCTTTTACTTGTTTACCTGAGTATTTCCACAGTTGAATGTAAGTAAAGTTTAGAGTATCATTTGTCATGGGTTTTGAATGGTTTTATGTGTTCTCAATTTTTAACTATATAATTTTGGAGAATGTGCAAAAAAAAAAAAATGTCAACTTGCTTAACTTCAAATGTCCTATGGGAATCCTAAGTTCTCCCAAAGTTCTTTTATTTTGAATATTAGAAAATCAAACCATTTTCTTATTGAATGAATATTTTGTAATACAAGTGATATCTAGAGTACAAGAATGGATTTTCCTATTATGTATGCATTTAATGAGGATAGTAAAAACACTAGATATTGTCCTTAAAATAGAATATAGTGTTTTTATAGTGAAAGATTTGTGCAAACTTATTTTCAAATGTAAGTTCACATATTTGAATATCACATCCCTAAAATAAGTAAATACATGCATGAATGCAAAAATAAATATCAGATTCTTATAAATTGTAAGAAAATAAACAAAAATATATCTTTAATGCTTGTGACGTAGAAAAACAATCAGTTGCCTCTAGCCACTGGTATAAACATTATTTTTCATGTGGTTTACTAGTTCCTGAATGTCATTATGAATAAGAAGTCAAACAACTGAGAAAGCTATGAAAAATGTAAATTCTCTGTTAGATCTGCAGGAGTTTTGATACCACTGGTCTCTGGGTGAACCCCAGGGTCTTCAGTTATCACAAGGACCAGGGCTCATTGTAGCTGAGAAATATCATCTTATGTTTTGTGTATTATTTTGTTCCTCCCATTCTCATAGCTTTCCTCCACTACACTACTGCACTATGATTCAAAACTACAGAATACATCACATTTTAATTAGTTGTTATCCATTCCCCTAAAATGTACATTACATAAAGGGTCTATTTGCTCCTCATTATATCCCTAATACACAGCGTGATGATTTGCATACTGTAGGCAGTCAATAAGTGTTTATTGTTTATGTGAATGATTGGAAATGACAAAAGCAACCAATGTCAAGCTCTAGATAATCACATTTCAGGTTATGAAAATCAAGACTGATTGAAAATTTTAATGTAATATATAGTGTTCATTTATCTATTTTAATATATATTTCTTATGCTACCCATCCAAGGAAATTAAGTTATCAAACTGCTTATAAGTTCTGAAGAAAGGAACATTAGAATGTAGAAGGAATTATTTTAAGGACTCTTTCAAAGTCATCTAAACTTTTTCACTTTATGAGAAAACAGAAACACCCACAACCAGCCAATTCCCCTGCCTTTAAATTATAATATTATTGAAATCAATATTCAGAAACCTTGCCTCCTCCTACTGCTGCTTATACCTTTCTTTTCCATTGTCAGTGATGTTCTGTTAGTCCTGTATCCAGTGGGTCTTAAATATCTTTTCCACATCATCCATCAGCAATAATCCTTTCTTCCAGCAGATAAATATGGATTAGCTCTTATGTTCAAGATTTTTAAAAAATGATGCTAATGGCTCCAACCATGGTGAATTACTATAATTTAACAAAAGAGATTTATATTTGCTGCATCCATTACTGGTCTTTTCTTCCAACAGACAAATATGGATTAGTTTTATGTGCAAGATTCAAAAAATAATGCTAATGATTCTATCCATTGTAAATTGCTGGAATTTAATGAGAAATAATTATATTTGCTGCATTCATTTCTGATCATCCGCTATGTTTAGGGACTTTACAAGCACCAGTCCATTTATCCTTCAATACAGCTCTGCAGTGAATATATAACCATCTACAACAGACTCATGAGGTCATTGAAATTCAGACAGCATTAACTTGCAATAAGATTCTACAAACGGGCATTTGTATTTTCATTAATTACAGAACTTGTAAGTTGTCCTTCTTAAAGTTATATTAAGCAAATGAGAGCATATTTGGCACAGAGGCAAGTCTTAAACTTCAGGTAAAATTGCCAGAAATCTTTATTTTCATCATTTACTAAGAAATTTGTGGCTGGAGCTCTCCCAGGTTTAAGTCTCAAATCTTATTTACGAGAGTTTCTTGGGCATGAATTACACATCCAGGCTTCACTATTAAGGTGGCAGTTCTTATCCTTCCTCATCATAAGTTTAATTAGAGGGCATTTTATGTCCCTTTTCTTTTGACATTAGTTTTGACACCCCCTTTCTCAGTTCTAGGTTTTTCAAAAATTCTTCATAACCAGTATCTCCCACACAAGGTAACTCTGATATGTTGTGTATAAAGACCATGCCTACCCATAATGCACTGCAATTGCTTAACCAACATTAACTTTCAATAAAATACTCTCTCCTCTCCAATTGTACAGCACTTCAGAAATCATGGGAGACTATGTTCTCCTGGTTCCAGAAAACTAGTTAGTAGATTATCTCCTTCCCCATCCAAGAACATGTTTTTTTTTTTTTTTTTTTAAAGATTTTATTTATTTATTTGACAGACAGAGATCACAAGTAGGCAGAGAGGCAGGCAGAGAGAGAGAGAGAGAGGGAAGCAGCCTTCCTGCGGAGCAGGGAGCCTGATGCGGGGCTCGATCCCAGGACCCTGAGATCATGACCCGAGCCGAAGACAGCAGCCCAAACCACTGAGCCACCCAGGCGCCCCGAACATGGGTTTTTGATGTACTTTCTTTCTTTGTGAACTTTTCAAAACAAAGAATAACTTATTTCAACCCTGCCTTACCCAGATCGTCCAAGCACCACTTAACCTGAACTTAATTAATTGGTCTTTCTCCCCCTCTTGGCCTACTAAATATGTTCCTCTTTCTTCTCATCCTTGATTAATGAGCACAAATAATACCCATGCATTTTCATAGTGGCAATAAAACTCATAGGTATTTTATAAATAGCTCATGATTCATTATAGCTCAGTGTTGTGCAAACTTTGGATCCTTCTGAGTCTCTGAGGTATGGGTCTAGACCAACTGAGCATTGAGATGAAGAAAGGGCATCACATCTCTGTTTTGTCTGTAGATTATATGATTGATGTATAAATCGCAGCCACTGCCCAACACCTTCTGTAGAAGCACGTATTGCTCAGACTTCGGATTGAATCACAAACTCCCACAGATGGCAGTGTTTTTCTATGTCCAGTGCTTTCTATCCCAAAAGGACAAGATACCCTTTTTTTCTCCCTAAAGCTTAGGGTGAGAACCACTATATCTAATTTCTGTTTCGTTGAACACCATTGACACCAGAGATCCGGAGCTCATTTGCACTGCAGTTTTTTCTTTCACTTTGATGTGGGCCTTTCCCATCTCTGACCTGAGAAGAAATAACTCCCCTTTCATGTAGCAAAATTAAATTCTAGTAACAATGTCTACAGCTTCCACACAGAAACATCCTATCCCAACTACCCATTCTACAGATATGAGATTTGGGGAGGTGTCCTGAATGTTGTGAATTCTCATAAAGTGAAACAAATAGAAACGAATTCCCATATAATCAAATCCTAGACCTGGAAGATAACGGAGAACCTCAGTGGTTGATGTATCAGAAGGAAAAATTATGTGAGTTCAAGATTGTATATGTATGCAAGTAATATGAAATTGTTATTTTTTCAAAATTGTCAACTCAATCTTGCTTCATGATTTTAGCACTTTCAACTTCTACTGAGAATGTAGAAATCTGGAACACTGTTTTCACCACCACCACCACCCCCACACACAGAAATCTGGGTAATCTGTAACTTTCATCAACCTTCAAGAATGCTGAGGGCAAGACAATCAACTAAGGAAGGGTAGCATCTCCAAAGAAACATGGAAGTAATGACATGTTTATCTGGAGCTGACATGGGACAATATGTGAGCTGGTTTAAAACAAACAAACAAACAAACAAAACTTTGCTAAAGTTTATAGTGAATTATTTAAGTCTATGTGTGAGCTAGAATCAGAGTGTACACTAGTTGTAGTCAGGGCAGTCACAGGAGGCTATACACCTGCTCAAAGCCATTTTTCCACAGACCTTACCACACACTTCAGGGGAAATATTGGAGGCAGGGTGATATATAAAAGAAAATCACCTTTGTGGTGCATGTAGGAGGGAAGGGAATGGAAGCACCCATGGAAAATCCCAAAGAAGGTCCACAAAGGCCCTTCACTCCTATCTCTCCTATGGTACAAAAACAAAAGCTTGTTGGGAGAGGGTTGTAGAACTGCTCTGTTTTAATGTTCCCATTGAAAATCTATTGTAGCTGTGGTAAGGGAGGTGGGTAGGAAGCAGGGATTGAAGGAGCAAGAAGGAAGAGCTCTACCCTTGCTGAAGGACAGGAAAATACCCACATACTGAGAGAGCCATGTGGCCTTAATCTCTGAAAAGTCAGCCTTGCTATGAATAGAGGCATTGCACTGGGATTGTGGCTGAACCAAAGTGTTTCTTGGGATACAATATCTTTTTCCCATCTCTGCATTATTTTAAGTTTTCATTTGAATTCCAGTTAGTTAGCATACAGTGTTCTATTAGGATCATGTGTACAATACAATGATTCAACACCTCCATTCAACATCTTGGTTCTCATCATGAGTGAACTCCTTAATCCCCATTACCTGTTTTATCCATCCCCCTACCAATTCCCCCTCTGGTGACCAGCAGTGTGTTCTCTAGAGTCGAGAGTTGGCTTCTTGGTTTGCCTCTCTTTCTCTCCCCCGACCCCACTTTGCTCACTTGTTTTGTTTTCTAAATTCCATATATGAATGAAATTATATGGTATTTGTCTTTCTAAGACTGATGCATTTCTCTTAGCATAATACTCTCCAGCTCCATCCATGTCCTTCTAAATGGCAATATTTTATTCTTTCTTATGGCTGATATTATTTATATAGATCAATCGATCGATCAATCGTTCGATCTAGATATATAAATAATATCAGCCATAAGAAAGAATGAAATATTGCCAATATTGCCAGATAGATAGATAGATCTATCTATCTATCTATACCAATATCACCTCCCCTTTATCCATTCATCAATTGATGGACATTGGGTTGTTTCTATAATTTAGTGATTGTAGTTGCATCCCTTTGAATTAGTATTTTTATATCCTTTGGGTAATATCTTTATACTTTGGGTAAATACCTATTACTATGGCAGCTGGCTCATAATATAGCTCTATTTTTAACTTTTTGAGGGACCTTGATACTGTTTATCACAGCAGCTGTACCAAATTGCATTCCCACCAACAGTGCAAGAGGGCTTCCCTTTTCTCCACATTCTTGCAAATACTTGTTGCTTCTCGTGCTGTTGATTTTAGCCATTCTGACAGGTGTGAGATATAACTTATTGTAGTTTTGATCTGTATTTCCTTTATGATAAGTGATTTTGGAGATTCCTGTGTCTTTGGAGATCTGTGTATCTTTGAAAAAAATGTATGTTCATGTCTTCTGCTCATTTTTAAATTGGATTATTTGAAGTTGGGTGTTAATGTCTTTTATTAACATATAATGTATTATTTGCTTTGGGGGTATGGTCTGTGAATCATCAGTCTTACACAATTAACAGCAGTCACCATAGCACATACCCTTCCCAATATCCATCACTCAGCCACCTTATCTCTACATCCCCACCGCCAAGCAACCCTCACTTTGTTTCCTGAGATTAAGAGTCTCTCATGGTTTGTCTTCCTTTCTGGTTTCCTCTTGTTTCAATTTTCCCTCCCTTCCCCTATGATCCTCTGTCTTGTTTCTCATTGAGAAACAAGATATCTTCATTGATATCCTCAGTGATAAGAGGAATCTCTGAGATTCAGAGATTCCTCTTATCAGAGAGATCATATGATAATTGTCTCTCTCTGATTGACTTTTTTCGCTTAGCATAATACACTCTAGTTCCATCCACCTCGTTGCAAATGACAAGGTTTTATTTTTGATGGTTGCATAGTATTTGTGTGTGCGTGTGTGTGTGTACACCACATCTTCTTGATCCATTCATCTGTTGATGGACATCTAGGATCTTTCCATCGTTTGGCTATTGTGGACATTGCTGCTGTAAATGTTGGGGTGCACATGCCCTTTTGGATCACTACATTTGTATTTTTGGGGTAAATACCTGGTAGTGCACATCCAGGGATTCTTAAGCCTCATTCTAATTTTTTTAAGTGCCTTTCAGGGAGTGGGGTTTGCTCATGTTTTAATACAAAACAATGACAATTAAATTAATAAGTTTTGTGTATCTTTAAATTGTATTCCAATTAGATTATTTTGTTAGGAATCTAAGAGGAGATTAATGAACTTGTTTATTAAATGTCCTGTATTTTCAGTACACTCTCCAATTAATCAATTTTTTCAGCATTTTTTTTTAAATGCCTCCTATGTTTCAGGCACGAATAGAATTGGTGGATAAGATACTTATGCTTCCTATTACCACTGGAATTTTGAGGTGCTGGGAGAGGAAAATACAAATATACATAATTATTGAAATAATTCAGTGCAATGCATACTAAGAAAAAGAAGTCTGACAATAATACAAATTTGGATTTAAGATAAAAAATAATGTTATGTTTAATCTTCTGTGAGAGAATATGACATTCCATATTTATTTGGAGTTCATGTAATGGTTCTATAGTTTACTCTTGCATTGGTTGTGATACTATGTGGCTCTGCAGCAATGGCATTCAGGGGTTTGTGTTCCAAATTTCTGTTTCTTGTTTAATCAAGTGTGGAAATTTGTGTCTTTCTAGGACTTTCTTCATTCATCCAAATCATAAAATTATTGGCAAAATCTGTTTAAAATTATCTCTTTTTTAAAAATTTAAGCTCACCTTACTTAACATATAGTGTAGTATTGACCTCAGGAGTAGAATTTAGAAATTCATCACTACAAATGACCCAGTGCTCATCCCCACAAGTGCCTCCCTTGATGTCCATCACCCAGTTACTCCATCCACCACCCACCACCCCTCCAGTAACACTTCCAGTTTTCTTAACTACAGAGTATCTCATGCTTAAAATAAGCTTTCATATGTCATTTTCATTCATCTGTAAGGATGATACTTCTTTCATTCCTCATGTTGATAATTTGTGCTGTTTCTAGTGCTTTCTCCAGTGTCTGCAAGATTTGTCTAGCATGAGGATTAATTATTTTAACAATTTCAAAGAATCAACTTTTGGTTTTCTACTTTTTTCTTGTTCTATTGTTTTATTCTATCATTTTCTGCTCTTTATTGTTAATTCAATCATGCTTACAGCTTAATATAATCCTAATTTAATTTTTGCTGCACTGAAATTTGCATGATTAGATTAGTTTTCTAGGTATTTAAGTAAAAACATTTCTTCTAAGAAACTACTTGAACTGCATCTCACAAATTTTGGTGTGTGCTTTTATTTAGGTTGAAATAATTTCTAATATACTTTGGCCCACACGTTTTTTTGAAGCATGTAAATTAGTTTCCAAATATTTGTAGAGATCCATAACAAGTATTTATATTACTAATTTATAATTCATTTTTGTTTCATTCAGAAAACACATTCTGATTTCAATTCTTTAAAATATATTGAGGAATATTTTATGTGAATATTGCATCGAACACTTAAAAAGAATGTATATTCTGCTATCATTGCAATAATTATCTTACTAATATAATTTCACTAAGGATTCCATGCAAGACTGAGAAAGGAATTGCTCCCCCCACACACACTGTTAGGAGTTGTCTCTAAGCTTCAGTTTTTCCTTTGTCGAAGCCCACCAAGTGCATTTTCAGACCATTTTATTCATGCACAGGGCACTACAATCCCATGTCTTAAACCTGGGTGTTATAGAACCTAAATCTTTTTTAACTGAATTGACTTCTTCCCCATTCCTTCTTCTTTGGGGACTGTACTTTCTGGTTTTAGTTATATGGAGTTTGTTAATCTCCCTTTCTGATTCAGATTGTATATCCACTATCTCATCCAAATTTTGAGACATTATCTCTGTAGGAATTCACATTCAAGCATTTATTCACCTTCTTCAATCAAAGAAAACAAAGGGGAGGTTTACACTTGTCTTTGTTTCTTTCTCCTCCACCAGTCTATAGGTATCAGAATCCCACCAGGGAAGAGAGGCGGAAAACCAAGACTGCTCACATTGGATTCCCACTCACCCATGGGCATTTTGTTCTTGAAAACATAGGTTTGTTCCATCCTTATAAACAATCCATCAACAAGGGGCAGTTTATTAAAACCTGACATGTGAGATGTACCCAGACCATAAAGATAAACAGAGCTAATGAAATGAAACAAATTATTGTAACAAACTGTCCAATATCTAAAAACTTCATGCTGAGCCACAAGTGACAGATGGAGAACATTTTCACTTTAATATCATTGAACAGCTGAATTTACCAACTATAACTTTAATATAATTTTAGTTGGATATAATTTTGGTTGGAATTCAAGACAATTAAAAGACAGAATGTCTTTTAATTCCATGCTTGCCTGGACTTTCCTTGTCCTGACCTTGGGAACTGCATAATCTCTTACTCAACAGAAAGTTCTATCTTCCTGGCAACTGTTCTAAGATGACCCCGAGGTCATCAGCCACTAGTGGTATATGATCACTTTCCCTTGAATGGGGACAGGAACGGTAAACATAATGGGATACGAACCCCTTTCCTTAAATGATATTATATAAGACTATTATAGTAGAACTCAAGGATATTCTCCTGTTGACTTTTAGGAAGTAACCTACTGTACTATGACTGATCCACATAGCTAGGATTTGAGGACAGTTCCTAGGTGATGAAAGTGACCCCAGCAAAATCTTAATTTTACAATTTTATAACTTTTTACAATTTCTGCAATTTTACAACTGCAAGAAACTGAATAATGCCAACAACCTAAAAAGGCTTGGGAGAGAACCGTGAGTCTCAGATGAGATTGCAGTTGTAGCTAATGTCTGGACTTTAGCCTCCTGAGAAACTAGCAGAAGACCCAGGTCACCTATTTCTGAAACCTGACCATTGGAAACGGTGAGGCAATAAATGGATACTGTATTGTTTTAGGCAGCTACATTTGTGGTGATTTGCTATGCAGCATTAGAAAAGCAACACAATCTTCCTGCATTTTATGCCATATTACCTACCCTAAATTTAGAAAAGTATCTCCAATACCTAAAATGGTGAAATGCCGATCTTGAACTAGTAATTTTACAAACCCCATGTGAAAATACAGTCTGGGGTTTTCATACATCTCAAATACTTAGACAATAAGAACTGAGTATAATCCATGATAATTTAATATAAAATATTACAATCTAGTTAACATTTATTTTCTAACTTAATGTTTTATGTTTATTTTATCTCCTTAGCTATTACATAAACTAGTTTCAGCCATTTTACATATGATATGTGATTTCTACTGCTTTACAATTCAACTCATAATGTCCTAATTCAAGTATAGAATAACAAAATCAGCACTACCTATTCTTTTGAAATTTCTAAGCAAATTTAGATGACAGGTGTAGAAATTGCATGACTAATTCAGAGGGTATGGGATTGGAAAGCTGTATACTAGTTGGCCCATATGATATTTCCATCTCATTCAATTCAGATAGCAGAGCCCTCAGAATCACCTTTTATTAGAAAAATGTTTGAGGACTGATATAAATTTGAATAAATGGCAAAGCAATTTGTCATAGATCAAAGTGCCTTTCCTCTTTTCCTACTGAGGCATTTAAAACCTTCTTGAATGTTTGTTTATCAGTTTCATTCCATGGGTATACCATAGCATGGTAAAGCATCGGGGAAACAAAATATAGCACTTAATAAGTACTTTAGCATACTTGCAAGCTATAAATTGAATTATTTGTCTAAATAAGTTTCTCTGATTACAAAGGGAAATAAATATCCATTGTAGTGAAAATGGAAAATACAGATAAACAAAATAAAGTGATAGCAGTACCTCTAGAACTCTCTTTTAAACCTTAGTAATTTAGAATATATCTGTAAGACATTTGAAAATAAAAAAATTATACATTAAAAAATAAAGGCATTGTTTACATTTACATATTTTTATTATAGTAAAATTGAAGTCTTTAAATATAACATAACATTATTTATTTTATCCTAGGTTAATTATTGGCAAATACTTTAAAATATCTTACTTCTTTCTAGTATGGTATTTATAACAAAATATGTAAGAATATTTTCTGGCCGTTTTCTTTTTGTTCTTGTTTTAACTACGTGTGCATTTCTCTGTGACTGAACATTTAGAAGTTTAAGCTGTGTAGTAAAAGCAATTGACCTACTGTTTTTTGTCTTTGGTTTCACATTTAGAAAAACTTTTTCTGTCACAAAAGTATACAAAAAGTTTTAGCAATTTTACCAAAATAATCAGTACATGGAAATCCCTTGAAAAACTCTCACCAATCCTTTAACCAGTAAGTTCAATATTTACAAGGCATTTCATTGACAGGGTATCTTGCTGTACTGTCCTGAGAAATGGGCTACAAATTCATTTTTCCTTCACAACCACAATGTTGCGTGTGTGTGTGTGTGTGTTTTGTTTGCTGTTGTTGTTTAAATCTTTAAGTTTTTGATGAATGTGGAATCGAACTTGTCTATTTTTATAAAGTGATAAACCTAGAGTTCTTCCCTCACCGATATTTTTTTTTAATTTTGTGTTTTTTGCTTGTTTAAAGAAAGATTGAATTCCAAACCCTCTTTCTAGTTCAAATTTACTAAGTATTATGGAAGGCCTAATAGTCTGATTTTATATTTATGTTTAATGTATTCTTTCTCAATATTTTGCTTGCATTGCTAGTAAGTACTAGAGGGGCTCTTAAAGCAGTGCCAGAGAACTCTTCTAAATCAAAGAGTTGTTACAAAGACCTGCAGACTCCAATTTTTCCCCCAATCCTGTAGACCGAGCAGAGGCCCAGAGAGTCTCTTAGAATCATGTCAGGATGAGAATTAACAAAGGACACTAGGCTTCTGAATGACTCATGGTCTCCCTGATCATTGTTTCATATTATTTTATTTATTTATTTTTTTAATTTTAATATTCCTCATATAAAAACAAATCTCGGGGCACCTGGGTAGCTCAGTCGGTTAAGCCTCTGCCTTATGCTCTGGTTGTGATCCAGGGTCCTGGGATCAATCAGTCAAGTCCTGCTTCAGGAGTTGGCTTCTCTCTCTGTCCTTCCACCTCCTTGAGCACATGTGCGTGCACATGCGCTCCCTCTATTTCTTAAATAAATAAAAATCTTAAAAAAAAAAAAAGACCTCTAAGCATATTGTATAACATATAAAACCTTGTAAAACAGACTAAAAAGAAAAATCCATTATAAGCCTATTGCCCAAAGACAACCATGCTTATCAGCGGCCAGTCTTTGGAGAAGGCAGGTAAGGAAAATCGTCATGCAATAATTTTGGTAGGTTCTTACAATGCTAGGAATTATTGCCATTGTAATCATCATCTTTACTGTTATTACTCTTCAAATTACTTCCCATTATCTGGAATTGTATGACAACAAAAAAAGAAAATATTTTCTTTTGTGTTTTAGAGGCTGTTTTGTTTAAATTAAATCTTATAAATGAATATCACGGTCAGCCTTCCCTAATTAATCCTTGCCCAATTTATTTACCTCTGGTTTATTTATCTCTGGTTCTTAATATAGTTTTTCTAAGTTATAAAATGTCCTCTGGAAATATTTTGAGAAGAAATGTTCACCTTTGGCGTACCTGGGAGACTCCGTCAGTTAAGCATCGACTTGATTTCAGCTCAGGTCCTGATCTCGGGGTTGTGGGATCAAGCCCCAAGTCCTGCTCTGTGCTTAGCAGGGAGTCTTCTGGAGATTCTCTCTTCCTCTCTCTTTACCCTCCTCCTGCTCAGGCTCTCTTTCTCTCTCAAATAAATCTTTTAAAAAAGAAGAAGAAATGGTCACTTTTTAAAAAAGATTTTATTAACTTGACAGAGATCACAAGTAGGCGGAGAGGCAAGCAGAGAGAGAGGAAGGGAAACAGGCTCCCTGCTGAGCAGAAAGCCCGATGTGGGGTTCAATCCCAGGACCCTGAGATCATGACCTGAACCGAAGGCAGAGGCTTAACCTACTGAGCCACCCAGGGCCCCAGAAATGGTCACTTTTTAGAAGTTCATGAAGGCTGGCTAATTTCACAGAATGGCTACTTGGTAAGAAATATATTTAAGATGAAGGACGGAATTGCTTGTATATAAAACCTGGAAACATGAAGCTCCTGAAAATATATTACAAACTTAGCATGATTCCATACTAGTCAAACACCTATTGAACTAAAGCACAAAAATGCCTAATCTCTTATAGTAATATGAGAATAAACAGAAGCTCCAATTGATCTTAAACTTGTACCTGCATTATGGAGCACAAAAGCTATTTTCATAAACTACTTGAAGTTTGTTTATGGATTACAGAAAATAGGAGTTTCCAACCCTATAAGCAGTAAACTATTCTTTGTTTTAATTAGATGTTGCTTTCAGTGAAATCCCTTTAAAAATTAAATGCCATCTTTTCACTAAGTCCATATAGCACCCAGTGTAACACTAATCCCTAATTTGAAAGAAAAGAAGACTCGAACATTTATACTATATGTATGAAAAGTCTTCTTTATCTAATTAAAATTTGATACTTAGGGTAACGTAAGAAAACTACTTCAGCCATGTAGATATAATTATGTGAGGTCATTTGTCACTGGTTCTATAATCTTCACAGAAATTAATAGGCTCAGATTCACAAAAACTTCCGTTAAATGTGAGGTACATCATAAATCTTTAAAAAAATTAAGTTTAAAATTAATCTCCTTCCTAATAAATCAAATCTGATTTTCTTATATTCACTGGTTCTCACCCATCCTCCTTTCTTCTGCAAGAGCCAGTCTCTATTTAAAAAAAAAAAAAAAAAGTCAGTTACTCAATTGCTATTTATGAAAAATTACAAGACCAGGGCCTGCAGAGTGCTATGAATAGGCTACATTTGGTATCTCCTGGTCTTGAGATTAGACATGAGAATCCCATCAATCATATATGCCACTCAGCCTACATTCCTGCAACTTTTTTTTCTCTCTCAGTGGCTGTAGGTACCCTAACTGCATGAGCAACAGCTATTGCTTTACGGACCTGAATTCTTAATGCAAACGATGTTGGCTATCGGCAGTGACATGAAACTTCATCACTCTTGAGCAAGTGTTCCAAATGGAAAGTCATCTATTAGTTGTGTGACCTTGGTTAGTACGTAACTTCTGTTCATCTCACTCAACTCTTCATTTATGTATTTAACAAATATGTATGTGTGTATGAATCTATTTACCTATCTACTGAGAGAGAGAGAGAGAGAGTCAGGAGCAGGAAGAGGATGGAACATAGTTATGTGTTGAGTACGACTGCGGGCTCTGGAGAGAGAAAAATAAACAGAGAACAGAGAAACACCCACTCTCCTTGAACATGGCAGCTGATGAGGGCTGCTATCCCTGGAGAAAAATAATCTTGGAAAGGGTTGATTACTTGAATGGCTATGACCAGTTGTGTATTGGAGCTTGAAGAATGTCCGGGGAAAGTGTGCTGAGAAAGTGATGAACACTTGAAGACACCAAATGAGCCCCAAATTTCATTGAACTTATAAAATAGGTAGGATAATGTGACCAAGCTTGTTTTTTCCCATTACTTGTCTTAGGAATGTCACTCTTTTAATAGAGATATATAACCAACCAACCGATATTTTCTATCTTTATATTTATATTTCCTGAATTACTATCCCTTCTGGCATTTACCACCTGTCTGCACAAAGTGAATGACTATATGAATAGATGAGACCCTGTGTGGTGTTTCACACATTAATTATAAACAGTAAAATCTGAGGTAACAACATGTGTGATTTGGGATTTACTGAAACTAGTTTCCTTTGAACATGTAATAGAAGACGCGCTAATTTTTTTCCCAGTGAATTATCACTCTTGGCATTCCTGGCACCCTGAAAGTCCTATTTTAATAACATCTGCTTCTAATCATTCTAACTAGAGAAAGCCCCCAAAAATATTCGCTGGAGATCTGTGGAGTACAAATGTACAGACCGTATTGTGCTTTGGACATAGCAAGTCCAGGAAAATCTTGTCTTCACCTTCACTGAGTTTTTGAATTCACTCTGTGATGGAAAACTTAACCACATTGCAAGGCAGATTGCAATCAATGTGAGACCATGGGCTCAATGTGCCTTAAAAAGCAGAAGGATCATTGGAGGGCAGGACACAGGAAGACAGGGTAAAGCACATACTTTGCATCATACATACATCACTGAAGAATTATTAGAAATCAGAAAGAAAATGGTCAGCTGATAAAACAGTCCAGCCTAAAGAAAAAAATGTAAGCAAAGGAAATCATGGTCTCTCTTCATTATAATCTTTTCTGTTGTCAAATTATTGTTTTCAGGATGAAGATCCTGGATTCACTAACGTGATATCCTACTGATGGTATTATGCTAACAAGTCAGGCATTCATTTATTTTCCTTGCCATTCAGTTCAAGAAGCATAAACCAGAAGAGTAGTCCCCCTGATTTTCCAGAGGGTTCTTTTCTTCTGAGCTGCAATATATCACAGTCTATAAAGGATTCTGTATTCCGTAATTCAGAAGGAAGTTCCTCCACAGGGGCTTTCAATATGCTTTTTATGTTGGCTTAGAAGAAAGTATCCACTTGCCTACTTTCTTCCTGATCTTGCAGGTTCTCGAGGTGTCTTTCATGACACCAGTGTTTTGCATCTTGCTACCATCTGACTTTCTACTCACATCACCAGATCTAGGAGGAATCCCACCTGCTTGGATTCTGCCTATAGGAGCCTGTTTCAGGAAGCAGTCTCATCTTGGGGGCCTGTTGGTGCTGCTGCTGGCCCCACAGTCTCAACTAACCTTTTTTTTTTTTTTTAAGATTTTATTTATTTGACAGACAGAGATCACAAGTAGGCAGAGAGGCAGGCAGATAGAGAGGAGGAAGCAGGCCTCCTGCTGAGCAGAGAACCCTATGTGAGGCCTGATCCCAGCTCCTTGAGATCATGACCCAAGCCGAAGGCAGAGGCTCAACCCACTGAGCCACCCAGGTGCCCCTCAACTCACCCTTTTAATTAAAAGGGTTTTACTAGAGTTTCCTCTAGTTACTACACAGATTTTTTTTCACAGAAGAAAAAATCAATTGTCAGTCATCCTCGTCCACCTCATTAAATCCATTCCATTCTATGCTATAGTTCCAGAAAGTTTTCTGTCTTTGAAAGGCATCATTTTTAGTTTTTCAGCACTGCACACATCTTTTCCCCTTATAATTTCTGAAAATTTTCCAAAAGATTTGAGACATGTAGAGTTAGTATATCTCGAGTATATTGTTTTTAACATATACCATACCCCATTTTTAAGTAAGAAACCAGGCATGAGTGAAAATGCCAAGACACTGAGTATTCCAATAGCACTCGTCTGTCATAAAACACAAAGAAAGGAAACACATGTTATCCAAACCCTAAACAAATGCTTCTTGAAAATTACCTCAGTGACAGGTATTATTTTGTGCCAAGAATTCAATAAAGAACTGCATGTGTTCTTGTCATCTACCTCATATGGTCTAGAAAGGAAGAAGGGATAATAAACGTATTCTATATTATGAAAAGGTGAGTGGCTGGAATTAAGGCATATTCCAAATGATGCATAAGAGACAGTTTTCATTTCAGTCTCTGGGATTTGGAAGTAGGTTGAGTAACTGTGAGATGTTACAGGCTGCTTCCACTAGAAACCTAACAAGAGAGCAAGATTTTAATATGTCCTGAAACTCTACCTGACAATGGGACAAAAGAGTTGGCCACTCACTGACCCTGTTCCATGCTCTGGCCTTCTGGCATGTCAGTCATCTGGGGGAGACTGAGTTGTGGACACTGAAAGTCTGATCTCCAAGATAAAGTATCCGTACTTCAGCCAGTCAGGGCATAAAAGAATTTGTATTGCTGTTGTGCTCAACATTGGGAAACTAATACTATGAACAAGCACAGCCTGACTTCAAGAAGCTTGTTAGCGTGAAGGGTGCAGAAAAGTAAGCCAACAGTACAACCATTGTATAGGAGAAACTATCTGATGGGGATGTCAGAATGAATGGGATTTAACTGCTTAGAGAATATTTTCTGAGGTAAATGCCATCTCAACTAAGGAATATGGATTTGTAGACATTATAGGGGTAGGTGAGATTGAAGAGGTGAAACGTTTTCTACAGTGGGAAGTAAGTGTACCACTGTTTCCTGTAGCTAGTTAATGATAGTACCATGAGAGCAGAGTTGATGAATGAGGGGTTGATGAAAATTAACCAGTGCCTTGTAAGCCAAAGTTTGGCCATTATCCAGGGGAAAAACAATAGTCATTAACACATGTCAACAGAATTCTTCTGTGGAGGGGAAGATTAGATGCTGCTAGCTTCTCCATATTTAAATTTCTTCAGATAAGTAAATACAACATTCCTTAGCATAAATAAACCACCATCTTTCTCCAAAGACTTACAACCAGTCTATGTGCTAGGATGTCTTAAAAGATCTCTTTCAAATTCCAGGACAGCTTTTCCTGATCTCATCAAATAGGTATCATATCTTCTTATAAAATTCCATAGAATGTTTTACTTTCTGTTATGATAATTTATATTTCAACCTACCGAAAATTTTATCTTTTGAACTATCCCCTATTTCCATAACACCTTATACAGTGTTTTTTTAAAATATTAGATTCCAAAGTAATGTTTAACTAACAGATAAATAAAGAAACTATGGAAAGAAAGGAAGGGGCAGGTGGGAAGTCAGAAAGGGTAGAAAGGAGAGAGCAATACATTTCTAGATAACATATATTCTACAACATAGAATTTCATCTAGTTACTGAAATCGGTCAGTTATTTTAGACACAATTCATCTTATTAAATTTATTGTGTTGTCTATGTTGCTTCATGGTTATACAATACCCCCATCATTATGTCACACTTTTAATAACATGAATCTCTATCTTGATCACATTCAAAGGTATCATTTTGCTTCCATTATTCATTAGCATTCATTCTCTAGTCTCATTCTTTTGAATTATTTATAAGAATAATAACTTCCTTATTATTCTGCTTACAAATTTTGGCATACTTCTTGTTATTTTTTTTCTTCAAAAATCTCATTTACATATCTCCATTATAAATCATATATTATGTATAGCTAGACAAATTTTAGTTAGATTTTTCTTAATTATAGTATTGTAGGATGATCCAAGTTAGTCAAACTCTTATAAATTTTAAAAGTTTAGCTACTTTATCTTTTTTTTTACGATTTTATTTATTTATCTGACAGAGAGAGACACATCAAGAGAGGGAACACAAGCAGGGGGAATGGGAGAGGGCTTCTGGCTAAGCAGGGAGCCCAATGCAGGGCTTGATCCCAGGACCCTGGGTTCATGACTTGAGCCCAAGGCAGAAGCTTAATGACTGAGCCATCCAGGCACTCCAAAAATTTAGCTACTTTATATATCATTTAAATGTAAACATTTTATCATTTAAATTTGTTAATATATGTATGACAGACTTTATAGAATCTTCACAAAATAATTTTTGTCTTCTCCTAAATGATAAGATCATCTATTTGGTATAACAAAAACTACAATTACAATTCTGCTTGTTAACAATTTTCTGCAGAATCATGCAAAATACTATTGTCTTAATTTTAGTAAATTCTCTTTTAAAAACATTTTGTAAATATTTTATACCTAATAAACATGACAGATAGTTTAGAAATCCTTGTATTTTTATGAAGTGAAATTTTAAAAATTTAGCTTAGATCTGATAAGGCCTTACCTTTGCTTTATTACTTAATATAACCCATGTTATCATTAATGCTCAAATTCATTTTGGGTTCATTAAAACATACTTCTTATTCACTTCACAGTTTGATGAATGTAAGCAGGAGCGGATGGACTTCTGCTTCCAGCAATAGTTCAGGAACACATATATTTTCTAACTCACGTTTATACCTATTCCGTAAGGAAATGGGAACAATAAAAAGGCAATCACACGTGGGGTTTTTATGACTCAGTCCAGAGAGGGCACACATCACTTCTGTTTATGTTTTATCAGACAACATCTTTAGCACGTGGCCTCAAACAAATAAAGGAGCCTATGAGATGTCTTCAGGGTGAGACCCAGAAGAAGGGGGAACACAGTCATTGAGGAAGAAAGCTCTCTTTGTCACAATATTGGACATTTGTTTCTTTATTAAAATGGCAAGTGTTGGAACCAAGTGGTGGGTATTAAGGAGGGCACGTATTGCAGGGAACACTGGGTGTGGTGCAAAAACAACAAATACTGTTACGTGATAAGAAATTAAAAAAAGAAAAGAAAAGATATATGAAAAAAAAAAAAAGGCAAGTGTTGACATTTCTTAAAAACATATAGTACAGGGCACCTGGGTGGCTCAGTGGGTTAAAGCCCCTGACTCTGGCTCAGGTCAGGATCCCAGGATCCTGCGATCCTGCAATCAAACTCCCTGTTGGCCTCTCTGGTCCTCGCTCCTCTCGCTCTGCCTGCCTCTCTGCCTACTTGTGATTGCTGTCTGTCAAATAAATAAATAAAATTATATATATATATATATATAGTATATTATATATATATATATAAATTATATATATATATATAGTATATTATATATATATATATATATATATAGTACATATTTTTAACATTATAGCAAAGTTTTTAGTTTAGAATAGTTTTCAAATACTAAATTGTAGCAAAGAGAGTACAGAGGGTTCCCATATATCACACATCTGGTCTCCCCTATGCTTAAGACCTTGCATTTGTATGCACATTTTTTTTACAATTAATAAACTAATATAAAAAATTCTTATTAATTGAAGTTCATACTTTATTCAGATTTCTTTCATTTTTACACAATGCACTTTCTTTTTCTTCCAGAATTTCACCTAGGGCATCAGGTTACATTTGATCACTGTGTCTCCTCTGGCATCACTTAATGGGGAATATTTCTCAGACTGTTCCTTGTTTCGTACGACCTTTGTGAAGTAGACTCATGTATTTGTAGAAAGTCCACCTATTTGAATTTTTCTTCTTTTCTCATGATTAAGCCAACGTTACAGGTTTCTGGAAGTAAGAACACACATGTAAATTGTCATTGAAGAGGCATATTCTCAGTATAATTTATCACTACTGATTTTAATCTTAATTCCCTGGCTGAAGTGGTTTTTGCTATGCTTCTCCACTATAAACTAACTCATATTCACCCACTCATTACAGTGTTCTTTAGAGGGAAAACTACCATGCGAAGCTCACACATAAGGAATTGAGAGTTATCTCGACATGAAGGGGGAGCATCAACATAAATTATTTTGAATTTTTCTTCATGGGATTCTTGACTATTCTCCATTCATCTGTTGATGGACATCTAGGCTCTTTCCATAGTTTGGCTATTGTGGACATTGCTGCTATAAACATTTGGGTGCATGTGCCCTTTGGATCACTACATTTGTATTTTTAGGGTAAATACCCAGTAGTGCAATTGCTGGGTCATAGGGTAGTTCTATTTTCAACTTTGTGAGGAACCTCCAAGCTCTTTCCCAGAGTGGTTGCACCAGCTTGCATTCCCACCAGCAGTGTAGGAGGTTCCCCTTTCTCTGCATCCTCGCCAGCTTCTGTCATTTCTTGACTTGTTAATTTTAGCCATTCTGACTGGTGTGAGGTGATATCTCATTGTGGTTTTGATTTGTATTTCCCTTATGCTGAGTGATGGGGGGCACTTTTTCATGTGTCTGTTGGCCATTGGATGTCTTCTTTGCAGATATGTCTGTTCATGTCTTCTGCCCATTTCTTGATTGGATTATTTGTCCTTTGTTGTTGGGTTTGATAAGTTCTTTACAGATTTTGTTTACTAGCCCTTTATCTGATATGTCAGATATCTTCTCTCATTCTGTCAGTTGTCTTTTGGTTTTGTTGATTGTTTCCTTTGCTGTGCAACAGCTTTTGATCTTGATGAAGTTACAATAGTTTCTCTGTAGCTTTTTTATTAGATTCAGATTGTTTGACTATTTTAAATTATTTGATAATTTGCTTTCATATTGTTGACTTTTAAGAATTCTTTTTTTTTTAAAAGATTTTATTTATTTATTTGACAGAGAGAAATCACAAGTAGATGGAGAGGCGGGCAGAGAGAGAGAGATGGAAGCAGGCTCCCTGCCGAGCAGAGAGCCCTATGCAGGACTCGATCCCAGGACCCTGAGATCATGACCTGAGCCGAAGGCAGTGGCTTAACCCACTGAGCCACCCAGGCGCCCGACTTTTAAGAATTCTTAGCCTATTTTGTTATAAATCATTTAGATGTTTTGGAATATTTTGTCCTAAATGTGGCTTATCCTGTAATTTTTTTAGCAATTTTTTAACCCTCCCCCTGACAACTGTCAGTCCCTTGGACCACATCCCTACCTGCCCAGCTCCCATCTATCAATTATTTCTATAATGAATTATACTTTGGTGCTAAACCTATGGTTTGTTTCTCTGGACCTGTGACAGTATATAGGTGGATATTATTCATTTTTTATTTTAATCCAGTCAATCTACATCTTTTTTTGGAGAGTTTAATCCATTTATGTTTAGAATAACTACTGATAGGGAAGAATTTACAATTTATCCATTTTATAAATTTCTTTCTGTGTTTTATAGCTTTGGTCTTCCTTTCTTACTATCTTACTTTTTATGTAGTTGACTTTTTGTAGTGACATATTTTAACTTTTTATTTTTTATAAACATATATTTTTATCCCCAGGGGTACAGGTCTGTGAATCACCAGGTTTACACACTTCACAGCACTCACCAAAGCACATACCCTCCCCAATGTCCATAATCCCACCCCCTTCTCCCAAACCCCCTCCCCCCAGCAACCCTCAGTTTGTTTTGTGAGATTAAGAATCACTTATGGTTTGTCTCCCTCCCAATCCCATCTTGTTTCATTTATTCTTCTCCTACCCACTTAAGCCTCCATGTTGCATCACCACTTCCTCATATCAGGGAGATCATATGATAGTTGTCTTTCTCTGCTTGACTTATTTCGCTAAGCATGATACGCTCTAGTTCCATCCACGTTGTCGCAAATGGCAAGATTTCATTTCTTTTGATGGCTGCATAGTATTCCATTGTGTATATATACCACATCTTCTTGATCCATTCATCTGTGGATGGACATCTAGGTTCTTTCCATAGTTTGGCTATTGTGGACATTGCTGCTATAAACATTCGGGTGCATGTGCCCCTTTGGATCACTACATTTGTATCTTTAGGGTAAATACCCAATAGTGCAATTGCTGGGTCATAGGGCAGTTCTATTTTCAACATTCTGAGGAACCTCCATGCTGTTTTCCAGAGTGGCTGCACCAGCTTGCATTCCCACCAACAGTGTAGGAGGGTTCCCCTTTCTCCACATCCTCGCCAGCATCTGTCATTTCCTGACTTGTTGATTTTAGCCATTCTGACTGGTGTGAGGTGATATCTCATTGTGGTTTTGATTTGTATTTCCCTGATGCCGAGTGATATGGAGCACTTTTTCATGTGTCTGTTGGCCATCTGGATGTCTTCTTTGCAGAAATGTCTGTTCATGTCCTCTGCCCATTTCTTGATTGGATTATTTGTTCTTTGGGTGTTGAGTTTGCTAAGTTCTTTATAGATTCTGGACACTAGTCCTTTATCTGATATGTCGTTTGCAAATATCTTCTCCCATTCTGTCAGTTGTCTTTTGATTTTGTTAACTGTTTCCTTTGCTGTGCAAAAGCTTTTGATCTTGATGAAATCCCAATAGTTCATTTTTTCCCTTGCTTCCCTTGCCTTTTGCGTTGTTCCTAGGAAGATGTTGCTGCGGCAGAGGTCGAAGAGGTTGCTGCCTGTGTTCTCCTCAAGGATTTTGATGGATTCCTTTCGCACATTGAGGTCCTTCATCCATTTTGAGTCTATTTTTGTGTGTGGTGTAAGGAAATGGTCCAATTTCATTTTTCTACATGTGGCTGTCCAGTTTTCCCAGCACCATTTATTGAAGAGGCTGTCTTTTTTCCATTGGACATTCTTTCCTGCTTTGTCGAAGATGAGTTGACCATAGATTTGAGGGTCTATTTCTGGGCTCTCTATTCTGTTCCATTGATCTATGTGTCTGTTTTTGTGCCAGTACCATGCTGTCTTGATGATGACAGCTTTGTTGTAGTGACATATTTTAATTCCATTGCCACTTTTTTGTATATTATATAGATATTTTCTTTGTAATGACTATTGACTTTCAAAAGTTATAACAATTTATTTTGAACTACTAAAACCTTAATTCCAATTTTTTTTAATAGTTATTTATTTGACAGAGAGAGAGAGAACAAGCAGGGGGAACAGAAAGGGGATAGGGAGAAGTAGGTTCTCTGCTTCACAGGGAGCCCAATGTGGGATTCAATTTCAGGACCCTGGGTTCATGAGGTTTGCTGAAGGGGGCAGCTTAACTGAGCCACTCAGGCGCACCTTTAAAATTCTTTTTTTAATTTGTTATTTTTAAAATTTTGATCTTATGCAAACTGCTTATGTATAATTTGGCCGCCTATTTATGTTATCAATGTCACAAAGTACAACTTTATCTATTGTGTAATCACTGTTGTAAATTTATAATTATTTTATGTTTATATTTTTTATTAGAAAATTAAAAGGAGGAATAACAAACCAAAATTAAAATAGTACAAATGTACAACTGCATAAACTGTACAAACTGTACAACTGTACAAAAGTACAGTTTTACATTTGGTCACAAATCTATCTTTACCAGAGAATTTTATACATCCATATGGTTTTGAGTTATCATCAGGCATCGTTTCCTGTCATCTTGAATGACTCCTTTTAGCATCTCTTTCAGGACAGGACTAGTGGTAATGAGCACACTCTGAGTGTGTGTTTATCTCAGAAAGTCTTAATTTTTCCTTCACTTGAAATACAGTATTGCTGTCTAAAAAATTCTCAGTTGGCAGTTTTTTTTTCTCTCAATGCCTTCTGGCCTGTAAAATTTCTGCTGAGAACTCTGATGACAAGCTTATGAAATTTTATTATATGTGATGAGTCACTTTTCTCTTGTTGCCTTCAAGATTTTTTCTTTGTTTTTATTTTTATTTTTTTGCAATTTTATTTTATTTTTTTCAGTGTTCCAAAATTCATTATTTATGCACCACACCCAGTGCTCCATGCAATATGTGCCCTCTTTAATACCCACCACCAGGCTCATGTGACTCCCCACCTCTGACCCTTCAAAACCCTCAGTTTGTTTCTTGGAGTACACAGTCTGCAACTGCAACCTGATACCTAACTATAGTACCTTTCCCAGACAAAATAGAAGTCAGCCCCTTGGACAGCACCCAGCATGGCAGAATGTTGCAAGCAAGGTCAACTCCTTTCCTTCAGTTTCAAGGGAGAAACGGGGAATTAGGTAACCTCTACCTGACAATGGATGCTGAACTAAGAAGTAGAGGTTCAGACAAGGGTGAGCAAAATGCAATGAAATGTGCTATCATTTTTAGAGTGGCTTTTTATTGATTAAGCTTTTGCTCATCTGCTACAGCTCCTTAACTGGTTTCTAGAGTTCCCACAAAAGTATCTTGGTTCATATAATTATTGTTTATTCAGTGTTTCTGGAGAATAACAAGGGCTTGGAATCTCCCAGGTCACTCTCTTGCTAATGTTAAGTCCACAAAATGTCTGTTTTGTACAGCCCACTGTTTAGTGGGTATGAACAGAATCATGACATTTATTATATTCTGAAAAATCCAAGTAGTTATTGATTATTTACAGAGAAGTTTCTGTTTTCATGAATGTACATATTTAGCTAAATTTACAAAACTCATTATGTATATTCACTTATCAGACTTCTTAAAATTTGTATTTAGCTAAATTTGCAAATTTCAGTAAGTATATTCACTTGATCTCTGAATTTATAGAGATTAAAATATTGGTAATAAGAATATACAGATTAACACATGTATCTCTCTATAAATCCATTAGCTAAAAACTTTTATTACCTTCATTTACAGGTGGGAAACTGAGGGACAGGTCAGGGAGCTCTCAAACAGCTGGTCAAAGAAAACATTCAAACTCAGTCTGGTTCCTAACCCCTGTTCTTAAATACTCTATCACATAACATTTCAGGAGTCACCTTCAATGACCTAAAGGTCACACAGTAGCAGAGGCTTATGCAAACCACAGAATTCTAAAATTCACTGATGATGGAGACTAAGACCTTCTTCTCACCAAGACTAATGATTGCTTCTGCTGCGTGGGAAAATGGTATTATGAATCTGGAATCCATATCCCACAGAGATGCTCCAGGTCCTAAGTTCAAGATATTAGAAATACAGAATTACTTGTAGAGAGAGAAAAAGCTCTAACTTAATACTGGTGATGCTTTACCCAAGAAATGTAAAGCAGCTCAATTGTGACCGACCGCCACAGTTTTGCCAGTACAAATATAATCTCTATGTCTTATTTACAACAATTTTTAAGACAAGTTTAAGGATGGAAATGGTTGTCTTCTTTTGTATTTCCCATTATTCTTAGGTATTAATGCAAAGAGTATGTGATAAACACTAACTGAATAAAAAATGAAGACTGGTTTTCTGTTTATTCTCCTAATGGTAGCAAACTGATGTTCTTTCATTTTATATTCACATAAAGACAAGAGTTTCTTTCAGCTATCTTATAATTTATATTGTAAGGATCTAAACATTAAAAAAAAATGTTGCTGCCTTCCAAATGCTTTCATGCAATACAAAGCTACTGCATTGATTAAAGTTGTTAATGACTTGATCAACACTCTGGTATATTAAGCAATCTCTTTGTGGGAGAATGTTCCTGGAGTTACAACCTATTTAATAAGCTTTCTCAACTGCTATTAATAACTTTAAAATGTTTTAAAAGCATATTTAGATAAATATTTTTTGGTTTATGGAAAGGTAGACTAAATAGCTGAGATGTACTTGCATTTAAAATATAATACGTATATTTTCAAGTTGAAAACAAATATAAATTGCTGAAAATAAAACAGATAGAGATTGCAGCATGATAGAAAATATTTCTCCCAAATTCATTAGCGTATTATTAAATTTTATTATTTAAGACTAGAATTTATAGGAAACATTCATTCCTATTGCCAAAATGTAGTTGAGCTGAGAATGCTAATTTGTATAGAGGTTCAAGGTAGTAGATAATTCAAACATTTGTGTTTGTTACATGTTCTTATTTATCAACATGGCTTTCCTAAATTATCTTTGCCGTTGCATTTCACTTATTCATACTATATGTAGTAAGCAGAGACAAGGAACAAAATATCTGTATGTGAAATCACTTATTTTAAATAGAATATAATAATATGAGATATTTATAATTCTGTCTTATTTTTGTACCATCTCCTAAGAAAAAGCTAAAACAGCAATAGCAAAAATTACTTCAAGATGTTGAGATCATTGATAGAAATTTGTATATACAGTAAACACATTATTATTTTAATGGTTTCAGTTCATATAGAATATTAAAAACAAATAAAATCCCCACTGCATTAAAAATATTTTTATTATGCTTACAGAAAATAATTATATATGGAGTGCTTCAATTTGCACAGTGTTTAGCAAATAGTAGGGATTTCAAAGCTGTAAGTCCCCACCCTTTTATAAATTAAAATGGCACTTAACACACCTTTGACAGAATTAAGCTCAAAGCTGAATGAGAAATTATAATAAACTCTTTCCTCTGCCTAGTTCCAACTCAAACACTGAAATCCTTCCTTTCTCTTTCTTTTTTTTCTTCCTTCCTTTCTTCCTTCCTTTTTTTCTTTCTTCTTTTCCTTTGGATAATGTTATTTCCTTAATTGGAACTTATTACTTGCTAGTAATGGCTAAACTGGTTGACCTATCTGTGTCACGATGAAGACAAGTAGAAATTTGTTATGTTTCAGAGGTAAAATGATTTGTTTTGTTAGAAAAAATGTGAGAGGGCCAGTATGTATGGGTGATATTGAGTATGATAGAAAAAAAAAATCACATTGTGAAAGTATGTAAAGAAGGTGAAGAAGTTTAATTAAGATAGCTGATATGAATGAGATAAAGTGACAAAACTTGGTAAGTAAGTTGAGTGGTAGGGGACAAGTTAGCTAGGTTCAGCTTATGATTAAGCTTTCATTTAGCTACATTTGATATAAAATCCATATTGAAATTATTTCCAATGTCTAAAAATTGAATTGACTAACTAAATAAGATGGGTATAAAATGCATTGTAACGAATATCTTTTTACCCTCTGCTATAGTGCCTTAAAACAGAAATACTGTTATGCTGAAAATAAAAAATAAATAAAAAAAAAAAAAAAAAACAGAAGATGATTAAAAAAAAAAAACAAATAAAAAAATAAATAAATAAATAAAAGAGATAGAGAGAGAAAGAGAGAGAGAGAAGGAAAATTCTATGCTGGCTCAGATAAATGGACTGCTGTGTGGACCAATGGTGCCCATATGACAAGGTGTAAGACTGCTGGCAATACTGACTCCATCTTTAAAAATTCATTTTTCTCCCCTCTGGCACACAAGTAGTCACTTTAGATAACTAGTAGAGACTGGCTTACAGATGCCACCAGTTTAGATAACTACACTGTGACCTCACCACCATGCTCCTCTCTCTATAAAAAGTTGTGGTTTGGGGGCGCCTGGGTGGCTCAGTGGTTTGGGCTGCTGCCTTTGGCTCGGGTCATGATCTCAGGGTCCTGGGATAGAGCCCCGCATCGGGCTCCCTGCTCCGCAGGAAGCCTGCTTCCCTCTCTCTCTCTCTCTGCCTGCCTCTCTGCCTACTTGTGATCTCCGTCTTTCAAATGAATGAATAAAATCTTTAAGAAAAAAGGAAAAAAAAAAAAAAGTGGTTTGTGGTCTGGTCTTGGCAGAAAATGAGTAGAGAACAGTTGTGTATGCCCTGGATCATCTCCCCAACCGTCAAATTACCCTTATAAGTAAGTTACCCTGAATAAAACTGTGTAGACAGTCTTGAGTGACCAGCTTTGTTTTTCAGTGTTAAAGTGTCTTCTCAGTGTGAAGGATACATTACTGACTGTCTTCCACCTTCTAACACTAAGACAACATGAAATCACTAAAATAGGACATCTTTAATGATACGGAATGCCCATATTTATGAGTTTATCAGAAAAAAAATTAATTTACGTTATACATCTTTAGTTGTCCAGAGCTTAACAAAATGAAGTACATCCATTAATTTCATAAGTATTTCTTTTCTTTTAAAGACAGAAAGTGTAAAATAGAACCATGAAAATTCTACTCAAACACAACCAGGCAGAGAGCTTCTGGCTAACTGAAACAAAAAAATGTATAAAAAATCTATGAGTTAGGGGTGCCCGGGGGGCTCAGTGAGTTAAGCCTCTGGCTTTGGCTTAAGTCATGATCTCAGTGTCCTGGGATTGAGCCCCGCATTGAGAGCTCTGCTCAGCAGGGATCCTGCTTCCCCCCTCCCTCTGCCTGTCTGTCTGCCTACTTATGATCTCTCTCTGTCAAATACATAAATAAAATATTTTTAAAAAATCTATGAGTTAATGTGGAAGACCACCTACCGTCGCTACCAACATCTTTCTCAAGTTAATTCCAATAGCCATGATATGTGGAAAACTTATGCTCACCCATGCTTGTTTATTTTGTGTCTCCTGGGAATGAATATTTTGCATATTTCTATCCTTTGTTTTTGCTCATGCTCTTGTCTAATTATGTGATCTCCTACTTTTCCACTGTAATATTGTGTACCATTCGAGGCACAGCTGATTCATGAACCATGCATGGGATTTCCTCTCATCCTAGTAAGGATTAATTTCACCAAGACAAGAATACATTTTCCAAATTCCAGTTTGGGATAGGGATTAAAAACTCATTACATAACCATGCAATCAAGTCAATAAAAAGGTTATTTTTGATCAACAAATGTTTGCTTTCCCATAACTTTTTTCCCTCCGTGTCTCCTGCAATTAAAACAAAGCAAAATAAACACTTTATATCTTTTTTCTTTTACCAAGAATCTCTCAAATATTTGAAATGTGATTACAAATGTCTTAAATTATGATTTTCCAGACCAAACATATACGTTTGTCCCTGTTACATGATTTATAGACTCTTCAATACACAGTGAACATCATCTTAATGCATTATAGTTATGTTCATATAGTGTAATAAAATAGCATGGACCTTTTTGATGATGTTATTAAATGGAGAACTATATTGAGTTCATGAATGAGAAATGTGATACTAAAAAAATGTCAAATTCAGCCACATTCATGTAAAAATCTCAATAAAATTATGTTGAGATATGATTCTAAATTTGATATGGATGAATAAATGCTTAAGAAAAAAACATAAAATTTTTTAAAGGAAATGCAAATGTATGGAACCAAATATTATGAAAGTCTTATAATTAAAATAATGTCTTAAAGCTCAGAAATAGAGTTAAATAATATGTGTATGAATATTATGTATAGCATTTATAAATACTTATCTATATTAATGCAACAAAAAGATGTTTTAAATTAGTGGACTTTGTTACAGCAATTAAACCTTCCTCATGGGCTGGATTATTGCTTTCATTATAAAAATGCATTCCATGTTGTATATGTTTAGTAATTTCTCTTGAGTCCTCAATTCCTCTCTTCCTCTTATTTACTTTATTTGCTACCTACAGCATGCCATCTTTAAAAGCTTTCTGTATCTCTGCCTCCAGTTCTCCAGCACCCATTTTCTTTTCAGTTTTTTTTTTCCCTCTCACAGTTTTTGTTTTGTTTTGTTTTATTTTTATTTAAATTCCAGTTAGTAGGGGCGCCTGGGTGACTCAGTGGGTTAAAGCCTCTGCCTTTGGCTCAGGTCATGATCTCAGGGTCCTGGGATCGAGCCCCATATCAGGCTTTCTACTCAGCGGGGAGCCTGCTTACCTTCCTCTCTCTCTGCCTGCCTCTCTGCCTACTTGTGATCTCTGTCTGTCAAATAAATAAATAAATTCTTAAAAAAAAAAATCCAGTTAGTAAACAGACTGCGTAATATTAGTTTCAGGTATACAATAAAGTGGTTCAAAACCTCCCTACTCTGCTCATCACCCCCTGCTCAAAACAGCAGGAGCAATCTTTAGTCCCTAGCACCTGCTTCCTTCGTGCCCCCACCAACCTCCTTTCTGGTGACCATTTGTGTGTTATCTAGAGTTATGAGTCTCTTTCTGGTGTCTCTCTCTCTCTTTTTCTTTCATTTTCCCTTTGTGTTTTTGTTTCGTTTCTTAAATTCCACATATGAGTAAAATCATATGGTATTTATCAGCTCCTTTAATCAGTGTTTATCTCATTTTCTGCTTTGAAATTTTCTGGATATAGGTTATTATTGCCCTATCATCTGCCAAAAATATCTATTGGTCAGACTGTCCTAATTTTAATCAGTTTGTCAGCACCATTTGGAATGGCTGATGATTTCCCCCTGGATCACTCCATTCTCTACTTTTCCATGACCCACAGTCACCTAGTGTCTCCCCAAATAGCTCAGCTGTCTTCACCTCCTTCCTCAAAAATTTAAATTTGGCATTCCTTAAAGCTTTCTTCTCAGTTCTTTTATTTTCTTCATGCACATCCTCTTTCTAGGTGATCTCCTTTAGTCTTATGGCTTCAAATATCACATCTACACCTCAGGCTTCCTACTTGAATCTTACATTTAGTTGTCTTAGGCATTTCTAATGTAACATCATTCTTCATTCCATTGCACAAATATATTCCTAGAGCTTCTCATCACCATACCTGGATCCACCACCCACTCACTATGTCAAGCCACAAGCTGGGTAGTCACTCAGGATTCCTACTTTTCTTCTCATGTTGCATTGAAATTTTTGCTAGATAAAACAATCCTTAAAGTCAGCTCTTACAAGCTCCACAGCAAAAACCTCATCTCAATCACCAACTCTCTTCTGAAGTACTCTAAGAAGAAAAACAAAAACAGCGGTGAAAGGAGGGTTCACATCGCATAGTCGGTGAGGCTAAAGCCCAATGGACTCAAACAGACTTTGGGGACCACTCATCGGGCTCGTGCGGTGACTGTTCCTCCCATTCTACTATGTGCCTGTGCCTCTGGGCTTTGTTTCTTCATCTGCAATATAGGGATTGTAACAATGTCGACCTCACTGTGTAATTTGTGGTAGTAAATGGATTAGTATCTATAAAGTACATAGAAGAGTATACATATAGTACCTGATTTTGTGTTGGGTAGGTAAAGGAAAATTCTCCAAAAAAATAAAGATTCCAAAAACACATTCTTATTTTATTTTATTAAAGATCTATTAATTTGGTTAATAGGCAAATGAATATAAACAAAATTATAGTATATCAGTAACTATTACAAAGCTATGATGTTTTAGGGATGCTTCAGTTGGATAAGTTTCCAGCTTCTGATTTCAGCTCAGGTCATGAGATCAAACCATTGTGTTGGACTCCACACTCAGCTCAGAGTCTGCTTGAGGTTTTTCTCTCTCTTCCTCTCCATCTGCCCCTTCCCCCCGACCCAGCTTTTTTTCTTTCCCTCAAATAAATAAATTAATTAAATATTTTTTAAAATACAGTATCTTAAAAAGCATAGCATTAGAGGGATCCCTGGGTGGCTCAGTCGATTAACCATCTGACTTCAACTCAGGTCATGATCCCAGGGTCCTGGGATCGAGCCCCATATGGAGCTCCCTGCTCAGCCGGGAGTCTGCTTCTCCCTTTGCCACTCACCCTTGCTTATGCTCTCTCTCTCTCTGACAAATACATAAATAGAATACTAAAAAAAAAAAAAAAAAAGTGCAGCATTAGAACAAAATAGAAAAGGGAATCAGACACTGGAATATACAGAGATGCCTGATTTATAAAACTGAGGCAAAAAATCCATCTGGGCTTACCTTAAGGAAACTGAGTCATATGGGAGACAACACTTGAAAAGAGACCTTTGTTCTATCCTTAGAGAAGCAGTGGAAATAGATGTTCTTTTTAATTATACTAGATCAGTTGGATATTTATGTTGAAAAGAGTGTCTTAATTATGAACCAAAACATATGTAAAAATCAATTCCAGATAGATTGTGTATCTAAATAACATAAAAGATTATTTTTGAAGATAATATAAAGGAATATATTAAAACCAGTGAAGAAGATAAAGATTTTTTACCCTGATTGTAAAAATGTTAACCATAAAGGAAAATAAATATATTTATTAAAATTTAAAAAAATTATGTTCCATCATAAAAAAACATAAAAATGAAAAGCAAGCTGCAGAGTGAAATGGGAGTATTTGTGTATATAAAATTGACAAAGAGCTCATATCCATAATATATAAAGAACTCAAGCAAACCAGTAAAAAAGGAAGACAGACCAATAAAAATCAATGAAATGCTTGGAAATGTACTTGACAAAGAGGACATCCAAATTGAAAATAAATACATGAAAAAGGTGCTCGACATAATTAGACATCATAGAAATGCTATTATAACATAATGTGAAGTCCCCGTAAAACCTCCAGAGTGAATAAAATGAAGGAGACAGAAAATACAGTGTTTGGTGAATGTGGCAAGATCTACTAAAACAGAATGCATGCCTCCTTATGACCCAGTAAAAGTTGACCTCCTTTAGCACACACTCGTGCACTAAAACACATGCCAAAGAATGTCTGCAGTAGCCTTATTTGCATTAGCCAAGCAATGGAAGCAAGAATATTGCCCATTTACTAACAGACTAGGAAAATGAAAAGCATGCTTCTGACAATGAACTAGTATGGAGCACTAACAGTAGCATGCGTATTTCACTGGGTCAATGTCCCTGGCATTACCATTCGAAAAAATAAACCAAATCAAAGAATACATGTACCTATGGTTCCATTTACATACCTTACTTTTTCTTTTTTTTTTAATGGAAGATGGTCACCTTTGGGAAAATGCATGGTTATTAAACTCAAAGGGGATTGTTGGGTACTGGTAATGCATCATTTCTTTTGGGGGTAATTGGATACACAAGATTTCCGTAGTGGAAAATCATTAGCTGTACATTTAAGTGTGTGTGTGTGTGTGTGTGTGTGTGTGTGTGTGTGTGTCTCCATAACAAAATCCACTTAAAAACTAAAATAAAGAGAGTAAATAGCAAATAGGTAACCAAAGACAATAAGGGTGCAAATCCTCTGAATGTTTGGGTGAGAAATTAAGTAACATAGAATTCCATGAGCTAAAGGGATGTGGGATCAGAGAAATGTTTTCTATTTTATTTGAATTTATTTTACAGGCCACACAATCGGAAAATGTTGATGTGTAAATCAAATCATGCAATGAAGTGGCTAATAGTACAGAAGGCTAAGCCAGACCCAAGGCTTAGAAATTCAAAAGGGTAACATTTCCAGAGCTCGTCCTTTGAAAGACAACTAACTGGGACACCTGGGTGGCTCAGTCGGTTAAACGTCTGCCTTCGGCTCAGGTCATAATCCCACGATCCTGGGATCGAGCCCCACATCAGGATCCTTGCTTGGTGGGGAGCCTGCTTCACCCTCTGTCTGCTGCTCCTCCTGCTTCTGCTTTCTTTTTCTCTGACAAATAAATAAATAAAACCTTAAGAAAGAAAACAGACCATTTTGTCCATTGGTAGGAAGGAATAATTTATATAAATTATCATAAAATGTTGCAAACTGATAGCGGTTTTTAATTTTAAAAATATTTTTAACAAATAAAAAGACAAGTGTAATTAACTCAGTCTTGAAGCTCATTTAAATGCAATTATTCTCAGAAGTTTGTACATGTGATTTTTCTACTTGATTCACATATGGAAGTTGGTTCTAAATGCAAAAAACTGACCCATTCATGTGAATGAATTATTTATTCATATAGGGCACCCCTCTGTGGCAGTACATTTCCACTTGTTTATTTTTCCTTTTTATCCACAGAGGTGTCTGTAGAACGGTGGCATTTTCTTTAAATATATTCTGACCTTCCCTTATTTTTAGGGCTCTGACCTTCCTTTTCTACATCTCAAGTTGGAACAATTATAAGTTTCTCTGACACACTTAACCTACCTGTCAGTTACCTAATTTGATGGGTAGATTATTTTGTCATCTTCTCTTCTGTGAGATACACTGATAAATTCCCCCCTGACCATTTCAGAAGTTCCTTTATTACTCCAAATCATTATCTCATCCATATTCATCACCTTTCTGCCAAATTTCATCTTTTTAACAGAAGTTTACTTTCTTAAAAGCCTGGGTTATCAGCCAACTAGACTTCCAGGCTGGAAGGCGTATCTAAGTTCTGCCAAGTTTGACTTTAAATATCGCCGTAATACTTTCATCAAAATTTCCTCATGGAAGTTATCTAGAGACTTCTTTGGAAAATTGTAATTCTTTTCTTTTTATTTAACTCTATTACGTACATCTTACAATCTTTCTCTATGTTTTTGTTTGTGAACACTAACTTGGTCAAGGCCTTCTTTTGTAGTATTCATGCCGTAGTTTGAAGATACCACTCCAGAAAGCTGGTTGTCAGTTTTCTGCTATTCTCTGCTGAGGATCTCTTATAAAATCATCCCCGTGGTTCCATGTCTTCACATTTCATAAGCTATGACTTTCTCATGCTTACAAGAGAGCTCACAGTTGATCTGTTTGTATCATTAGCTGTTGGAACTTGGCATGTCCACTTTTAAGAACTTTTTTTTTTTCTTCCTTTTTTAAGATTTTATTATTTATTTGACAGAGAGAGGCACAGCAAGAAAGCACAAGCAGGCAGGGTGGGCGGGGGAAGCAGGCTCCCTGCTGAGCAGAGAGCCCAATGTGGGCTCAATCCCAGCACCCTGGGATCATGATCTGAGCCAAAAGCAGAGGTTTTAACCCACTGAGCCACCCGGGTGCCCCAAGAATTTCAAAATCAAACTAAGCATAATTCAGGGAAATTAAACTAATGTACTGCAGGAAACAGAGGATGTGCCTCATCTCAGAACCTGGAAGCTTTAATTTGCTTAACAATCAAACTTAATTAGCATATTTAACCAAGTCAATTTTCCATTGAATAAAATATTTTTAAAAAAATATTTTATTTATTTATTTGACACACAGAGATCACAAGTAGGCAGAGAGGCAGGCAGAGAGAGAGGAGGAAGCAGAGGAAACTCCCTGCTGAGCAGAGAGCCCTATGCGGGGCTAGATCCCAGGACCCTGGGATCATGACCTGAGCGGAAGGCAGAGGCTTTAACCCACTGAGCCACCCAGGCGCCCCTGAATAAAATATTTTTAATCATGACCAGGACGCCACCCCGAGGACTTCCCTTACCCAACGAGGCCCCTGCCTGGAGATGCTCATGACACTCCCGACAACCCAGACAACTATCAGGACAACTATCATTATTACTCCCTTGTCTCACAGACTAACCTTTATAGAGGTGGTGGAGCCCGGCTCTCACACAGGGGGCCAATGAGATTGCAACACACAGGCAAAACTGCACAGCCGTGCTTGGTCAGCAATACAGGTGACCAATTGAATTCCAATTCACCACAGTAAATATATGCACGCCCCACTGATTGGAGGTCTCCATCTGGCCTGGCCCGCCCCCATATTTGGGGTCTGCAAGCAAGTTCCTCTGGGAGGGGCGGAGTCAATCTAAGTTTACAACTTAACTGCTCCCTCTGGCTAACCAGGCTCTAACAACCTCAGGTCAATGCAGACGTGAACACACACACACACACACACACACACACAGTTTTATGAGTTGGGTCTGAAGAAGAGTTAGATTAAATAATAGAAACTGGCTTGTACAGTATGTGTAGCCAGGAAAGCTACCCATTTCAAGGATCACTCCTAAACTAAGCAATAAATTAAATTTAAATCCCCATGCACGAGGTTCTGTGCTATTTTGAGTGACACAATATAAAAATATGTTTCGCTACCGTTCTGTGCAGACAAATATAAAAAAGTAACCTGGGTGACTTACTTTAAATGTGTGGACTCCTGAAAAGCTGGTGTAGCTGCAACCAGTGATCAGGTAATTAAGTATCACCAGCTTTCCAATTTCCAGGCACTAAGGACCACATGGAAATGAGGACAGGGTCTGCTGTTCTGAATAAAAGCAAAATCTGGCTGATGAGAGAACAAAAAACACATAGTATTTTACTTTCTACTTAAAATATTTATCCTACTTTTATGATCAAAATATTCTACTGTCACATTCAATCATATACATATTTTAATTACTCTTTAATGCATATGTAAATGCATATTGCTTTAAATTGCAATTAATGCATATTTAAATGAAAACTGCTTTCTGTGAGTACACAAAGCAGTTTGTACTTTAAAGGCCTTTATATAGGGGCTCCTGAGTGGCTTAGTGGGTTAAAGCTTCTGCCTTCAGCTCAAGTTATGATATCAGGGTCCTGGGATCAAGCCCCACAACAGGGTCTCTGCTCAGCAGGGAGCCTGCTTCCTCCTCTCTCTGCCTGCCTCTCTGCCTACTTGTGATCTCTGTCAAATAAATAAATAAAATCTTTAAAAAATAAAAAAAAGGGGTGGGGTTAAAATAAAAGCTTTTATATAATTTTGGAACAGGAAATAACTGATTGAAAAATATATAATGAATTTTGACATTAGTGATTAAAAATATTTTATTCAATGGGAAATTGACTTGGTTAAATATGCTAATTCAGTTTGATTGTTAAGCAAATTAAAATAAATCCAAACTTCAAAGTGCATGGAATGAAAGTATTTTTCTGGGCTTTTAAATTATCGTTTAAAGGTTAAATTATTCTAATTAATATTTCATAGTTCATATGGGATTCATGGGTGAAATGAGATTAAATAATTTTGTTTTTTGTGCACACACTCACACATACACACATTATACACATATGAAATAAGTACATAAGTTACAAGTATGCACAAGTACATACATATCTGAGTTGCATGGTTATATTTATATGTAAGTATTATATAGGTTACTACATATATATCATGTTTATAAAAAGTTATTTCTCCACCTGATGACTGCATATGATTATCTTTGTAAGGGTTCTAGTACATAAAAGTAGACAAAGTTGAGAACAATTGAAAATGTATATCCATTATTTAAATTTTAGATTAGAAATTTTTTTTTTCCCAAGTGCAAAGCAGTGTGTGGGCCAGAGTGAAAAGCTGAAAACATTTTTAGCATACAAAATTTTAACATGAAGAAGCAGGAAAGTTTTTTGATGGGCTTTTAAAGCAATTTCTGGAAAATTGTAACTCCTCAATCTACTTTACTCCATTTGGTTCAATTTTGTACTTTTAGGTTAAGTTTTCTGATATATAATCTTCACTTCTCATGTAATCTGTTTTCTTTATCTCAGTGAACTACAACGAGTTAATGCTTATTCAGCTTATTAAACACAGTTGGTCCATTCAGAGACTGACACACACATTATAGGATACAAAGGAAATATAATTATTTGTGTTTTTTTCAGACTTCATTTTGATGATTTTGGCTTGTAAGGCTAATCAAATATCATTCCATTCAATTTCAGTTGGAAGGGAAAATTCTTTGCCCTTTTTTTATCAGGCTTGTTTGGAAAGCCTGGTGGGGGTTGAGGATGGATCTGTTATTTTCAGGGACTAACTTCTATAACACTCTCTTCTTGTGCACAGCAGATGCAAAGAAGCCACTGGTTGTCTTCTGTCCTTTCCTTAGAGATACTGAAACATATAGAAGCCTTGACAAAAGACCTCATTCCTTCTTTAGAAACTCATTATCATATGGCCTTAGCATCTCTCTACCTGAGTACATGGAGGTTAGCCTGCCTAAACCTCTAGGCACATCTGCAGATGGTGTTTCCTTGATCCAGGAGTGATGAGGCATAGAAGCCGAAAAGCAGTCACTGTTAGTTCGGAAGGCTGACCTATAGCCAGCCAATTTTCAGAAGGATCAAATACGTGCCGGCTGCTATAGTCTTTTTTTTTTTTTTTTTAAAGATTTTATTTATTTATTTGAAAGACAGAGATCACAAGTAGGCAGAGAGGCAGGCAGAGAGAGGAGGAAGCAGGCCCCTGCTGAGCAGAGAGCCTGATGCAGGGCTTGATCCCAGGACCCTGGGATCATGACCTGAGCCGAAGGCAGAGGCTTTAACCCACTGAGCCACCCAGGTGCCCCTAGGGCTGCTATATTCTTTTTTTTTTTTTTTTTAACTTTTTATTTTTTATAAACATATATTTTTATCCCCAGGGGTACAAGTCTGTGAATCACCAGGTTTACACACTTCACAGCACTCACCAAAGCACATACCCTCCCCAATGTCCATAATCCCACCCCCTTCTCCCAAACCCCACCCCCTTCTCCCAAACCCCCTTCTCCCAAACCCCCCAGCAACCCTCAGTTTGTTTTGTGAGATTAAGAGTCACTTATGGTTTGTCTCCCTCCCAATCCCATCTTGTTTCATTTATTCTTCTCCTACCCACTTAAGCCTCCATGTTGCATCACCACTTCCTCATATCAGGGAGATCATATGATAGTTGTCTTTCTCTGCTTGACTTATTTCGCTAAGCATGATACGCTCTAGTTCCATCCATGTTGTCGCAAATGGCAAGATTTCATTTCTTTTGATGGCTGCATAGTATTCCATTGTGTATATATACCACATCTTCTTGATCCATTCATCTGTGGATGGACATCTAGGTTCTTTCCATAGTTTGGCTATTGTGGACATTGCTGCTATAAACATTCGGGTGCATGTGCCCCTTTGGATCACTACATTTGTATCTTTAGGGTAAATACCCAATAGTGCAATTGCTGGGTCATAGGGCAGTTCTATTTTCAACATTCTGAGGAACCTCCATGCTGTTTTCCAGAGTGGCTGCACCAGCTTGCATTCCCACCAACAGTGTAGGAGGGTTCCCCTTTCTCCACATCCTCGCCAGCATCTGTCATTTCCTGACTTGTTGATTTTAGCCATTCTGACTGGTGTGAGGTGATATCTCATTGTGGTTTTGATTTGTATTTCCCTGATGCTGATATGGAGCACTTTTTCATGTGTCTGTTGGCCATCTGGATGTCTTCTTTGCAGAAATGTCTGTTCATGTCCTCTGCCCATTTCTTGATTGGATTATTTGTTCTTTGGGTGTTGAGTTTGCTAAGTTCTTTATAGATTCTGGACACTAGTCCTTTATCTGATATGTCGTTTGCAAATATCTTCTCCCATTCTGTCAGTTGTCTTTTGATTTTGTTAACTGTTTCCTTTGCTGTGCAAAAGCCTTTGATCTTGATGAAATCCCAATAGTTCATTTTTTCCCTTGCTTCCCTTGCCTTTTCCGTTGTTCCTAGGAAGATGTTGCTGCAGCAGACGTCGAAGAGGTTGCTGCCTGTGTTCTCCTCAATGATTTTGATGGATTCCTTTCGCACATTGAGGTCCTTCATCCATTTTGAGTCTATTTTTGTGTGTGGTGTAAGGAAATGGTCCAATTTCATTTTTCTACATGTGGCTGTCCAATTTTCCCAGCACCATTTATTGAAGAGGCTGTCTTTTTTCCATTGGACATTCTTTCCTGCTTTGTCGAAGATGAGTTGACCATAGATTTGAGGGTCTATTTCTGGGCTCTCTATTCTGTTCCATTGATCTATGTGTCTGTTTTTGTGCCAGTACCATGCTGTCTTGATGATGACAGCTTTGTAATAGAGCTTGAAGTTCGGAATTGTGATTCCACCAACGTTGGCTTTCTTTTTCAATATCCCTTTGGCTATTCGAGGTCTTTTCTGGTTCCATATAAATTTTAGCATTATTTGTTCCATTTCTTTGAAAAAGATGGATGGTACTTTGATAGGAATTGCATTAAATGTGTAGATTGCTTTAGGTAGCATAGACATTTTCACAATATTTATTCTTCCAATCCAGGAGCATGGAACATTTTTCCATTTCTTTGTGTCTTCCTCAATTTCTTTCATGAGTACTTTATAGTTTTCTGAGTATAGATTCTGTGTCTCTTTGGTTAGGTTTATTCCTAGGTATCTTATGGTTTTGGATGCAATTGTAAATGGGATTGACTCCTTAATATCTCTTTCTTCTGTCTTGCTGTTGGTGTAGAGAAATGCAACTGATTTCTGTGCATTGATTTTATATCCTGACACTTTACTGAATTCCTGTATAAGTTCTAGCAGTTTTGGAGTGGAGTCTTTTGGGTTTTCCACATATAGTATCATATCATCGGCGAAGAGTGATAATTTGACTTCTTCTTTGCCGATTTGGATGCCTTTAATTTCCTTTTGTTGTCTGATTGCTGAGGCTAGGACCTCTAGTACTATGTTGAATAGCAGTGGTGATAATGGACATCCCTGCCGTGTTCCTGACCTTAGCGGAAAAGCTTTCAGTTTTTCTCCATTGAGAATGATATTTGCGGTGGGTTTTTCATAGATGGCTTTGATGATATTGAGGTATGTGCCCTCTATCCCTACACTTTGAAGAGTTTTGATCAGGAAGGGATGCTGTACTTTGTCAAATGCTTTTTCAGCATCTATTGAAAGTATCATATGGTTCCTGTTCTTTCTTTTATTGATGTGTTGTATCACATTGACTGATTTGCGGATGTTGAACCAACCTTGCAGCCCTGGAATAAATCCCACTTGGTCGTGGTGAATAATCTTTTTAATGTACTGTTGAATCCTATTGGCTAGTATTTTGTTGAGTATTTTTGCATCTGTGTTCATCAAGGATATCGGTCTATAGCTCTCTTTTTTGGTGGGATCCTTGTCTGGTTTTGGGATCAAGGTGATGCTGGCCTCATAAAATGAGTTTGGAAGTTTTCCTTCCATTTCTATTTTTTGGAACAGTTTCAGGAGAATAGGAATTAGTTCTTCTTTAAATGTTTGGTAGAATTCCCCCGGGAAGCCATCTGGCCCTGGGCTTTTGTTTGTTTGGAGATTTTTAATGACTGTTTCAATCTCCTTACTGGTTATGGGTCTGTTCAGGCTTTCTATTTCTTCCTGGTTCAGTTGTGGTAGTTTATATGTTTCTAGGAATGCATCCATTTCTTCCAGATTGTCAAATTTATTGCCGTAGAGTTGCTCATAGTATGTTCTTATAATAGTTTGTATTTCTTTGGTGTTAGTTGTGATCTCTCCTCTTTCATTCATGATTTTATTTATTTGGGTCCTTTCTCTTTTCTTTTTGATAAGTCGGGCCAGGGGTTTATCCATTTTATTAATTCTTTCAAAGAACCAGCTCCTACTTTCGTTGATTTGCTCTATTGTCTTTTTGGTTTCTATTTCATTGATTTTTGCTCTGATCTTTATGATTTCTCTTCTCCTGCTGGGCTTAGGGTTTCTTTCTTGTTCTTTCTCCAGCTCCTTTAGGTGTAGGGTTAGGTTGTGTGTACCTGAGACCTTTCTTGTTTCTTGAGAAAGGCTTGTACCGCTATATATTTTCCTCTCAGGACTGCCTTTATTGTGTCCCACAGATTTTGAACCGTTGTATTTTCATTATCATTTGTTTCCATGATTTTTTTCAATTCTTCTTTAATTTCCTGGTTGACCCATTCATTCTTTAGAAGGATACTGTTTAGTCTCCATGTATTTGGGTTCTTTCCAAACTTCCTTTTGTGGTTGAGTTCTAGCTTTAGAGCATTGTGGTCTGAAAATATGCAGGGAATGATCCCAATCTTTTGATACCGGTTGAGTCCTGATTTAGGACCGAGGATGTGATCTATTCTGGAGAATGTTCCATGTGCACTAGAGAAGAATGTGTATTCTGTTGCTTTGGGATGAAATGTTCTGAATATATCTGTGATGTCCATCTGGTCCAGTGTGTCGTTTAAGGCCTTTATTTCCTTGCTGATCTTTTGCTTGGATGACCTGTCCATTTCAGTGAGGGGAGTGTTAAAGTCCCCTACTATTATTGTATTGTTGTTGATGTGTTTCTTTGATTTTGTTATTAATTGGTTTATATAGTTGGCTGCTCCCACGTTGGGGGCATAGATATTTAAAATTGTGAAATCTTCTTGTTGGACAGACCCTTTGAGTATGATATAGTGTCCTTCCTCATCTCTTATTATAGTCTTTGGCTTAAAATCTAATTGATCTGATATAAGGATTGCCACTCCTGCTTTCTTCTGATGTCCATTAGCATGGTAAATTCTTTTCCACCCCCTCACTTTAAATCTGGAGGTGTCTTCGGGCTTAAAATGAGTTTCTTGGAGGCAACATATAGATGGGTTTTGTTTTTTTATCCATTCTGATACCCTGTGTCTTTTGACAGGGGCATTTAGCCCATTCACATTCAGGGTAACTATTGAGAGATATGAATTTAGTGCCATTGTATTGCCTGTAAGGTGACTGTTATTGTATATGGTCTCTGTTCCTTTCTGATCTACCACTTGTAGGCTCTCTCTTTGCTTAGAGGACCCCTTTCAATATTTCCTGTAGAGCTGGTTTGGTATTTGCAAATTCTTTCAATTGTTGTTTGTCCTGGAAGCTTTTAATCTCTCCTTCTATTTTCAATGATAGCCTAGCTGGATATAGTATTCTGGGCTGCATGTTTTTCTCGTTTAGTGCTCTAAAAATATCATGCCAGCTCTTTCTGGCCTGCCAGGTCTCTGTGGATAAGTCAGCTGCCAATCTAATATTTTTACCATTGTATGTTACAGACTTCTTTTCCCGGGCTGCTTTCAGGATTTTCTCTTTGTCACTGAGACTTGTAAATTTTACTATTAGGTGACGGGGTGTGGGCCTATTCTTATTAATTTTGAGGGGCGTTCTCTGAACCTCCTGAATTTTGATGCTCGTTCCCTTTGCAATATTGGGGAAATTCTCCCCAATAATTCTCTCCAGTATACCTTCTGCTCCCCTCTCTCTTTCTTCTTCTTCTGGAATCCCAATTATTCTAATGTTGTTTCGTCTTATGGTGTCACTTAATTCTCGAATTCTCCCCTCGTGGTCCAGTAGCTGTTTGTCCCTCTTTTGCTCAGCTTCTTTATTCTCTGTTATTTGGTCTTCTAAATCACTAATTCTTTCTTCCGCCTCATTTATCCTAGCAGTTAGAGCCTCCATTTTTGATTGCACCTCATTAATAGCTTTTTTGATTTCAACTTGGTTAGATTTTAGTTCTTTTATTTCTCCAGAAAGGGCTTTTATATCTCTCGAGAGGGTTTCTCTAATATCTTCCATGCCTTTTTCGAGCCCGGCTAGAACCTTGAGAATTGTCATTCTGAACTCTAGATCTGACATATTACCGATGTCTGTATTGATTAGGTCCCTAGCCTTCGGTACTGCCTCTTGTTCTTTTTTTTGCGTTGAATTTTTACGTCTTGTCATTTTGGCCAGATAAGAGTAAATGAAGGGGCAAGTAAAATACTAAAAGGGTGGCAACAACCCCAGGAAAATATGCTTTAACTAAATTAGAAGAGATCCAAAATCGTGAGTGGGGAGAAAGGGGATAAAAAGAGGTTCAAAAAGAAAGAAAGAAAAAAAAAAGAAAAGAAAAAAAAATTTTTTTTAAAAAAAGAAAACACCTGAGAAAAATGTAAAAAATAAAAAATATATATATTAGATAAACTAGTAAAAAATCATTAAAAAAGAAAAAGGTAACAGTTAAAATAAAAAATTTTACCCGAAGCCGAGAAGAAAAAGAAAAAAAAAAATGAAAAAGAAAAAATTAAATTAACTGCAAGACTAAAAAAAAAATCACAGGAAAAAAGCCATGAGTTCCGTGCTTGGCTTTCTCCTCCTCTGGAATTCTGCTGCTCTCCTTGGTATTGAAACCGCACTCCTTGGTAGGTGAACTTGGTCTCGGCTGGATTTCTTGTTGATCTTCTGGGGGAGGGGCCTGTTGTAGTGATTCTCAAGTGTCTTTGCCCCAGGCGGAATTACACCTCCCTTACCCGGGGCCGGGGTGAGTAATCCGCTCGGGTTTGCTTTCAGGAGCTTTTGTTCCCTGAGCGCTTTCCGTAGAGTTCCGGAGGACGGGAACACAAATGGCGGCCTCCTGGTCTCTGGCCCGGAGGAGCCAAGAGCCCAGGGCCCCACTCCTCAGTGTGCCCTCAGAGAACAGCGCCAGTTACTCCCGTCTGCCTGACCTCCGGCCGCGCTCCGAGCTCACCGAGCCTGCGATCGGTTCAAGGTAACACTGAGCTGTGAGCTTACTGTCGGCTCTGTGTCTGTAGCCGGCTTTCCCGTTCCAATACCCGCAAGCTCTGCGACACTGACACCCCCGATCCTTCTGTGACCCTGCGGGACCTGAGGCCACGCTGACCCCGTGTGGGCTTCGCCCCGGTTTAGCCTCTGGAGCGATGTCCCTCAGCGGAACAGACTTTTAAAAGTCCTGATTTTGTGCGCGGTTGCTTGGCCGCTTGCCGGGAGCCGGCCCCTCCCCCCGGGGTCTATCTTCCCGTCGCTTTGGATTCACTTCTCCGCCGGTCCTACCTTTCAGAAAGTGGTTGTTTTTCTGTTTCCAGAATTGCTGTTCTTCTTCTCTTCGATCTGCCGATGGATTTTCAGGTGTTTGCAATCTTTAGATAAGCTGATCTCTGGCTAGCTGAAGCAGTCTCAGCTTGCTACTTCTCCGCCATCTTGACTCCTCCGGCCGGGCTGCTATATTCTTAAAGGCCCTTGGGTCCCTGGGTGTTTCAGTCGGTTAAGTGTCTGCATTCGGCTTAGATCATGATCCCAAGATCCTGGGATCAAGCCCCACATCAGGCTCCCTGCTTAGTAGGGAGTCTGCTTCTCCTTCTCCCTCTGCCCCTTCCCACCGCTCATCCTCTCTCACTCACTTGCTATCTCTCAAATAAATAAGTAAAATCTCTAAAGAAAAAAAAAAAAAGGTCTCACGAAAGCCTACATATCTCACTGATAGTTAATATCAAACTGAATGAGAATCACCAGAGAAATCTTACAAAAGTAGTCTTATGTATGGAAATTCAAAGAAGACAGTTATGGTCTTGTGCTTCCTGTCCATCCCCTCCCTTTGACCACTAAGCATATAACCACTAACCTCATACAGTAAAGAGTTCAGCTCTTTCTGCCCACAGGTCCTGTCTCTGTGTTACTTAAATGAATCTACTAAGTTATTCTCCTCTAAAATGGCTAAAATTACTTGATCTCAGGGCCAAGAGTTCAAGTGAGGCTCGACATTAGGCATAGAGCCTACTTAAAAAAAAAAAAAGTGACTATTCTTTTATATTAATAAAATGTCTAAAATTAGGTATATTTAGCACAGTACAAAGTAAGTTATCTCAAAGATCTCCTTCAGGGTCTAGGTGAGAAATTCTTAATTTTCTATTCACATAAAAGACTTGAGTTTCTATGAACTATGAATGTGTTATCTGGTATATTCTAAGTTGCTTTGAACTTTTCTGGCTTCCTTCACATTACAGAGCATGCCCCATTAACCTGCTCATAAAAGTGAACACCCACTTTACATTCCTAGTATCCCTAGGAAGGGTAGGTGAGTGAGAAGACAGGAAGAAATCTGCTTACTTGATTTAATTATGCCTTTTAAAAAACATTTGATAGCCACACACAAAAAATTTCCTCTAAACTTTATTCAACTTAAACCCATTACAATTGCATTTGAGTCATGTTTTTCATGATACTTTCTGGCACATTCATATATCTATAGTGTGTTTATTTAATATTCTACAAACTATAATTAATCTTTTTTTTTTTTTTAAGTAGAAGGACCTAAGGGACAAGGCAAGTGAAGTTTACAAGTAAAAACAACACAGAACTAATAAGTGGCTAAATTATGACATAAACTCGAGTCTTTTGATTTCAAGCACAGGTTTTATTCACAATAGAATATTCTTCTATAATAATCTATCACACTAGGATAAAAAAACTGACAAAATGCAGTCCATGCCTAATTACTAGCTATGAAGAATTTTACCTACCCTTAAATCTATAGGAACTATAAAATTTTGTGTAAGGTAGTAAGCGGAAATAAGAGACTTAGGATAAGGTGTGTGTGTGTGTGTGTGTGTGCGCGCACATATGAGAGACTAAGAGAGACAAAGAGACAGAAACTCCTGCTTATTTGAGTAATATAGAATATATTAACTCCATATTTCATTTAAAACTCGAGCTGAAAAATACCTTCCATATTTCTTGGTTTGTTTTCCTTATGGGTAACGTAACTGCATAACTACTTTTCGGATCCTAGGAATCAGTCTGGGAGGCAAGATTACATAAATGTCATCAGTCAATCTGAGGTATAGCGACTTGTTACAGACAAATCCAGTATTTGAGACAAAAATCACTGGTATGTATTTGTGAGTATATCATGTGCAGAAGCGGTTGGCAAAAAAAAAAAAACCTCCTAAGTATCGTGTCACCGCCAGGCAGTTTTAAAAGCATGATTCATAGTTTATTTATTTATTTATTAAGATTTTATTTATTTATTTGACGGATGGAGATCACAATTAGGCAGAGAAGCAGGCAGAGAGAGAGGAGGAAGCAGGCTCCCTGCTGAGCAGAGAGCCCAATGCGGGGCTCGATCCCAGGACCCTGAGATCATGACCTGAGCCGAAGGTAGAGGCTTTAACCCACTGAGCCAGCCAGGTACCCCAATTCTTAGTTTAGCGTAGTTGTACTTTACCCTGAAGACAGGGGTTTAAGGATCGTAAACATGACGTTTCAACTCAGTGTCCTACCCAAGGACAAATGACTAGAGGCTAGATCATGCGGAATCACTCCCTTGTTCTTCCCGGCTGACCTCATTTGGAGGAAGGCTTGGTGATGTTTCCCTGTGTATGATTCAGAGAAAAACCTCGCCTCCTGACTGGCTTTCGTCAGGTGCTTTGTGCTGTAAATGTTAGTAATTACTTTTTAAATTAATAGACTTTTTTTTTTTTTTTTTTGTCAGAGAGAGAGCACAAACAGGAGAGCAGAAGGCAGGGGGAGAAGTAGCCTCTGCACTGAGCAGGGAGCCCGATGCTGCCTCGATCCCAGGACCGGTAGTGATGTTTCTGGTATTGCTGGTGTCATACTCAAGTAATTGATGAAATGCACTGCATCACAAAGCTTGTCCTTGAGGCTTTTTCTAAGAGTTTTATAATGACCTTTACAGTCCCCACCCCTTTGGTTTAGTTATTTGATTCTGTCGAGCTACTTTTTTGTATATGGTATAAGGTAAGAATCAACTTCCCTCCTGTATGTGGATGTACCAATTTTTCCAATACTATCTGACAAAAAGACTGTATTTTCACTATTGCAGAGTCTTGGCAATCTTGTCAAAAAATAATTTGACCATCTGTTTGAGGGTTTGCTTCAGAGCCCTTTTTTCTATTCCATTGGTTTATGCGCCCGCAATAAGTTTTGAAATCAGAAAGTATGATGTACCCAACATTGTATAGCTTTCTCAAGATTCTTTTGCATATTGGGAGTTCCTTGATATTCTGTATCAATTTGCGAATGAAATTTTTCATCCCTACATGACAAAAATTGGGCCTTTAAGAGATTTTGCATTGAATCTGCGGATCACTTTGGAAAGTTTCGACATCTGAACAATATTAATTCTTCCAATCATGAACAAGGGAAGCCTTTCCATTTTTAATCCCTGCTTTAATCCCATTCAGTGATATTTTCATTTTTTAGTATAAAAGCTTTTTGTCTCCTGGGTTACATTTATTTCTACGCACTTTTTTTTATTTTATTGCAAATGAATTATTTACTAAGGATCCTTTTCAGATTGTTTATTGCCAGCATATAGAAACACAAGTGATGATAATGTGTCAGTTTTGTATTCTGAGACCTTGCTGGATATATTTATTAGGTCCAGCATTTTGTGGGGAGGGTAGGATTCCAGAGGATTTTCTCTATATAAGATCATGTCCTCTATAAAGGTAGACAAGTTTATTTTTTCCTTTTCAATATAGATGCCTTTTATTCATTTTCTGTGTTTTTCTTTGTCCTTTTACATAGCTTTACACTTATATTTTCTTCTGAGCTTTACAGTTAAAGCTCTTACTTTCAGGTATATGATGCATTTGGAGTTATGTTTTTGTGTATGGGGTAGCAAAAGGACCCAGCTTCATGGTTGTATATGTGGATATCTAGGCGTCCCCACAAAATTTGTTAAAGAGGCTATTCCTCACCCCTCCCCTTTGAACTGTAGTGACACATCTATCAAATATCAATTGAACATATGTCTTATTTCTGATGTCTCTCTTATATCCCCGAGATCTATACATCTGCCATTAGTCCAGTACTATACTCTCTTGAAATTATAGCTTCGATGTAAGCTTTGAAATCAGGCAGTGCAAGTTTTCTAAGTATTTTCCTAAAAATTATTTTGGCTATTCTGAGCTTCTTATATTTTCATCTGAAATTTAACATTAGCTTGCAAATTTCTACAAGTTGGAGCTGAGCTTTTGGTAGCAGCTGTATTGAATTACAGATTGATTCTGTGCTCATTGTTGTCTTAACAATATTTAACATTTTTTAATAATTAGTTTTCTGATTCATGATCATGGGATGTCTTCCCATTTGTTTCACTTTTTTTTAGTTTATTTCCAAAGTTTTATAGTTTTCAATTTAAAAGTATTGCATGTCTCTTAAATTTGATTCAGTTTTGTGCTATTGTTATCTTAAGTTTAGTTTTTTTTAAATTTCATGTTTATATTATTTATTGTTAAATATAAAAATAAAACTGATTTTTAAAATATTTATCTTATATCTTGAAATCTTACTAAATTCATTTATTGACTCTACTGTTTTTGTTGTTAGTTTTGATTGTTTAGGTTTTTTTCTATAAACAAAGATCATGTCATCTGTGAATAAAGAGTGTTTTACTTTTTTTTTCCTTCTGGGTGGATTTATTTTGTTTGTTTAATTTTATTTTTCTAATTTTACTGGCTAAAACCTCCAGTACATGTTGAATAGAAGTAGTAAGGGGACACTTTTTTCTTGTTCTTGATTTTGGATGTCAGTCTATCACATTGTGTGATATTAACTTTGGGTCTTTTATTTTTTAAGATTTCATTTATTTATTGGAGAGAGAGAGAGACAGAGAACAAGAACAGGGGGTGGGTCAGAGGGAGAGGGAGAAGCAGGCTCCCTGCTGAGCAGGGAGACAGATGCGGGACTCAATCCCAGGACCCTGAGATCATGACCTGAGCCCAAGGCAGACAGTTAAGTGACTGAGCCACCCATGTACCCCAGCTTCGGGTTTTTCTAAACACACGCTTTAAAAAGTTAAGGAATTTTCCTTCTTTCCTTAGTTACTGGGTGTTTTGATAATCATGCATTGTTATATTTTTCCAAATTTTTTTTTGTGACTAGTGAGACACACTAGTCATGTGAAAGTTGACCTAATTATAACATGAATATAATGTATCCCATTTACTGATTTTTCTACTTTAAATCATTCTTGCATTCCAGAAATAAGTCATATCTTGCTGTGGTGTATAATCTTATTTGTATGTTTCTGAATTGTTTCGAAGTGTTTTTTTGGTTTTTGGTTTTGGTTTTGTTGGGTTTGTGTGTGTGTGTGTTGGGGGGGGGGGTTGGTCTATATTCGTAAGGGCTACCAAACCCTAGTTTTCTTGTAGAAGGTGTCTTATTTTGGTATCATAGAGTGAGCAGATGAGTGTTCCTTCATCCTATATTCTTTTGGAACACTTGGGCATTCTAGATCTTAAATCTTTATTATAAGTTTGGTAGAATTCACCAGTGAAGTCATCTGGGCCTTGAATTTCTTTTATAGGATATTTCTTGATTAAAAAGCCAAGGTCCTTACATATGCATTCATATGTATTCATACATGTGTATTTCTTCCTCATCCTGATTTTACTAACTAAATATCATCTTTTTCTCTTTGTCAGGATAGCTAAATGTTTGTCAATTTTGTTGATCTTTACATTGAACCAGTTTTGATTTTGTTGATTTTCTAATTGTTTTTGTATTCATTATTTCAAGTATTTATGCTCTAATGTTTATTATAATAATAATATTATTATTGTTACTTCTGCTAGTTAGTTAGTATGACCTTTTCTTTCCCCATTTTTTCTTAAAGGCATATTATGTTTTTGACTTGAGATCTCTTTCCCAAATATAGGCATGCAGTTAGGTTCCTCTCTAAGGACTATTGTTGGTGTACAGCCCAAGTTTTTATGCACTGTACTTGCATTTTCTATGATCTCAAATTATTTTCTAATAATTTGATTTGTATTGCTTGATTCTTGGGTTATTTAGGAGTGTGATTTTAATTTTTACTCATTGGGGATTTTTCCAAATTTTCTTTTGTTGTTTATGTCTAATTTTATTCCATTGTGTTTGGGAAACAAATATTTTTTGGTTTCAGTCCTTTTTGTTTTCATCCTGCTAGGCTGCTGTTATTCATAGCTCACATTGTTGCAAAGTTGTTGGGTTCGGGGTCACCACAGAGCTGTGGAGAAGAAGCTGTGACTTCTGCAAGGTAAAATGCCATACAACTCACGGTTCTTATAAAAATCTAGTCATTTTTCATCAGTAATTGTTACATGCCCTTGGTTAGTTTCCAGAGCTATTAAAGAGTATATTTGATTATTGTTGCCATTGTTTTTATGGAGGGATGGATTTTTGGATGACTCTCTTCTTCCATTCTGTAAGTGCTTCTCAGTAATAATTATTAAACACATAAAATAGTCCAAGTATCAAAGACCTTTCCTATACAATTTAATCATATATCCTGGGAACTTTCTCTCTGAATACCTACTTGGAAAGATATTATAAGCACTGTCAAATAGGAAAATGAAAATTATGAAAATTCAGCTATCCCATCATTAGCTCTGAGTTAGAATGTATTTCAGGGCATTGAGAACACATTTAGACACATTTTAATTTCCGTCAAATTTCTTTAGGTTTTTTTTTTGTTGTTGTTGTTGTTGTTGGTAATTTTAAATTCATTTGTTTGTTTAACAGGCAAGGAAAATAGTATTAGAACTTTTGGGAGAGTTTTAGCAATAAGCCCCAGGCCCGATCCTATGTATGATCTTATAGGATCAATCACAGGCAATGACCAAGGCTGTACTCAGCAGGGCTCTTGGTGAAAGGCTGCATGCCCTGCCTCGCCTGATGGAAATTCTGGAGTGAGTTGCATTAGAAGACCCCAGGATGGGGACGTCTGGGTGGCTCAGTTGGTTAAGCAGCTGCCTTTGGCTCAGGTCATGATCCCAGTGTCCTGGGATAGAGTCCCACATCGGGCTCCTTGCTCAGCTGGGAGCCTGCTTCTCCCTCTGCCTGCCATTCCGTCTGCCTGTGTTTGCTCTCTCCCCTCTCTCTCTCTGATAAATAAATAAAATCTTAAAAAAAAAAGAAGAAGACCCCAGGACGGACATGCTTTACCACGTATTTGCATGCCCAGCTCCTAGGAAATGCCTCCTAATCAAGGTGATTTCAGTGGTGGCCCTTCTCAAACATCTTGTCTGTGACCTACTTATTGGAGTGCCTTGATGACACGTTTCTCTACTTGAACTCCTCACTTTTCATGGGATCCTTTCTTCCTTTCCTTATCCCAGCCTCTGTGTCTGAATACAAGGCAGGAGCCTTTTGTCTGGGGCTCCTCATGCCCTGTTTACACGATTTCAGTGAACGAATGAAGGCGTGATTATCGTTTTGTTTGGCGCATCACCCTCATTGACCCCCAACATTTGGCAGCTCTGTTATGACTCTTTTCACTCTCAAGGCCTCTTGAGAACCTCATATGTTAAAATGACCCTCTTTGTTTTATCTCTGAACCACAGCAGTGTGGTATGAATAAAATCCTGATGTAGCCTCTCTGTAAAAGTATGATATATTCACAATCACTTACAATCTTCTCTCTATTCAGACAGGGAGGGAAAAAACTCTGAAATACCAAACCCTATGTCTTCCATGCTTTTCTGAAGACTCTGGCTTCTAGGTCCCCACTCTGTTGCATCATTCCAAATGATTACTTTGGGAAAATGGCCACTGCAATTCTCGGAGGTTGCACGGGGCTCTGCCTGTGCAACAGCCCCACCCAGCACCTAGAGAACCTCTATGGTGCAGAGTTTTTGAAAGATGAGCCTTCGTTCTTCACACAGAGAATCCCTCTTCCCACGATTTCACTAGGCCCCCTGTTTCTCCAGAGAGCCTGGCTTCTCATACTGCACTCTGTATCAAACCCCACACAGACCTTTCAGTGACACGTTTGGAAGTATTTTGATTCTTCGGCTTAAAAGTATATGAATCCACCTACACCTAAAAGTAACATTAAAAAAAAATATATTGGGGCACTGGGTGTCTCAGTCGGTTAAGCATCTGCCTTCGCCCAGGTCATGCTCTCAAGGTCCCGGGATGGAGCTGGGTATGGGCTTCTCCCTCTCCCTCTGTACCTCAACCCCTGCTCGTGCTCTTTCACTCTCTCAAATAATCTTAAAAAATAAGAAAATAAACTAATTATAGTAAACAAATCTTTTTAAACATGTTAAAACATCACATTATTTATTATGTATCAACATATAAAGGTGTTAAAAAAGGGGAAACATGTTGTTTCACTGTGGGAAGGAACTACAAATGCTGAGAAAATTAGTTTTATAATAACCGGACACTGTATTCTCTGTCATCTTTTTTTCTAACAATAGTCAGTTCTCAAGTAGGAATGCCTTAGACCGGCTGGTCAGATTTTATGGCAATTTGTTTAACATTTAAAAACAGATAATGTCTTTTTTTTTTTTTTTTTCAGATTTTATTTACTTATTTGACAGACAGAGGTCACAAATAGGCAGAGAGGCAGGCAGAGAGAGAGGAGGAAGCAGGCTCCCTGCTGAGCAGAGAGCCTGATGCAGGGCTAGGTCCCAGGAACCTCAGATTATGACCTGAGCCAAAGGCAGAGGCTTAACCCACTGAGCCACTCAGGCGCCCTGAAAACAGGTAGTGCCTTATTTTAATACTTCGAACATGGATTATATTCAGAATCCCTTTTTACTAGAGAGATATATGCATCTATTCACTTACACAGATGCATGTATCTGAACAGCTGTGGACTTCAACGTTATTTCCTGTACTTATTTATAAACATTCTCAACACATTCCCCAGTGCTACCATGGCATCGCTATAAAACTAAAAATAAGAAGGAAGAAATCTTCCAGATGCTGCATACTCTTTAGCTGCTGTGGAGAGTGGGCACGTAATTCCAGTACTGTGAATATAGTTTTCAGTGAATCTTGTGAAGCATACTATCTACCTGAAGATTAATTGAAATTAAACAGAAAAAAAAAATCTGCTATGAGGACTGTCACAAATCAAAATGTGAGCTGATTTTGTTCCTTTTTTTTTTCTTTTGAAAGAAACAGAAAAGCCACTTAGTAATTTAATGATCTAAATAATTCAGATTTCCTCAGGTCTCACTTTATCTTTGTGCCGTATTTCTATTTCAATGGCAAGTATTCACAAAGCCCTTATTTTCAAAGCTGAGCTGTTAAACTGTGCTTTAGTCCCTAAAAATGGCTTGATTGATCAACCGTAAAAAACAAATTTAGCATGATTTAAACTTCTGCATTCTATGTAAATGATGACTCTACAGTAGACAAAACACATCTTTTTACTTAAGTGAATACTGATGATACTGCAGTACGAGTATGAGAAATAGTCATGGATGGCCTCATAAGCATATTCACATAAAGCATATGGCAAAAGAATTTTTGCTGTTCTTTTATATATTATAGACTGATGTATAGCTACAAAGTCCCATCCCCAAATACAAACCAGATTATAGAAAGCTCAAAAATACATACATATAACTTTCTAAAAATAAGTTTATACACATATATATGTGTGTGTGTGTGTGTGTATACATATACACAGAGACATGTTTTAAAACTGAAAACTGGGGACTCCTTGGTGGCTTAGTTGGTTAAGCGTCTGCCTTGGGCTCAGGTCCTGATCGCGGGGTCCTGGGGTCAAGCTCGGTGTCCAGCTCCCTGCTCAATGAGAAGCTGGCTTCTTGCTCTCCCACTCCCCCGGCTTGTGTTCCATCTCTCACTGTGTCTCTCTCTGTCAAATAAATAAATAAAATCTTAATAAAAAATTAAAAAAAAACTGCAAAATGTATTCACTGCATTTGGAAATAAATTTAGCTATGCATTTTCTTTAATCAGAAGAAAAAGAAAAACTAATTATGCAATTGTTCTTGCATGGTAAAACATGGGATTATCAGGTCCTTAGGAAAGGTAAACTCTGTCTTGATGTTAAATTACAAAGAGAATATACGTCAAGGCAAATGATCTTTAATGTGGTCCCTGCAAAAGATGCAGGTAGATTATTTATTTGAACAGTTTTAATAGTGACCCTAGATAACAGCTGAGGACAATATGTAAAATTCAGCCTATTGTTAAAATAAAATAAACATGCTGCAAGTAATGATTATCATTTGGAATTGTTCCTTTTTGGGATTTAATCAGAGCAATATCATATTGATTTAAAAAAAAAAGACAAGATTTTGAGAAGTTTGACAAAGTCCAGGCAACTCATGAACAGCCAGTTTTATTTACACTTAGTAACACTGTTGTTATAAAGCCAATTTGCTATACTGTTTTTATGTTAAATCTTGTAGAAACTCCACTGAGACATTTAATATATAACTCACTTTCAAGATTCTATATTTAATACATTAGTAAATTTTTGTTTATGAGTTTCATTTAGGCCTTTATTTCACTACAGTCCTTTCTTGGTTTTCAGAATTACAGTTTTGAGGAAGGCCCTGAAGTTTTACATGTAATGAGAGCTAACTTATATTGAGCACTATTCCTGCCAGAAACTATGTTAAAAGCTTTGTGCACTTACATTATTTAATTCACAAAAGAATCATATTAATCTTGATTTAAGAAAAAAAAGAAAGTAAAGCATATAAAGATTTATTAACTTTCCCTGGTTACTTAGTTCAGTTATATCACAGAGCTAGAACATAAACCTAACTCTGTTTCAAGAGCTTGTATTCTTAACCACTACAGTATATTGCAGTAAAATGTCATTTAACAGCTTATTCTATAATGTGTACTAAATATACAAGGACATTATTGTTTTATAAAAAAAATGTGAAAATTGAGAAAGGCTTGAAACAAAAATAAAATTTCTTAATAAATAAACTTCTTACTGTGCTTTAACTGAAAATTTCAAATTAAGCAAGCAAGGAGCACCTGGCTGGCTCAGTGGGTTAAAGTGACCTGCCTTCAGCTCAGGTCATGATCTCAGGGTCGTGGGATTGAGCCCCACATCGGGCTCTCTGCTCAGCGGGGAGTCTGTTCCTCCTCTCTCTGCCTGCCTCTCTGCCTACTTGTGATCTCTGTCTGACAAATAAGTAAATAAAATCTTTTTAAAAAATTAAGAAAGCAAGAAGTTTCCGTGATCTAATTTATGACTTTTGCAAGACAATGTTATTAATGAACTTATGAACAATTTTGTCAAAAGATTTTATTTATTTATTTGAGAGACAAAGCAAGAGCATGAGCAGGATGGGGAGGAGCAGAGGGAGAATGAAAAGATGTCCTGCTGAGCAGGAATCCCCATGTGGGACTCTATCCTAAGACCCCAAGATCACTACCTGAGCTTAAGGCAGATGCTTAACCAACCAAGCCACCCAGGCACCCCTAATGAGCCATTTTTTACAGTAGAGTGAGAAAACCCCTTCAAGTATCACACATACATTTGTAAATAAACCATTACATTACTTCTAATTGTAAGGTCCTAAATAATAGGGATGTGACTAAGTTATCTTTGTATCCTGAAAACTTTCCCAGTGTCTTATGCAAAATGAGTACTCAGTGTTTGTTTATTGGTTGAACCCATAAATTAAGTAGTCAATGAATAGATGGTTTACTATAACAAAGTTGTGGCAGAGATTGTGGCAGAGATCTCTAGGTGTTGACCAAATCGCTTTTCCTTCTTTGCTCTTTGCACAGTTAGACCACATTTCCCAGACTTGTGATATCATTGGAACCATGTTCCCATTAAGAACATGAACCCTGCAAAAGGTAAATAAAAATTATATGTCTTTTGCTAAACAGTAGTTTTATATCTTTATCAATCTCCTTGTCCTTCTGTTTTTTTCTTTCCTAATGAAATAAAATGATAAATTGCCAATAATTCATCTTCATATATAAAATATTTCTGAATATTCCATTTCTGTATGTTGCCCGTTTCCATATGAACTTAAGGTGGACCAGTTTAAGTCAAATGAAGATACACTCATTACTTTGGTTTTTTGTGTTCCACAGAGTTTTATATATAACAGAAATATAAAATATACTCAAACAATAAGACAAACAACCCTGCTGTAAAGATGAGAAATAAACATAATAAAAAAACGAACTATTGACTGGGAGGAAATATGTGAAATGGGATGAAATTATGGTTTTAAATTAGCTTTAAATCATTCTTCAATCATTCTTCTATAGGGTGTTTAAGAAGTCTCAATGCATAACATAAAATAAGGTTAAACATAAAGTCTTAAATAGAAAGAAAAGGCTATGCATATATATTTGGGAATCCTCCTTTATGTTATGGCATGCATCGTGGATTTGCAACATAATTGCTTTGAAATTGAGGGGACTTTCTGTTCCGGGCTAACACGTTTTTTCTATAAATTGCTAACTTCATAAATCAACTCCTGCCAGACATTGAAATACAAACTTGAATGAACTTACTAAGCTTCTGTCAGATATACTGCTTTATTGACGGTTTAAAAGCACTTTTCAAGAATTTCCTGAGAGGACAATCCTGCGTTGTAAGCTGCGTGGGATAGCAAGAAACCATATGAGCAGTTTAAACACAGGTGTTCGCAAAGACAACGTGAGAACTGCATACATTCACATGGTGTTGTCCATTGTTAGGATCTTCTATTAATGTGGCACGTTGGGTGCCTTAAATGCACCAATTTGGGCACGTTATTAATCAAAATCCACACTATTGAAGACTTTCTTAGTTTTCACCTAGCGTCTTTTTTATGTTCTAGTCTCCTCTTCAGGATGTCGTCACTATGTCTCCTCAGTTACCTCTTGGCTTTGAAAGTTTTAGAATTTTCTTTATTCTTGATTACCATTTTGAAAAAACTCATTAGATATTCGTAGAATGGTCTTCAATTGGGATTTCTCTGTTTTTTTTTTTAAATAATTAGATTTGAATTACAAATTTTTCAGGGGTGAAATTACAGACTTTAAATATCATGTTCTTCCCATGATGTCATGGGTACATGCTATCACTATGACTCGACACTGTTGTCACTAACTGATGACCTGGCTGAGTTGGTCAGATTTCTTTACTTTAATTCATCTCAACCTCCCCCACCCCCTTTCTTTATTATACTCTTTAGAAGGAAGTCACTATACACAGTTCACTTAAGTGGTGGAAGGATAAGCATCTCCTCTTACATGAGGAGTATCTATATAAGTTATTTTGAATTTTTTTTCATGGGACATTTGTCTATCCTGTCACATTTATTCATTGGTTAGTTCAAACATTTGGTTATATCAGTATAGACTCGAAGGTATTTATTATACTTTGGGTTGTCATCTAATCCATTATTTATTTTGCTGCTCAAATTGTTCCAGCTTTGGGCATTGGTAGTTCTTCCATTGGCTCCTCTACCTCTTGGACACACCCATCTTTGTTTTTGTTTGAGACCTCTCTTAAGTTTTGGGACCTCAAGATGGTCTAGGCTCATCTTGGATATTCCTTGCTCGAAGCCTATCATAAACAACTGGACAAACCAGAGAGAAAAGATGCCTGTTTCTTTTCACTGACAAATAGTATTGGAAAAAAGATCTAGGTGCTAGATTTGCTATTTGCTACTGATATTCTTGCCTCTAAGCCCTATCATCTGACAGAGCAAGAAAAAAAAACATATATATATATATACACACACGCATTATAACTAAGTGTATTAGCTACATGTATATATTTCTATGAACATGTTTGTGATGTACCCATTTTTATATTAATATGAGTTCATTCTGATGTCTCCACACTTAATCTAGGGCTATATGGGTCATTCTAGACTTATTCCCTTTCTGGTCTGCAACCTCCCACTAAAATAATGTTAAACTTGTCTCACGCCATCTTCCAACAATTTGCCTAATTGCTTAATTCCAGTACGCATGTATCATGGATGTTATTTACAGGTTGTTAACCTATAACCCTGTTGAGAACAACTTTCAAAGAGAGCATAGTACTTATATACAGATTCTGTTGCTTTTAGTCTATTTCTAAAGTCACTTAGGTCAACCCCACTTTCTTCTATTCCCTTTAGTAAGGTTAATTCACATTATTTCCAATGGAGGTGGATTATTTTGTCATAGTCTGCATTTTTTAAAAGATTTTATTTATTTATTTGACAGACAGAGATCACAAGTAGCTGGGCGAGTGGTGAGAGTAGGGAACGAAGCAGGCTCCCTGCTGAGAGAGGCCGATGCAAGATTCCATCCCAGAACCCTGAGACCATGACCTGAGCTGAAGGCAGAGGCTTAACCCACTGAGCCACCCAAGCACCCCCATAGTCTGCATATCATCCGGCTATACCCAATCTCAATATTTTTTAGTTTACATATATAAAGGTTTATTGTTTTTCCTTTAAAGTTCTATGAATTTTGGCAAATACATCATGCCATGTATGCACCATTATAGCATCATCCAGAACAATTATACCTTTCTAATATTTCCCTGTGTTTCCCCTCCCGACTCCTTAAGTCCCTGACATTCACTGAATTTTTCCATTGTATTACTTTCCTATATGATTGTACAGTGTGAAGCCTTCTCAAACTAGCTTTTTTTTTTTTTTTCCATGTATCAGTGTGAATTCAAGATTTATCATTGTTTTTTCATGGCTTGATTGTTCATTCCTTTTTATTATGGAATAGTATTCTATTGTGTGGATTTGCACATGTTGTTTACCAATTCATTTACTGAAAGGCAGATTGGCTGCCTCTAGTTTTTGACAATTATGAATAATGCTGCTATAACATTTGAGTGCATGTTGTTGTGTTTACATGAGTTTTCAAATGGGTTTGGAAAATACCTAGGCAACTTTGGCAAGTCAATATTTAGATTTGAAAGAAAATGTCAAATATTTCTCCAAAGTGGACACAGATAGCATTTTGCACCTTTGCTGATAATGAATGAGCGTTCTTGAAGCTTTGCCTCCTCAAAACCAGTCTGCATTGTCAATTTTTAAGATGATAGCCATTTTAACAGTTATGTCATTTGTTTTAATTTGTCTCACCCTCTTGACACACAATTTGGGGAATCTTGTATGTGTATTTGCCATCTCTACAGTTTCTTTGGTGAGTTATTGCTCAGATCTTCTCATTTTTTTAATTGAGCATTTTATTTTTGAATTTTAAATGTTCTTTGTACATTTTCTGTACAACTCCTTCATTATATATGTGTTTTCTGAATATTTTCCCCATTCTCTGGCTTGTCTTTTTATTCTTTTAATAGTGTCTTTTGCAGAGCAGAGGTTTTAATTTTAATGAAGTCTGTCTTATCTATTATTCCTTTTATAGCTCACACTTTTGGTGTTCTATATAAAAACTTGTCACCAAATTCAAGCCTTTATAGATATTTTTCAGTGTTTTTTTTTTTTTTTTCCTTGAGTCTTCATAATTTTGCATTTAATAGTTAGGTCTATGTTTTATTTTGCATTAATTTTTGTGTAATGTGTAACATGTGTTCCAAACCATTTATCTTTTTGCATATGCAAAATATAATAAAAAGGCATTAATTAATATTAAATGTGTAAAGTTGTGTTAATGTTAGAGTAATTTGAATCCGATTTATCCTTCAGCTGGAAACAACCAAAAAATAGTAAGATAAAATATGCAAAACAATGGTTTTGCAGACACTGGTTAAGTGACAATGGATGAAATCCTCAGAGGTAGGAGTCACAGAGGAAAGCCATTCAATTTTGTTGGTTACAGCACCGAGATTATAGACTGTTGTGCAGATGGAGGCAATCAAAGCAGGATACAACGGACTCTCATTGAGAGATGTGAGTCTAGTGTAACTAAGGCAGTAGAATTCACAGGACAGAGCAACAGAGAAAAGAGCTACAGGAGGGAACACTCACTCTGGTGGGTCTGCTAGCAGAACTAATTGTGAGCACATGTGTGTAAGGAAACTACCCAAGGAGGGAGGAGGCATTCAAAATGATTACAGCTTACTGTACCCAGAATATACATATGGCTGATAATAGTGTCTGTTCCCACCAGCAAACTAGAAAACCTCATGACTCATGGGCTGTTGTGTACAGTGCTCTGGAAAGTCCTGTCTCATAGTGTGGAATAATTAGTCCTGGACTGAACAGTGTGCCAAACTCTTTGTCATTTTATAAAAACAAGAAATAAATGAATCAAGCTCTTTCTGCAAACCGAACTACATCCCAGAAAAAGACTGAATAATTTTATAGAAATGCATAGCATCTAAAATCCAACAATGTCTGATGTCCAATCAAAGATTAGTAGACATGCAAAAAAGAGCAGGAAAACATAACTCATAATGAGGAGAAAATTTAATTGCAATTGATCCCAACTGACACAGACATTAGAATCAGAAGAGCAGAATATGAAAGAAGATCTAATTGCAACCATATAGTCAAAGGTTCAACAAAGACATTCAAAATACCTGAAAAAAAATTATAGACATAAAATCTACAAGGTCTGAGATAAAAATAAAGCACTTAATGGTAGCTTGGAAAATGTGGAAGAAAGGACTAGTGCACCAAAATACATAGAATAGAAACTAATGTGAGAGAGATAGAAAAAGAACCTTACAAAATAAGAAAAATCATTAGTAAATAGTGGTTCACTATCACACAACTAAGCGTATGTGGAATTAGAACCCTTGGGGTCCAGCAGATGGAAAATACAGAAAAAGAATTAAATAAATAAAGAGCACTTTTTCAAATGTAATATAAGTATTTGTCAAATTTCAGGAAGCTCAAAAGTTTCCAAGTACATTAAAAAAAGAACATAATAACCAAATTACAAAAAAGCAATGATAAAAAGAAACTTTAAAGCAATGACAGGGGAAACAAAAAGGACATGTTGCAAAAGAATAAAAATTATGGGGGGAGGAGTCAAGATGGTGGAGAAATAGCAGGCTGAGACTACATCAGGTAGCAGGAGATCACTGAGATAGCTTATCAAACCATTGCAAATACCTACAAATCCAATGGGAGATTGAAGAAAAGAAAAATAACAATTCTAGAAACAGAAAATTGGCCACTGTCTGAAAGGTAGGACTAGTGGAGAAGTGAATCCAAAGCCACAGGAAGATAGACCACAGGGGGAGGGGCTGCCTCCCGGCAAATGGCAGAGCAACGGAGCACAAAATCAGGACTTTTAAAAAGTCTGCACCACTGAGGGACATAGCTCCAGAGGCTAAACCAGGGTGAAACCCACACGGGGCCAGCATGGCCCTAGGTCCCGCAGGGTTACAAAAGGATTAGGGGTGTCTGAGTGTCGCAGAGCTCACAGGAATTAGGCCGGGGAAGCTGGCTACAGAGACAGAGCCGAGGAGTGACCTCTCAGCTTGGGGGTTACCTTGTACTGGTCACAGGCTGGGTGAGCTCAGAGCGTGGCAGAAGCCAGGGAGACTGGAGTGATTGGGTTCTTTTCTCTGAAGATGCATTGAGGAGTGGGGCCCCAAGCTCTTGGCTCCTCCAGGCCAGGGACTGGGAGGCCGCCATTTTCATTCCCGTCCTCCAGAACTCTATAAAAAGTGATCAGGGGACTAAAGCTCCCAAAAGCAAACCCTAGCAGATTACTTAGCTGGGACCCTGGTAAGGGCAGTGCAATTCCACCTCAGGAAAAGACACTTGAGAATCACTACAACAGGCCCCTCCCCCAGAAGATCAGCAAGAAATCCAGCTAAGACAAAGTTCACCTACCAAGGAGAGCAGCAGAATTCCAGTAGAGGAGAAAACAAAGCACCTAACTCATGGCTTTCTCCCCATGATTCTTTAGTCTTGTGGTTAATTTAATTTTTTTTAAATCTTTTTTCTTCTGCTAATTTTTTTAAACTTTTACCCTTTTCTTTTTTAACGTTTTTTAACTAGTTTATCTAATATATATATATACATATACATATATATATATATATATATATATATATTTCTTTTTTATATTTTTTCTTTATTTGTTTTCTTATTTATTTATTTATTTATTGATATTCCTCTGAACTTCTTTATCCCCTTTCTCCCTCGTATGATTTGGGGTCTCTTCTGATTTGGTTAAAGCGCATTTTCCTGGAGTCTTTGCCACCCTTTCAGTATTTTATTTGCTCCTTCATATATTCTTATCTGGACGAAATGACAAGGCGGAAAAACTCACCACAATAAAAAAAGAACAAGAGGCAGTACCAAAGGCTAGGGACCTAATCAATACAGACATTGGTAATATGTCAGATCTAGAGTTCAGAATGACGATTTTCAAGGTTCTAGCTGGGCTCGGAAAATGGAAGATATTAGAGAAACCGTCTCTGGAGAGATAAAAGCCCTTTCTGGAGAAATAAAAGAACTAAAATCTAACCAAGTTGAAATTTTAAAAAAAGGTATTAATGAGGTGCAATAAAGAATGGAGGCTCTTGCTGCTAGGATAAATGAGACAGAAGAAAGAATTAGTGATATAGAAGACCAAATGACAGAGAATAAAGAAGCTGAGCCAAAGAGGGACAAACAGCTACTGTACCACGAGGGGAGATTTGAGAGATAAATGACACCATAAGAAAAAACAGCATTAGAATAATAGGGATTCCAGAAGAAGAAGAAGGAGAGAGGGGAGCAGAAGGTATATTGCAGAGAATTATTGTAGAGAATTTCCCCAATATGGCAAAGGGAACAAGCATCAAAATCCAGGGGGTGCAGAGAACCCCCCTCAAAATCAATAAGAATAGGTTCACACCACGTCACTTAATTGTAAAATTTACAAATCTAAGCAACAAAGAGAAAATCCTGAAAGCAGCCCGGGAAAAGAAGTCTGTAACATACAATGGTAAAAATATTAGATTGGCAGTGTATTTATCCACAAAGACCTGGCAGGCCAGAAAGAACTGGCATGATATATTCAGAGCACTAAACGAGAAAAACATGCGGCCAAGAATACTATATCCAGCTAGGCTATCATTGAAAATAGAAGGAGAGATAAAAACTGAAAGAATTTGCAAACACAAAACCAACTCTCCAGGAAATATTGAAAGGGGTCCTCTAAGCAAAGAGAGAGCCTAAAAGTAGTAGATCAGAAAGAAACAGAGACAATATACAGTAACTGTCACCTTTCAGGCAATAAAATGGCACTAAATTAATATCTCTCAATAGTTACCCTGAATGTTAATGGGCTAAATGCCCCAATCAAAAGACACAGGATATCAGAATGGATAAAAAAACAAAACCCATCAATATGTTGCCTCCAAGAAACTCATTTATGACCTGAAGACACATCCGGATTCAAAGAGAGGGGGTGGAAAAGAATTTATCATGCTAATGGACATCAGAAGAAAGCTGGAGTGGCAATCCTTATATCAGATAAATTAGATTTTAACAGAAAGACTATAATCAGAGATGAGGAAGGACACTATATCATACTCAAAGTATCTGTCCAACAAGAAGATCTAACAATTTTAAATATCTATGCCCCTAATGTGGGAGCAGCCAACTATATAAACCAATTAATAACAAAATCAAAGAAAGATATCGACAATCATACAATAATAGTAGGGGACTTTAACACTCCCCTCACTGAAATGGACAGATCATCCAAGCAAAAGATCGAAAAGGAAATAAAGGCCTTAAATGACACACTGGACCAGATGGACATCACAGATATATTCAGAACATTTCATCCCAAAGAAACATAATACACATTCTTCTCTAGTGCACATGGAACATTCTCCAGAATAGATCACATCCTGGGTCATAAATCAGGTCTCAACTGGTATCAAAAAGATTGGGGTCCTATATGGTTTCACTTATTTGTGGAGCATAACAAATAGCATGGAGGACATGGGGAGTTAGAGAGGAGAAGGGAGTTGGGGGAAATTGGAAGGGGAGGTGAATCATGAGAGACTATGGACTCTGAAAAACAATCTGAGGGGTTTGAACTGGCGGGGGGGAGGTTTGGGTACCAGCTGGTGGGTATTATAGAGGGCACGGATTGCATGGAGCACTGGGTGTGGTGAAAAAATAATGAATACAGTTATGCTGAAAATAAATAAATTTAATTTAAAAAAAGGATGGGGATCATTCCTTGCATATTTTCAGACCACAATGCTCTGAAGCTAGAACTCAATCACAAGAGGAAATTTGGAAAGACCCCAAATACATGGAGACTAAACAGCATCCTTCTAAAGAATGAATGGGTCAACCAGCAAATTAAAGAAGAACTGAAAAAAATCATGGAAACAAATGATAATGAAAACACAAAGGTTCAAAATCTGTGGGACTCAGCAAAGACAGTCCTGAGAGGAAAATATATAGCAGTACAAGCCTCTCTCAAGAAACATGAAAGGTCTCAAATACACAATCTAACCCTAAACCTAAAGGATCTGGATAAAGAACAAGAAAGAAAGCCTAAACCCAGCAGGAGAAGAGAAATAATAAAGATCAGAGCAGAAATCAATGAAATAGAAACCAAGAAAAAAAAAATAGAACAAATCAAGGAAACTAGGAGCTGGTTCTTTGAAAGAATTAATAAGATTGATAAACCCCTGTCCATACTTATCAAAAAGAAAAGATAAAGGACCCAAAAAAATAAAATTGTGAATGAAAGAGGAGAGATCACAACTAACACCAAAGAAATACAAACAATTATAAGAACATACTATGAGCAATTCTACGTAAAGAGATTTGACAATCTGGAAGAAATGGATGCATTCCTAGAGACATATAAACTACTACAACTGTACCAGGAATAAATAGAAAACCTGAACAGACCCATAACCAGTAAGGAGATTGAAACAGTCATCCAAGATCTCCAAACAAACAAAAGCCCAGGGCCAGATGGCTTCCCAGGGGAATTCTACTGGGAATTCTACATTTAAAGAAGAACTAATTCCTATTCTCCTGAAACTGTTCCAAAAAATAGAAGTGAAAGGAAAACTTCCAAACTCATTTTATGAGGCCAGCATCACCTTGAGCCCGATACCAGACAAGGATCCCATCAAAAAAAAAGAATTACAGACCAATATCCTTAATGAACACAGATGCGAAAACTCTCACCAAAATACTAGCCAATAGGATTCAGCAGAATATTAAAAGGATTATTCACCATGACCAAGTGGGATTTATTCCAGGGCTGCAAGGTTGGTTCAACATCTGAAAATCAATGTAATACAACACATTAACAAAAGAAAGAACAAGAACCATATGATACTCTCAATAGATGCTGAAAAAGCATTTGACAAAATACAGCATCCTTTCCTGATCAAAACTCTTCAAAGTATAGGGATAGAGGGCACATACCTCAATATTATCAAAGCCATTTATGAAAAACCCATCGCAAATATCATTCTCAATAGAGAATAACTGAAAGCTTTTCTGCGAAGGTCAAGAACATGACAAGGATGTCCATTATCACCACTGCTATTCAACATAGTACTAGAAGTCCTAGCCTCAGCAATCAGACAACGGAAAGAAATTAAAAGCATCCAAATCAGCAAAGAAGAAGTCAAACTATCACTCTTCACAGATGATATGATACTATATGTTGAAAACCCAAAAGACTCCACTCCAAAACTGCTAGAATTTGTACAGGAATTAAGTAAAGTGTCCGGATATAAAATCAATGCACGGAAATAAGTTGCATTTCTCAACAACAAGACAGAAGAAAGAGAAATTAGGGAGTCACTCCAATTTACAATTGCACCCAAAACCATAGGATACCTAGGAATAAACCTAACCAAAGAGGCTATGAATCTATACTCAGAAAACTATAAAGTACTCATGAAAGAAATTGAGGAAGACACAGAGAAATGGAAAAATGTTCCATGCTCCTAGATTGGAAGAACAAATATTGTGAAAATGTCTATGCCACCTAAAGCAATCTACACATTTAATGCAATTCCTATCAAAGTACCATCCATCTTTTTCAAAGAAATGGAACAAATAATCCTAAAATTTATATGGAACCAGAAAAGACCTCGAATAGCCAAAGGGATATTGAAAAAGAAAGCCAAAGTTGGTGGCATCAAAATTCCAGACTTCAAGCTCTATTACAAAGCTGTCATCATCAAGACAGCATGGTACTGGCACAAAAACAGACACATAGATCAATGGAACAGAATAGAGAGCCCAGAAATAGACCCTCAACTCCATGCTCAACTAATCTTTGACAAAGCAGGAAAGAACGTCCAATGGAAAAAAAGACAGCCTCTTCAATAAATGCTGTTAGGAAAATTGGACGGCCACATGCAGAAAAATCAAACTGGACCATTTCCTTATACCACTCACAAAAATAGATTCAAAATGAATGAAGGACCTCAATGTGAGAAAGGAATCCATCAAAATCCTTAAGGAGAACACAGGCAGCAACCTCTTAGACCTCAGCCACAGCAACTTCTTCCTAGGAACATCGCCAAAGGCAAGGGAAGCAAGGGCAAAAGTCAACTATTGGGATTTCATCAGATCAAAAGCTTTTGCACAGCAAAGGAAACAATCAACAAAACCAAAAGACGACTGACAAAATGGGAGAAGATATTTGCAAACGACATATCAGATAAACGGCTCTTATCCAAAATCTATAAAGAACTTAGCAAACTCAACACCCAAAAAACAAATAATTCAATCAAGAAATGGGCAGAAGACACGAACAGAAATTTCTGCAAAGAAGACATCCAAATGGCTAACAGACTCATGAAAAAGTTCTCCACATCACTCAGCATAAGGGAAATACAAATCAAAACCACAATGAGATACCACCTCACACCAGTCAGAATGGTTAAAATTAACAAGTCAGAAAATGACAGAGGCTGGTGAGGATGTGGAGAAAGGGGGACCCTCCTACACTGTTGGTGGGAATGCAAGCTGGTGCAACCACTCTGGAAAACAGCATGGAATTTCCTCAAAAAGTTGAAAATAGAACTTCCCTATGACCCAACAATTGCACTACTGGGTATTTACCCTAAATATACAAACTTAGTGATCCAAAGTGGCACATGCACCCAAATGTTTAAGCAGCAATGTCTACAATAGCCAAACTAGGGAAAGAACGTAGATGTCCATTAACAGATGAATGGATAAAGAAGAAGTGGTATATATATACAATGGAATACTATGAAACCATCAAAATAAATGAAATCTTGCCATTTGTGATGACATGGATGGAATTAGAGGGTATCATGCTTAGTGAAATAAGTCAATCAAAGAAAGACAACTATCATATGATCTCCCTGATATGAGGAAGTGGAGATGCAACGTGGGGGGTTAAGTGGGTAGGAGAAGAATCAATGAAACAAGATGGGATTGGGAGGGAGACAAACCATAAGTGACTCTTAATCTCACAAAACAAACTGAGGGTTGCTGCGGGGAGGGGGGTCGGGAGAGGGTGGCTGGGTTATGGACATTGGGGAGGGTATGTGCTATGGTGAGTGCTGTGAAGTGTGTAACCTGGAGACTCACAGACCTGTACCCCTGAGGATAAAAATACATTGTATGTTTAAAAGAAAAAAGAATAAAAATTATGATGGCATATTACTTATTGAGAATATATATTATGAACATAGATGAAAAAGTTATTAAAAATAGAAATTTACATCCAGAAATATATATTCTTGGATATATACGTGTATCCAAGAATATAAAAGGTAATATTCCATGATTGAATGAAAATTTTCTAGGAAAATAAGTGTGGTTTAACATGTGAAAATCAATCAGTGTAATATATAATATTAACAATTTTAAAAAAGCAAATATCATCATGGATGCATAAAAAGTATTTGACAAAATCCAATACTCATTCCTAATAACTACTCTTAGAAAACTAGGAATATAAAGAACTTCCTCAAGCTGATAAAAAGCATATGTCAAAACCCAACAACTAACATCATATTCACTTAATTCATTTAATATCAAAATCCATACAAAGATATTTGTTCTCACTATTTATGTTCAGCATTGTGCTGCAGGTCCCAGAGAATGCATTATTGCAAAAAAAAAGTGTCCAGATTAAAAAGAAAAGAAAAGTAAGACTGTCTTTGTTATGTAGAACGTGTTAATCTAGGTAGGAAATTCAATAGAATCTACAAAAAAGCTACAAGAAGCAATCAATGATTCTATTAAAGCTTTACAAGAGAAGATATTTGGATGACAATGAGTATATAAATATACAATCAACATCACTAATCACTAGGGAATGCAAATTAAAATCACAATGAGTTGCAAACATAGCCACTAACATGGCTAAAATTAAGAAGACTGACAATATCAAGTATTGAAAAGGATAGGAAGGAGTTAAAACTCTCAGATGCTGGTATTGTCAGTATAAAAGTGTACAGTCAACTTGGAAAAGTTTGGAAGTTTCTTTAAATATTACCTATACTTACCATATGATTCATTGATTCTACTCCTAAATATTTATTTTAAAGAAATAAATCTTCTGCCTAGACAAAGCTTTGTACAGAGATAGTCACAGTAGGTTTATTTGTAATAGCTCCTCCCCAGATCGAAATACAAACCACTCAAATACCCATCAACAAACAAATAAATAGATGGTCTTTTGGGATGCACGGCATGAATGAATCTCAATTATTCTTCATGAAGTAGGTGAGAAAAAAACACACTTGCAGTGCCGGGGTGGCTCAGATAGTTAAGCATTGGACTCGATTTAGATTCAGGTCATGATCTCAGGTTGGTGAAATCAAGCCCTGTGCGGGGCTTCAGTGCTCAGTGCGGAGTCTGCTTGATGTTCTCTCTCTCCCTCTTCTTCTGTCCCTCCCCCGACCTCTCTCTAAAAGTATGTAAATCTGTAAAAGACAAACAAACAAAAACAAAAACAAAGCAAAAAAACATTCTTATGACCCTGTTACTATAGAATTCTATAAAATACAAACTATCTGACAAAATAGAGTGACAAGTGACTGTGCAGGGAGCTCATGAGTTGAACAGGAAGGGAGGATTTTGAAAAGACACAGGAAACTGAAACAACGGATTTGTTCTCTTCTCTTCAGTGTGCGTGGGGGTCATTTTAAGAATGTATACACATGGGGCACATGGGTGGCTCAGTTGTTAAGCATCTGCCTTTGGCTTGGGTCACTATCCCAGCATCATGGGATCCATCCCCTGGATAGAGGCCCAGGATTGAGCCCCAGGATTGAGCTCTGCATCAGGCTCCCTGGGAAGAAGGGAAGCCTGTTTCTCCGTCTCTCACTCTCACTGCTTATGTTCCCTCCCTCATTGTCTGTCTCTGTGTCAAATAAATAAACAAAATATAAAAAAAAAAAAAAGAATGTATACATATGCCAAAGCCTATCAGATTGTGTGTGAATTATACCTCAATAAACCTTTTTAATATATTATTACAGGGATCAAAGATCTCATTCCTATCAATCAATGTAAATGGACACATCTCCTTTATTACAAGTAAATTATTTTCAAGTTTGCTAAATAAGAACCTGAGCATATGCTTTCTATAAGATATTACCCAAAGGGCACCTGGGTGGCTCAGTTGGTTAAGCAACTGCCTTTGGCTCAGGTCATGACCCTGGAGTCCCAGGATCGAGTCCCATGTTGGGCTCCCTGCTCATCAGGGAGTCTGCTTCTTCCTCTGCCTCTGCCTGCAGCTCTGACTAGTTATGCATTCATGCTCTCTCTCTATCAAATAAATAATAAATAAAACTTTGAAAAGAAAAAAAATATATTTGAAGGGATTTAGTCATTGGCCCAAGGATATTATTTAAAAAGTGAGGTCATTTGGAACATGCACATGAAATAGAAAAATGAAAAGTAAAATCCAACTTACCAAAACTGACCCCAGTGTAATTAAAACATGTAACAATGCCAATACCCCTAGGTAAATGGAGAACTACCTCAAAGAAAACAAAAAACAAAAACAACAACAACAACAACAAAAACATCAGAATCAGATGAATTCTCCAATTTCTACAGCACTTTGAAGTCTAGGAAATCCCAATGGTATTTATGTTGGTGTGGAAAGTAAAAATTTCTGAATTTCTGAATTATATTTATGAACCAGATACAGCATTAAAACCTCACTCTGTTTTAAAAAGAATAAACCTATCACAAAACCAAAAGACCAATACAGCGACCTCTGGGTGGCTCAGTCTGCTAAGCATCTTCCTTCAGTCCAGGTCATGACCCCAGGCTCCTGGAATGGAGTTTTGTCGCAGGGAGCCTGCTTCTCCCTCTGCCTGCTGCTCCCCTGCTTTTCTCTTTTTCTCACTCTCAATAAATAAATAGAATCTTAAAATAAAAAAACTAACATATATTAAGGATATCAATGAGGCAATCCTAGACATAATATAATTTGAAAGATTATAAAAATATGTTAGGGAAAATAGCATACGGTATCTAAGAGAGATTAACTAGAAGAATGTAAATGTGATTTGTTAATTATTGTAATTCACTATGTAAATAAGTACAATGAAAACATTATATGGTTATTTCCTTAGGTACTCAAAAGTTTCAGTAGAAAATCAACAATTATTTTCAGTGAAGGCACTCAATAAAATAGAAACAGATGGCCAGTAACTTAACATATACTTCAGCTCCAAATTTAGCAAACATCTCCATTTAATTAATGAGAAACCAGTAGAGGTATTCCCACTAAATTAAGGCTAAGGCAAACCTGCACATTGCCTTCTTTAACTTTTTTTTTTTTTAACATTTTACTAAAAATATTAGATCATGCAATCAGTTGTTGAAGAAAAAAAAAAGAAGTAAGATCATTAGAAAATATTATAAAAGTTTAGGTCAGAAGAAGTAGTGCAGATAACTATGAAGGTATAATTAATTGTTTTCATAAGTGTAGGAAATCTGGGGGCAGATTTCTTATTTTAGGTTTCTGCTACTTTATGAGTTTTTAAACATTATGGATAAACTTAAATAGGTCTACTTATGCGAATACTATGCTGGGACTGTAAATCTACCATGAGAGGACAAAGTGAACTACTGTTAGTTGAAAAAATGTGAGAAAGACCATCCAGAAGACCAGTGCCTGGCACTGAGCCCATCTGGCTGGGGCACATGACTGAGCCCCACTGAAGCTTTGTAAGAACGTTTAAGATTTGGTGAGCAGTGTGGTTATCTGCCTGTCTCAAGGCAAGCCTCCTACATAAATTCCATTGCTTCTTACACCTGCCATTGGCCCTTCTGACTTGGCTCCCTCTGTCTTTGGTCTCTCTGTGCCCTCCCCCATAGGGGGTCAGATTCAGGACTCCAAGGGTATGAACCAATAATTTGCTGTGTTGGAACAGGGACACACTGCAAACTAGCTGGTTTAGTGAACTTGCTTGAGGGGCTGAGAAAAGCCATGGAGAGGCCAGAACAGGGAAGGAGAGGGTGCTGTGGTGCCTGCAAGTGAAACAGCTGGGTAACCCAAGCTGTGGACCCCAATACAAATGAAAACAAGAGCAAAGCTCCAGCAACCATGGCCTGTGCGCCTGCCCCATTCAGGAAAGACCCATGATGAGAGAATTTTCTCCCTCTGAACTTGCTGATGCAGCTGCCATGTTCCAGAAAAAGACCAGGAGAATATCAGGTGTCTGGAGTGTGGCCACGGAACCACAGAGGCAATGCCATTTCTCCAACCAGGCAGGAGGCAGAGAAAATGAGCAACATCACCATTCTCCTGCCCTCCAGAAGCACCTGCATGGTTTAGGGAACTCATTCCTTTATGGATTACATTATTCTTTTTCTATTTTAGATTTTATTTATATATTTGACAGGGAGCAAGAGAACACAAGCAAGGGGAGTGGCAGAGGGAGGAGGAGAAGCAGGTCCCCCATTGAGCAGGGAGCCCCATGTGGCACTCGACTCCAGGACCCTGAGATCATGACCCCAGATGAAGGTAGATGCTTGACCGACTGAGCCACCCAGCTGCCCCGGATTACATTATTCTATTTTGCAGGGAGCCTTGGCCCAATGTGGGGGCCTCCCTGGGCATGTAGAACCCTGGGGATACAATAAATTCTTAGGAAGTTGGGAATGAGATGTGCCAAAGACATCCTCGTCTTTGAAAATGCTGATCAGGGCATATTTGCTGTAGGGATTAAGCATTCTCTCTTCTGGAGAATATAAATTGGGCACAGATATCCTACAAAGCCAAACTCCACAAAGCTCTATCTGTGAACTCAGACTCAGGGTTAGAATAGCTGGGGAAATGCCAGTTAGAAACCAGTAAGCCTGACAACACCATGAAGGGTGGTAACTGCCAGACAATATAAATTGCCTGGAGGGGATAAGGAGATAGCAGAAACTATCCATGAACTTCTCTGAGTTCATGGTGCTCATAGTGCATTCAACATCCCAGCACAGAAAATAAATAAATAAATAAATAAATAAATAAATAAATAAATAAATAAGATGGTTCATGGAGGGTGACTGTGGGACTCCTGAGAATGGAACAGGGCAGTGCCCCCACCAAAGGAGCTGTGCCCAACACGGCCACCATTTAAGTAACTTGGTCACGATCCTAGGAGGGTTCCAGGCTGGGCTGGACTCAGCAAATGCTTTTTTCAATATATCTCTGGACACAGAGTCACAACATCAATTTACCTTCATGAGGGAGGGGCAACAATGGACATTTCAAGTCTTCCCCAAGGTCACCTGCACAGCCCCACCATAGATCAAGATGGTAGCCTGGGACCTACCCCTGCTCTCTACCCCCACATCAGTAACTCAGGCCCGTTACATTGATGATGTAAAGTTCACAGGTGAAGATTTGTGTCTGCTGCAGGACACCTGTAGGCTTTGCTGGAGCATCTGCAAGAGAGGTGATTGGCCATGAAGCCCAAGAAAATGTAAGGCCTATGCATGCCAGAAGGATTTGGGAGTCTTTTGGTTAGGTAAGACATGTGTTATTGTAGAGGCTGTGATTTATAAGGTGCAAGTTTATCCAATTCCTAGAAATGTGAAAAAGGTACCAGCTTTGATAAGGATCGGGGTTAGGAGGACTTTTATTCCCTGCCTGACAAAATGTTTTCATCCCTTTTGCCACCTGGTAAAGAAAGGACATGTGTGGGACTGGGTATCAGAGAAGCAAGCTATCTTTAAGAAGCCAAAAAATACTAGTGAAACCAGTTAAGTGTCTGGGCATCTCCTAAGTCGGAATACCTTTTGAGTTAGGTGTAGCTGTGATGTCAGAAGGTATGAGTTGGATACTGTGAGAGAGACTGCAGAAAGAGGGTGTGCCCCTAGGATTTTGGTACCCGCTCAGGAGACAGAAACCTGATGTACCCCCTTAGAGCAATAGCTCCTGGTAGTTTACATAGGTCTCCTCCAAGTGGAGTTTCTCAAGAGGAAATAAACTTCAGGGGCATCTGTGTGGCTCAGTTGTTAAGTGTCTGCCTTCTGCTCAGGTTGGGATCCCAGGGTTCTGGGATTGAGCCCTGAGTTGGGCTCCCTGCTCAGTGGGAAGCCTGCTTCTCTCTCTCCTACTCCTCCTGCTTGTTCCCTCTCTTGCTGTCTCTCTCTCTCTGTCAGATAAAGAAATTAAAAAAAATAATAATAAAGAAAGAAAAAGAAAAAGAAAAAGAAAAAGAAACTTCAGTAGTCAGTGGGCTGAACTTAGAGTGGTTTGATGATCACTCATGAGCTCTGACCATCAACCCTTTATACTGAAAGTCAGGCTAGTTCTAAGGAGATTAACCCAATGACTTGAACATTGGGAAGCCAAGAGGTGCATGATCATGAATAAGTCTATGTGGGGCCAGGGTATTTGGATGTACCTGCAAGAGTTTTTGGAAGTCCCATGTCCCATATCCTAGCTCATAAGGCACTGACACTCCCTGTAATCAGAAAGCTGATGCCCTAGCTCAGGTACACCCCTTAACAACTGACCCTTCAGTAGACATAGGAGATTTGATGCATAGGAAGAGTGGCCACTGTTGCATGCAGGTAGGATGTCATATTCCCAAGGATGCTGAATTGCCCTTGAAATACAGTGACACATTGGGGTGCCTGGGTGGCTCAGTTAAGTATCAAACTCTTGATTTTGACTCAGCTCATGATCTCAAGTCCATAGGAGATGATCCCAGGCTCTGCATGGAGCTCCATGCTCAGTGAAGTCAGCTTCCCTCCCTCTCCCTTGACCCCTTCCCCCACTCATGCATGGTCTCTGTCTCTCTCAAATAAATAAATCTTAAAGAAAAAAAGAAGAAAGAAATACAGTGACATGGTTCATGCAGTAACAGCATGTCCTTTATGTTCTAAATGATGCCCAAGGTTACTGCCAAAAGAATCTGGGGCCATCCACCAGAGTTCCCAACACGTGAGGGAATGGGAAATTGGGTATATTGACCCCCCTCCTTCTGAGTGAGGGTTTAAAATATGCCCTGGTTTGTATGGACACTTTATAATGCCTAACCTAATCGTTCTGTTACTATGCAAACCAGGCTACCACTATTAGGATTTAAAGAAGCCGAATACCATGTACGATACTTTTCATTAACCACACAGTGATGGGGTGGGGGGTCATGATTCAAAGTCATAATATGCAAAACTGGGTAAAGGAACATGACAGTGAATGAAAGTTTCATCTCCTCTACACCTTGTGGGCAGCAGGGTTAGGAGAAAGGAAAAAATATATATATTAAAGCAAACTAAATTGCTAACAAGTAAAATCACCCAGACAGGATGAACTAAAGTACTGTCTCAAGTTTAATAGATTTGAATGATCGTTTGGTGGGGCCTCTTGCCCCTTTTGCCAGAATGGGGGCCCTACCAAGATACCCACTACTGTAAAGTAGTGGGAAAAAGCCTTCACCTCAACTCCAACCATGGATTCACATGCTGTTCTGTTGAGAACACTGAGCCCCATCCCTCCTGGTAAAGTCATCATCTACTGGAATTTGCAGTGAGATCGCCCGTGGGGATGGATGAGTTACTTTGCACCCCTCGGGGAGGGGGAACTGCTCAGTCTCCACGGGAATCCCATTGTCCCACTGCAATCTTCACTGTTGAAATGCACTACATGTGGAATGGAAAACAAAAAAACAAAAAGACAAAAAAACAGCACTGAAAAGAGAGGAGAAGATGGGGGTCCTGGTCTAGCATATTATGACCTCAGTCTATCTTCTCATGCCTGATAGTGCTGCTGCCCCTGGACAACATGTATGGTATGTACAAGCAGCTCAAGTTCTTAAGGTTGCCAGCCACCCTTTCCTCCCGGCAAGGCAGGCATGCTGTTTTCTGCCTGTACAATTGTTGCACACTGTCTTTGTTTCCTCCACTGGTCTGAAGGACATTACAGCACACACAGAAAGCCTTACTAAATTCACTCAGCAAGCCTTGAGTTATATTAACAAAGCCTGTGCTTACTGAACACTGAAATGTTTCTAATAGGAAAAGCTGTCCTCCAAAATAGGTAGACCTTGGACGATTATCCATCAGCCAAACAGAATGTTGTGTTCATAGATGATGAGTCTGCTAATGCATTATCTTTATTAAACTACATGAAGACATACGTGAATTTCAGGGATCTGAAACCCCAAGACTACAGGCCTTAGCAAATCAGTGGCTTGATTCACTGAGTTCTTGGCGGAAACATCACTGATTCTGAGAATCATTGTCTGTGTTTTTTCTTGAGTGTTCCTATACTGTTGCTAAGGCATCTGCCTTCAATGTGGCCCCACAGCTGCTACCAGAGCCTCCTCCTGGTTAGTCAGACTCCTTGCTGACTGCCCAGGAACACTGTGGCAGAGAGTCTTACAATATTGTAAGAGCTGGTCACAAGTGATGGAATGTTAGAGGAGGTCATGAAGAGAATTTGATCCCTGGTTGACCCTGGAAGTGGACCTCAACAATCAGAGGCTTCTCCCTTCCTCCCCTGACCTTGGAATATGGATCTCACTTGCCTTCTCTGCTCCCAGAGTCTGCCCCATGGACATTACCTTGATGTCCATGATAGTGATGTGGTGCTGAGACCATCTGGATGGTCTACGTGACTGAACACAGTTAAGGCGTTTGTTGAAAATTTTAAGATTTGGGGTCAAGTGTGGAGATTTCCTTACCTTGAAATCACCCTAAACAAGCCTCATATGCAAGTTCCCTTGCTTATTAAAACTGTCATCTGTCCATCTGGAGTGATCTGCCTCTTCCCTCAGTCTCTCTCTGCCCAGTGCATATGACGGCTGGTTTCAGATTATACCTTGGAAGCTCCTGAACCTACCTAAACTATAATTTATCAAGTTTAAAAGAAAGAAAAACAGAACATTGTAGCTGAGACCATTTAATTGGAGCAGCAATGAATTTTAAGATATAGAACCCAATAGGTATCCACAAATAAGGGATAAAAGCACTCATCTGGACATCCTCCCTCTACCCAAAAGAAGAATCACTTGTACATTGGGACAAATCTACAGCTCCTGCCTCCCACCCACTGATGCAGGGGACACATGTCCCTATCACAGGTGCAGCAATTTAGGACATGGCTTAGCAGCCCCTGGGAAGCCATGTATAAGAAGGAATTCCTGGGAGTGGGGAATGACTTATAGTCCATATTTCATGAGAGGATATAACAGTCAAGAGAAACTTAGCTGAAAATAAACATGATTAGGATTATAAAAATTATCCAAATTCTATAAGGAGAAATTCATCATTATCTAGTGAAGCTGCAGTTGTAGGTTCCCACAGACTGAGCAATACAACCACTAAAAGGTTCTTGGATGTGTGTCCAAGCAACATGCATGCAGACAATTACTGTAGCATTGCTTGTAAGTAGCCAATAAATGTAAATGCCCTATATTGTCAACAACCGATTCAATATATTTTTTTCATAGATTTTATTTATTTGACAGAGAAAGAGAGATCACAAGCAGGGAGAGTACAGGCAGAGGGAGAAGGAGAAAGAAATTCCTTGCTGAGCAAGGAGCCCGATGTGGTACTTAATCCCAGAACCCTAGACCCGAGACGAAGGGAGACACTTAACCAACTGAGCAACCCAGGTGGCCCCCAAGTCAATATTTTTAAAAAGTGTTTATATGATTCAATACCGTGTATTATGAAAATGAATTAGTAAAGCTCTAAGTAGCTACATCAAAAAAAAAAAAAAAAGGAGAGTAGAAAGGAAAAGAAAAGAAAAAACTATGGGAATAAGTAAAGCACATTGCAAAATGAAATGCGTAATAAAATCGCATTCACACAAAGTTTAAAAATACATAAAATTATATAATTTATTATTATCACATATGTTATATATGGGTGTGATGTATTCAATGGATTATAGCATAAATATGCACATGAAGTGGAACTACAACTGATAGAGCACTGAAATAAGAGAATTTGAGAAGGAAGTGGCACATATGGAGATCAAATGTTAATGATATTCCTTAAACTGGACATTCCAAATTGTTGCTATGCTTATTTCATAATGCTTTTTAAAAAAATTAAAAATACAATAGGCAAACTATATATATGCATATGTACATATATTAATATTTTATTTACTTATTTGTCAGAGAGAGAGAGAGCACAAGCAGGGAGTGCACAGGCAGAGGGAGAAGCAGGCTCCCCGCTGGGCAGGGAGTCTGATACAGGACTCAATTCCAGGGCTCTCGAATCATGATGTGAGCCAAGGCAGATGCTTAACCAACTGAGCCACTCAGGCATTTCTATTCTTTATTTTTTTAATGTTTTATTTATTATTTTGAGAAAGCACACAAACAGAAGGAGTGGTAGCGGGAGAGGGGAACCCGATGCTGGGCTCTACTCCAGGACCCTGGAATCATGACCTGAGCCAAAGGAAAATACTTAACTGACTGAGCCACCCAAGTGCCCCACTACTGAGCCAACCCACTACTACTGCATTTTAAAGAACATTATTGGAAAACATACTGATTGGGACTTAACAGGAATATTTTAAAACATCAGAGCTCTTAAGCCCTGACCTACATTCTTGCTGGCACATAAGAGATGAGTACATCAAACAGTGAAGCCATTATAATTTGTGCAGAAAAGAGGGAGCAATGTGCTCATATAAGATTTCTTGTTTTATTTTCACTGGGGACACTGCATCTATTCCTTTAATTGTAGAAACTCTGGAAATAATGAAAAGGTGCAGGGAAGGTTTTAAGGAACTGTTGCCCTGGGAATGCAGAGGAGCAGGATGTAGCTTTGGGCAAGAGAGTGGAGCAGGAAGAAATGAAAAGCTTTTCTACCTAGTTCTTATTCTCAGCCATGCCTTACTTTGTAAGTTTTTAAAACATAAACAAAATTAGTTAAGGTATACATCTCACTTACACAAAAGCTCTTTTTTAAGTGCCAGAACTTTAGAAAGTGCTGAAAGATGCTTCCGTAAATTACAGAAAAATTTAACGTGGAATTAGGTATTGGTTCCTCGAATAAATTGTACTTTGTCATAATTCTAATATACTGCTGAATTTGATTTGCTGGAATTAAATTAAAACGTTGGCAACTATATTCAGCTGTGAGATATATCTGGAGTTCGATTGTTCATCCTGTCAGTTTTTGGTATCAAGGTTATTCTGGTATTCCTTAATGAACTAGGAAGTTTTCCAACTTTTTCAGTGATACTGAACATTTTGCTGATAACCTGAGAATTTTATGGCTCCCTGAAGAGTTTTCTCAGAATACTCTGGGCATTACCTTTTTTCATTTAAAATTTTTGACATTAATTATTTCAGTTTGTTTCAAAGTTTGGTACAGATTTCTACTTCAGGTTGATTAATTTTATTAATTTGTTTCCCTGGAAATAGCATGTTTCATTGACACTTTCAAAATCGTTAGTATAGTGTTAGGGAAATGTGCTTATCAGCACCTGGGGAGAATTTGTACCTTAGTTATAGACAATACAATTTTTCCTTTTTTTTTTATTTTTAAAAGATTTTATTTATTTGACAGAGAGACAGTGAGAGTGGGAACACAAGCAGGGGGGCGGGAAGGGAGAGGGAGAAGCAGGCTTCCCACTGAGCAGCAAGCCTGATGCAGGGCTCGATCCCAGGACCCTGGGATCATGACCTGAACTGAAGGCAGAAGCTTAACGACTGAGCCACCCAGGAGCCCCAATTTTTCCTTTTTTAAACTGTTGATGAATTTTATATCTAAGAAGAAAGGACAAAAAAAAATAGCTAATGTTTTCTTGTAGAAGTTTTCTACTTATAGATTTAAATTTAAATTTAAATTTTTGACTCATTTCAAGCCAGTTTTGCATGTGATGAGAGGTAAATAATTAGGGATATCCAGTTGTCCCATTGCAATTTGTTGAAAAGACTAGACTTCCCCTGCTGGATAAATGTGGCAGTTTTAGCAAAAATCATTTTCATGCTGCTAACATACCATCTTGATGATTGTAGCTGCATAGTAAGTCCTGAAATTGGGCATTTTAAATCATAACCTTGTGCTGTTCTTCTCACAACTGTTTAGCTATTTTAACTTTTTTGTTTTTCATGTATATATAATAGGATTTTGATTTGAATTGCATTGATTTCTGAAAACAAGTTTGGGAAGAATAGCCTTTTAAAAATACTGTTACCTCCTTAGTGAATACAGTATTCCTCTCCATTTAGTTTGAGGTTCTCTAATTTCGCTTAGCAATGTTTTATAGTCAGCCACGTCCCTGTCTTTGTATATTATATACATTTATCTCTAGATACATCAAGTTTTTCCATGCTATTAGGAATGGTAATTTTTAAAATTAAAAAAAATAATAATAAACTTTGCTTTTAGAGCAATTTTAGTTTCATGGCAAAGTTGAGCGCCGTCTACAACCAAATAAGGCCAATTTCTCTGCTATCATCCCCCTCACATCCGGGTGCTGTGTTTGTTACCATCAGGGAACCAACACTGACACATAATTATTACCCAAAATACATAGTTTACACGAGGGTCATTTGCTGTTGTATATTCTGTGAGTTTTGAGAAAACATGTATTATAATGAGGATTTTCACTGCCCTGAAATTCTCTGTGTCCCATTTTTTCATCCCACATGAAAAAAAAAAATTAAAGACTATTTCTAATTGCTTGGTGAATCAGTTGTCTTCCAGAAAAATTTCAACATTTTTCAAAGATATTGTTTTCGGGGCGCCTGGGTGGCTCAGTGGGTTAAGCCTCTGCTTTCGGCTCAGGTCATGATCCCAGGGGCCTGGGATCGAGTCCCGCATAGGGCTCTCTGCTCAGCAGGGAGCCTGCTTCTCCTCATCTCTCTCTCTGTCTGTCTCTCTGCCTATTTGTGATCTCTCTCGCTGTCAAATAAATAAATAAATAATCTTAAAAAAAAAGATATTGTTTTCATTGTCTTTACAGTCTAGCTTTTGATTTTAGCTTTGACTTTAAGATAAAGCTTATAGTCTTTAGCTTTGGGAAAAAAAATAGTGATCAAGCCCTACTTTGAGCAATTCATGAGATTTTCTAGGTACTGGATCATTTTATCTAAGGATAAAGGCATTTTATCTCACTCTCTCTCAAAAGCACTTTGTTTTGTTTTTATTTGTTTTTTAATAATCAGGTCTAGTATATGTCTTATTTTCTCCATAAGTATTCCATGTTTTGTTGCTTTTGTGAAAGACTGTTTTAATTTAGTTAACCCCAAAGATCTTTGCTAGTACAGTTGCCCCTTGAACAATGCAAGGGTTATGGGTACCAAGCACGTCCATTTTGTATGTCATATGTGTTATATAGTGTGTTTTTACAATAAAGTAAGCTAAAGAAATGAAAAGGTTATTAAGAAAATCACAGGAAAATACATTTTATAGTATTGCACTATATTTATTGAAAAAAAATCTGTTTATAAGTGGACTCTTGCAGTTGTTCTAAAGTCTATTCTTAAGTCTAAAGTTCTAAAGTCTAAAGTCAATTAAATTTTTGTTTATTGAACTTGCATTCTTTGTTCCTGACAAATTAAGTTAAAATTTCTATTAGTTCCTTTGTAGACAATTAGGGATTTCTACAGATGAAATCTTGCCATTTTTGCTTTGTACCTCAGTGTGAGTGTGTGTGTGTGTGTGTGCCTCTTTCACACTATATTGTACCCCGAGAGCATTGTAAACAAAAGTGATGGGAGCAAGTGTCCTTGCCTTTTTCACTGCCTTATCAAGAAAAGGATTTAGTATTTTCAGGGCGTCTGTGTCGCAAAGTCGGTTAAGCAACTGATTCTTGGTTTTGGCTCGGGTCTTTTCTGGAGGTCAGGAGATAGAGCCTCCTGCTGGGGTCTGTGCTCACCGTGGAGTCTGCTTGAGTTTCTCTCTCCCTCTGCCCCTCCCCTGCTCTCTTTCTGTCAAATAAATAAATCTTTAAGAAAAAAGAAAAGGATTTACTCTTTTGTCACTACATGTGATGATACATGTAGGCATCTTGTGGTGTTCAACATGTTGAGGGAGTATCCTCATTCCTGGCGTGCTGAGATTTCTGCCATAAATGGGTCTTTGATTTTATCAGATTCTTTGTATCTATAACATTATGTGATTTTCCTTTTCCTGGGGGGGGGGGTGTTTGGTAAATTGGTGAATTTCATTGATTTATTTTTTGAATGTTAAACCAATCTCTTTCCTAGAATAAACTCTACTTGGTCCTGGTATAAACTGTTTTTAGATCATTTTATTTGTCTTGCTAATAATTTGTTAATAATATTGGATCTATTGATAAATTCTTTTTTTTCTATTGATATATTCTTGATATAGTCCCACAGTCTACCGTGATTCTGCTTTCCTAACTACAAGTCTTTTTTTTTTTCTCTCTCTCTTTCATTGCTTTTTTTTTTTTTTTTTGGATGCTTTTCATTATTGCTTCTTCAAGTATTTTCTGAAATTTTTGTATATATCACCAAAATTATATTTTCCAGTCTTCTGGTATTCATATCCAATATTTTTTTCTAGTAATTCTAATTTTACATCTTCCATTTTTCTCCTGTGTTTATATTTGCTTATAAATCCTGGTGTCTATTTATAATAATTATTTTAAAATTCTTGTCTCATCCTTTTAATGCTTGAGTCTGTATGTATGGAGTAAATTTTTCTCTTCTTTATGGATCACATTTTGCAGCTTCTTGCAAGTTTAGAAAATTTCAATTGGATGCCAAATACCTTTAGTATTCTGAATTTTAAGCTTGTTCTAGCATGTAGCTGACTGACTTACTGATCATCTTGGTTATTTTGTGTTAGTGTTTATTCCAAGTTTAGTTTTGTCCTACTATTAAGACATGACCTGTCCTGGATTTCTTCTAAATGCAAGTGTTCTACCAGGTTAATTATTTTCTGGTTGGTAGGGTTTTGAAAGTCTTCCAGACTCATATGAACTTGGAAACATTTCAGACTAAAGCTCGCAGCCCATCTTTCTCAGGAATTATTCAGCCACATAGTCAAGAGGGCCCTTGTGCAGATATTTGGAAATTATTGTCTGAAAAGTTTCCTATTCTCTAGTACTCTGCCCACAAATTTCAGCCACTTTTATCTGCCTTACATCTCAGTTCTGTCCCCTAAAATCCCCACAACCTGTACGGTCTCAGATTCTCTCTCCCAACTCCATGAACTTGACAGGGGTGGTTCTAGACGCAGCATTTTTCTTTGTACAAATAATTGCTTTCAAATATTTAGTCAAGATTTCTAACTTTTTTATGGGTAAAGAGAAATGTCTGTCTCTTACTGTATCTTAGCTATAAACATAAATTCTAACATGGACATTTTCCTCATAGTATTACTATTTCTTTTGCTTTGTTTTTTAATCGAATGAAATTACTACTCTCAAACCTGCATATGCAGTTCAAACAATTTTTCTCAACTTTTCTTCATATATCTGACCATCTGTAAGGTCTAACTCAGGGAGGGTGGGCAAAATGGGTGTAGGTGGTCAAAAGGTACCAACTTTTAAAAAAAAAAAGAGAGAGAGAGAGAGAGAGACCTGGGGATGGGGGATGTCATGTACAGTGCTGTAACTATAGTTAATGATACTCTATTGTATCATTACTAGATCATTACTAGATCAATACTATCATTGCTAGAAGAATAGATCTTAAAATTTCTCCTCACAAGGAAAAAAGTTTAAACTATGTGATGATGGATGTCAACTAGAATTATTGTGATGAACATTTCATAACAAATACACATATGGAGTCATTATGTTGTTCATCTGAAACTAACATAGTGTTATATGTTTCAAGTGTATCTCAGTTAAAAAAAAAAGACATTATAGTGCTGTCATAGATTCTCAGGTATGTGTGAAGTTTGTAGTTTGGGTCCTTCATTAAGGAATAATGAGTCAGTAATAACTATTTGGTGATTACTTATTCAATCGAACACCAGAAGGTTAGCCTAAGATCTTCTTTCCCTACTCTTTGGCAATACTTCTACCTATAAACAAGATTAGACATAAGAAACTGCATGGTTTTGTGGTTAACAGCACAAATTCTAGGAGATTTATTACCAGCATTCAAACCTCAGTGCTACCATACCAGGTCTGAAGCCTTAAGAAAATCTCTCTGTGTATGTTTCCTTAATCTCTGTGTATGTTTTGCTTAATCTCTCTGTGTATGTTTCCTTACCTACCATAGGGATGACAATGGTAATATGGTTATTTAACAGAAAAATAAATAAATGTTTATAAAACACATAGGCACATACCTTACAAAACATAGTAAGCAAGTAGATGTTTTTAAAACATTTAAGAATACTCTTCTACTAAAAAAAATACACTTTTGGGGCTCCTGGGTGGCTCAGTGGGTTAAAGCCTCTGCCTTCGGCTCAGGTCATGATCTCAGGGTCCTGGGATCCAGCCCCGCATCGGGCTCTCTGCTCAGTGGGGAGCCTGCTTCCTCCTCTCTCTCTGCCTGCCTCTTTGCCTACTTATGATCTGTCTGTCAAATAAATAAATAAAATCTTTAAAAAAATGCACTTTTACTTTCTATAATTAAGTTTCCATTGTTGATGCCTAAATTCTAAACCATTATATTCTTTTTTTTTAAAGATTTTATTTATTTATTTGACAGAGATCACAAGTAGGCAGAGAGGCAGGCAGAAGTGGGAGAGAAGCAGGCTCCCTGCTGAGCAGAGAGCCCAATGCGGGGCTCAATCCCAGGACCCTTAGATCATGACCTGAGCTGAAGGCAGAGGCTTAACCCACTGAGCCACCCAAGAGCCCCTAAACCATTATATTCTTATATTGCTTTCATAACTGGTCTCCCTGACACCAAAATTTCCCCACTTTTTCTTTTCTTTTAAAGATTTTTATTTATTTCACAGAGAGAGAGAGAGATCACAAGTAGGCAGAGCGGCAGGCAGAGAGTGAGGGGGAAACTGACTCCCCACTAGCAGAGAGGCCAATGTGGGGCTCAATCATCAGACCCTGAGACCATGACCTGAGCCGAAGGCAGAGACTTAACCCACTGAGCCACCCAGGTGCCCCATTCCCCACTTTTTTCTAAATCTGATTTCACACTGAAATTAAATGATTTTTTAATGAAATACAATTCCTGTGTTTATTTTACTGAATGTTTTTGGTTTGCTGATTTCCCTAAACTTCCTAATGACATGCTTCCTCTTAATTTGACCTCCTGCTTTCCTCCAGGATGTTTTGGTTATCCATTTTCTTCTCTGTATATCAAATTAATTGCAGTTCTTGAACCATAACCTGCTCTCATGCTCGGTGTATGTGTACTTGTTTTCTTATTAGCTCCTTCATCTACCCAGTAATTGCAGTTACTAATGTTTTAACTCTTAGCTTGACCATCATATCTGCTTTTCAGTTTTTCTTGACTATTAAATTCCTAAATAACTTCCCATTACTTGATACCTTTCCTTAGCATGCACAGCACATTTGTATATAACAGTTATCACCACTTGTAAGTACATATAATACTTACTTGAGTTATTTCCTTACTTTTCATAAGAAACAATGCATTTCCTGAGGGTCTTGAATTTTACTTATTTTTCTAATGTTTTTAATGCATTCCCTGTGTATAGCACAGAGATTTTCCAAACCAAAAGTTAACCAAATGTCCACTAAATTAATAGATGAAAGAATAAAGTTTGGAATGGTAAAGAGTATTCAAAGAATAGCTATCATTTATTACAGACTATGCATCATTGTAGATAATTCACTAGAAAGGATGAGAGTTCTCCTGGGATGAGAATATCCTTTTAAATCTGACCATGAGAATTATGAAAACACACATACAGACACAATCAAGCAAGAGAAGGGATTGCTTTCTTTTGTTTATCTTTTTTTATCAGATATGCCACACAGCTGAATATTTATTATTTTGTACATGTCCTCTGATATTTTAATCACCTTCAAATATGTTATGATGAGGGTAATTAGGAGGTCAGTGATACAGGACATTAAGCTGTTCAATATAGACTAATTCAGGAGAGTAAAAAGATCTTTAATAGTACTTCCTAAGTATGGGGCACCTGGGTGTCTCAGAGGGTTAAAGCCTCTGCCTTCGGCCCAGGTCATGATCCCAGGGTCCTGGGATCGAGCCCCACATCGGGCTCTCTGCTCAGCGGGGAGCCTGCTTCCCTTCCTCTCTGCCTGCCTCTTTGCCTACTTGTGATCTCTGTCTACCAAATAAATAAATAAAATCTTTAAAAAAAAATAGTACTTCCTAAGTAATTACTCTACAGTAAGAGATAGGGACATAGAGATAATATTTGTAACAAGGTGCTGACAAATAAATGAACATATTAATTAGATTAATTATATTTCTTCCTGGGAACTATGAAAACTTTCCATGGAAAAACAAGTAGCTGTTTCTCCAATTATACACAAATATATCAAATCAATCTGTGAAGTGGTATTTACATGGAAATGTTATGCTTCCAGAAAAACAAATGAAAGTCTCAGCAAATTCTTTCTGTCATTCCTTTGACTCAGCTATAATTATCACAAAACTAACTCCTGATTGCTTCATCTCTTGGTTCTCTGGAGGAAGCTCAAGATGTTCTTGGTCTCTGCTTATAGGAGAAAAACAAAACAAAACAAATCCCCTGACAGAAATGCAGCTCCAGAAGTGTTCTGTAGGAACAGGAAATAAGCATCTTGGTATATGCACTGATGCACCCATTGAATCTGCTGCCTTGTGAATTGACTCTGCTACTTCTTTTTGTATCAAAACTCCTTTTGTTAGGGCAATCCCTGTCCCTGACTGCAGTGCTGCAACCATTACCAAAAACTGAGTGGTGTTTCCGTCCTTCCCAGCTTGCATAGATCAGTTACCCACAATTTAAACTAAATAGACTCAGATTACTTTTCCAATCAGGAATCCATGTTGAAACTATTTATATTTCAATATAAATATATTTATTTTTTATATGTATTATAAATTTATATATAAATATTATAAAATAATAATAAATATAAATTTAATATATTATATTAATATAAAATTATGAAATTTCAAAAAAAAATTACTATCTGTAGTGACCTCTCACCCCGTCTACCTAGCCACAAACCTGATCACTCAATATAGCATTACCAAGCTGATGAATAAAATGTAACAGGGGTTTCATCCACGATGTACTAGAAACATAGAGAATAAATAATGTTGAAATGCCACCAAGGAGCTCATCCTCTCCCTCACCTCCGAACTAAAAAGGAGCCACTCATATTTCAAAGAGCCTGCAAACTGGGACACATACAGTAATGGATGGAGGACCAGAGCAGACACTCCTTCCCCCTCCATGCCCAGTTGAGGGGTAAAACACTGACAGGTAGAACCTAGGTTTGAATGATATATTGGGGGATGTATAGCCTTAGCCAAGTTAGTGATGGAGGCCAATGCTTCCCAGCAGAAGAAAAGTCTAGTGGTCATGCTTTCAACGTATATGTGTGTCCAGGAACTAAAGCTGAAGCACACTGACAGTTACAGAGTCAATGTCAAGTTACAAGAGGACAAAACCTTGAATTCTGTTAAGGATTATGAAGAATGATAGAAACTGCAATATGGAAAACGCTGAGAGGCAGGAGCATGATTAGGGACTGAGCCTGAATTTAACTACAGGGCTATTGTCATAGTTTAAAAAGGAAATGGTGAGAGTTCTAATTAAGGTAATTTCATAGTGGAAGGCACCAGGATAAGGATGGCTATATGTATATATCAGATTGAATTGGACATATTGGAATGAATCGCAAAACGAAGTAGATTTATAGGTGAAAGAATGAGTTCAGTTGGGACATTTTGAGCTTACAGAGTGAATTGATGTAAAATGTGAATAATAGGAGAGAAACAGGAGACATTTGATACAAATCAAGTTAAATTAAAAGGTCATCAACAAAGGGGTAACATTGGGAACATGGTGCCAGAAAAATATTTTAATAAGATGTTTTATTAATTTTTTTCCTGAAACTGAAGAAGAAAGAAATGAGAATGTGAATAATACATTACAGCAATTAAACCACTCACAGATTTATAGCAATTATGAGGACAAGCACAGATGATGTTCCAACACTTTAACAGCTAGTATAGCCACACATCTTCCTATCAAAATCGTTGATTAAAACCCCAAAACACTGCCACCAAAATATTGAAAAATACATATTTTTAAATATTGCTAATTAATTTTTCTGGAAATCATCAAAGTTATTACCATGAAACAAACTACCAGAGTTTTGCTGGACTTTGTTATACTTCATATATTGTAGGATTTATGACATTTATTTTGAATAACATAAGTGTGTTGGGGACAGGGTTTGCTCTCATTAAAATATATAATTTTGCAGAATCCTCTCTAAGATATGAAAGTCTCCCTTGAGTTGCTACCGCCATGTGTTCTTTGGATGTGAAGAGTAACTCTCCATTTGCTCACTGTCCAAAGTTTTGTCAAGACCCCTGCTAACAGAAAGGTCTGAGATTTTCCTCTTTTTGAAAGCTAACAAGTTAGCCTGCCATGGTTTCATAGATATACACAGGAGACATGAGAATCCTAGGACAAAGAAAAAGGACTTTACTACTCCCAGCACAATAAGTAGTCTGGAATCATGTTTACACTGATTTCTTTGCCTATAGGTCTTTTTGGGGAGACCCAGAATAGCTGGGCCAGAGCTTGCCATGCATCCTCTGTGTAGGAAATGGTTAGGAAACCAGAATTTAGAAGACCCACAGTCTTATAAGATTGCTGTTGGCAAATCTGCTCAACCTTTTTTTCAGAGGGAGGTATCTTTCTTATTCTGGTCATGAAAAAAAAAAAAAAAAAAGTTGCCTTCAGCCTAGGAGGAAGACTACATCTTCCAAAACTATTTTCTGTGTATGCATCATTGAAATGGATGTCTGTAACCAAAAGTGTCAAGACCTCTTCACAAAAATGTGCAGAAATACAGAGATCCATGCAAGATTTTCTCCAAAAATGATCTTTCATTCTCTTCTACCCTTCCTAAGAAAGGCTGCAACATTTTTCCAGGAAATTAAACATTTAGGAATGCTAGGAAAACACTGTACAATAACCATAACTCACAGTTGATCCTGGTGCGGAGCTACAGCCTTTCCTTACCCAGTATCCAGTTTAGATCATGGGTAGAGCTTCCCTGACTCCCAAGAGCAGAATATCTCAGAGTGTTTTTCTACCTGCCCCCTCTTTTTTTTAATGACTATAAGGAAGCACTAAGGTGCAAAGAGAGAGAAAGCATGCTTTTGAATCTGATAAAATGGCTAGTCAGAGTCCCCATTTGATTTCTAATGACCAGTTTTTCCGAACAAGTAAGGTGAGGAATGTGTATTTCCTTCAGATGACAATGCTATTCTCCATAAACTTACCCTCTTATCTTTGCCACGTGGACCCAGGCAGATTATCACAACAAAGATCATCACCCCAGTGTTAACACATCCTTCAGAAGTGGGTTATTTAGTCTTGGCTACACCAGAAGTAAAACATCAATACACAGTTGCATCAATGTTTGTCTGACCTGTTGCAGATCTGCTCAGATACTGCCAGGTTTCCCGCAGAGAATGTCCAAGTCCCTGAAGGGGCTAGTAAAGTAGACACATAACTTAGACCATAGAGGACCCAGAGACACAATGGAATATTACTCAGCCATCCAGAAGGATGAATACCCAACATTTGCATCAACATGGATAGAACTGGAGATTATGCTGAGTGAAATAAGTCAAGCAGAGAAAGACAATTATCATATGTTTCATTTATTTGTGGAGCATAAATAATAACATGGAGGACATTAGGAGAAGGGAAAAATGAAGGGGGAGAAATCGGAAAGGGAGAGGAACCATGAGAGACTAGGGACTCTGGGAAAGAGAGAGTTTTAGAAGGGAGGGAGGTGGGAAAATGGGTGAGCCTGGTGATAGGTATTAAAGAGGATGTGGATTGCATGGAGCACTGGGTATTATACGCAAAGAATGAATCATGGAACAGTATATCAAAAACGAATGATGTACAATATGTACAATACGGTGACTAACGTAATACAATAAAAAAGAATACATGTAATTAAAAAAAAATAAAACCTTAATCTGTCAAAGGTAGTGTCTGCCATGTGGGCTCTAGTGGGATACCATATTGCTGTATTACGAATATGCTTCCCAAAATTCGTATGTTGAACTCCTAACCCCCGGTGATGGCAGTAGGAGGTGAGGCCTCTGTCAAGTGATTAGGTCATGAGTGCAGAGCATTCATGAATGAGGTTAACAACACTCTTGGAGGCCTGAAGAGCATCCTTGACCTTCCCACATATATATCTGCTGTTTATAAGCCACCCAGTCCATTATATTTTGTTATAGCGGCCCACATAGACTGTCTAGCCTCACCATCATTAGAGTTATCTCAGTATTTCCTCTTTATTCAGTCAACACACAACATATACCAGCGGTTGCAAGCATTTCCCAAGTATGGCACGTCATGGACAAATGCCTGAATCCGTACGTTATCTTTCTTCTTCCCTTTTTCACTTGCAATCTACTTAACAGAGAATTGATAACCTTCTGATTACTACCCTTTTCTATTCCTGAATTTTAGCATGCTTTGCCAGAAAGGAGCGAAGATCTGTGCAGGCTCCTCCTTCTTCTCCTTGTCTTCACTGAACTCCTGGTCAGAAACAGCTGCTTGAATACAAACGTCATCTCTGCCAGGATCGACAGTGGTCTGTGACCAGAGTCCAGCCTGAATTCCTATTTAGAAAAGAGTTACTTCAAGGAGTTTGGTACTTTCAAAAACAGATAACCTCTGCTTGACCACATGAAATGATTCAGTTGCTTTGAGCCCCAGAGGAGCTCCATTAAGCTTCCCAAATGTTCTCTTGCCAAAATGGGACTTTGCTTTACATTAGAATACCTTAATGGCAAATGTTCCAGGTTTTCCTGGAGCAAAGGAAGGATGTTTACACTGAACTAACGTCTTCAGTCCTATCCAGAAAGGAAAAATTTACAGACAACTAATCAAGTATTTCCTAGCTTTTATCACTCTCATGAGATTAAAATTTCTGAGTTCTCAGTTTCAGCAAATTTCTTGTTCTACACATTTGATGATTTAACCATTTTCTTCTTTGCTATGCTTTATAAAAGAAATACTTTCTACTATTCACTAAATGGTCCCAATTAGAACAGATGATGATAATCCAAAGGGATCAAAATAGGTTCTTCTGAAGTAACAGAAATCAAAGGAGTATAATATTTCACCCATGTCCAGGTCGCAAGCACTTGACAAAAGCAGATTAATCAGAATATATTTTTTATCAAGCATAACATCATGGATACCACAATGCAAAGTTCGTGGCTATCTTTCAAAAGGTAAAAGTAGCTTATTTTCTCAGCTTTCTGTCCCTTTTTCCCTAGTCAATTTAGAAATGCAGTTTGCTCCTGAGATAAGAATGAATCACTGCCTTCAATCAAAACATAAAAAGAAATATACATTTAGTCTCAGTTGGGGCCAAGGTATTGGGGTCTTACCTCCTGACAGAGTCTTGTGAGTGAGTCATGGGGCCAGTGGAATTCCGATTATGTGTCAACAGACCACCTTGGTCCCTCTCTGTTTCTGATCTACGGCTTCCTCTGGTGGCTCCGTGCCGCTTCTGTAACAAGCCACCACTCAATGTGATGAGGCCAATTTTGTGAGCGAACTGGCACTTAATCAGTTATGTTCCTGCTCTGCCACAGAGATTGGTAGACAGGGAACTTATCCTTCCAAATGATGGAATTGTATAGGAATGGTTAAAGTGGCTCTTTGGTTGAAATAGAACATATACTTCAAAGAGACAGAAGAAGGATTTATAATAGTATTTGTTTTTTTTTTTTAATTTTATTTATTTTATTTATTTATTAGAGAGAGTGAGCAGAGGAGGAGGAGCAGTGGGAGAAGGAAAGAAAGAATCTTAAGCAGGCTCCACACATAGCATAGAACCCCATGTGGGGTTTGATCTCACCCCCGGGAGATGATCACCTGAGCCCAAAACAAGAGTTAGATGCTTAACCAACTAAGCCACACAGATACCCCAATAGTGTTTGTTTTTTAATAAATGTTCCAAGGGGGTGCCTGGGTGGCTCAGTGGGTTAGGCCTCTGCCTTTGGCTCAGATCATGATCTCAGGGTCCTGATATCGAGCCCCGCATCGGGCTCTCTGCTCAGTGGGGACCCTGCTTCCCTCTCTCTCTCTGCCTGACTCTCTGCCTACTTGTGATTCTCTCTCTGTCTGTCAAATGAATACATAAAATCTTTAAAAAAATAAAGAAAGAAATGTTCTAAGAAAGGGATGTCAGGGACTTAGTGTCAGTGTTGACTGAAATAAAAGGCAGTTTGGGGGAGCACTGGGTTTTTCCAGTCATGGGGCTAGGTTTTCCCAGGGACTAGATCTTAGGCTGCTGGAAGTCTCCCTAGAGATAGGTCAAGAAGAGTCTTTGTCAAAGTTGAAAGGCATTGGCCATTCTGCACTCCCAAAGGATCCTCAAGTGAGGGGGTTGGTTGCTACTTATATTCTATATTTCGGAGAGGAAAAAAGGAAAGAAATGGGAGCAATTTGATTTCCCTGCGAATATGATTTGAACATTCTTACAGGCAAATGTTTCTGACAAGCATAATTCGTTTCCCACCTTTATCACTGGCATTACCTGAAACTGATTATGTCAGCAGTCCTAATTCCTATATCCTGGACTTTCATCCTTTAAGATCTCACACTTAAGAAGTTGCTGCGGTCTTTTGAGGAAGGTTTCCCTTAATTGCTAACATCTGGAAATGTCACCAGGAATTTTATTATATGAACATTTCTAGGTATTTATACTTTGTATATTTCAGGTCACAAATTGACCATAATATTTCCCAAGCTTGAAGTTCTATTCTATTTGTCACAACTTTGTCCATATTTCCCTCAGGAATTCTAGCTGGCCTTTGCATACTTCCAGTTTTGCATTTTATTTTCAAGAGTATGAGTTAACGTATATCCTTGCCAAATAAAATAAAATAAAATAAAATAAAATAAAATAAAATAAAATAAAATATTGAACCTAAAGCAAGTATGCTTCAGTATGAACATTACAAACAATGGCAAAAAGATTAGCCAATTTTAATTTCTTTCCATAGGAAAAGAAATTTGAAGTTTTTTTTTTTGTTGTTGTTGTTGTTTTTTAAAGAGAGACAGAGCAGAACAGAGGGAGAGAGAGAAGCAGGCTCTCTGCTGAGCAGGAAGCTGTCTAACGTAGGGCTTGATCGCAGGACCCTGGGATCATGACCTGAGCCAAAGGCAGAGGCTAAATGACTGAGTCACCCAGGTGTTCCTGAAGTTGGTTTTGTACTTCAATATGAACATTACAAACAGGGGCTCCTGGGTACTCTGTTGTTAAGCATCTGCCTGCAACTCAGGTCATGATCCCAAAGTCCTGGGACTAAGCCCCGCATTAGGCTAAGGGTCCCTGGTCAGCAGGAAGCTTCTCCCTCTCCCACTCACCCTGCTTGTGTTCCCTCTCTCACTGTCTCTCTCTCTCTGTCAAATAAATAAAGTCTTTAACAACAACAAAATTACAAACAGTGAAAAAATGAAATAACCTTAATTTCTTTCCACAGGAAAAAGTTTGAAGTTGACTTTGCTTTGTCTAACATTTCATAATTTCCATTTTGCAACTTTTGAAAAACTTAAAGAACTGTGTAAAGTGGGTACTGTATCTTTAATACACAGCCTTTACAGTTGAAATATTACACAATATAATATTAGAGCTTATAATATGAGTAACCAAATTAATTTACTGATAAACAAACAATTAATAATTAATTTTTAATTCATAAGGATAATGCTGACTATATTAGAAAGCTATTGGAATAATAAAATTGTCAAAAAATAGTGAATATACACTATAGTAACCATCATGTCACTGAGAACCAGAGGAATTTATTTCTACTCATGTAATTAATTCCTACATGTATAATTGTAATTTGAAAAATCATCTTTATTCACAGTGTTGGAAACTCTGTAAAGTTTTAATTTATAGGATATCTGAACAATTTGAATGTGGAATGAGAAATAAACCAGGTTTATTGTGACAAAATTCTACAGACAGAAACAGATCCTGAACATTTATGCATTTATTTGGAGATTATATATGTGTGTATACACACACACACATACATGCACACACATAAAGATATACTATATATAGTATATGTATATATATAGGAATATGTATAAATTGCAAACAAGCAAATATATATATATACATATATATATATATACAAGCATAAATGTTTATCAGCACAAATATACAAATATGAAAATGTGAACACCATATTATCTGGTAAAAGACTTAACTTGTAGTAGGAATAATGTGTTCTGTCAAAGATGACTATGCTATAATCCCTGAATCCTATGGATATCCTGTATTGCCTTTCTCTCTCTCAAATCGGTAAATAAAATCTTTTAAAAAAGTATTTTTTCTGGGGGAGGGGGTTTGGGAGAAGGGGGTGGGATTATGGACATTGGGGAGGGTATGTGCTTTGGTGAGTGCTGTGAAGTGTGTAAACCTGGTGATTCACAGACCTGTACCCCTGGGGATAAAAATATATGTTTATAAAAAATAAAAAGTTAAAAAAAAATTTAAAAAAAAAGTATTTTTTCTCTAGCTACTTTATTGTAAGAATAGAGTGTATAATCTGTAAAATGTACAAGACATATGATAATGAACCATATATATTATCAATAAGGCTTATAGATAAAAGGTTATTACTTATGTTTGTGAGGAGTTAAAAATTATATGTGGATTTTTAACTGCATAGGGGTTGGGGGTCAGCAGTCTTAATCCCCATGTTGTTCAAGGGTCAACTATACAGAAATACTGCATTCAGTAAAGTTGTTTCTCCTAAAGCATGGGTTACCAATTCTGAAACCACCATGCATGTACACTAGGACTGAAAAATAAATGGATAGACAAATCTCTCATTATTAGAGAGCGAAGTAATATATAAGCAAGAGAAGGAGGGCTAGAATAAATCCCTTGGTACTATATCAGAGTCAGTATACTTAGCGTGAACACACAAGTATACGTAAGTATACACATATATGATGTGATACAGAAAAATTACAGATCTGTGTATCTGAGTCTGTGTATACATAACCTTACCTCTGCTTATTGAGAGAGCCTGGAAGTAGGGACACCTCAGTAGGCATAAATGTATCCAGCATGCAGTCACTGGCCTCTAAAAGTCATTCTCTAACAAAAGTAATCAGGAGTCCTTGGGGAACTCGTTTTTTTTTAGGGCTGGAGCAGAAGAAATATGAGATGAATTTAGAATGTATTTTAAAGCAAGAAAAAAAAGAAGTGCTCAATAAACCAAATAATGGATATATGTCAAAGGAATATAACGGTCATTCAGAAAGGTTTCCCAATGGAAAAACTAAAGCTACATGCAGGAAAAAGAAAATAAATCAATGTCATGTTGGCTTATAACACTAATTCAAGGCCAGTTTGGGTTAAACAACCAAAGAATAATATATAAATATGTATGAGTCTATTTTGATATAAATAAACAACTGATAAATTAATCAGTCTCATTGAATGTGGGCTGAATTTGGTGACTCACTCTCAAAGGGTAAAATATGGAAATGGAAAAAGAGGGACTTTACCATGCAAGAACCTGTATATACCACCTTAACCAAGTATTAAAAGTGAAGGTTTTCAGTAATAAATCATGCTGGTCTGTTCCCCAAACATGATGTGATGTGATATAGTGGAAAGGACACTTCTATCACAAACCCATAACCCAGTGTAATCATGAGGAAATATCAGATAGACCAAAGTGAGGGACACATAACATAATACTTGACCCGGACCTCTGAAAATTTTCAAGTTCTGATCAACAAGGGAAGACTGAGAACCAGCTACAGGGCAGAGGACATAGGGAGACATACTGACTAGATGTAATCACGTGGTGTCCTGGATTGGAGCCCAGAACTGAAGAAAAGGAAATTAGTGGAAAAACTTGTGAAATCAAAATTAACCCTCTAGTTAAATTATTAATATTTTGAACAAAAGTACTATGGTTTTATAAGATATTATCATTAGGGGAATTGGGCAAATGATACCCTCTACCATCTTTATAACTCTCTGTAGAGCTTTTTATTCCAAAAGATACATACTTTCAAAGGATTTGGCCAAAAGAACAAATTTATACCCATTTGTAATCCATACCAAGAAAATATTGCATTTTTTCAATGTATCTTCTAAGGAAAATATTTACATTCTGAATTTTTTTGTTTACTTTTTTTTAAAAAAGATTTTATTTATTTATTTGACAGACAGAGTTCACAAGTAGGCAGAGAGGCAGGCAGAGAGTGGGGGGGTGGAGGGAAACAGGCTCCCCGCTGAGCAGAGAGCCCGATGCGGAGCTCAATCCCAGGACCCTGAGATCATGACCTGAGTTGAAGGGAAAGGCTTTAACCCACAGAGCCACCCAGCAGCCCCAATTTAGTTGTTTTTCTTTAGAAGATAGATACATCCATACATAGAGACAGAGACAGAGAGAGACAGAGACAGAAGTGCAGAGAGAGAGACACAGAGAGAGAGAGAGTTGATTGAATAAATTGCTATGGACTCAAATATTATTAATTAAATTGTTCTTCCCATAATTTTTTTTATTTCTTTTATTTCTTTTCAGTGTTTCAGAATTCATTGTTTATGCACCACGCCCAGTGATCCATGCATAATATTTTTCTTCATTTCCCTATCACACTTAATTTGTTTGGCACATAGAAGTATGAGGCTCATTAAACATTGGCATTATATACTATTTATTCTGATATATAACTGTGATGGTTTCCTGTGGGATTATGCACAAAGTAGAACACAAATCTAACTATAAAAGCTAAAACTGTAAAATATGTATTAAGAAGGCATAACCACCACCAGGTGCAACTTTAGGTCAAGGAATTCTTATGTGATACCAAAAGTATGATCCATTAAAACATTAGCATCCAAATGGAATTCATCAAAGTTGGACACTTTTTTGCTTCAAGAGATATTTCTAAGAAAATTTAAAATATAAGACAGGCTGAAACAAAATATTGTAAGTCATGTATCTGGTAAAAGACTTTCATGAAGAATATACAAAATCTATTGCTATACAGTAACAAGGAAAAAACAAGACTTATAAAATGGACAAATTGAACAGACATTTCATCTCAGTAGATGTATATATGGAAAATAAGAACATAGAAGTTGCTCATCACTAGTTATTATGGAAATGCAAATTAAAATTGTGAGTTACCATTTTATGTCTATTGGAAAGCTAAAATTACAAAGAAAGGACAAACCAAGTGTTGGCGAAGATGTGGTATGGGTGGAACTCTTCTATTGTGGAATTCACTTTAGAAAATAGTTTGGGATTTTGTTAAAAGTTAAATGTGTATTTGGCATATGCTCAAGACATTCCACTCTAAGACATTTACCCAAGAGAAATGAAAGCATGTATAAATAATTACCTGTGCAAGAGAGTTCACGGCAGTTGTGCTAATAGATAAAATATATAGGGACCAACTCAAATGAATGACAAATGAATGGAATTGAATGAATGAATGACAAATACAGTATTTCACATAATGGAATAATATTTAGCAGTGAAGAAGACTGTTTCATGAATGTATCCTATAATATGGGTGAATCTCAAAAGAAGTGTAGGAATTCTAGAAACTGCAATTTACTATATAACAAAAAGTAAGATCAAGTGTTCCCCAAGAGGAGGAATAAGAGTGAAAGAGATAAAACCACATGATTACAAAGCAACTCCAGTTACTAATGTGACCCTTAAGTGATTATAAAGTTACAAGGAAACTTTAGAGGTGGGAGATGTACTTATTATCCTGAATGTTATGACAATCTCATAGATACATGAATACTTAGAAAGTTTCAATTATGTGCAATTAATCTTTTATGGAATAATTTGCTAATTTATTTTTCAAAGTTTTATTTTCACAAAGTAATTGACAGTTGTTTAAATTCTATTTTCCTAGCTAGATAAACATGGTTTTAAAAAAACTAAAAACTATTGGGGTGCCTGGGTGGCTCAGTCAGTTAAGTCTCCAACTCCTGATTTTGGCTCAGGTCACGATCTCAGGGTTGTGATATCGAGCCTCACATGGAACTCCATGCTGACCTGGAACCTGCTTAGGATTCTCTCTCTCCTTCTCCGTCTGCCCCTCCTCACTTGCACTCTCTTGTACAAAAACAAAACAAAACTATTATTTTAAATGTATGTTGTCCAATTTTCTGAATAATTTTTAAAATATATTTTATAATGCATCTATTTCATATTGTAGTTATTTTGTTTCAGTTATAATACTTTTCATTATGAGAAAATGAACATTATTTTTAATAGTTAAACCACTACTCTCTTCATTCTACCTCTCTGAATTAGCTAAAATCATCATGAAAATGTGACATCATACCAGACAGTCTTAACTTCTAAATCCATAATTAATGGACATATCTTCTCATATCAATTAATTTAATAGTTGAAATATGAAGATTGCCTTGCTGTTCTTTGTATATATTGCATATTGCCATGTGCTCTCTCTCTCTCTCTCTCTCTCTCTATATATATATATATATATATGTATATATATAAAATATATATATTATAATAATGTTAAATGTTAATAGCCTTAAAAACACTCATCTTTTCAGTATATAAATGAAATACAGAGTTAAATATGTCCTAGGGCACGTGGGTAGCTCATTTGGTTAACCGGCCAGATTGGGATCTCAGCTCAGATTATAATTTCAAGGTCGTGGGATGGAGCCCTGCTTGGTTGGTGGGGGTGGGGGGTGTCCTATGGTCAGCAGGGAATCTGCTTGAGATTCCTTGTCTTCCTCTGTCCCTTCCCATTTTCTCTTTCTTATTCCTTCTCTCTCAAATAGATACATCTTTTCAAAAAAATAGGTCCTGTTTAGATGCCCAATTTCAGTTTGACTAATACCTGTATAATACTGATAATTTTGATGGATATAGTGCTAAGTTATGCCTTTCTGACTAGGCACAATGAGGTTTGGATTTTATAAAGAAAACTGAGGACTGGCAAATTGAAAAAGCTGCCTGTGGTCACTAGTAAGTCTAGAACTTCGTATGAAACTGGATGATGTCAGTTTAGAATTCATTTCTGCTTATCAATTCATTCTATTGCCATTTGATAAGCTGTCCATATAGGCTGATATTAGATGAGTAGATGTTAATACACATTCTAATATTCAATATTGGGAAGAACATTGATTAATAAAGGAATTTGAGGATTTTAGTGAAATCAAAGGTAGAAATCATGAGCAAGAACTTGGTAAATAAATGTAGTTCTCTCTCAAGGGATGGGAAATAAAATTATGGAGGACAATGTAGTCACCACCACATTTTAGAGGTGTGGGATAAGGTGACTTCGTGGATGTCACATCGATCTCAAGAGAGCTGAGGGCAAAGTGCAAGAAGTTGGAATGCCCAGTTGTGGCCAAACAGATCACAATTCCACATTGATACCAAAAAATTACTAAAAGCTACACAGAGGTAAATACGCATCCTATGAGAAAGGTACACTGGTGAAGGAATCTGATATCCTATCAGGGAAGGGGCTTTGATATCCAAGAAAATCTCTTTAGGATTCCTTGCTCCTGAAAATGTCAGTGCACAATTTCAGCAGGGATGGACTGAATCTGAAAGGCTGTATCTTGGAGAAGTTCTCAGGTAATGGAACAATCTTAGAATTTGTTCAGAACGTTAGTTAAATGTGCTGGTCACTCATCTATCTGAAAATGTGTGAACTATACCTTCATTAAGTCATTTTCACTTAAAAATTTCTTGTTCTAAAGCACATACTCTCCCCAATGTCCATAATCTGAAGTGTGTAAACCTGGTGATTCACAGACCTGTACCCCTGGGGATAAAAATATATGTTTATAAAAAATAAAAAATTTTATTAAAAAAAATTTCTTGTTCTAATTGGTCATGTTGAACATGATCAGACATGCTGTATGCATGTGGTCTAACTGTGACTTCAAGCAGATGGTCCTGTGCCTCTGGCCATTTTCTGAGTCAAAAGTAGGCATTCCAAATAGGAAGCAACCAGGAGTCATATAGCAAGTAGGATTATATGTCCATCACTTAATGAATCAAAAGGCACACAAATTTAGGGAGGCACCAAAAATGAGGTATGGCAGGATACTGAGGTTTAATGATGCAAACTATATTCAGTGAATTTGAGCTTTTCAATTCTCATACTTAACTTTGGTATTGTCCTTTGAAATTTATATTTAGATAAAATTGAAAAAAATGTTGAATATTTACTGAGTGCAATCCATTATGCAAATTACTATAAATCTCTAAATTATCAGCATATGGAGAGACAAAATTGAAAATACACAAAAAGTTTTGCTAATTAACTGTTATAGATTATCCTGGTTTGACAAGTTAGATACTTACAAAAAAGACAAAAACAGCACTGAAAGAGAACAGTGGCATATCTCACTGCGACACTTATATAAAGATTTTATAAATTCATCTCACACACTTTACTAAACCACATTGTTCACATACTAGGCTGTTTTCCCTCAGGAGATATGAGGTTAAATAAAGTCTTTTCTGCATTACAGAAAGATAGCTAGGCATAATTTTAAAGATGTTTTACACTTTACATTTGGTTTTAGATTAAAATAAATCAGTTATATACAAACAGAGACTGGATTCTTAATTTTTTTTTCCCCTGTATTGATCATGTTTTAAAAGAGAAACAACTCTTTCAATAGTAATGTATTTCAGATAACTTTCTTTTATTGAACAACTTCTACCTCTAAAAGGTCAAGTCTTAACATTTTAGAAATTATTATTTACTGAAGACATTTGAAACTAATTACTTCAACTTCTCTGTCATTTTGGGGGGATTTAGTATTAGCAGCATTGCCTACTTTGGCAGAAATTAGAGAATCAAAGTATTACCTGAAAATTAAGGGGACAGGGAAATTTTCACCATGAATCTCACTGTTAGCAATTATAAAGTGATCATTTTGAACTTTTCCATGGAAATAGAACTTAAAAATCTCATCTCATGAAGACAATTAAAATACTCTAGAATATTCACATTTATGAATTGAAAGACATCATTAGATAACTTCACACCTTGTAAGTAAAATTCTCTTTTTAATTTGAAATAGGATCTGAATTTAATTACATAAGCATATGCCCCCAGACTCTCCAGGGCCAGAGATTTATTTGAAAGAAATTTGAGACTCAAAATGTATTTGCTAAGAATGTGTATCGTGTGTCATTTAAGTGTAAAGAATGAAAGGTCGTAGGTCAATTACAAGAAGAAACCAAGGAAGAGTCACTGTATTTTAGAAAAATCAGTTACACTTACATCTTGGGTTTTGTCATAGTACATAATATGTAATGTCATAATACATAATGACTTCCTCAACTTATAATGAAACCTTAAAATAAATCTATATTTTCAAATAATGCAAATACAAGCTACCCTAATAATTCTATCGCTCACCATTTCTCTGATCTCTGTTGCACTCAGAAAGTTTCCAACAAATAAACCATTGGGATTTATTATATTTCTTCATGTAGGAGGACACTGAAGTACTTTCACTGAATTACTTTTTGAGAGGGGTGAATCAGTTGTCCCACCCACGGTCTTCTCCTGTTGTTTCATCTACAAACCATGGGTTGTCTTGTTCCTATTTCTTGAGAAAATGGGTCAGAGAGTCTCCCGTTATTTACTGTTTCTCGTTCACCACACAGTTCATATTCATGCTTATTTTGAAAGTTGTTCTTTATACTTAAAGTTTTGCTTTTTTGTCCATATGGTTTGCTCACTTTAAATTTACATTACTAAATGAACAAGTCCTCTAATGCTTCTATTTTGAAATATGTTTGCTAATTTGTTTTTATTCTAAATGTGAATTTGATTTCAGCTTTTGTTTTTTATGCTTTATTGAATAAGAAATACATTGTGTCACACTGTGCCTCAAAGCCTGTTAGGAGGTCAATGCCAGACCTCTGTGCTGTCCATAAAGACTGTATACTACAGACTTCTGCAGATGCAAACAGTGTACATGAAGAAATAAAATAAATTCCAAAATAGCCCCTAAAAGTACTTTTTAAAAACTTCAACCTTGACAAAACTGAATGCAAATTTGTAAAGTTTTTTTTTATTATTTTTTATTTTTTATAAACATATATTTTTATCCCCAGGGGTACAAGTCTGTGAATCACCAGGTTTACACACTTCACAGCACTCACCAAAGCACATACCCTCCCCAATGTCCATAATCCCACCCCCTTCTCCCAAACCCCCTCCCCCCAGCAACCCTCAGTTTGTTTTGTGTGGGTATTTACCCTAAAGATACAAACGTAGTGATCCAAAGGGGCACGTGCACCCGAATGTTTATAGCAGCAATGTCCGCAAATTTGTAAAGTTTTAAAGAGCATTCTGTTACCAAGAATTCAAAACCATATCAAGCTGTTTATAGTAGAACACAAGGGGGACTCCGTCACATATCTGTAAAGGAAACTTACACAATGAGGAAAAGCAAAACTATTCGAGAATTATAAATGTGTTGCAAAGGTACTGGCATAATATTAATAGCTAAAAATAAAAGTGCCGGTGGATAATTATAAACATAGCTAAAATTAAATACAAATAAAATAATTATTAAAATTAAAAAATTAAAATATGTAATAAAAAGGATCAAAAGTATAGAAGACAAAATGCACATATTTAAAATTACTAGAAATTAAAAGTAGGTAATTGGCAAAATATTTTAATAAAGAAAAAAATTAAAAATTGAATAAAATACAGAATACAGGCATATCTCTATTCCTTTTTGCTTTATTGCATCACGCTGATACTGCATTTTTATATATATATAGAAGGTTTGTAGCAACCCTGAAATAAGGTCTATTGGCATCATGTTACCAACAGCATTTGCTCACTTTGTGTCTCTGGGTCACATGTTGGTAATTCTCACAATATTTCAAACTTTTTCATCATTACTATATTTGTTATGCTGATCTTTGATCATTAATTATGACTCACTGAAAGCTCAGGTGGTGGTTAGCACATTTTAGCAATCAAATATCTTTTAATTAAGGTACGTGCATTGTTCTTTTTAGACTTTATGGTTGCATGCTTAATAGACTAAAACACAGTGTAAAACATAGCTTTTATATGCCCTGGGAAACCAAAACAATTAATCCACTTTATTGCAGTGGTCTGGAACTGAGGCACAAATTATATCAGTTCAACTAGAGATTTGTTAAACTTTACAGATTAAATTCTCCTATTACAAAGCAAAAAACATGATTCTCATATTTGATAAAACAAAAATATCTATCCAGAATTTGTGTAAAATATACGTATCTAAAAGTAAGTCAAATAATTGCAAATAAAATGTTGGGCCATTAAAAGTGAAAACTGTATATTGAATATTTTTTAATGTTAGGGAATTAAAAATAAAGACAAAAAACATTAACTATTTCAACAAGCATCAATATATTTTGTCACAATGTGGAATCATCAGTAATAAATGAAGAATCATGGATATTTATACTGTAATGGAACCTTTAAAACCATTTCCCCTAAAGACAACAAGTAAAGTAAAGTTCAACATGTTTTTTTTTTCTCCTCTTTGGATGATAAAATAAGTAAAATGTAAATGAAGTTTACATAGAACTATATATATACATATATATGATTAGTGTTTATATATATACATTAGTGCATGTGTATGTGCATATATGTGTGTGTGTGTGAATACACTATATGGTATATATTCTACACACTACTACTGTTTAAAGAGCAGCAGAAACTTGTGCACAGAACAGTTAAGTAACTTGCCCATGGTCACACAGCCAACATGAGAGTGCTGTAATCTGACACTGATCAAATGGTATTCAGAATCTGTGTTATAATAACACAGGATCATAATAGATACACTAGTAGAAAAACTATCACGCCTGGCTGCCTAGATGGCTCAGTCAGCTGACCCTGAGACTCGTCTGATTCTAGCTTATGTCATGATCTCACGGGTGTGAGATCAAGCCCAGAGTCAGGTTCCTCACTCAGTGGGGGGAGTCTGAGATTTTCTCTGCCTCTCTTTCTGCTTCTCCCCCTGCTTGCTTTCTTCCTTTCAAACAAATAAATAAACCTTTTTTAAAAAGACGAATAATCACATCAGCAAATAGTACTGATAATCTATTTTTTTAAGATTTTATTTATTTTATTTGAGAGAGAGAGTGAGCACAAGCGCGGCAGAGGGTTTCCTCTCTGCTGAGAAGGGAGCCCAATACAGGACTCGATCCTAGGCTTGACCCAGGGCTTGAACCTGGGACTCCAGGATCCTGGGACTCTGGGATCCTGACCAGAGCCAAAGCCAGATGCTTAACCTCCTAAGCCAGCCAGGTGCCCCACAAATAACCTATTTTAAACAGAACTCTGTGATTGAGTTCAGTGAAAGCAACCATAAAACTGAAGAATCTGAAAGAAAACTCCAGTCATTGAATGGTTATCCATAGTTCTGGAGGGCTTGATTGATTTATTTTTATTCTTTTTGTATTTTTCTTAGTTTTCTTCAATTTACAAAAGAAATATCTTTCGTGAAGGGCACTAATGACATGAGAAGACTAAAGTCACATGCATTTGGGTCATTCACCGGGTGTCACTCAGTGGGGTGTCGAGAATCTTTACAGCGCTCTCCCAACCCCATCACCGCCACCACCAAGGCCTCTTTATAAAGGCCAGCAAATCGTGCATGATGTATAATGGCTGTCTCTCATCCACGTGTGTGTGTGTACGTGTTTAAACACACACATATGTGTATGCACCTACATGCATGTTATACTTTTTGTAAACTGTTTCCTACAGCCATGATTTCCCATGATTATATCGTATCTTATCATACAACCGTCCAAGACAACAGCAGATGGCAGCTAAACTAGGACAAACAGATTTTATGCAGTAACCATAGACAGTGGGGAAAGAACTGAGTTAATTCTGATTTGTGCAGAGGTGACCAGATGCTCTGAAGGGAGAGTGACAGAGGGGGGTTGGTGGGGACTTGTGCAGAGTCAAGAAAAACATTACAGAAACTGGAGAGGGGTGGTTGTCCCACGTGACATCTACCTGGGTTGGGGACTGGGGCCACAGAAGCTAAGCTCCTACAGTCCTACAGGGTCTGGGGTAGAGGGCTCTTCAGCTGTTGAGTGGAACAAACATTGAATGCTTCCCGTAGCCTTCAATTTTCTCAGCCAGGCCCTTTAAGGAGAGGACTGCAGAGACACGTCCTTGAATGGCTGGAAACTGTTACTGTTGGAGTCTTTATCAGGCAAGTTTGAGGTTTAACCAAGTAGACAGTTCTGTCCTTGGTTAGGAGCCTGGCTAGTGTTTGCTGAAGGAGAAAAATCTTTATGTCTGTACACTCTTTTGTGTTAAATAAAGTACCTCACATTTATGTTAATTTTTTATTATTTTACTATTACCAATAATGATTTAATTATATATATAATTTTAAACATGTATTTCTAGAATTCATCTGTATTTCCCTACAGATTAATTATACCAATGTGAACTCCAATAGTGGATCATGAACATTTTTACTTCCTTTATTACCTTTTACTTATTACTTAGCTCATATATTATGGGCAATTTTTCTTTGATTTTTTTTTCTACATTATTCCCAGGAATTAGTTTATCTATGATTTCTCACTTGCCTTTTTATTATTATACCAGTTTTTAATAAAATTGATGTTATGGATGGGATTGTGTGTCCCTCTCCCCAAATGCACATAAAGTTCTAATGCAGCGTAACTCTGTCTGGACATGGGGCCTATAAGAAGGTAGTTAAGGTTAAATGAGCTTGCTGGAGTGGAGACTCTGCTCTTACAGGATTAGCGTCCTCCTAAGGAGAGCAACTCACTGTCCCCTTTCGGTTCTCTCCAACATGTGAGGACAGAGCAAGAAGGTGACTGACTATACCCGTACACGCCAGGAAAAGAACGGTCACCAGAGACTATCCTATTTTACTTGATCTCAAACTTTCCAGGCTCCAGAACTATGAGAAAATAAATTTCTACTTTAAGCCATGCAGATTGTGGTATCCGTTATGGCAGGCCAAGATGATGAAAACAGTTGGTAATTTTCATGTGCTTTAATTTATTGATATGTTATTTTCCATTATTTATGTTGTGGCTGCTATGGATATAAAGCAAAGATTTAAAAAAAAAAAGTTGAAATTAACATATTACTAAACAGTTATAAATCGCCTCAGCGTTCTTTATTGCCACTACTCTATTCCATTAAAATGCAGTGTTCTTGTATATATATACACTAGAGTTCACTCCTGGGTTCCTGTTTTATTCAGCTGACCTAACTATTTTGCTATTTTCACATTATTTCATGTTGTTGCTCTAACATCTGTTTTAATATGTGCAGGTTCAAATCCATTTCCATTATCAGAGGACAATCTAGTCTCATGCTGTCCCATCAATACATAATCTGATCCACATAGGCAATTTGAAATTTTGTCCTAATAACATTAAAAAAAAGTAAAAATATATGTATATATATACAGACATATATACATATATATAATGTTAATATTAACATTTTATTTCAACTTAAAATCAACAAAATTATCAATAAGGTATTTTATGCTTTTTTTACCTGCTGCATGATTCTATTTATATCATATTTGCAAACAGAGAATATAAATTGATAATGATGGAAATTATAACACAGGTTATTTTGGGGCTGTAATGACTAGAAGATATTTTATGCTTTTGTGTTGTTTTTTGGTACAGATGGGAATCTGTAGTGTATTTTATACTAAACAATGTATATGAGTGTAGTGTGTGTGTGTGTGTTTGAATATTTGGATTTGCCATATTTTAACTGCTTGATAGCTACAGGGACTTACACTATTAGAAAGTGTGGCTCAAGTACTTTATTTTAAAGAGAAACATTACAATTATTTATCCCAGCCCTAGAAATATAGTGAAATGAAATTATGTTGATGTTATAAGTGAATTTTTAAAGGATTTAGAAGGTCTTATAATATTAATTACAGAATTACTGGATTAATTGCAGACATGGGTTAGAAACAACACACAAACAATGCTTACTTCTCAAATAATATTAGGCTTACTGTTCTGTCCTTTTTTGTCACTTAGCGGTTTTTCTATGGAGAGGAGTCAAGAAAATAGAGAGCTAAATAGAACTTTTTTACACAGAACACATTTTCATAGGACAGGCTTCCCACAAAAGAATTTAAGTAGCAATTAAAATTATAAAAATTCAAGGATAAAACTTTTATCAGCTACTGCAGAATTAAAACAACTAGTATACTAAAGCACCTGCAGCCAGCAAAACACTGTGTAGGAGGCTCTTCAGTAGACGGATGGGAAATTGCTGCATTCTCATGGCATTCTACTAGTGTTTTGAGTAACTGATGCTCTCAGTAACCTGAATATAGAATAGTGACCCCCTAAATAATTTGAGTTGCTCTGTTGAACTAGTATTATTAAATACTGTGCCATCAAAGTGACATAAGATAAAGAAACTATGAACTAACCAAGAGTGTACATTTATGTTGCAAAGGTCACTGCTGTGGGTTATCTGGAATGCTTAAGGATTGTGACCGGAGCAAAGCATTCTGAATTAAAACCACGGCACCTGTCTTTGTGGTGGTGCCCGCGTGTTGCTGTGAGTTCAGGGTCAAATGAGTCAACAGATAATATTGATTCAACAAACGGGGATCTCAAAAGAAATTTCTGGATGCCTGACCGTGCTCTTATAAAGAACATTGTCTATTTCACCATTAAAAAATATTTAATTGGAAAACGAAGCCAAAGTGTAGAAGACATTTTCCTTGAACATTTTTTGCTTTGGTTGGATCTGTAGACACTGTTCATTCTACATTTTCATTTTGCCTGTGTGGGCTAAGACTCGAGTCACTGCTGCATGTTCCTACAGGGCCATTTCCCCCTCAATCAGAGCTTTCATCAGTCTTAACAACTGATTTTTGCAAAGTCAATTGGATAGATCCAGCAGTTCATAAAACTTTTTCTGGGCAACAGAAAAAACCATTGCGGCAACATTCTGTCATCCAATATTCTACTTTTATTGGAGATAGAAACATAGCCGTTCTGTGCTCTCTATGTCACAGTGAGTGATGTCTTACCTTTCATCTTCTAAAAACTTTCAATCTGCATTAATATTGGCATGGTCCTGAACTCAGCTCTATTTACACTTCAGCTGTTTTAGAACTAGGTTGTTGTTCATTATTCCAAGTTCGTTTATTCGTATCTTTAGTTGTTTTTAAAATACCACTCATTCCATGTCCCCACTATCTAGGACAAAGCAATGCATTTAGAAGTTACTAAATACGTATTTTGAAATGAGTGAATGAATGAATCATCAATCAATCAATCCATTCAAGGAGTCTGGTTGAAAAGTGACACAATATTTCAAGTAAGAATAAGTATTAGGTCTGTGGTAAACTAATTTTAGCTCTGTGGTAATTGAAAGGATAAGATATCTCTCATCTAATCTTTTCAGGCTGCTTTTGTGCTAGATCTGTCCCTGTTGTTAATATTCCCTCTAATATGCTGCCAGAAAACCTTGCTAACTTGTTGCTTTATTGTCCTTAGCACCAGATAATACCTTTTTCCAAATGTCTGATATGCCGCAGGTAAATTAGTTTTCATACAAAAATATCAGACCTTTCAAATCTCAGGCATTGCCTCTGTTTATATGATAAACTGCTGACCACAGCAGTTAACACATTTCACAGAAGACTCCACCAACCACTCTGGCCTCAACCATTATGACTTCAAAACAGAACCTCTACTAGAGGCAAATGGGTCTGCTACCATTTATACCATCCAGTGGGTGCCTCTTTTGCTTAGGCTGATATCAGCATGGAAATTCTTACCCACAGTTTGATAAAAATGGCCAACAGAGCTTGTATGAGTGATTATAAATAGCTAAAATTTCAGTTTTCTTCTCTTTGGTTGTATACATTGAGTGATAATTGGTAAATTCTCAGGGAAATGACATCTAAATATCCTGTATCAATGATAACTGATAAGTTTCCAGGGAAATGATAACTCTTTCTTTTTTTTCCCCCAGAAAAGTACATGTCCCATGCCAAAAGAAAAAACAAAACAAAACAAAACAAACAACACACACACACACACACACACACACACAAAACAAAACAAAAAACAAAACAAAACAAAACTACAGAATCACTCATTCGACAGTTAGTCTTTGGGTGCCTGTTGTGTGCCTGGAAAGCTAACAGAAGACCAGGGGAAGAGATAATAGAATTGGCTTTTCCAGTGGACGTAAGGATTGGGGGAATGGTGGGGGAGTAGGAAATAAAAACAGTCAAACCAATAAATCAACAACGTAATTTCAGATGTTATATATTTGCTGACACCTGACCTGTCTTTTATGAGAAAATCTGGGAATGAATGTGAAAACAAAGGCCAAAAAAAAAAAAAAAAAAAAAAAAAAGCAAGCAAGCAAGCAAGAAGCAAGCAAGCCAGCCACCATTGGTGAGATTGAACATGGACCACTTCTGAAATACCAAGCTCAGAGTTGGTAAGGCTGAGGGGACTGAGGCACTCACTCCCTTTGGAGCAGAATTTAAAGAGATTGAAATAAAACCTCAGGAATCCAGACAGTCATTTCCATGCAGGATTTAAAAACATAAAGACAAAATTAATGTCTAATATCCATAATAAGGAGACTATAAAAATATTATAACGACAAGCTGTTCTCTGTCATATGAGCCTGCATTATTGCACAAAAGGAACAGTGCGCTCTGGTCACTCGTGGTTCCTTGCTGCGGGTCCTCTACTACGTGGCTTTAGGAGGGCTGATGACGGCATGACAATAGATTTCAATATAATTTAAATATAATGCTGCTTTTCAGTGTAGAGATTTGATTCACTCTCCTGATTGGTTCAAGATTTGGGAGGATCTTATTTATTTATTTATTTATCTGAGAGAGACAGCAAGCGAGAGAGAGAGAGAGAGAGAGAGAGCGAGCGAGCAGGAGCATGGAGAGGGGTGTTGGAAGAGCGAGATGAAGACACCCTGCCAAACAGGGAGCCCGATGTGGGGCTCAATCCCAAGACCCTGGGATCATGACCCCAGACGTTTAATCAACTAAGTCACCCAGGTGCCCCAAGAAGGCATTTGGTAAGTGTATAGTGCATATTTTCTCTTCTCTCTGGTCCCACTGTGGCTCAGTCGCCCACTGGAGCATCCCGTGTGAGTGAGGGGGAGGGTCAGAAGGAGGAAGACAGAGACAGGCGCTGGGACAGGCAGTCACTGTTACGGATTTAGGGGAATTTTACTCTGCAAATGTCCCTGTACATTTAGAGGGTAAAGATGAAATGAGTTTTGTTGAAAAGCGATGTTAATCAGTTGATATTCCTTATTATTCTGCTCTTTTATTTTATTTTGTTTTCCAGGTTAAGACAGTAACCATGGGTTATCTGACAGTTCAGAATGTCATCTATTTTGTTATTATATCTGCTATTATCTTTGACTCAGATTCCAGTGTATTTGCTGTTTTGTCCTATAGGCTGAGGCATAAGAGAACTGCCTGAAAGATATTATCTCTAGTTATTACATCCGTGTTATTCTTTAAGAGCATTATATTAGCTCAATATTATATCCTCAGATTGAGTTACTTGTTAAAATATTTTATATAATGAAACATCAGCATTTTAGGAAACAAAATGTGTTATTAACACTGAATAAATAAAACACCGTGTTACCACATTTACAAAGACAAAATGTGGTATTACTTAGTTTGACCACTCTTTGAAAGTCTTTTTCAATCCAGGACTGTTGTGTTCTTATTGAACAATACATCTGAAGTAAACTCATTACAGAAATGCTCTGAATTTCTAACAGCAGATCACTTAGTTGGCTAAGATCACTGAGAACAGAAATGGAGATTTAAATATACTCTTCATTCTATAAAATATGATGCTGGATATCTCCATTTTGATTTCATTTGATAAACTGTCACCTATGAAAATTAAACTGTAACCTTATTCACCTCCATCATAGAGAAAGCAGATGTTTAAACTTCCCCACCCTGACATAAGTATATGGAGAGTCACACAATTTGAAATCTAATTAGTGTTTAATAAGCCATTTGAAATGATGTCATTCAACTCTTACAAATTAATCCTGCTCTTTGAACACCTGCTGGTATTTTGCAACAGTAATTATTTCATGACAAAAAGAAGCCTGAACCAGTCCACATTCACATAAGCATCTCTTCCGAGGACTCCATGCGTTTCTCTCTGAGAGATGTTAATAACCTCCTCCCGGCTTAAGTGGAGAGAATCTAGAACAGACATAATGAGACCTGCTCTGAATGGGAGACCGTTTGCTATTCTAAAAGACAATTTCAAAAGGTCAAAGACAGAAAAGGACCTGCCCCAACCTATAGAGTGACTTTCTGAGATCCCTTAATGAAGCACTTGTCTATTCATTTTTTTAAAAATCAGACTTGCATTGATGGCGTAATAAACAAGGAAATTGAATAGAAAAGTACTCTCACTCAAAGTGGAAATCTTAAAATGAAGTAGTGTATCTTTTTTAAAAACAAATTAAAAAGTGATGTAACTAAAACTGTCAAGTATTGTTAGATCTTCCAGAAACCCACGTTTAATATATCTGTATAACTGACTGCTGTGGTTTAACGTAAATTCAATTTAGGTGTTATCATTTTATGATGAGTTATTTACGTTATAAAATTATCAGTAGCAGAAAAGAGAATAACACTTGATTCACAAAGTTTCTGGGATTAGTCACAGTTATGAATGTGAGAATTTCTCCAACTTACTCGTTATTAAACAGAAGCTTGTGCTTTTCTTAGGTCCATTACTATTCTAGAAGTCCCAGGAAACTCTAGAATTAGGGCAGCTCAAAATCCATGAATTTGCCTCTACACAACAACTACACCTTTATTGGAAATTCTTCACATAGATTGTTAATCATGAGTTTTAAAATCCTGCATTTCTCATTTGAGTAACTCTAATTCATATTCTTTCAAGTAAAGTGGAATGTGTGGTCACATCACTCAAGTCCTGTAATGAGACCACTTTTCCTTGCTCTGAGCCCCGTGATCAGCCGTCTTCATTCACAAGAAATGATTCTTCATTCAAAAGAAATTGGATCTTTACTTGATATATTATATTTCTGGTATCTATTTCCTTTTTTTTACTTATATAGAGGCAGGCCTGTGTTATATTTTACAATCCTCATAAATGAAAAAAATAGAAAGTTAAAAAAGGTACTACTTTTCCAAAAGAAGTTTTTGCTAGAAAGATAAAGCCTTGGCAGAATATGCTTCAGTCTCCCATGTTAAATTGCAAACATTTGTGTAAGCAGTCAAATGGTAGATGACTCACTCGTATGAGTAAAATGAGGACATTGACCATCTGTGTGTGTCTCTGCATGTGTGTGTTGTCTAAACTTTTCAGTAGATGTAATGGAAACTGGTATTTGCCAAGCCAATATCAAATTGGCCTCATGTTTATTCTCATGTGTTAAGTATAATGACATACTCAACCTCCTGTGGAGCCAAGGGTGGTAGGTAACTAACAATTCATGAAATGGGTATGTGGAGAAGACACAGATCTTTTTTTTTTTTTTTTAAGATTTTATTTATTTATTTGACAGACAGAGATCAGAGGTAGGAAGAGAGAGAGGGGGAAGCAGGCTCCCTGCTAAAGAGAGCCCCATGTGGGGCTCGATCCCAGGACCCTGGGATCACGACCGGAACCGAAGGCAAAGGCTTTAACCCACTGAGCCACCCAGCCCCCCCAAGACACAGATCTTTAAAAGGTAATAAGTGTTCCTCTTTACATGTCTTTATTCCTTTGTGAATCACTGTGCAGCATAAGAGGAGAACTGTTCTGCAATCAGGAAACAAAAAGTGAATGACAAAATCCGGATTCTAAAGTAGGTTGTAAAAAAATAGGAGCTAGGAGTTCCGGCACTTCTGTGGCCCTCCTTTTCTGGTGGACACAGACTCCATCTCTCTTGTCTCCCTCCTGTCTGACTTCTTGTCCATGTGGGAAAAAACAAAATCTTGATTTTTGTTTTGCTACTGCAAGGGAGTATTCCTAGTACTTGGAGCTGCATTCGGCCCATCCGATGGAAGGGGCTAGAGAAATAATGTCCATTGTATCTTTAACAGCTTATTAAAAGGAATTTTCTGACGTCTAGAAATATTTGCTGAGGCTTCAAGTTGTAGAGCAAAGCCTCGCTTCAGTCCATCTGCACGAGAAGACAAAATAACAGCAGAGAGAGAAGGATTTCTTTTCAGAGGATTGTTCCATTCTAGAAAAAGCTGTGCTTCTCCCATTTTCAAGCCAAGTGAGGGAGGTTAAAGGAGAAATTGAAAAGTGGGGTTTTCCATCACTATGAAAACAGACGATACCTGCCTCTTCCAAGACAAATTACTTTATGTTTCTGTGTCTGTGCTGTTATTCTTCATTCTAATAGATACTCCTTTACTTTTATGACCACATGCAGGTCAAATCACTTAAACAGCAGAACTTTGTCCCGTTACTTAAAAAAGTGAAGTCTTAAATTTTTAAATAATGTCTTTTCTGTCTTCTACACTTCTAAATGATTCTCTTCCACTTTAACCCAATTAAAATCCACACTTCTCTACAGTTCAGTCCCTAATGTTTTGGCCCATAGTCTCTGATCCTCTGCATCTTTCCATCTCAAAATTCTATAGCTCAGTGTCTATAATCTTCTTATATATAATCATAATATAATCATTATATAATCTTCTTATTATAACTTCTTAGTTATAGGGAATTTGGGGAAGATGGATCATTTGCAATGTGTATAATGTATCTTCTCAAGGGAAAAGGGTGGTTTACAACTAAACAAAGTATATATTTTATGTTTTCACTTACTAATTTTCAAATCTTATCAATATTACCATTCATATTATTAACTTACATCCTCATCCAGTTTCCAATTAAACCATAATTATTTTCTGTTTGGATGGTCAGAAGGTAAAAAATTCTGAATTTCTATTATAGTTATGGTTTTGCTTTTGTTATTCAATGAGTTTTTGTTTGTTTTGTTTTTGTTTTTGTTTTGGTAATAAATAATCCTTCTTTAAATCTGGGCACAGCCTACACCTAAGAAGTGGGGAGTTAGGCTCCACCTCCTTGAGGTTGGGACTGTCTGCAAAATTTATTTGGGATTCTTTGCATGACCGATTTGTCTATTCTCCCACATTTATTTATTTCTAAATGTATTTAATTCTACCATTTTATTCTTATATCTATATTTCACATGTTATATTATAATCAAGTACTCTATTTATTTTGTTGTTCTAATGATCCATCTTTGACCTTTAGGAACTTACTCCCTTGGTCCCTGCCTCCCTTTGACTCATCCCAGTAATAATGTTTTATTGTTGTTTTAGTTTTTGTTGTTTGTTTTTTAGCACTTTTCACTTGTTGGCCCTATAAGGGGCCCTATCATGTGCACTTTTTGCTGTGGCCCCAGATTCAGTCATTTCTCCATGAAATCCTGTTGCTTTTATTGTCAGGATATTTTGCAATTGCATGTTAACCCATATATTTGCAAATATTTATAAATATTTATATTATAAATATTTATAAATATTTCTATATGTAATCACATATACCTTTATTAAGCAAAATAGAACTCATTCTGATGTCTCTGACTCTAACCTAGTAGCACTTGGATCCTTCCAGCCTCTTCCCCTTGTTCATCTGTAATTCCCAATTACAGCAAGGAGATACCTAGTTTGCACCTTCACCAAACATTTACTTACTGCTTTAAAACTATTATGCTCGTATAGTGGTTTTACAAGAGTTAATCCATAACTCTGTCAGAAACCATTTTATCTACTAAAGCACAGTGTTTTGGTTTTGGTTTTAAGTGGGCTGTGAGCCCAGCGTGGAGCCCAAGGCAGGGCTTGAACTCAAATCACTGAGATCAAGACCTGAGCTGTGATCAAAGACTTGGACACCTCTCCAACCCAGCCAACCAGGTGCCTCCTAAAGCACAGTGTTTACGGTTGACTTGCAAGGTCCTATTGCCTCTAGTCCTACAGATCACATTAATTTCCGGAGTTACTTAGGTCACAATCATTTCAGCCCATCCCCTTCGGTGAGGTTCCTTCTTACATTTCGAATACAGTTAGATTCTATGTCTGCATTCCAACCTGTCATGGCCGAACCTCCTAAATTATTCTAATCTGCATACATCAAGATCCATCCTTTGTTCTGCAAATTCTATGGATTTTCATAAACGTGTGGTGCCATGAATCAACTATAACAGAGTCATTCCTTCTCTTCCTGGGTTTCCACTATTCAACCTTCAAGTCTCCATCTTGGAAACGACTGAGTGTTGAGTAGATCCGCAATGCTGACCAAAGACAGGTTGTTGTGTTTCAGTTTTAAGACGGAGTGTCTTGTCTCTTACTGTTAAGTGTGTTATTAGCGGGGGGAGGAGTCAAGATGGCGGAGAAGTAGCAGGCTGAGACTATTTCAGCTAGCCGGAGATCAGCTAGATAGCTTATCTAAAGATTACAAATACCTGCAAATCCATCGGCAGATCGAAGAGAAGAAGAACAGCAATTCTGGAAACAAAAAAACAACCACTTTCTGAAAGAACTCTACGGAAAGCGTTCAGGGAACAAAAGCTCCTGAAAGCAAATTCAAGCGGATTACTCACCCCGGCATATGATAAGGGCCGTGCAATTCCGCCTGGGGCAAAGACACTTGAGAATCACTACAACAGGCCCCTCCCCCAGAAGATCAACAAGAAATCCTGCCGAGACTAAGTTCACCTACCAAGGAGTGCGGTTTCAATACCAAGGAGAGCAGCAGAATTACAGAGAAGAAGAAAGCAAAGCATGGAACTCATGGCTTTTTCACTGTGATTTTTTTTAGACTTGCAGTTAATTTAATTTTTTTCTTTTTCATTTTTTGTTTTTTTTCTCGCCTTCTGGTTAAATTTTTCTTAACTTTTACCTTTTTCTTTTTTAACATTTTTAAACTAGTTTATGTAATGTATATATTTTTTCTTTTATATTTTTCTAGTTTTCTTTTCTTAAATTCTTTTCTTTTCTTTTCTTTTTTCTTTTTTTTTTTTATTTATTCCGTTTGAACCCCTTTTTATCCCCTTTCTCTCCCCTCATGATTTGGGATCTCTTCTAATTTGGTTAAAGCATATTTTCCTGGGGTTGTTGCCACCCTTTTAGTATTTTACTTGCTCAGTCATATACTCTTATCTGGACAAAATGACAAGACGGAAAAATTCAACACAAAAAAAAGAACAAGAGGGAGTACTGAAGGCTAGGGACCTAATCAATACAGACATTGGTAATATGTCAGATCTAGAGTTCAGAATGACAATTCTCAAGGTTCAAGTCAGGCTCGAAAAAGGCATGGAAGATATCAGAGAAACCCTCTCGAGAGATATAAAAGCCCTTTCTGGAGAAATAAAAGAACTAAAATCTAACCAAGTTGAAATCAAAACAGCTATTAATGAGGTGCAATCAAAAATGGAGGCTCTCACTGCTAGGATAAATGAGGCAGAAGAAAGAATTAGTGATAGAGAAGAACAAATGACAGAGAATAAAGAAGCTGAGCAAAAGAGAGACAAACAGCTACTGGACCACGAGGGGAGAATTTGAGAGATAAGTGACACCATAAAACGAAACAACATTAGAATAATTGGGATTCCAGAAGAAGAAGAAAGAGAGAGGGGAGCAGATGATATACTGGAGAGAATTATTGGGGAGAATTTCCCCAATATGGCAAAGGGAACGAACATCAAAATTCAGGAGGTTCAGATAATGCCCCTCAAAATCAATAAGAATAGGCCCACACCCCGTCAACTAATAGTAAAATTTACAAGTCTCAAAGACAAAGAGAAAATCCTGAAAGCAGCCCGGTAAAGAAGTCTGTAACATACAATGGTAAAAATATTAGATTGGCAACTGACTTACCCACAGAGACCTGGCAGGCCAGAAAGAGCTGGCATGATATTTTCAGAGCACTAAACGAGAAAAGCATGCAGCCAAGAATACTATATCCAGCTAGGCTATCATTGAAAATAGAAGGAGAGATTAAAAGCTTCCAGGACAAACAAAAACTGAAAGAATTTGCAAACACCAAACCAGCTCTACAGGAAATATTGAAAGGGGTCCTCTAAGCAAAGAGAGAGCCTACAAGTGGTAGATCAGAAAGGGACAGAGACCATATACAGTCACAGTCACCTTACAGGCAATACAATGGCACTAAATTCATATCTCTCAATAGTTACCCTGAATGTGAATGGGCTAAATGCCCCAATCAAAAGACACAGGGTATCAATATGGATAAAAAAACAAAACCCATCTATATGTTGCCTCCAAGAAACTCATTTTAAGCCCAAAGACACCTCCAGATTTAAAGTGAGGGGGTGGAAAAGAATTTACCATGCTAATGGACATCAGAAGAAAGCAGGAGTGGCAATCCTTATATCAGATCAATTAGATTTTAAGCCAAAGAATATCATAAGAGATGAGGAAGGACACTATATCATACTCAAAGGGTCTGTCCAACAAGAATATCTAAATATCTATGCCCCCAATGTGGGAGCAGCCAACTATATAAACCAATTAATAACAAAATCAAAGAAACACATCAACAATAATACAATAATAGTAGGGGACTTTAACACTCCCCTCACTGAAATGGACAGATCATCCAAGCAAAAGATCAGCAAGGAAATAAAGGCCTTAAATGACACACTGGACCAGATGGACATCACAGATGTATTCAGAATATTTCATCCCAAAGCAACAGAATACACATTCTTCTCTAGTGCACATGGAACATTCTCCAGAATAGATCACATCCTCAGTCCTAAATCAGGACTCAACCGGTATCAAAAGATTGGGATCATTCCCTGCATATTTTCAGACCACAATGATCTAAAGCTAGAACTCAACCACAAAAGGAAGTTTGGAAGAACCCAAATACATGGAGACTAAACAGCATCCTTCTAAAGAATGAATGGGTCAACCTGGAAATTAAAGAAGAATTGAAAAAAATCATGGAAACAAATGATAATGAAAATACAATGGTTCAAAATCTGTGGGACACAACAAAGGCAGTCCGGAGAGGAAAATATATAGCGGTACAAGCCTTTCTCAAGAAACAAGAAAGGTCTCAGTTACACAACCTAACCCTACACCTAAAGGAGCTGGAGAAAGAACAAGAAAGAAACCCTAAGCCCAGCAGGAGAAGAGAAATCATAAAGATCAGAGCAGAAATCAATGAAATAGAAACCAAAAAGAAAATAGAGCAAATCAACGAAACTAGGAGCTGGTTCTTTGAAAGAATTAATAAAATGGATAAATCCCTGGCCCGACTTATCAAAAAGAAAAGAGAAAGGACCCAAATAAATAAAATCATGAATGAAAGAGGAGAGATCACAACTAACACCAAAGAAATACAATCTATTATAAGAATATACTATGAGCAACTATACGTCAACAAATGTGAAAATCTGGAAGAAATGGATGCATTCATAGAAACATATAAACTACCACAACTGAACCAGGAAGAAGTAGAAAGCCTGAACAGACCCAAAACCAGTAAGGAGATTGAAACAGTCATTAAAAATCTCCAAACAAACAAAAGCCCAGGGCCAGACGGCTTCCTGGGGGAATTCTACCAAACATTTAAAGAAGAACTAATTCCTATTCTCCTGAAACTGTTCCAAAAAATAGAAATGGAAGGAAAACTTCCAAACTCATTTTATGAGGCCAGCATCACCTTGATCCCAAAACCAGACAAGGATCCCATAAAAAAAGAGAGCCATAGAACAATATCCTTGATGAACACAGATGCGAAAATACTCAACAAAATACTAGCCAATAGGATTCAACAGTACATTAAAAGGATTATTCACCACGACCAAGTGGGATTTATTCCAGGGCTGCCAGGTTGGTTCAACATCCGCAAATCAGTCAATGTGATACAACACATCAATAAAAGAAAGAACAAGAACCATATGGTACTCTCAATAGATGCTGAAAAAGCATTTGACAAAGTACAGCATCCCTTCCTGATCAAAACTCTTCAAAGTGTAGGGATAGAGGGCACATACCTCAATATCATCAAAGCCATCTATGAAAAACCCACCGCAAATATCATTCTCAATGGAGAAAAACTGAAAGCTTTTCCGCTAAGGTCAGGAACACGGCAGGGATGTCCATTATCACCACTGCTATTCAACATAGTACTAAAGGTCCTAGCCTCAGCAATCAGAAAACAAAAGGAAATTAAAGGCATCCAAATCGGCAAAGAAGAAGTCAAATTATCACTCTTCGCAGATGATATGATACTATATGTGGATAACCCAAACGACTCCACTCCAAAACTGCTAGAACTTATACAGGAATTCAGTAAAGTGTCAGGATATAAAATCAATGCACAGAAATCAGTTGCATTTCTCTACACCTACAGCAAGACAGAAGAAAGAGAAATTAAGGAGTCCATCCCATTTACAATTGCACCCAAAACCATAAGATACCTAGGAATAAACCTAACCAAAGAGACACAGAATCTATACTCAGAAAACTATAAAGTACTCATGAAAGAAATTGAGGAAGACACAAAGGAATGGAAAAATGTATCATGCTCCTGGATTGGAAGAATAAATATTGTGAAAATGTCTATGCTACCTAAAGCAATCTACATATTTAATGCAATTCCTATCAAAGTACCATCCATCTTTTTCAAGAAATGGAACAAATAATTATAAAATTTATATGGAACCAGAAAAGACCTCGAATAGCCAAAGGGATATTGAAAAAGAAAGCCAACATTGGTGGCATCACAATTCCAGACTTCAAGCTCTATTACAAAGCTGTCATCATCAAGACAGCATGGTACTGGCACAAAAACAGACACATAGATCAATGGAACAGAATAGAGAGCCCAGAAATAGACCCTCAACTCTACAGTCAACTAATCTTCGACAAAGCAGGAAAGAATGTCCAATGGAAAAAAGACAGCCTCTTCAATAAATGGTGCTGGGAAAATTGGACAGCCACATGCAGAAAAATGAAATTGGACCATTTCCTTACACCACACACAAAAATAGACTCCAAATGGATGAAGGACCTCAATGTGCAAAAGGAATCCATCAAAATCCTTGAGGAGAACACGGGCAGCAACCTCTTTGACCTCAGCCGCAGCAACATCTTCCTAGGAACAACGCCAAAGGCAAGGGAAGCAAGGGAAAAAATGAACTATTGGGATTTCATCAAGATCAAAAGCTTTTGCACAGCAAAGGAAACAGTTAACAAAATCAAAAGACAACTGACAGAATGGGAGAAGATATTTGCAAACGACATATCAGATAAAGAACTAGTGTCCAGAATCTATAAAGAACTTAGCAAACTCAACACCCAAAGAACAAATAATCCAATCAAGAAATGGGCAGAGGACATGAACAGACATTTCTGCAAAGAAGACATCCAGATGGCCAACAGACACATGAAATAGTGCTCCATATCACTCGGCATCAGGGAAATACAAATCAAAACCACAATGAGATATCACCTCACACCAGTCAGAATGGCTAAAATCAACAAGTCAGGAAATGACAGATGCTGGCAAGGATGCGGAGAAAGGCAACCCTCCTACACTGCAAGCTGGTGCAGCCACTCTGGAAAACAGCATGGAGGATCCTTCAAAATGTTGAAAATAGAACTGCCCTATGACCCAGCAATTGCACTATTGGGTATTTACCCTAAATATACAAACGTAGTGATCCAAAGGGGCGCATGCACCTGAATGTTTATAGCAGCAATGTCCACAATAGCCAAACTATGGAAAGAACCTAGATGTCCATCAACAGATAATGGATCAAGAAGAGTGGTATATATACACAATGGAATACTATGCAGCCATCAAAAGAAATGAAATCTTGCCATTTGCGACAACATGGATGGAACTAGAGCGTAGTGTGTCTTGGATTATTTGCTTAGCGAAATAAGTCAAGCAGAGAAAGACAACTATCATGTCCTCTGCCCATTTCTTGATTGGATTATTTGTTCTTTGGGTGATCTCCCTGATATCCGAAAGTGGTGATGCAACATGGGGGCTTAAGTGGGTAGGAGAAGAATCAATGAAACAAGATGGGATTGGAAGGGAGACAAACCATAAGTGACTTTTAATCTCACAAAACAAACTGAGGGTTGCTGGGGGGAGGGGGTTTGGGAGAAGGGGGTGGGATTATGGACATTGGGGAGGATATGTGCTTTGGTGAGTGCTGTGAAGTGTATAAACCTGGTGATTCACAGACCTGTACCCCTGGGGATAAAAATATATGTTTATAAAAAATAAAAAATTATAATAAAAAAAAGTTGATACTAGCTACCAATTTTTTTTTAGATGTTCTTTACGAAGTTGAGGAAGCATACCTCTTCTTAGTTTGCTAAGATTTTTTTTTCCTTTTGAGGAATGCATAATCAATTTTGTCAAGCATCTGCTGATGCTTTTTCCACGTCAATTGGTACTCATATCATTTTTCTTCTTTAACCTGTTGATGTAGTGGATTGTACTGATTGAATTTTCAATGTTGAAATAGCCTTGCTTATCCCATTTGGTTGTGGTGTCTAATACTTTGTATACATGGCTGAACTTGATTTGCTAATATTTTGTGGAGGATTTCTGCTTTATGTTCATGAGAGACAGTGCCCTGTAGTTTTCCAGTCTGATGATGTCCTTATCTGGTTTTGAAATTAGAGTAATAATGGTCTTTTTTAAGAATGAGTTACAAAGTATTCTTTCTGCTTCTATTTTCTGGAAGAGATTGTAGCAAACTGAAACCAAACAAATCCTCACTGATTTTTGCCTGCTAAATCTATCATTACTGCAAACGAGGTGTTGAAGTATCCAGTGGGACATTTGTCTATCTGTTATTGCATTTCTTTCAGTTTTTACATCACCTATTCTGTTGATCTAATGTTAGATGCACAAATATTTAGGATTACTTTTTTGAGAAGTAACTCTTTTATCTTTATGCAATTCCTCTCATTACTGATATTTTTTCAGGTTCTAAAATCTATTTTTATGGAAATTAATGTAGCTGTTCTTGTTTTATTTTGATGAGTGTTAGTATGATGTATCTTTTCCCATCATTTAATCTATTCTCATCATTTAATCTATTCTACTCTTTATATATAAAGAGGATTTCTAATAGGCAACATATAATTTGGTCTTATGTATTATTCACACTGACAATTGCTGTTTTTTTAATTGATCTATAAATTATTCACATATAAAGTGGATTTTGAATTAATATCTACTCTATTTGTATTTTTTTATGTTTATTTTTCTTCTTTCTTGTTCAGCCTTCTGTTCTTAACTGATTATTTTCATATAATTATACTTTTGTACTTCCTCTTTTAACATCTCCATTACACTTCTTTTTTACTTATTTATTTATTTTAGTCTTAGAGTTTGAAATATGCATTTCTAACCATGAGAAAAATCTCTACATTTCCTTCACATTTGAAGGATAATTCCTTTGGATACAGAATTCTATAGAAGCATGTTTATGTTCCTCTTATCACTTTAAATATGTCATTTTTTTCTTTGTATAATTTCTGATGAGAAAGTGCTGTAATCTATAAATCATATCTTTGTTCTTTTCTAGGCAAGTGTTTGTTTTCCTCTTCATCTGTAGGTCTTCTCTTTGTCTTTGGTTTTCAGAACTCTGAATACAGTATGCTTGAGTAGAGTTAATATTTATCCTGCCTGGTGTTCTCTGATCTTCCTAGATTTAAACATAATTCTATGTGTTCTTTTACATATTGAGGATCCAAAAATGTACACATGTCCAATATATTACTTAATTTTGATTAAAAATATGCATTTTTAGTAATTTATATTGTTGATTTGACTGGATGTTAATGCTATAAAAAGTTAAATATCTAACCAATATTTGATGAGCTTATACCTATTTTTCATTTATTGATGGAAATACCACATTTTTTTTTATTTTTGGTTATAACAGCTTTATAGTCAGTCAGTTTCAGGAAAATCATACAAAGTAGAACAATGATATCTTACTGTTGTTAAAGAGACTTCATGTCAATCTCTCATATTTTTAGTAGTGGGAGATTTTTTCAGTAATAACACATTTGGACAAAATAGTCTTGTTTTTCATTCAGTGCTATAACTAGGGAGATGGAATTACAAACAAATGAATATTTTCTCATTTTAGAGTTTAATAAAAAACACACATACACATGCACCCAGACACACACACACACACACACACACACACACACACACACACTCACACAACTCAGCACTTACACATTTACTTATGGTGGACACATTGTCAATTATCAGTGATTTGTTTTATCAATAAAATACACTTGACTTACACAATAGAATGATAAAACTTTCTCTGTCTCTCACCAATTGCACTACAGGTTTTCCTTTTGATGCTTCTAGGTTTTCTTTCAAGGCACAGTTCAAGAGCATATAGAGATATGAAATAATATATTTGAAAAGGGAAAATATTATCTATGCATCTATTATTAGCTAAACATGTAACTTTCTCAAGCCTTAACATCCAGTCAAATGTACAATTATCATTATGAATGATATGAATTTTCAATGTTGAAATAGCCTTGCTTATCCCATTTGGTTGTGGTGTCTAATACTTTGTATACATGGCTGAACTTGATTTGCTAATATTTTGTGGAGGATTTCTGCTTTATGTTCATGAGAGACAGTGCCCTGTAGTTTTCCAGTCTGATGATGTCCTTATCTGGTTTTGAAATTAGAGTAATAATGGTCTTTTTTAAGAATGAGTTACAAAGTATTCTTTCTGCTTCTATTTTCTGGAAGACATATGTTTCTATCAAAATTAAATAATCTTGTAAACATGTAGATTTTGTAAGTCTAAAGAGGTGAAAGAACACATAAAACACATACAATTATGTTCTGGAATTACATGATACAGACATGACTTTTTTCAGTTTTCTTTAAAATATCAAAATTTGGATCTTTCCAACTCTTTGATTTGTCAAGGTTTTTTTTTTTTCTTTTCTTTAAGTTAGAAAACACCTTAGAATCTATTAAAAATATTTATTGACTGGATGATAAATAAATTAATATTTAATAGGACAGAAAACATAAAGGTCTTTAACCAAATTATAATAATATATTAATGACAATGTTAATTTTGTAAAATAAACTTATTATTTATCTCCCCAGTGATTCTTACCATCCCCTTTTCCCCTCTTTGGTTTTGGTTATATAACTAGTAATTTAATGGAGCAGGTAGAGTTGACAAGGAAAGATTCACTTCCAGCAAGTTTTAAATTTCAATGAAAGGATTTTGGAGATGCAGATATACATATATATATATACACATATTAATATAAACATCAATAATATATCTATCATATTTTATATATTGTGCATAAATAAATGTATTAAAATTATCTTTTAATTTTAATTTTAACTGCCCAGCATCCTTGCCTACCACTTAATAGGCTGGATTTATATTATTTTCTAAATATATTTGCACAAATGGGTACTATATGGTTATCTCTTCTTGAAGCTTACCCATTGTATTCCTTTAAAATATGCATGTAAATCTGTTGTATAGCTGTATCCTCAGGTAGTAAAAAGTAAGATTTTTTCATTAAGATTTTCTCAACTTTTGACCTTACAATTAGTACCACATATAGCAATTTAATATGTGTTGTTTCACACATATGGAAATGTATTAGTAGACAACTCCACTGTAGTGAAATTGCAATAGAATTTCAAGAAATGTTTCTTTTTTCTTTCGGTTTTTTTGACATCTAACTGACAAAAAAAGAAAATGTAATATATTTAAATTGCACAATGTGTGGGGCGCCTGCTGGGTGGCTCAGTCTGTCAAACGTCAAGGTCTGACTTCAGCTCAGATCATGACCTTGGGATCCTGGGATTGAACTCTGAGCAAAGCTCCCTGCTCAGTGGGGAGTATGCTTGATCCTCTGCCCCCTTCCCTGCTCATTCTCTCTTTCTCTCTCAAATAAATCAATAAAATCTTTAAAAAAAATTAAGTGCACAATGTGATGATTTCACATGTGTATACATGATGAGGGTATTCTCACCATCAAGTTAATTAACACATTAATAACCTCCCATATTTACATCATTTTTTTGGTATAATACTATTTAAGATCTACTCTCTTAGAACATTTGAATCATGCAATACAGAATTTCAAGTATAGTCTAGTATGTATATGCTGTATATGATAATCTCAGACTCTATTCATCTTATAACTGAAAGTTTTTACACTTTTACCAACTTCTCCTCATTTTCCCTCCCCCAGCCCTTGGAAATCACCATTCTGCTCTTGGTATATATGAGCTAATAAATCCCCCCACCCAGGTTATTTCACTTAGAATAATGCCCTCCAGTTTTATCCACATTGTTGTAAATGACAGAATTTCCTTTTTTAAAAAAAGAAAACTTATTTATTTATATTTGTTTATATTATATATAAATATATATAGACACATGTATAGATATATGTAAAACTAAATAATATTCTATTTGTATACATACATGCATTTTCTTTATTCATTCATCCGTTCACATACTTTTAGGTTGCTTCCCTACATTGGCTACTGTGAATAAAGCTGCAATAAGCATGGGAATATAGCTATCTATTTGACATAATTATTTTGTTTCCTCTGGATATACACACAGCAGTGGAACTGCTAGATCATTATAGAGCTTCCTTGTGTAATTTCTTGAGAACTCCCATACCATTTCCATAGTGGCGATGCTAGTTTACCATCCTACCAGCTATGTACAAATATTCCCTTTTTACATTCTGATGAGCATTTATCATTGTCTTTTTGAATATATATCCTAAGGTGTGGACTGAGGTTTGGGTTGCATTCCCTAATATCTAGTGATGTTAGTCTAGCACCTTTTCATGTACCTGTTAGCTATTTTTGTACATCTTCTTTGGAGAAATACCTATCAAAGTTCTCTATGCAAATATTTATTGGGTTATTGGGGCTTACTTTTACTATTCAGCTGTATGAGTTATATAATTTGGATATTAACCCCTTACCAAATACGTGGTTTGTAAATATTATTTCCCACTTCGTAACTTGTCTTTTGTTTTTGTTGATGGTTTCACTTGATGTGCAGAAGCTTTTTAGTTTGATGTAAACTAACACATTAATTTTAGTGTTGTCTTTACATTTCTGTTTTAGGTATAATGTTTAAAAAATCATTGCCAAGATCACTGTCAAAAAGCTTACCCCTAAGTTTTTTCTAAGTGTTTTATGTTTTCAGGTCTTACGTTTAAGCTTTAATCAATTTTGAGTTGATTTTTTATAACACAAGGGTCCAATTTCATTCTTTTGCATGTATATATCCAATTTACCCAGTACTATTTCTTAAAGAGACTATCCTTTTTCCATTGTGTATTCTTGTTGCCTTTGTTGAAAATTAATTGGCCATAAATGTATGGGTTTATTTCTAGGCTCCCTATTCTGTTCTACTGATCTATGTGTCTGTTTCTATTCTAATACCAGAACGTTTTGCTTACTACAGCTTTGTAGTATACTTTGAAATCAAGAAAATGGATGTCTACTGATTTGTTATTCCTTTTCAGGATTTCTTTGGCTATTTTCAGTGTTTTGTAGTTACATACAAATTTTAGAATTTTTTCTTTTTATATTTCTGTAAAAAGTGCCATTGGAATTTCATACTGTTGTGTTGAATCTGTAGGTTGTTTAGGGTAATATGAACATTTTAGCAAACCTAATTCTGCCAATCCACAAACATGGAGTATCTTTACGTTTATGTCTTTGTCATTTCTTTCATCAATGTATTATAGTTTTCAGTGTACAGGCCATCCTCCTCCTTGGTTAAATTTATGTTTAATTATTGTGTTATTATTGTATACTATATATATTATCTATATTTGTATCAGCAACTTTACTGTGTTCATTTATTAGTGTCAACAATTTTTTAAATTAAATTTATTTATTTTCAGCATAACAGTTTTTATTTTTTCACCACACCCAGTGCTCCATGCAATCCGTGCCCTCTATAATACCCACCACCTGTTACCCCAACCTCCCACCCCCCCACCACTTCAAACCCCTCAGATTGTTTTGCAGAGTCCATAGTCTCTCATGATTCACCTCCCCTTCCAATTTACCCCAACTCCCTTCTCCTTTCTAACTCCCCATGTCCTACATGCTATTTGTTATGCTCCACAAATAAGTGAAATCATATGATAATTGACTCTCTCTGCTTGACTTATTTCACTCAGCATAATCTCTTCCAGTCCTGTCCATGTTGATACAAAAGTTGGTATTCGTCCTTTCTGATGGAGCATAATACTCCATAGTGTATATGGACCACATCTTCCTTATCCACTTGTCCGTTGAAGGGCATCTTGGTTCTTTCCATTGTTTGGTGACCGTGGCCATTGTTGCTATAAACATTGGGGTACAGGTGGCCCTTCTTTTCACGACATCTGTATCTTTGGGGTAAATACCCAGGAGTGCAATTGCAGGGACATAGGGAAGTTCTATTTTTAATTTCTTGAGGAATCTCCACACTGTTCTCCAAAGAGGCTGCACCAACCTGCATTCCCACCAACAGTGTAAGAGGATTCCCCTTTCTCCACATCCCCTCCAACACATGTTGTTTCCTGTCTTATTAATTTTAACCATTCTAACTGGTGTAAGGTGATATCTCAATGTGGTTTTAATTTGAATCTCCCTGAGGGCTAGTGATGATGAACATTTTTTCATGTGTCTGATAGTCATTTGTATGTCTTCATTGGAGAAGTCTCTGTTCATATCTTCTGCCCATTTTTTTTATATGATTGACTGTTTTGTGGGTGTTGAGTTTGAGGAGTTCAGTATAGATCCTGGATATAAAACTTTTGTCTGTACTGTCATTTGCAAATATCCTCTCCCATTCCGTGGGTTGCCTCTTTGTTTTTTTGACTGTTTCCTTGGCTGTGCAGAAGCACAATTTTTGATGAAGTCTTAAGTATCAAGTCATCTGCAGATAGGGAAAATTATAATTCTTCCTAATTTAGATCTCTTTTATTTCTCTTTCTTTCCTAATTGCTCTGGCTGGAACTTCCAACAATAATTTGTATAAAAGTGGCAAGAGTGGACAACTTGTCATGTTCTATCTTAGTAGAAAAGATTACTGCTTTTCACTTTTGCATCTCATGATAGCTGTGGGCATTTCATATATGGCTTTTACTATGTTGACATACATCCCCTCTCTACTTATATTGTTGAGAGTTTCAATCATGAAAGATGTTGAATGTTATCAAATGATTTTTCTGCATCTATTGAGATGACCATATGATTTTTTGTCCTCCATTCTATTGATTTGGTGTATCACACTTACTGATTTACATATGTTGACCCATGCTTTTGTCTTAGAAATAAATGCCACTCCATTCTGTAGTGTATCTTCTGAATGTGCTGTTTAATTAAGGTTGCTAATATTTTGCTGAGGATTTGTTCATCTACATTCTTCAGGGATATTGGCCTATAGTTTTCTTTTCTCATATAAGGGTAATTTGGGCTTCACAAAATTAGTTTGAAACTGTTCTCTTCTATTTGTTGAAAGAATTTGAGAAAGATTGGCCTTATTTTTTCTTTAAATGTTTGGTACAATTCAATGTTAAGCCATCTGGTCCTGGACTTTTCTTGGTTGGGAAGAATTTTATTACTAATTTAATTTCTTTATGAGTAATTGGTCAGTACAGATATTCTGTTTTACCATAATTCAGTCCTGGTAGGGTCTCTATACCAGGAACTTATCCATTTCTTCTTGGTAATCCAATTTGTTGGCATAAAATGGCTCATAGTAGCCTCTTATGAGCCTTAGTATTTTATGTTATCAGTTAAAATGTCTATTTCATTTAGATTAGATTTACTTGAATCTTCTCTCATATTTATTCTTAGTCTAACTGAAGTTTGTCAGTTTGCTTTAAAAAAAAAAAAAAGCCAACTATTAGTTGCATTGATCTTTTCTATTGTCAAGACTTTTAGTCTTTATTTCATTTTTTTTTTCTCCTCTGATTTTTGTTATTTCCTTCATTCTAACTTTAGGTTGGTTCTGTGGGATCTTGTTCTTCTTCTTCTATTTCCTTCTTTTGGTATTTTTCATATCTTCTTGATATTTTAATACATATAGAGAAGAATAGTAGAGAGTCGTAAGCAGACTCTGCGCTGAGTGTGGAGCCTAACAAGGGGTTCAATCTCATGAGCCTGAGATCATGACCTGAGCTAAACCCAAGTGTCAGATGTTTAACCAACTGATCCACCAAGGCACCCCGATATTTTCTATCTTTGTTAAAATATCATTTAGCTCACACATTGGTAAGCAATTTTAACACCATTATTTTGAACTCTAGTGGGTAAATTGACTTATCTCGATTTCATTAAGGTCACTATCTGGAAATTTATCTTTTGTTTAGGACATAGCTCCTTGTTTCTTCATCTTTCTTTACTCTGTGTTGCTTTGTGAGCATTAAATAAAACAGTCACCTCTCCCAGCCTTGACAGACTGGTCTCCTATGGGTGATAAACCTCTTCAATCATCCTGGCTTGAGTTCCTATTTGCCATTCAATCTTCTGTGATTTTCCAAGCTGCCATCTTTGTTTTCAGTAGCTCCCAATAAATGAGGATGTGCCAAAATGTCAGTGTCTTAATGGTACATTTGACTGTTCAGGCTTCCAAAAGACTACCAACTGCCTTCCCCTTTAGCTCCCTGAGGCAGGCTAATGAGAAACCCAACCTGCAGACATAAGCTGAGAAAGTCAGGATGTTAGATATGAAATATAGCCCCTCCTTCTCAGGGAGAACCTGGGAGCTAGGTGTTTTTGTTACTCATTCTTTGCTGAGATAAGGGAACTGTCTGGGAGTGCTTGTGCACCCAGATAGCCACCTTGTTGTTTTGTGTGGTCCCATGGGATTCATGAATGTTAAGTCCCATCAGTGTTCAGAGCTGAAAGATTTTAGAGCCAGTGCCTCCACTGACAGCCGTAATAGTTGAGGTAGTAAATATTTGGACAAGCTCCTTTCAAGGAGAAGCTGGAAACCTTATTTTACTGTTGGAATGAGACATGGGAGATGGGAGGAATTTGCTAACCAGCTTTTTAGGCTATCAGCAATCACATTCAAGATAATTAGAAGCAATATTGTAAGGCTGCAGGTGAAATTTTATAAAGTCAAATACACTTCAAGGAGAAAGTAAAAGATGGATATTTTTATCTGCTACCTCTGTCTTGGGCCCAGAGGGAATACTTATAGGAAGTACTTACACACAAGTTTTAAAACTGCTTTTTGTTATTTAATGCTGTTCTGTGGAAGTCATAAATGACAACTCCCACTGGCTGTCAGAACCAAACAATTGGAGGGCTCATGCCTCAGATAACAGCTGCAAAAGTTAGAATGCTAGATGTGCAGAGAACTTCCTTTTAGGGGACAGTAGGAGACTCAATTTTATTGTTGGCAAAAGCCAGAGAGAGAATTTGGGAAGTGTCTACCAGTTCTGTTGGCTTCTCAGGAATATCACATCAGAACTAAAATGCCAACTGCTTAGAAGCTAGGTACCCAGGCTGCAGCTAGTAAAGGATACTGATAAAGGTTACTAAAGGATAGTAAAGTCAAAACCCTCCAAGGAGAATCTGGGAATTGGACATTTTGCTTGTTTCTTTTACCCTGAACCCAGAATTACAGCTGTAGGGAAGTACTCCATGCCTGTTTAACAACTGCTTACTTGTCTGCTATAGTTCTATGTGATTCATATAAACAAACCTTGATTCTCAGAGTTAGGAAACTTGGGGTCCCATCTCTCAGGTGGGAGCTTTGGGGTGCTACATATGTGGACTAACTCCTTCTAGAGGGGAGCTGGAAACTTGGGTTTATTGTTGAAGCAAGTCAGAGGGAGAACACAATTGTCCTTTTTGGAGTGGTAGAAATTTGCCTTCTTACTTACATGTAAGTAAGCTGATCTATCCAGCCTTGGGGGGGAAAAAAAGTATACTCACAAACTTAACTCTTGCCATTCCGAGGATGAAAGTAGGTAATAGGTGGATGTTTACTGGGTACAGTTTTAATTTTTATATATTATATTTCAATGTTGTTAAGCATCAGTTCATACTGTGTGTCATACATCTCATTTTCTCTGAAAGGTCTACTCATATTTTGCTCTTTTTTCTATTGACTTTATTATTGACTACCAAGATTTCTTTATAAAATTAGTCATTTGTTGTGATATCAGTTACTGTCATTTGTATTTTGACTTGGTTTTTGGTGTATATGTATGCTGTGTTTTTCGCCACTTCCATCTTATCCATCTGGTCTACCCGACTCTCTGTCCCATAAAACCACCTTGTGGACTCTGTTATGAGAGTTGTCTTGCCAGTAGCTTCTTGTGCTCATCCAATAGAAGGAGACTGTGAGTAGGAAGAGAGAGTTGATGCTTATCTCTGAGGGTCACTCTGTGCTCTGTCTTGAGCAATAACTGTCATTTTATCACTTCTCTTTCTGTATCCCCAACTCTCAGACTCCTGGTAAAATATTTCCTTCCATTGAGACTTGTAGCCATGTGAATGGCAACTAATTTTGTTAGAAACTGAACGCCTTAACCTTTTTATACTTTTCTTTTAAATTCTAACACAAATGCCTTATTTAAGCCTCTGTATTTAAACTATCCTGATGAATCTGGTTTCTATGGACATTCACTACATTTTTTGTTTGTATGCGATCAAGGCCTTCTACTTGTATTTTCAACATATTTGAAATACAAACCAAACTCTCCTCACTGCTTTGGTTCAAGCCACCATTCTACCCAGAACACACTACTGTCTGGTCTTTCTACTCCTAGTTCTAGTGCTGTCATGTGCACACAGAATCTTGACATCACAGGAAGGCATGAATCCTGGCTTCCCAATGAGCTGGTATGGCCTTCCGTGTGAAAACATGAATAATTATACATGCATTTTTTTTCTGCAAGGGGACAAAATTTATCATTTAATTGAAAGTTTATATTTTTGCCAACTCACAGGAGATAATCAGTCTTATAGAAAAGAGCATGTCCTTTTTTTCATGGTTTTCTCCCAAATGATTGACACATTAATAATACTAATAAATACTGCTTTTTCCAGTACTTTCTCCTATATCTTCTTTCTCAAGCCAAATACAAATAACATAGAAAACAGTATGCTAAGGAATGCTCACTTTTTTGTACAATTTAGTAGAATAAGATTGATGAATAAATGAGGTCTTTTTTTTTAAGAAAATCAGTTTGTCAATTATTTTGTGCTTGCTTTAACATAGCAATATTTTTATTTATCTTTCTGTTGTCCTTAGATAACATTCTAGTCTTTTTTTTTTGAGGGAAAAACAACTTTTATTATTATTATTATTATGTTATGTTAGTCATCAAAAAGTACATCATTAGTTTTAGATGTGGTGTTCCATGATTCATTATTCGCCTTTTAACTTTATTTGCATTTCTGACCATGTGGAGAAATTACCTACCTCAAATGTACCTGTAAAGCTAAGAAGCACAGTCTTTATGAGGAGATGGTACTCGTTCATCAGGAATGATCTATAGACTCAAGCATCAGATTTTGTACCTAGATTATTGTTCTTATTTTTCTGATGGGGCAATACATCTTGTTGCTATCAATGAAAAAATGAAAGAACTTGTCAGTTATTAAAGAGAGAAATACTCTCAATTCCTGCCTTGTGGTGAAAAGGAAAGGAGTTCTATGCAGTGTGTGTGTGTGTGTGTGTGTGTGTGTGCGTGTGTGTGTGTGTGGTGATTGTAAAGAGACTGGAAATGCTTCCAGGTTCAACTTTTAAATTATTAATTTGAACAGGCCCTTTGTATTCTGCAGCAGTTTTTCCTTAATGCCAGTGCATTTTACAGAGCTCTTAAATATGTAAATTTTTTTCTAAAAAAATTATGAAAATGCCTCTGGCAATATTGGAGAATACAGACTTATTCGTCTTAGTCCAGAAACAGATACTTCTACAACTTCCACAAGGATTATATATATCGCTGCATGACATTTACTGTCTTTACTTAAGACTCATTCACAGTAGGGCAACTGGGTAGCCTAGTGGGTTAAGCGTCTGCCTTTGGCTCAGGTCATGGTATTGGGATGCCAGGATCAAGCCCTGCCTGGGACTTCCTGCTTAATGAGAAGTCTGTTTCTCCATCTTCCTCTGTCCCACCATTTGTGATTTCTCTCTCTCTCTCTCAAATAAATAAATAAAATCTTAAAAAAAAGAAAGACTAATCCAAAGTTATCTATGTAGAAAGTCAATCTATCATTTTCAATCAGAATCTTAATTATTATATCCGATATTTCAAATAACTATTTCTTGTATCCAGTAGAAACTTTCAAAACCTGCCCAAGATCCTCATTAAAATGGCATCAGCATAATGAAATCATGTGATATAGTGTGTGGGAATGGTGGACATTGTTCCTTCTGGCTGCTGGCTTTAGAAGCACAATATATTTTTAAAAATTGGTCCTATTTGTGAAAGGCAAGCCTTCTCTTCTCCACCTTTTAGAAGCTCTACTATCCAGGTTGGATAATAGCTATGAAATGAAAATTGAGTGCAATACATTTTATTCCATTTCATCATATAAATTCCCATTTCCCAAAACAATCTCCTTTGGGTATCATAATGAGCAGTACCACTTGAAATCACTTAGAGAAGCTGACAGAAAAGAGCTTCAAGCTATTTCAAAAGCTTTTTTTCTTGATCAATTTTCAAAATATCTAGTAGTTTATACACACAGTAGATATCATTCCCTTAACAAATATATCCATAATTTTACATAATTTGTGAATACCTACCTCTCTTCTGTCATGTCTTCCTCCCTCCTCAACTTGTAATAGTAAATAACAAAGCTTATTTAAGCCTTTAAATATAATGTGACTTTAAAAGTGACTTTAAAAGATAATTCAAAGCTATGAGGAAACTCTATTAACTGTGTTGAAGCTACATATGGTCATCTACTATAAGTGTGGCAAAAATCAAGCTCTTGCACCCACCAAATTGAGAGTTTTAAAGATTTGATGAAACCCTTGCAAAGCATTAATATAATATTCTGGTTTATGAGTCTGAAGATGAAACCTAACTTCCCCTGATTCCTTTGTGACCAGGGTTCTCAGTTCTTGATTCCAGCAATTGGATGTGCACTCAAGAATGACAGGGACAGAAGTGAATCAACAATCATATTACTGAGTTTATGTATTCCGTGAACTCAGTGGCAGAGTCATTTCATCCTTGAGCCCTTGAGGTGGGGCATCAAGAATAGCATCATGAATCCTTGATGAGCACAGATGGGAAAATTCTCACCAAGATACTATCCAATAGGATCCAATAGTACATTAAAAGGATTATTCACCACGGCCAAGTGGGATTTATTCCAGGGCTGCAAGGTTGGTTCAAATTTCACAAATCAATCAATGTGATACAATACATTAATAAAAGAAATAACATGAACCATATGATACACTCAAAAGATATTGAAAAAGCATTTGACAAAGTACAGCATCCTTTCTTGATTAAAACTCTTCACAGTGTAGGGATAGAGGGCACATGCCTCAATATTATCAAAGCTATCTATGAGAAACCCACAGTGGATATCATTCTCAATAAGGAAAAATGGAGCTTTTCTGCTGAGGTCAGGAACAAAGCAGGAATGTCCATTATCACCACTGCTATTCAACATAGTACAAGTCCTAGCTTCAGTAATCAGACACCAAAAAGAAATTAAAGGCATCCAAATTGGCAAAGAAGAAATCAAACTATCACTTTTTGCAGAAGATATACTTTATGTGGAAAACCCAAAAGACTCCACTCCAAATCTGCAAGAATTTGTACAGGAATTCAGTAAAGAGTCAGGATATAAAATCAATGCACAGAAATCAGTTGCATTTCTATACACCAACAACAAGAGAGAAAAAAGAGAAATTAAGTAGTCAATCCCATTTACATTGCACCCAAAACCCTAAGATATCTAGGAATAAACCTAACCAAAGAGGCAAAGAATATATACTCAGAAAGCTATAAAGTTCTCATGAAAGAAATTAAGGAAGACACAAAGGAATGGAAAAATGTTCCATACTCATGGATTGGAAGAACAAATATCGTGAAAATGTTTATGCTACCTAAAGCAATCTACACGTTTAATACAATCCCTATCAAAATCCCATCCATCTTTTTCAAAGAAATGGAACAAATAATCCTAAAATTTATATGGGACCAGAAAAGACCTCGAATAGCCAAAGTAATGTGGAAAAAGAAAGCCAAAGTTTGTGGCATCACAATTCCAGACTTCAAGCTCTATTACAAAGCTGTCATCATCAAGACAGTATGTCATCGCAAAAACAGATACTTAGATCAATGGAACAGAATAGAGAGCCCAGAAATAGACCCTCAACTCTATGGTCAACTAATCTTCGACAAAGCAGGAAAGAATGTCCAATGGAAAAAAGACAGTCTCTTCAACAAATGGTGTTGGGAAAATTGAACAGTCACATGCAGAAAAATTAAACTGGACCATTTCCTTACATCACACACAAAAATAGACTCAAGATGGATGAAAGATCTCAATGTGAGAAAGGAATCCATCAAAGTCCTTGAGTAGAACACAAGCAGCAACCTCTTTGACCTCAGCCACAGAAATTTCTTACTAGGAACATTGCCAAAGGCAAGGGAAGCAAGGGAAAAAATGAACTATTGGGATTTCATCAAGATCAAAAGCTTTTTCACAGCAAAGGAAACAGTTAACAAAACCAAAAGACAACTGACGGGATGGGAGAAGATATTTGCAAACGACATATCAGATAAAGGGCTACTACCCCAAATCTATAAGAATTTATCAAACTCAATCCCCAAAGAACCAATAATGCAATCAAGAAATGGGCAGAGGACATGAACAGACATTTCTGCAAAGAAGACATCCAGAGGGTGAACAGACATGTGAAAATGTGGTCCACGTCCCTGAGCATCAGGGAAACACAAATCAAAACCACAGTGAGATACCACCTCACACCAGTCAGAATGGCTAAAATTAACCAGTCAGGAAATGACAGATGCTGGCGAGGATGCAGAGAAAAGGGAACCCTCCTACACTGTAGGTGGGAATACAAGTTGGTGCAACCACTCTGGAAAACAGTGTGGGAGTTCCTCAAAAGTTGAAAATAGAGCTACTTTATGACCAAGCAATTTCACTACTGGGTATTTACCCCAAAGAAACAAATGTAGGGATCTGAAGGGGCATGTTCACCCAAATGTTTATAGCAGCAATGTCCACAATAGCCAAACTATGGAAAAAAACCTAGATGCCTACCAACAGGTGAATAGATAAAGATGTGGTAAATATATACAATGGAATACTATGCAGCTATCAAAAGAAATGAAATCTTGCCATTTGCAATGACATGGATGGAACTAAAGGGTGTTATGTTTAGTGAAATAAGTCAATCAGAGAAAGACGATTATCATATGCTCTCCCTGATATGAGGAATTTGAGAGGCAATGTGGGGGGCTTGGGGTGGTAGGAAAGGAATAAATGAAAAAGGATGGGATCAGGAGGGAGACAAACCATAAGAGACTCTTAATCTAACAAAACAAACAGGGTTGCCGGGTTGGGGTGGAAAGGGTGGTTGTGTTATGGACATTGGGGCAGGTGTGTGCCAGGGTGAGTGCTATGAAGTGTGTAAACCTGGCAATTCACAGACCTGTATCCCTGTGGCTAATAATACATTATATGTTAATAAAAAAATTAAAAATATATAATAAAAATAATTCCTTAAAAAAAAAGAGAGAATAGCACCATGACATGCCCAAGTGTTTTCTTGAGCTGCTTTATTCCTGGTCGATGGTAGAATATGAAATAACTGATGTATTTTAATGAATTTTTAACTGCTTAAATCATGTTTTATATATACAACAGAATACACTACCTGAAAAGGGATAAAAATAGACATGAGAGAGTTGACCACTTAACATTAACCTGAATCATAATGTGTGCTTGTTTGGAGTGGGACTTAGTGTTTATAAAAAGAAACAAGTTTGTTTGCCTAATAGATCTGAACTTTAAAGTTTCTGAATACCTACAGTTAATTCTTTTAAGGACTATAAGGATTTCCCAACAATGAAAGTGTTAAAAGACCAGCATTTTATAGCAAGCAGTCAACATCCAGGAAGTGGAGACCAGAGGAATAAATAAGGAAGCAGGGAGAAGAAGAAGAATGGATTCCCCCATGCCCATGCAAGACTGTTTATGAACTAAAAGGCAGGTAAGTGAGGAAAAAAAAAATGATCATTGTCATTCTCTGGGAATATACTATACATATGCCTGTCCAGACATGTTAAGGGAAGAGAAGGGATGTTTAGTTACAGGGCACTGAATATTAGGGTGCCCAAATATAAGGAAAATATATACTAATCAAAATTAATTTTAAAAAATTCCAAAAGCCAAGGTCTGAAAGAAATATTTATGAGCTGGAGTGTTAATAGAACATGCTGTGTAGAGGGAGAAGGATTTCAAACAACCTGTTGTATAGAATAGGCATTAAAATAATTCAGGATGTTTATAAAAGAAGAGGGAAATGTAAAATTAATGTTTATATATAAAAGGATAAAGCACACTGAAAAGGGGACATATGGAAAATAAAATAGCTCCATATAATGAACTTGATAGAAAGTCATCAGTTTGATCTAGTTGACACTTGAAAAGGAATATCCCACTTTCATCCTCACATCTGAATGGAAAGTTTGAAGGGAACATAATTTAGGAAGGTCTTCTGGATGGTTAACCAGTTTCAAATACTGAAGTGGGAATTAAGAAATTCAAACTGTTTCCTGTTTTGTTAATTTTGGCCATTCTAACTGGTGTAAGGTGATATCTCAATATGGGTTTAATTTGAATCTCCCTGAGGGCTAGTGATGATGAACATTTTTTCATGTGTCTGACAGCCATTTGTATGTCTTGATTGTATGTATGAACAGAAGTGTCTGTTCATATCTTCTGCCCATTTTTTGATATGTTTGCCTGTTTCGTGTGTGTTGAGTTTGAGGAGTTCATTATAGATCCTGGATATCAACCTTTTGTCTGTACTGTCATTTGCAAATATCTTCTCCCATTCCGTGGGTTGCCTCTTTGTTTTTTTGACTGTTTCCTATGCTGTGCAGAAGCTTTTGATTTTGATGAAGTCCCAAAAGTTTATTTTCGATTTTGTTTCCTTTGCCTTTGGAGACATATATTGAAAGAAGTTGCTGTGGCTAATCTCAAAGAGATTACTGCCTATGTTCTCCTCTAGGAGTCTGATGGATTCCTGTCTCACATTGAGGTCTTTTATCCATTTTGAGTTTATCTTTGTGTGTATGGTGTAAGAGAATGGTCAAGTTTCATTCTTCTACATATAGCTGTCCAGTTTTTCCAGCACCATTTATTGAAGAGACTATCTTTTTTCCACTGTATATTTTTTCCTGTTTTTTCGAAGATTAATTGACCATAGAGTTGAGGGTCCATATCTCAGCTCTCTACTCTGTTCCACTGGTCTATGGGTCTGTTTTTATGCCAGTACCATGCTGTCTTGGTGATCACAGCTTTGTAATAAAGCTTGAAATCAGGTAATGTGATGCCCCCAGTTTTATTTCTGTTTTTCAACATTTCCTTAGCGATTCAGGGTCTCTTCTGATTCCATACAAATTTTTGGATTATTTGCTCCAGCTCTTTGAAGAATACTGGTGGAATTTCAATCGGAATGGCATTAAAAGTATAAATTGCTCTAGGCAGTATAGACATTTTAACAATGTTTATTCTTCCAATCCAAGAGCATGGAATGGTCTTCCATCTTTTTGTGTCTTCTTCAATTTCTTTCATGAGTGTTCTGTAGTTCCTCAAGTACAGATCTTTTACCTCTTTGGTTAGGTTTATTCCCAGGTATCTTATGGTTCTTGGTGCTATAGTAAATGGAATTGATTCTCTAATTTCCCTTTCTGTATTTTCATTGTTAGTGTATAAGAAAGCCACTGATTTATGCACATTGATTTTGTATCCTGCCACGTTGCTGAATTGCTGTATGAGTTCTAGTAGTTCGGGGGTTGGAGAGGATGTGGAGAAAGGGGAATCCTCTTACACTGTTGGTGGGAATGCAAGTTGGTGCATCCTCTTTGGAGAACAGTGTGGAGATTCCTCAAGAAATTAAAAATAGAACTTCCCTATGACCCTGCAATTGCACTCCTGGGTATTTACCCCAAAGATACAGATGTCGTGAAAAGAAGGGCCATCTGTACCCCAATGTTTATAGCAGCAATGGCCACGGTCACCAAACTATGGAAAGAACCAAGATGCCCTTCAACGGACAAATGGATAAGGAAAATGTGGTCCATATACACTATGGAGTATTATGCCTCCATCAGAAAGGACAAATACCCAACTTTTGTATCAACATGGACAGGACTAGAAGAGATTATGCTGAGTGAAATAAGTCAAGCAGAGAGAGTCAATTATCATATGGTTTCACTTATTTGTGGAGCACAACAAATATCATGGAGGACAAGTGGTGTTAGAGAGGAGAAGGGAGTTGGGGTAAATTGGAAGGGGAGGTGAATCATGAGAGACTATGGACTCTGCAAAACAATCTGAGGGGTTTGAAGTGGCGGGGGGGTGGGAGGTTGGGGTAACAGGTGGTGGGTATTATAGAGGGCACGGACTGCATGAAGCACTGGGTGTGGTGAAAAAAGAATGAATACTGTTTTTCTGAAAATAAATAAATCAATTTAATTAAAAAAAAAGAAAGATAAACCCCAAAAAAGAAAGAAATTCAAACTGAGTATTAAATAATACTAACAATAAACATTTCTTCACACAAAACAGGATGAAACCAAGGCAAGGAGGAGCATTTATAAAAAAGAATAAAGACTAGATGTTAGGGGCATAAAGAATAAAGAATAAAGACTAGATGTCTGGGGATCAGGCCCTGCATCAGGCTCTCTGTCAGTGGGGAGACTGCTTCCCTTCCTCTTTCTCTCTGCCCTGCCTCTCTGCCTGCTTGTGATCTCTGTCTGTCAAATAAATAAATGAAATCTTAAAATTAAAAAAAAAACAAACCACTAGATGTTAGCTAGGAGAAAAAGAAAAACACAAATGTATGGTGCATTTCATACATGTTAGACTACATAAAAAAGAAAATGAAGACATGGCCAATGGGGTTAAATTTTTTTGTGTAGGCTTATTTTTGTTTCATTTTTTTTCCCTGATTCATGACTTGTTCTGTTAATTTTTAGTTCCTAGACAATCCACCCATTATCAAAGGTTTGACCATATTTATAAAAATATATTATTTTGAGTCTCTATAATAAGATGATTGTTTATCAGGTTAAATAATAGTAGAATTTGCTAGATCTTTAAATATTCTCACATAGATATAAGAATCACATTCTATCACATAGGAAGAATCACATATGAGGAATTTATAACTTTATAAAGTTGCATAACTAACCAAATGCCACAAAACTGACATCAAGTCCTAGTCTACCACTTGAGTATCCTGGCTTGCTTTACACAATGTAAATATTTGCTACCTTTATTTTACATATATATTCCAAACTTTCTAATTCTTCTATGTACTTAATATTTCAATTATATATATGTATGTATGTATATATATATATGTATCTATGTAGATACACATATATGTATCTATATATCTATATCTATGATCTATATTGATATATATCTATATATCTATGATATATATATCTAGATATCTATATGTATATATCTATGCATATATATGTATACATATATATTGTATCTATGTATCTACATATATATGTATACATATATATGCATCTACATAGATACATGTATGCATGTATATATGTATCTATATGTATCTATATATGTATCTATATAGATACATATGTATATATGTATCTATATAGATACATATATAGATACATATAGATACATATATACATGCATACATGTATCTATATAGATACATATATACATGCATACATATATAGTATAACATATATACAATATATGTATGTATGTATGTATCTACATACATACATAAATACATACATATATATTGTGTATATATATGTAATTATATATACATATATTGCAATTATATATATATGTATATATGTACCTATGTAGATACATATGTATATGTATATGTATATATATATGTATATGTATCTACATAGGTACATATATACATACACATATATAATTGCAATATATGTATATATAATTACATGTATGTATGTATATATATGTATCTATGCATATACATAAATACATGTGTCTATGTACACATAGATATGTATATACAATAGATACCTGTATATATATGTATATGCATAGATACATATATAAATACGTACATATATATACTTTCTATATACAGTTTAGGTATAGAGAAAAGTTGGAAAGGTAGTTTACATATACCCCACACTCAGTTTTCCCTATTAATATTTAATGTTGATATGGTAAATTTTTTAAAATTAATGAAGATCTAAGTATTTCTCTTCTTTTTTTTTTTTAAAGATTTTTTATTTATTTATTTGACAGAGAGAAATCACAAGCAGATGGAGAGGCAGGCAGAGAGAGAGTAAGGGAAGCAGGCTCCCTGCTGAGCAGAGAGCCAGATGCGGGACTCGATCCCAGGACCCCGAGATCATGACCTGAGCCGAAGGCAGCGGCTTAACCCACTGAGCCACCCAGGCGCCCCTCTTCTTATTTTTTTAAATTTATTTTTTGATTATGTTGTGTTAGTCACCATATAGTACATCATTAGTTTTTGATGTAGTGTTCATGATTCATTGTTTGCATATAACACCCAGTACTCCATGCCATATGTGCCTTCCTGAATACCCATCAACAGGCTAACCCATCCCCCCACTGTCACTCTCCTCTAAAACCCCAGTTTGTTTTCCAGAGTCCATAGTCTCTCATGGCTCATCTCCCCCTTCTGATTTCCCTTCATTTTTTCCTTCCTTCTCCTAATGTCCTCCATGTTATTCTTTATGTTCCACAAACAAGTGAAACCAATGATAATTGTTCTTCTCTGTTTCACTTATTTCACTTAGCATAATCTCCAGTTTCATCCATGTTGAGGCAAATGTTGGGTATTCTTCCTCTCTGATGTCTAGTAATATTCCATTGTATATATGGACCACATCTTCTTTATCCCTTTCTCTATTGCAGGGAATTTGGGCTCCTTCCACATTTTGACTATTATGGACATTTGGGGTATTTACACCAAAGATACAGATGTTGTGAAAAGAAGGACCACATACACCCAATGTTTATAGCAGCAAACACCCAGTAATGCAATCACTGGGTCCCAGGGTAGTTCTGTTTTTAACGTTTTGAGGATCCCCTACACTGTTCTTCAAAATGGCTATACCAAGCTCCATTTCCACCAACAGTGTAGGAGGGTTCCCTTTTCTCCACAACCTCTCCATGATTTGTTGCTTCTTGCCTTGTCAATTTTTGCCACTGTAACTGGTGCAAGGTGGTATCTCAGTGTGGTTTTGATTTGAATTTCTGTGATAGCTAGTAATGTTGAACATTTTTTCATGTGTCTGTTGGGCATTTGTACATCTCCTTTGGAGAAGTATCTGTCTCTTCTGCCCATATTTTGACTTGATTATTTATTTTTTGGGTGTTGAATTTGAGAAGTTCCTTATATATCTTGGATATCAGCCCTTTGTAATGTCATTTGCAAATATCTTCTCCCACTCCAAGGACTGCCTCTGCTTTGCTGTACAGAAGCTTTTTATCCTGATAAAATCCCAAAAGCTAATTTTTGCTTTTGTTTATCTTGCCTTTGGAAACGTGTCTTGAAAGAAGTTGCCAGTGTCAAAGTGGTTCTCATCTAGGATTTTTATGAATTCCTGTCTCACATTGAGATATTTCATCCATTTAAAGTTTATCTTTGTGTATGGTGTAAGAGAATGGTTGAGTTTCATTTTTCTCTATAGAGCTGTCCAATTTTCCCAGAACCGTTTATTGAAGAGACTTTATTCCATTAGATATTTTTTCCTGCTTTGTCAAAGAATAGTTGACCATAGAGTTGAGGGTCCATATTTGGGCTCTCTATTCTGTTCCATTGATCAATGTGTCTGTTTTCGTGTTAGTGCCATGCTGTCTTTGTGATCACAGCTTTGTAGTATAGTATGGCAAATTTGTTAAAATTAATGAAGATCTAAGTCAGTATTTCTCTTCTTTTTTATTTACTTATTTTTCTCTTTTGATGATGTTTTAAATGGTTTTCTTTTCTTTCAATTTCAAATTTCAATTTTTACTGCAGGTTTATGGGAGATCATTTGAACTTAGGTATTAATGTTTTATC